>NW_025963824.1:28793362-29433362 GCF_023055435.1 Haliotis rufescens | reverse complement strand
ATATACATACCACACAATCCCTGTAACATATACTTACCACACTATCCCTGTAACATCTGCAAATCACACTATCCCTGTAACATCTGCATATCACACTATCCCTGTTCATCTGCATACCACACTATCCCTGTAACATCTGCATACCACACTATCCATGTTACATATACTTACCACACTATCCCTGTAACATCTGCAAATCACACTGTCCCTGTAACATCTGCATACCACACTATCCCTGTAACATCTGCAAATCACACTGTCCCTGTAACATATGCATACCACACTATCCCTCTACATCTGCATACAACACTATCCCTGTACATCTGCAAATCAAACTATCCCTGTACATCTGCATACAACACTATCCCTGTACATCTGCAAATCACACTGTCCCTGTAACATCTGCATACCACACTATCCCTGTACATCTGCATACCACAATATCCCTGTACATCTGCATACAACACTATCCATGTAACATCTGCATACCACAATATCCCTGTACATCTGCATACAACACTATCCATGTAACATCTGCATACCACACTATCCATGTAACATCTGCATACAACACTATCCATGTAACATCTGCATACCACACTATCCATGTAACATCGGCATACCACACTATCCATGAAACATCTGCATACCAAACTATCCCTGTAATATCTGCATACCAAACTATCCATATAACATATACTTACCACACTATCCCTGTAACATCTGCATACCACACTATCCATATAACATATACTTACCACACTATCACTGTAACATATACTTACCACACTATCACCGTAACATATACTTACCACACTATCCCTGTAACATATACATACCACACTATCCCTGTAACATATACTTACCACACTATCCCTGTAACATATACTTACCACACTATCCCTGTGACATCTGAATACCACACTATCCCTGTAACATCTGAATACCACACTATCCCTGTAACATCTGCATACCACACTATCCCTGTAGCATATACATACCAAACTATCCATGTAACATATACTTACCACACTACCCCTGTAACATCTGCATGCCACACTATCCCTGTAACATCTGCATAACACAATATCCCTGTAACATTTGCATACCACACTATCCCTGTAACATATACTTACCACACTATCCCTGTAACATATACTTACCACACTATCCCTGTAACATATACTTACCACACTATCCCTGTAACATATACATACCACACTATCCATGTAACATCTGCATACCACACTATCCCTGTAACATCTACATACCACACTATCCATGTAACATAAACATACCACGCTATCCCTGTAACATATACTTACCACACTATCCCTGTAACATATACTTACCACACTATCCCTGTAACATATACATACCACACTATCCATGTAACATCTGCATACCACACTATCCCAGTAACATCTACATACCACACTATCCATGTAACATAAACATACCACACTATCCCTGTAACATATACATGCCACACTATCCATGTAACATAAACATACCACACTATCCCTGTATCATCTGCATACCCAACATCACTGAAACATCTGCATACCAAACTATCCATGTGACAATACGTAATCCAAATTGAAAAAGCGAGCATTTTCTTCCGACAAACACCAACTCAAACACACGGATTATCTGCCGTGCGCCCTAATCCGCGGTATATTTCCTTGTGTCTTTTATCTGTTGATTGAGCCTTAGTCTACCTAATGTGACAACAATGCCTCACAGATATGTACGTATGTGTAGCTTAGTGCCACAACGCGAGCTGGGTAAACACTACACTAAGCTATCTGAAAAACTTTGACGTTGTATCACCGAACACTGGCGTGAAAAGGGATCTTAAGCTGGCCTCCAGGCTACCCGGAACAGACGCCAGGGGGATGAAGGTGTGTATTTGGGGAATTATTAGGGATCTGTTTCATAACGTTTACATATCTGAGATTTCTTTCCGAAGATTGTCCTAGGGTACGGCCTTCACTGGGGAAATATGGGAAAATCTATGTGAATTCAAACGCCTTCTATGGTCTCTAAGACGAGTGAACATTTAACCAAATATATCCAGATTGTTTTTGTACGTGTTATGCACATTTCAAACTCTGTGGTTAGATTGTAAATCATAACACACTTGTCATAGGATCTAAATTATTTAATATGTACATTTAACTATGTTCTCTTTGGTTGGTTGGTTGGTTGGGGTAGGGCAGGACATGCTTACCCTTTTCGCGAACACCTGGTTTCATCACTAATTTTCAGTGATCCATTCATATAATTTTCACCGCTATTTGCCTTTACCTCCAATGGATAATCGATACTGATTATTCTGTGGCGGTGACGTTTAACTTGTAAGAATGAATCTGACTCTGAGAGTAGATACTAGTACTTGAGCGTGGTACAATTTGGTGGTAACTACCTGTATAGATGAATACATCATGTGCAACTGACTTTGTGCATTATTTAACTCTAATGTGTGCAGCATGACATGCTATGCGGTAGTAGCATGGATAATCTTGTCTGTAGTGAGTGAGTGAGTTGGGTTTAACGCCGCTTTTAACGGTATTACAGTTATATCGCAGCGTGTCAGCTTAATGTGGGAGGAAAGCCCGAAGTGATGCAGGTCTCAGACGTTTACTACTTCGGTGAAACCCACGAGCACGGGTATGGTGCTGACAAACCTAGAAACATAGTCGGGGCGAACCGGGATTCGAAGCCACAATCATAGGTTTCTGGCGTGCCCAAGGGACGCAACTCTGCACAGCGAATCGCGGCGCCTTAGACGACTGGGCACCCTTGCCCCCTCTTGTGTGTAACATAAATGTACATTGTAATTCAGCGTTGTATTTAAATACATAGTGTATCATAGGCCTGTAAACCGGACATTGCATGTAATTCATGGCAATATACTGTGTACAGCAATATGTAACCCTTAAACAAAATAATCTTCTTCTTCTCCTCATTTTCTTCTTCTTTTTCTCTTTCGCTTTTTCTCCTTTTTTTCTTCGTCTTTTTTCTCGCTCTGCTTCTTCTGTTTACATGCTTATCATTTTACCTTTTAAAATAATTCAAACCACTTTTCCACTTGTACAAAGTATAAAGCCCATTCCTGGTGTCCCCCGCCGTGATATTGCTGGAATATTGGTAAAAGCGACGTAAATCCACTCACTCACTCACGCTTCATTAGTTTACTTCCTCAACGTTTGGTTATTCTCACCTGCCTGCACAAAAGTGTGTGTTCAAATTTAAGGCTGGTCGGGAATCTAAATAGAAGCGATAAAACTATCGCCATAATTATAATAAATTCTCAGCCAAACGCAGAGTCAATTTACGATTCCGGCAGTAGTATTAGCATGTGTTTATTAATCAAAATAGCATCAAATAGGGATGATACCAGGTGTAAGCGAATAGGTGGGCGTACCCTGCCCAACCCGTGGGGTAAAATACAGGGTAAGTCAAAGGGTCCACATGACTTTGAGTGAGTGAACATTTTCAAAATGTCGTAGTTGAAGCCTCATTGAGACGATAATATAACTCTACGTCCTGTGAGGAAATATAACAAAGAGCATATACCCGTTGTAATAAAACCAGGAAATAGAAAAGATACGGAAATAGAGTATATAAATAATAACAACATATAGTACTCAATGTAAACATGAATATAATGATACTTTGGAGATATCAATAAATGTACGTGATATAAAAATAAAAACCAGAACACCTAACCAAACAGAACAAACACCACTAAGAGATAGCCTCCTATAGCCCCATTTGTTTATTTGACACACGTGGTCTACCTGGTTGGTTGGCTTGTTGTTTAACGCCGCACTCAGCAATATTCCAGTTATATATGACGGCGGTCTGTAAATAAATGAGTCTGCACCAGACAATCCAGTGATTAATATCATGAGCATCGAGCCACGCAATTGGGATGGATGACATGCATCAACCAAGTCAGCGAGCCTGACCACCCGATCCCGTCAGTCGCCTTTTACGACAAGCATATATAGTCGCCTTTTACAGCAAGCATGGGTTGCTGAAGACCTATTCTATCCCGGCTCTTCGCGGGGTGGTCTACCTGAAATCCTAGATTGTTGTAGGTAAGTAAAAACGTCCTTACCGTTTATCTGTTTTGTTTGTTTGTTTATCTCATTATCTGTCACCTGTGTACAAGATATCGTGTTTATCTTTATCTGTCTATATCTTCAACTATTTCGCATCTGTTGACCTGATTTCTGTTAACTTTGTTTATCTTGTGTATCTTCCCCATCCTCTCTCTGTCTGTCTGTCTGTCTCTCTCTTGTTACAAAATTAATTAGTACTTACATCGCCGTGAAGGGATAATATATCCGGTACCTCCTGGTACACCAGTCGTGAAAAATTAAAGCATCCGTAATAATACACATGATATTATAAATTTAAAAGAAAACATAATTAACTTCTTTGAGAGGCATTTAGAAGTTGGAGTACTTAGTAAGGATAGGAATTTATGGATGAACCTACACCGAAACGTCGCTCTTATTGTAATATAGAAGTTGTTCATCCATTAATTCTTATCCTTACTTAAAACACAATTATGTCAGACTCTACATGCATGTAAAGCTAGTCATTTGGAAGGTGTTGTTAAGTTAAAGCTACAACTGCATTTGGTTGTTTTTCATCAAATTTAGTTTACGACTTGAGAGGCAATGAGTCATTTATTGTCCCATGATATAATCCAAGTCGTATGTGGTCTTAGAACAATTGACTGCAATTAACGTGTCAGATGGGGGAAATGACGCGGTTCCTACGGCGCCCTTACATCATTTCAGCACAATGCATAAAAAGATACGGACAGAGAGAGCCTCCCTGTTGCACTCCATTCCGAATGTTAAGTATCTTTATAAGTGACGCTAACGCCCGTTCTTCAGTTGAATGCTACTCCCAAACAATACACCTTCCTCGAGACCTGCTGGTACAATGTAGCTGCAAGGAACCTGCACGAAGCCACTACAAACCTTTATTATCGTTCACAATTCACCGCAGCTACAACTTGCTCAACAACATTGAATAATTATAAACGATCTATTGTGTATATCCTATTGTCGTCGATCGTGGGTATTCACCAGAGCAGCAAACAGAGGGACATTTGAGTTGCTTTGTATGGGAATTTGGACGGAGGAATGTGGTTAAATTTCTGGAATTACAAATAACGAGTGTGTTATCCCAGCAGGGCGATTGGCCATTGGAGATCAAGCTGGACAGGCCTGTTGAGGGTGATTGAAATGTTTTGACGTGTTTGTTTTGCTAACAATGGCCATTGCATGTCCCACTCGAAAGCAGGCTTGAGCGAGTAGATCGACTTGATAACATTTGTCAGGGTACGTTTGGTTTGATATAGCCAGTTAAAAGTGCATGTTTATCGGATATGTTAACCCAGTGGAACGGATAAGGTAGAGATCTCATGTATGATAATGCAAACGCTTATGCTGGTGTAATGTAACGTTGTGCTTTTAACGTTTAAAGTTCTAGGGAAGCCATTGTAAAAAAGTCGGTGTTATCTCGCCATATATTTTTTTCATATAGTATTCTTGAGTTTATGAAATATTTAAAATATTATTAAATGTTAAATATCACGAGTGTTACTGTGATTACGAAAGGGGACATAATAACGTATATACATATCTATATTGCATGTGTCTGTATTGAATGAGTAGTAGTAGTAGTAGTAGTAGTAGTAGTAGTAGTAGCAGTAGCAGTAGCAGTAGCAGTAGCAGTAGCAGTAGTGAAAAGTGTAACACGGACATGTACAATATAAAATTGATTCGCCTAAGACAAAAGGTGTATGGAGTGCGTCCAGCCAGACATTGGTTCATACAATATAAACAAATATATACAAACATATAATGTGGTTTGTTTGTTGTTTAACGTAAGAAGTGGGACGTATAGCCATGAATTCAGACGACTCACAGGAGACAATAACAAACTTGTTAATTGGTGTCTCATAGGCCGTTTGGCAGGACAATGCCGACTCAATATGTAATGAAAATAAATGACAATAAATAAAAATAAATGAAAATATAGGAAAACCAAGAAAAATAAATGAAACATCATCCATACATTCTTCTTCTTTTTTTCTTTTTCTTTTTTTTCTCCTTCTTCTGTTCACCTGCTTCTCATTACCTATCAAAGAGTTTTTGGGGCGGTCGGGTAGCCTAGTGGTTAAAGCGTTCGCTCGTCACGCCGAAGACCCGGGTTCGATTCCCGACATGGGTACAATGTGTGAAGCCAATTTCTGGTGTCCCCCGCCGTGATATTGGTGGAATATTGCTAAAAGCGGCGTAAAACCATACTCACTCACTCACTCAAAGAGTGTTTGCCCTTTCTCTAAAAAATAGCCAGCTGACCAGTACAGGAACTCCAAATATTCTGTCGTGGCATGGTCCCCATAGGCCTAAAGGCAGCTTGTTGCATTTTCAATGTTTTTTTGGTATGAATGTTCATATCAAACATGTGCTCGTGTACCTATGTCAGGAATTCTACCATGAATTATGAATTTACTCGATTCTGATCGGTCAATCAGAGGCTAGTAAATCACAATAAACCCCCTCTGATTGAAACAGCTGGTTTGACGGCCGCATCAACGCGGAAGCTAATATTCATAGAATTGTACTATTTTCAGTCATTGTCGGTAGGCATATTTAAATAATTATATCTACAATTACAGGTTACAAAATTCACAATTGCGGTTACTACAATATTCAAAGGATGTGTGGCAATACATTTCGTGCAGAAAAACACGACAGAAATCAACAAAGGGAATGTATTTACGTTTTGGAGACAACAGAGAACTTGGAATTTTGGCGCTTTTCTATGTACGACTGTGGGAATTGAACCCGGGCAGCGTGACGAGCCAACAATTTAACCAACCACTTGACTCCGCCCCCGCCCCGCCCTTGTTGGTTGGTTCGATGACTACATGTATCATACATGAAAAGTAAAAGAACACATGCAGAAATCTCAACAATATTTATATCAATTCCAGAAACGTTACTGTCAAGACTTTCAAATCCCAATAAGGAAAGTATTATTTAATTCACAAAGAATTCAAATACTTAATTATGAACAGACAATATTAACGTATGTTTTCTTTAAAACATGACTAATAAACCAAATAAAAGCTTTATCAGTAAATAGTTCCATTATTGTGTTTATTTAGTTTATTTAGCCTTTCAGTACTAACACATTTCGCTTTGTTATATAAAGAGTTTCAAACCACCTAAAATCAAACACATAAGTCACGGTCTGATCGATCTTGATCAATAACTCAAACATAGGTTTGAAATGTTCATTACTGTCAGACCAGACGCAAACAACACGTCAGTAACCACAAATCCGTTATAACAACACAGTTACAAACACTTCTAGCACCTGGCCATGTCAAATCAGACCCCTATGGTGTAATCTCGCCTTAGAATGAATCCCGTGTTTAAATAACGGGGCCGACACATTAAATAGACCCTAATTAACTAACGGGATAAGGATATTCCTATTGTGAGTAGATTACGTACGTGTTCGTTTAGGGGTAATTAGCTTACGCATTGTCGTAATTGTTGACGATGGACCAATCAGATTACACCTTCCTTCTCGCTGGTCGGATGGATAACGGTAAAAGGGTATTCTAGGGGTAATGGGATGTCATATTTGTCTTACTTGCTGACGTGGGATATTAACGTATACTATTGGAGGTAAGTATTTATTTAACGTGTTTGTTTTGAATAATATTATATTGTTTGCATGGACTACTTTTTGGACACATATTTCTGAATGCCTTCTTTAGTTATTTTGTTATTTTATTACTGTACTCGTTAATCTAGGCCAGGGAAGACATAGTAGCTTCTTGTTTAGGCAAGAAACGGGTTGATATATCGGTCTGGAACCAGCGAAAAGATGTTGTTTTCATTGCACACAAGTCATAAGATCGGAAAAGCAGGCTGTCCCATTTATGATGATGATGATGATGATGTTAAATATGATACGTATGCCAGGATTGTTTATTATGGACAAATGAAAGAAAGTTATCAATATCAAGCCAGTTTTACATGAATACGCCACTACACACAGTATACTAACTCCGAACCGACCAGTCCTTGTTTTAACCCCTGAATGCCGTGCGCCAGGCAGAGTGACAACAAGTAACATCTTTTAACGTCTTTTGGATCAAACCACCGACCTTTCATGGTTTAAAATAAAATTACTGAGGTGTTTTCCCCCTAGACATTGTGTAGTATAAACTGTATAATATATAGAATGCATTAACGAGACGAAAGTAAATAAAATATGCCACAATTTATCTGAATACTTTTTTAGAATATGTAAACGATATTCTGTACAACATATAATATAATATAGTAGTATAATATAATATATCAAGGATAATTTGTATAAACCAGTAGAAACTTTTAACACTGATATTTGTACATCTGTTAATATGTCAGGAATAATATGTATACATCAGTTGAATATGTCAACGGTAATCTTTATACTTCAGTACAATATATCAACGATAATCTTCATACAACAGTACAGTATATCAACGATAATCTGTATACATCAGTGATATATCAACGGTAATCTTCATACAACAGTAGTTTATATAAAACATAAATCTATACTAATGTGAAGAATACAATAACTATAATACTTATACACATGTATCAATAAACTTTCTGTTGTCAGACAAAGTCAGCTTTTTTGGCTGAATAAGGCCCATACGTTATCGAAGCTAATTATATTGCCTACTCTTTTAGAACAATGTGATCTGATTTTTCATCAACATTGGCACCGACTTCAGCAGCCAGTGGACCACAAACCGTCACGCACACACGACGGTTGAAATGCGTGCAAGCGTTATCGTAGTCATCGGAAATACTGATTATATTATTTTCTTAAATATAATTACGATATTTGATATTTTCACACTTTATCAGGTTCCTATTTTTCCCACCGCGGCAGTTTCTCACCAGAAATAATTACAGCCTGGCACTCTGATATAGATTCATAATCTTCATTCCACAGTGGTAGAATACGTTACACGTTACAAACAGTGCCTTGCATGAGTGGAAGTATTTGAAAGCCCCTTGAAAAGAAAATATTTTGACATACGCATTTAAAAGGCAAAAAAGAAAAAAACCCGTTAAGAGTATTTTAACACAAAATTTCCATTCACTGAGAACGAGGACAAGTTGCATACACTAAACCTCACTAACCCGAACACCTGTCTCTCGACATATCGTTTTTCAGACAATGCACTTTATAAGGGGGACAATCTCCAGTCATGCCTATAAGTGATGATTCGTATTATATTGTGCTCAAAAGTAGTTTGATCAGGTCTACAACATTGAAGGCCTCAGTAAATTTTAAAAATACTTTACGGTACACTTTGCCTTTGCATGTGTTTGTGACGTGTACCACAAGTGAGGCAGGATATGCTCACATTTTCGCGACCACCTTGTATCGTAACTATTTGGCAGTGATTCAGAAACACAAGCTCAAGTCGGAATCATAAATTAGAAAACTTTTATGAGAACGAAAAGTTGTTTTCGCTTTATTAATTTGTAAAATTTGGACATTGTGTGTAATGTCTGCGTAATCAGGGTAACTATTACCTTTTGTATTCTTGTAAATATGAAACAAATATAATATCATATAATATCATTTGAGTGACTTGAACCAAACTTGGACTGACTCGGGGTCCGATCCGCCTTGTATTAGTAAAACAGAATCGGTATTTGCGCTACCAACAAAAAATCAACATCCAGTCATCTTCTCTTGATAATCAACATTTTTATATATGTCAAAGATAATCCCCGTACAGATATGTTGAAAACGTCTTCTTCTCTGTCACCAATCAACTTCACTCTCGTAGAACGTTATTCTATATTTCTACCAATAACGGACACGAATACTCTTAGCAAAATATTAACTGTTAAAAAAATGTGCAACATAAACTCCTTCCAAAACCCAGTGTTTGTTTGTTCGTTTGTTTGTTGTTTAACGCCGCACTCAGCAATATTCCAGCTATATGACGGCGGTCTGCAAATAATCGAGTGTGGACCAGACAATCCAGGGACTGACATCATCAGCATCGATCCACGCAATTGGGATGGATGACACGCATCAACCAAGTCAGCGAGCCTGACAACCCGATCCCGTTAGTCGCCTTTTACGACAAGCATAGTCGTCATTTACGGCAAGCATGGGTTGCTGAAGACCTATTCTACCCAGGTCTTCACGGGTCCTAAAACCAAGTGGCCAAATAGGAATGTACGTATTGTTTGCGTTAAACCGTGGAAATAAATAAACACATACCTTACACATTGTACATGTGTTTGGTAACTTTGAAATCTTGTATGAATGGAATACTCTTTGAAAATTGATCAAAGTGGACATAGTTTCAAATCTAATATTAACCCACAACCCGTTAATTGAGCTGTCGCGTTAATAAGCATCACGTGATATCACCCGTCACGTGACAAACCCGTTAGGTCTTGTGCTCCTACAATAATTGATCTCCACACAAAGCATATATGTATCAAGCCATCCTGCGACTAACTCGCCCCGTGAAGTCGTCACGCAATAAATGATGTTTGTAACAACCCGACCCCCATAAACTCCTCACACCGAAAGCCATTAGCGGCTCCTCTACGCCTCGTTTTCACACGGTGTAATATGGAACGGCCCCTTTCATGTATTGTGCTGTGTTCAGATAATTTTCGCACCTCTTGTCCAACGAACATCGATCTGTTGGTAACGGGCGCATTGCACGACTTTTATGTTTCATGGCTTTCACGATCTTTTAGCACATTGGTGTTGTAACTGTTACTGACCCTTACGTGAACAATGACCCGTAAACAATAGCACTGTTACTATGGAAACGGAGCAGCTGACTAATTGTTGATCACGCAGGGTGGACAGAAGTCTAGTATAAAGACAGTGTAGATTTAATGTCACACTCTCCAAGAAACCACTAAGGACAGGCGATATAGGGTAAGGCATATTTGCTGATGTGAGAGATGAAGGCTGTTTCTCATCAAATCTCTTTGTAATTGTCGCGCAACATTTATTCACCATTCGTGTCTATTTTTTATATTTTTTTAATACGTTGCAATGGAAAAAGTGTGGAAACGTTTTGAGGTCAATTTTAATAATACATACATTTTGACCTGTGTTGATAGCATCAGCAGCTGATATGTAATTATATGTCATTTCTTCATCAAATGCAACGTCATAATGGAAACAGTCTGCGTTTTATTATTAGATGAAGACAAGCAGAACTCAGTACAATGATTGTAATACAGTAAACTACGTTTATAACGAACACGCTTATTACGAACTGACGGATATCACGAACTTATTTTTTGGCCCCGGCCATTTGCTATATGTATGCTGTATATATGCTTATAACGAACTATGGTTATAACGAATTAAAAAAGCGGTGCCTTTGAGTTCGTTATAACCGTAGTTTACTGTGAATACGGTTAGCACTGTAATTGCACTGCCCGGAAAAAGAAAGTAAAACCCCATGTTTGATTAAAAATGAAATAAACAGAAATAAACAAGAAATGGTTATTCGACAGTGATGCACATATATAGGATACGGGTAGCATGGCTATGTTTTGGACCTTAAGTTTACAGTGTTTCAGCGACCGTTTTAGCCCAGTAACGTTTTGGTAATGTTTGCAATTCTTTGGTCACATGCAGTTACCCTGTGTATAATTTCTTTTCCCCGACAGATTATTAACACATTGCGAAAATTGTGTTTGTATGTTGTGATAATAAAATATAATTTAATTACAATTTATGTTTGGGTATTACGAATGCTTTTCAAATGTGGAACAGATTGTGTGTCACAGTATGTATCCTGTAAAATAATGCTTTGAGGGTGGTGTGAGTGAGTTGGGTTTAACGCCGCTTTTAACAGTATTCCAGTTATATCGCGGCGTGTCAGCTTAATGTGGGAGGAAAGCCCCAAGTGATGTAGGTCTCAGGCGTTTACCACTTCGGTGAAACCCACAAGCACGGGTATGGTGCTGACAAACCTAGAAACATAATCGGGGCGAACCGGGATTCGACCCCACAATCATAGGTTTCTGACGTGCCCAAGGGACGCAACTCTACACAGCGAATCGCGGCGCCTTAGACGACTGGGCCACCCGTGGCCCCGCTTTGAGGGTGGCTTGGAGCAACAACACACAATTACATTTAAACGCAATAGATATTTTTTTGTTTCTGGGTGTATCACGAGTATTTTAGTAAAGAGAAGTAAATATCCACTTCATTGTTTTTACAGGATACCTCCACACCAAAATGGCCTACCACACTGACCATTACTCTATTGATCCCCTGGAGAGAATGACCAGACCTGGCGCTGACCAGTACCGCAAAATCTACCACAAAACCCCCACCAAGCGAAAATATGAGGAAGTTGATATTGATGAATATGACACTATAACGGATCATGGATATTTCTCACAAAGTCCCATGCACAGTCATGGAGCGTATCACTGCCCCAGCCAACACAGGACTCCGTGTGATTGCAGACTGTGTTGTCAAGACGATGATAGGGTCAGTTCACGCCGTCCACCGAGAGATCAGTTTACAGGATACGCGTGGCCACCCTACCAATCCACATTGGTAAGTGTCTTCAACTTGTATAGTCGTATATATGTTGCTATGTCTGGTGTCGTGGCCCAGTAGATAGCCTAGCGTCATGCCAATGATCCAGTTCGATGCCCAAGTTGAACTCAATACTTTGTTCGTTGTCGTTACATTACCCTGCATAATTTTAGACAAATACTTTCATTCAATCAATACATAGGAACACGGTTACCGCACTTGCGAAATAGGACCAACAATCAGACTATGTTCCATCTAATAGTACTGCTCGTTCCTCTATATACAGTGCAATCTTGTTAGAGTGAGTGAGTTGGGTTTAACGCCGCTTTTTAACAGTATTCCAGTTATATCGCGGCGTGTCAGCTTAATGTGGGAGGAAAGCCCGAAGTGATGCAGGTCGCAGACGTTTACCACTTCGGTGAATCCCACAAGCACGGGTATGGTGCTGACAAACATAGAAACATAATCGGGGCGAACCGGGATTAGAACCCACAATCATAGGTTTCTGGCGTGCCCAAGAGACGCAACTCTGCACAGCGAATCGCGGCGCCTCAGACGACTGGGCCACCCGTGCCCCCCAATCTTGTTAGAACAGATCTCGATAGATAGGAAATCATTCACCGTGTCCATTTTGCCTTTTACATTCCATTGGACCCCAAGTGACTAGCTATCATGTTTTGCAATTACGTGACCTGCTTGGATTTCGGGTAGGTGGTTGACCGGTGACTTGGTTGATTGCTTGCAATCGTATCGGCGTTGGGTGCTGCTCATAAAGATCAATCGATGGTCAGTCCGGTCCAGAATCGATTATATACAGACTGCATTCATATAACTGGCATGTTGCTAAATGCGGCGTTAAATAACAAGGAAATATCTTACACGAAATGATTGATATGTATTTGTCTTTTTGTTCCTTTTCAGAGAAACATTTACGAAAATACCCCAACCAAGGTTGCTTGTTGTCAACCCCGCCGGTGCTATACTGACGTTAAGCACATAGAAAACATTCACCGTCCGTCTCGTCCTTCAACCGTGCCGAGGACGTGTCTAACATCAAGAAAAAGATTATCTTTCGATTCTTCAAACCACGAGCGACAAACTGATTCATCACAAGAATTCAAATTCAGTCATGTGAGAGACTTACGTTATGACATGGAGTCTGTGGACGTCAGATTTACCCCGAAATCGGAATTGTGCGCCAACAACATCAATAATGAAGGTCCCAGAATGCCGCCCTGTCGTACCCCTGTACAACAATCATCATCAGATCGGGGGGTGTTTCTTTATAACTGTCCTGTGCAGCCAGCAGAAACAGGTATGCATACGAGTATTTCCGCCTTGTATGGGTCACATCAAATTGATTGTCATTTTGAAATCGGTTCTTTTCATTAAATGCTGATAAAGAATATTTTTTTAAGCTTTAATATGTTTATATTTTTTTTATATTTGTTTTATCATGACCATTGATTAACTTTGGCACATTCTTGTTTTTGTGGGGTAAGTGTCTTGCTCATCTCGGTTTAAATCAGACATATATATTTTCTTCAGGTGTACTACTACTTCTTCTTCTCCTACTTCTTATTTACGGATGACTATGTCGTTTGAAATTTCTCAAAACATACGCATTTGAACTCTATTTTACAATTAAACTCTCCAAGAAAACAGCCCTAACATAACAGCCCAAGCGATATTACCGAAGCATGGTACAAGTGTCAAAAGTCCAAATGTATTTTTACGACTAGCTAGCCATGCATATCATTCTTTGTCAATTTCAATTTCCTCTTTTTCAAAACATGACAATGAAAAAAAATATGAAACAAAAAAATCGACGCGTTCTTGCCGTAACGCACACACACATTTTCCTCCGAAGATCGTTCGAAAAACACATCAACGATAAGTAACAAGGGCGTTTCTTTCTGAAACAGTTTAATTAAATATGTCCGCAAGGAACGAAACTTTATAGAGTTAATTTTATTTCATCCGGAACAATGCATTTTTACAAAGAATTTTTTTTATTCATGAATTTGTTGAGGTAAAGATAATTTTCAATAGGAAAACCCCCCGAAATATAGCTTACACAACCATTTATAATAAGGTATCTAATTGTGGCAGGTTGTTGACATGGCCTGTAATGGGGTGTCCTCAGACCTTCTGAGCGTTAGCATAGCGCACTGATTTTGATGAGATTGTTCATTGCGCATGACGAGTCAGAGCCTTATCAACTTATTTGGTTGGGGAACGAAAGTAATTTATACTGCCGCAGACAGCTATGTTATTTAAAAACCTAAATGTTTATGATAAATACTTTTTTGATATAAAACAATATCTTCCTGTGTTCCATATCATATATTTAATTTAATTACACACATGACTGGAATTTGTATTGAGTAATCGTTTCGATCTTTTAAGATTGATGAGGTTTTTCTTAATTTGACTATTTTGGGGAACAGTTATCATTACCTTGATCAGCCCGGTTTCGATTTGGATCTGGAGGAATTCTGACTATAATTTTGATAATAACAGCTGTAAAAAACATCTTTTTAAATTAGTCTGGTAAAAGATAATTTAGTTCAAAGACGTGCCCCGCATGGCGCGACGTACCCCCTCACAGGTAAATGATGCTTGGAAAAAGGGTAAGACTGTCGCAATGTTTGCAGGGAACTTATTACTGATTGGATATACGAAAATCTACTTCCAGTGTACTAAAGGGTTTAAATACCACTGCGTCTTATTATAGAGATGTAAATAAAGCAAAAAGGAAAAAACAAGATTATTATTATTATTATTATTATTATTATTATTATTATTATTATAGACTTACGACAGTCGTATCGAAACGGTCACTTCGGTGAACGGGGCACAACATGTCCATTGCGGCGTTCAAAACACTAGTTTGAGTCAAGATAAATGTATTATACTTATACATTCTTTATTACCAGGTACATCAGGTCGCCAAAGTCAAAGTATTCACGGAAGCCGACAAACCACGCACCAAGGTCCCAACAGCACCAGTTCCTGCAAGTGCTCGAGCCTGAAACAAGGCTTCATCACACTCGCAGCAAACGCCTTCAGCAACATCAAGAGGAAGGACTCGTCGGCAGAAAGCTTTCAGCAGTTTAAAACGGAGGTTGACAGAACAAACGAGTTCCTTAAACAGACGCTTGAAATGCTGACAACTTTCAAAGATCTTTGTGGACATTAAAGAGGACATCCGCACACTAACACTGAACAAAGGGATTGAATGCATCCCCATACTTGCATATCAAACACGTATCAAAGCGAATCTGTGATAAAGAGTTATGTGCATACGTATAACTGTTAAATATGTCGAGCGAATCTGTGATTCAGTTTTAGATTTTAAATGTTCGTACTGTTCGGATATCATAACGAATCGGCCATGTTCAGCCCTGTCAACATATCTGATCACACCGAACATTGCTGATAGGGCTAAGCATGGCTGATTCGTTATGATATCTAAACAGTACGAACATTGAACATCTATATATCAAAGCGAGTATATATATTAGTGAATCTGTGATCAGAATATCATATACTTCGTACTGCTCACTTCTCAAAGCGACTCTGGGATGCCGACCTCTGTGCATCCTTTTGACTGTTACATATATTAAAGCGAATCTGTGGTAGTACAATATGATGCTCGCAGTTAAAGCAAGTTTGTGAAATAAATATTTTTGTTTCGAGTTTTTTATTTCGATTGTTTTAATGTCATCTTCAGATTTTAATATGAGGTGATGTGAAATGGGGTTTAACGTCGCGTCCAAGATTATTGCACTTGTATAGCGACGTGCATGTACGTGTGAGTGTTTGTGTGGCTGCTTGTACTAGTCCGGACTGACGCCGGTTTATAGTGCTACCATGCCGCAGTTTAACATGAATACCCCACTCGGACACAGTATACTGACTCTGAGCCGACCAGTCCTTGTTTTAGTCCCTTAATGCCGAGCGCCAGACAGGGTAACAACATGTACCATCTATTAACGTCTTTTGGTATGACGCGGCCGGGGATCGAACCCCGGACGTTCCGCTCTCCGGGCGGATGCTCTACCACTAGACCACGGAGGCGGTCGATTTTAATATGAAGACAATACACAATGAGCCCTACATAACGCGACATATTGTTGGTGTCATCACCGATTTTTTCAGTGATCCATTCATACAATTGTCACCGTTATTTTGCCTTTTACTCCCAAAGGAATCTCTTTCGGTGGACATTCGAGACAGGTTATTCTCTGGCGTTGACGTTGCATATTGAAAATGCAACTTCTGCAACATGGTTCTAGCAGATCCCTCATCTGATGAAGGATTTTTAATCGATTGTTTGCTTGTCTCGAAATACTCGACATAATTTCTTTGGATACTAGAACTATATCGGAATCACCGTAGTCTCGCTTTACAGCTGCATATACAACTTAAGACCACTCTTGAATCCTTAAGTTGAAAATACATTTTCTAAACCCTACGGTGTGAAGAAATTTAACATCGACCATTTGTGAGTTTACATAATGTTAGCAATGCTGATTTATGGCTAATATATGACCACAGTGGCTGATATAAATCTCTTTTTTTGTACTGCGGGTAAACACGTTCACCAACACCTAGCAGGTGCGCGCCGTGTGAAATAGACATGCTATTCACAAGTAACGACCGTAATCAATTTCAAATACATCACTTTAGATTGTCCAACTGCAGCGGGCATTCGCATATTGAAACTGCTTGATGGCTCTGAATGAGACTTTGTTGTAACCCTGAAGAGAAAGCAGTCAATAAATCTTGTCAAGAAGTGGATCGTTGTTTGCCTTAGATGTTTGCGTGTGTGTGTTTATCGACACCTTGTTTCAATCACCTGTATAGGCGAGAGGAGCATTCTATACTGACAGCGATGAAATAGAGCAGGTACATGTCAGATATATCACACAGGAGCAGTACTGTCATGAGAGGGCCAATAAAGCATATCTAAGCATAAACGCAAATCCCACGTGTGCGCAGATTTGAACACGTACATCGTCTAAAAGGAAAATGTTTTTTTATAATAATAATAATAGTGAGTGAGTATGGTTTTACGCCGCTTTTAGCAATATTCCAGCAATATCACGGCGGGGGACACCAGAAATGGGCTTCACACATTGTACCCATGTCGGGAATCGAACCTGGGTCTTCGGCGTGACGAGCGAACGCTTTAACCACTAGGCTACCCTACCGCCCTAATGATGATGATGATGATGATGATGATGATGATAATAATAATAATAAAATAAATAAATGTATTAGTAGTAACAGGAATTGCACGCAAGAGGTGAACATTGTCCAATTATTATGCTTAAGGATTATTATTCGGGTCGGTATTGTGTGTGTGTGGCTGCTTCTACTTGTCCGAACTGATGCCGATTATAGTGCTAGCCCACTGAGATACCATGCCGCAGTTTAACATGAATACCCCACTCAGACACAGTATTCTGACTCCGCTCCCCGGTCGGACGCTCTACCTCTAGACCACGGAGGCGGTCGGATCAGTATGCATTCTCAACTCTCTGGGGAGTATATATTTTGATAAGACTTGTACATATATATATTATTATATAATTATGTAACAAATGTTACAATGGAAGCCTCGGTAGCTGAGTAGGTTAGATCGCTGGCTTTGTGTGCTGGCAATTAGGTGCCTCACGCTGGCAGTGTGGGCTCAAATCCCGGACGGGACTCAACCCAAAAAAGTACGATATTCTGTTCTTTACTCTGAAAGTGTTATCCCAAATATAACATTTGTTACATTTGACCACTTTCTAAATGGCATTGTGTGTTTATATGATTATGTATTTGATATTTTTAAGCATTAGCCATACATCGGCACCAGAAATAATTTTCACATATTTTCCCAATTATGGAACTCGAACCCAGGTCTTTGGAGTGACGAGGGAACGCTTTAACTTCTAGGCTACCACGCCATCATATAAAGAGGTGAGATGAAATGGGGTTTAACGTCGCGTCCAAGATTATAGCGACGTGCATGTACGTGTGTGTGGCTGCTTCACTAGTCCGGACTGATGCCGATTTATAGTGCTAGCTCACTGAGATACCATGCCGCAGTTTAACATGAAAATCCCACTCAGACACAGTATACTGACGCCGAGACGACCAGTCCTTGTTTTAGCCCCTTAATGCCGAGCGCCAGACAGGGTAACAATAAGTAACATCTTTTAACGTCTTTTGACGTCTGAGGCGGCCGGGGATCGAACCCCGGACCTTCCGCTCTCCGGGCGGACGCTCTACCACTAGACCACAGAGGCGGTCCCATCGTATATGGACCATTTAGGTGATCATGTAGAATCAGATTGTTCAGTTGCTACTTGATTTCAAAAGATGTTTTTTTAAATGTTGTCGCGGGTGGTGTTAAAGGGGTGGTTTGTGTTATAGATAGAAGTGAAAGAAAAGAACAATGTATTAAGTTAAAGAGTGAGTGAGTGAGTGAGTGAGTGAGTGAGTGCCGTTGTAGCAATATTCCAGCAATATCACGGCGGGAGACGCCAGAAATGGGCTTCACACATTGCAGCCATGTGGGGAATCGAACCTGGGTCTTCGGCGTGACGACCGAACGCTTTAACCACTGACTTCTCCATCGCCCCAAGAAGAAAAAGATGAAGAAGAAGAAGTTACAGAAGAAAGGAAGTCATGTGTGATATGAACTACATAACAAAAGCCAATTAAAATACAACAAACTGCCTCTAGGCCTATGGGACCCACAGCTTCATCCGACCGCCCGTCCACCCGCACGTACCTTACCCCACACCCTAAACAAACACAAACACTTGGGGGAACTAAACACACTTATAGCCCCTCGACATGCTGATGATGAGGGCAGCCAAGAACATCATTTCAGAGTTCCTGTTCTGGTCAGCCGGCGAGTATTAAGTGAGTGAGTGAGTTTGGTTTTACGCCGCTTTTAGCAATATTCCAGCAATATCACGGCGGGGGACACCAGAAATGGGCTTCACACATTGTACCCATGTCGGGAATCGAACCCGGGTCTTCGGCGTGACGAGCGAACGCTTTAACCACTAGGCTACCCGACCGCCCCGGCGAGTATTAAGAGAAGGGGTAGCAACCGGGCATTTCCTTCAAAGGATAGAGAAAGCAGCGAACAGTCATAGTACATTTGTCACGATTAATATTGCTATTGTCACATAATTCATACATGATTGAAGAGCGTGTTTGTTGGATGTACACAATCTTGACTTACATGTTTAACGTTGTCCCGATAATGGCCAGGTGTTCAAGAACACGGAGAGGAAACTTCCGCGAAGAACTCACGGTAGCAGGTGAGCTATTCAATAATCGATACTTACAATCGGGGAGTACAACTATTGCGTACAAACAAGTAGATTAGTGTTCGGATTATCAGACAGTTAATCCATCACGATGGGGATTAAGATACGCACCAACCACGGATGTTATCGTAATCGCCATGTCGCATATCTACAACGTTGACGTGAGACCAATCCCTTGGATATACAAATATTCAATTATTACTGTGTACAGCTCCCCGTGGCGCCCCCGTGGAGCCCCATTAGAGATACTTGTATATCAATTGTAAGAAGGAATCAAAAAGGCCCGTGAAGATCCGGGATAAAATAGGTCTTCACCAACCCAAGATATTTGATTCCTTTGTTTCTTTGTTTGTTGTTTAACGCCGCACTCAGCAATATTCTAGCTATATGACGGCGGTCTGTAAATAATCGAGTGTGGACCAGACAGTCTAGCCATTGACACCATGAGCAACGATCCACGCAATTTGGATCGACGACATGCATCAACCAAGTTAGCGAGCCTGACCACCCGATCGCCAGTCCTGCACCATGACTGTGGTATTTATATTTTTAGGTATTTTTTATACTTAAAGCCTAGGCAAGTCTAGATCAAACTAACCAAGTCTAGTTTGCTTGATTACAGTAGAAGAGGAAAGGTTCTTTCGAAAAAAATATTTTTATTATTTTAAAGACATGTTTTCATTGACTAAGTGTTAGTCTACCCGATCCCGTTAGTCGCCTCTTACGACAAGCGTACGTTTGAAGTTGGAGACAAGCATAGTCACCTTTTACGGCAGGTATGGGTTGCTGAAGACCTATTCTACCCCGGAACTTCACAGGTCTTGTCCCTTTGAATATGTACTCACACAAACACATCTACAAATCCTGTCGTGTTAATTTTGAGGAGAGTTAATTGTCATCGCAGCTTAACTCTTTTACAAAAAAAAATATGCAGTAGGATATGTGGGAATGTCACCACATTTGTATTAGCGCACACATCACCACCGCAACCCACAGGCAAACCCTCATATTTGAGGAGCTGTCAGATGTTAATTTCAGCGTGCAGTTGACACGTGTTGCTCGCGACATCCGACTCATCTGATATTGACATGCCAACCGATATCTACATGTGCCATCCCATTGTTTGGCACATGTCAATCACACTGAAATTGATGTTGACAGAGCTATTCAATGATCTCACGTTATTAAAGGGAGCTCTTTAGTGATGGAAACGATTAACGTACGGGGATTACCGATGTTTACCGATGGGTTTTACAACAATCGTATGAGCCTGTTCAGGTTGATAGGCATGCGTCTTTCATCCAATATCGCAGTCATACCAGATAATGACAGATAAAGTGAAGTTATTGCTTCGATATTGACAGCGTAGGGATACGTATAGTCTTATATAAGTGTACTTTATTGCTGATATAAATGCGATCGGATTTGTGTGTGGATATTCAGTTTACATAAACTATAACATTTCTCGGTGTCAGTGTATTAGGTGTATTATTTAGATTCATTGTAAAATCTGATTTGTTTGTCGATATTTAATTAAGATATAAAGGACGAGAAAAAAACCAACAAAAAAAAACAAAACAAAACAAAACAAAAAAACCCAACAACAAACAAAAACGGTTCGTTATATCCTTCAGTTCGTTATTTTAAACATACTTTACTGTACTTCTATACATTTACAATAACCTGCTTTCACTGACGGCACCTAGGGATCCAGTCATTTTCCCATCGGACAATTCCCCACTTCAAGTAGGACATTTCAGGACATATTTACCATATCAATAAAATACATGCAATGCTGTTCACATTTGTTTTTCTTTTGATAATGATAGGTAGTAATTTACACATGGTAATGTGGAAGTTTCTTTTTCTCAAATTATTAGGGTAAAGAAAAAAACAAATCAGTCATATCTCCAACATTACTTTATTTGTTGTTATTGTTATCACATAAAGAAAACTTCAGTTCCAAAGTTTAATTCAACTCTTAAATGATACACTGAAAAGTATCATTATTTTTCGCAATAGTTGCTTGCAATATCAATAGTTATCGCAATAGTTTCTTTCAATATCAATAGTTATCGCAATAGTTTCTTTCAATATCAATAGTTATCGCAATAGTTTCTTTCAATATCAATAGTTATCGCAATAGTTTCTTTCAATATCAATAGTTATCGCAATAGTTTCTTTCAATATCAATAGTTATCGCAATAGTTTCTTTCAATATCAATAGTTATCGCAATAGTTTCTTTCAATACCAATAGTTATCGCAATAGTTTCTTTCAATACCAATAGTTATAGCAATAGTTTCTTTCAATACCAATAGTTATCGCAATAGTTTCTTTCAATAGCAATAGTTATCGCAATAGTTTCTTTCAATAGCAATAGTTATAGCAATAGTTTCTTTCAATACCAATAGTTATCGCAATAGTTTCTTTCAATAGCAATAGTTATCGCAATAGTTTCTTTCAATATCAATAGTTATCGCAATAGTTTCTTTCAATATCAATAGTTATCGCAATAGTTCCTTTCAATAGCAATAGTTATCGCAATAGTTTCTTTCAATACCAATAGTTATCGCAATAGTGATTTCCAGACCAATAGTCACACCTAGTAGGTATAAAAGGGCCCAAACGTCCCCCAGCTTGTCGTAAGACCAGACTATTGATTGGCATGTTTACAATATATTATTGCGGTGATCTGTGCTCATGCTATCAACCGCTGGTCTACCTGGCCCAGGTGTGACGTGATATAACTTGAATATCGCTGACTGTGACGTACCTCTACATCCATGGCCTCACTACATGGCGGGACCAGTGCTCTAGCTCGTTATGTTCCTCCAAAGATAGCGAGTGAGTGAGTGAGTAAGTGAGTGAGGTTTTACGCCGCCTTTAGCAATATTCCAGCAATATCACGGCGGGGGACACCAGAAATGGGCTTCACACATTGTACCCATGTCGGGAATCGAACCCTGGTCTTCGGCGTGACGAGCGAACGCTTTAACCACAAGGCTACCCGACCGCCCCTCCTCCCAAGATAGGAAAAACATACAAGCATAGGAAACACCAATCATAAATGTTGCAAAGGCAGTTATTGGAAGATCAGGGTTCGAATAGGTCTTCCGTAACCCATGATTGTCATAAGAGGCGACCAACGAGATCGGGTGGTCAGGCTCGCTGACTTGGTTGATGCATGTCATCGTATCCTAGTTGCGTAAATCGCTGCTCATAATATCAATCACTAGATTGTCGGGTCCAAACTCGATTGTTTACAGACCGCCGTCATATAGGTGGAATATTGCTGATTGCAGCGTTAAACAACAAACAAACAAAACAAAAAAGTTAACAATTGAAAATGACGTTATTTGTTGAAACAATGCTTTTATCAATATATCAGCAGTATTCCCACACTGGAAATGAGTTTGTCACAGTGTATGGAGTCGAACCTGGAATTTAGGGGTGACGAGCGAACGCTTTAACCACTAGGCTAGCTTACCACCCCTTATGTTTACAATCGCACATGTACACAGATTCCCCAGTATTTAATTTGTAATAAAACACAATAGCAATCATTGTAACTAACACCATTCTAACTCAAAAGTCACAAGGGTATTACACGGCTTTGAGATTCAACCAGTAATTAAACGTTCGGAGATATGAAGGTCAAGATTAGGTAACTCTGTGATAAGACGACCGCTAAGTAATTTCCAATTCCACGGTCTGGGTGAGCGATGGGAGTCGTTACCTAACCTCTTTTTAATTGCTTTAGATCAAAGTCGCTTACTTTCACACGTCTATGTTAAAGCTAAACAAATCCATTGTGTTGTATATTCGTGTTAATATCGTGTTCATTTCACAAACCAAACAATGATTAGTTCCACTTTGATGTGTTGATAGAATGTAAATATAGTGTAATTGGTTCTTTACAGGTGAAATTAATCACCGTGTTCAGTCGTGTGATGTCGATTTCAAAAGGTATCGATTTCAGTGACATAAGCAAGGTTTGAAGAGTATGATATTACGTGACGATATTTGCCTTGCGTGATAAATACGCGCCGGCGTTCTTCTGCAGATTTTAGTAACAAGAATTACCAAAGAAGTTTAAGAAGCTATTTCAATATTATAACAGGTTTTTTTTAAGCAATTATTCCCCAAACGCAGGAAATAAAGTCAATGTTTCTTCAATAAATTTCCTACGAAAACACAGCCTTGTTTTCCTTGTTATTAAACCTGTATGGCAATCGAGGGTTATTCACCAGAGGTGTAAATTCTAAATTTTATAGGTCCCCTAATGACACGTTAACGTTGGCTCAAATGACAATGACAAAGGTATCATATATTATCGCAGCTTGAACGACTGAAATAAAAACCTGATTGTGCGAATTCATGAGCTGCGGCTCCCTGCAAGAAGCGGACTGAGCGTCACAGTCTGGTGGGTTGCACGGTCGAATAACAACGTTAGAGGAACAACTCAGAGTGAGCGAAGGACGGTTTGCAGACAGAAAAAAGAAGTCATTTCCCCATTAACGTGTCACATATTGTATGCCAGTTCGATGATAAAATGTACATCAGAGTGTACAAAATCAAGATGAGTTTCTCATAGCCATTTTGTGGTTGGATGCACATGTGACAAGGAATATTATGGATACCAGCACAACATTGCAGAGCAACGTCTGGAACGGCAAGCGAGTTCAAGTTCTTTATTTTACCAAAACCACTCACAGTGGTACACGATGCAATTCAGTAATTGTGTGTGTGCCATATTTTACTAAATATGTCTAAGAAAATGAGCAGTATATTTATATGAGGCAGATTCATAATATAACTGGCCCAGTCGTCCAAGGCGACGCGATTCGCTGTGCAGAATTGCGTCCCTTGAGCACGTCAGAAACCTATGATTGTGGGTTCGAATCCCGATTCGCCTCGATTATGTTTCTAGGTTTGTCAGCACCATACCCGTGCTCGTGGGTTTCATCGAAGTGGTAAACGTCTGAGACCTGCATCACTTGGGGCTTTCCTCCCACATTAAACTAACACGCCGTGGTATAACTGGAATACTGTTAAAAGCGGCGTTAAACCAAACTCACTCACTCACTCATGATATAATATTTGTACTGATGATGTAAAGATATGACAGTTGTCACGTGAGAGCTATTTTAATATGAACACCCGATCCCGTTAGTCGCCTCTTACGACAAGCATAGTCGCCTTTTACGGCAAGCATGGGTTGCTGAAGACCTATTCTACCCCGGATCTTAATGAGTCTATCAACGGTCGTAAAGCTAACGGGCCAAAATGGTGAATTCAACAAACGCAAAATATTGTCAATACCTCATGATGTTTAAGCATAGAATATTTATAAGCTGATACATACTCATCACTGTAAGTCACGATAAATATACCAGGGGACTCGAGGAAGTCCGGAGTAGAATAGGTCTTCAGCATGCTTGCTGTAAAGGCGATTAACGGGATCGGCGTGGTCAGATTCGCTGACTTGGTTGATGCAGGTTATCCATCCCAATTGCGTGGATCGAGGCTCATGATGTCGATCACCCGACTCTCTAGTCCAGCCTCGATTATTTACAGACCGCCGTCATATAGCTGGAATATTGCTGAGTGCGGCGTTAACCAACAAACACACAAACAAACAATGTACCAGGGATGTATTAGTCAGCTACAAACTGATGGGTCCAGCGGGGATGGGGTTGGGGTGTGTCGGGTGGGGTGGAGGGCGGTGATGGCGTAGGGGACGACATGTGAAGGTCATTTTCAAATTGGACGCATCAGTGACAGAAGTGGTGTCTGATGCAATTCCCTTTTTTGACTGGTGCCAGATGTTAGCGTGTTTTTTATGTGAATGATTTACATGCGTTTGCATGTGTTTGTGATGGGCGCCACCGGCTGGGAAGGATACTCCTCACTATTTCATAGTGATTCATAAACATGTGCTAATAATAATAATAATGATTCGTGCAATAGACTTCGTACAAAGGGACCTGCTTTAATTGGAGATTTCTTATCATTGTAAAAAAAGATGTTTCTTTTCGCTTTTTTAAACAGAGAGTTCTTATGATTATGGGAAAAAATCAAGCTGTGATTATATTTGTGTGCTTTGAGATGTAAATGTATTGTGCATACCCTTTCGAAACTCCTTGACCCGCCTTTGTTGCGGTGATGAGTTTGTTTGTTTGTTTGTTTAACACCGCACTCAGCAATATTCCAGCTATAGAACGGCGGTCTGTATAAATAATCGAGTCTGGGCCAGACAATCCGGTGCTTGACATAATGTGCATCGATCCACGCAGTTGGGATACGATGACATGCATCAACCAAGTCAGCGAGCCTGACCACCCGATCCCGTTAGTCGCCTCTTACGACAAGCACGGGTTGCTTAAGACCCGGATCTTCACGGGTACCCCAGGCAAAGTAAAGTATAAATGTACTTGAAACAAAAAGGAAAAGAAAGGTCTCCTTTAGGCCACACGTCGCCCGTTGTATATATTTTAATGATGTGTTATATCGAGGTTACTTCAATCATCACATCGTGACAGCGTAGTGGTTAGCAATATTGCTGACACATCAAACACAATCGGGGATTCGAACACATAACTTGCTGATCGTGTCATCTAAGGGGCGCAACTCTGCAAAGCAAACGTCGGCGCCGAAGACCACGGGGCCACTCGTTGTCCTACATCGCTGCTAAATGCAAAAACAACTCATTATTTACATTGGAAGGAGGTTTTCTAGCGCCCGAAAGACTGACTTTCATGCAGCAGATCAGGTGCAATTTTTTATATAAAATGTATTTCTACAATTTACAGGAAACAGGTTCAGTTAACAAAAAAGTTTTCAGCAAGAGGTGTCCGGGTTTTTAAGTAGATCCCGAATCTATCTGCTTTTTTGTATTAGTTTTTATTTCGTTTGATTAGCAAATCTGACAGAAATTAGAATGAAAGAATTGATGATAATCTTTCAAGAATAATTGAGTCATTACTTTATCAGTATTTGTTTTATAACGTTTAACAAGTGCGTTGTATACTAAGTAAGGGTAATCGCAAAAACAGGCAGGAATTTTCGAAATGAAGCGTCCGAATTTGCTAGAATCGCCGTCCTCAAGGTTAGACGTACAAAACTGGGCGAGAAAACTACCGAAGCTTAACGTAGTTTCAATACAGATTTGATAACGAACAAATCATTAATTTCTCTAATGCCATTCGTCAAGCTTGGTCATTATTCCGGCGTCACAGTAGCGCTCTACACAAAACACGGAGTACGTAACAATGGCGTACCCAGCAAACGCTTTGAAAACCACAGTGCAGTAAATCCACAAATATTGACTCGAAACAAATGTGCTCATTTGCCGATTGAACACGCGTAAATATTATTTGTTCGGGTTACGCAGACCTACTCGCACATGTCACAGTTTACACACGAGAGTGGATATTACGAAATCCCAACACTGCTTTACGACAATTACACATTCGTATACATGTTCCGGGCCGAACCATAACAATATGGCGGACAGTCAGACTTCATCAACTCGGGAACCAAGCATTGGAATTCGGCATTAGCCACATACTTAATAGAATACCAGTTTAACATTACCTTTAGATTGTTTGCAGAGTTTTTATAACAGTGGAAAGTAAATTATGTCCCGCACCAAAGTGTCCTTCGCGTGCAGAAAGGGTGACTGTTTTGGATGGCTGGGTTCAAATACTCTCGTCAATAAATCCCTGATACAGTTCAGATGAATGGAATTTATATCGCTCAGTTATTAATCTTCGTGGTACATGTAAACAAATACCCATGTTCGACCGCTGTACAAGTTATCATGTGTAAACAAGCACCAAAGAAATACGAATGCACCCGCTATCGTGGATGATAGTGGAATGCGTGTCACGTGACCCGTGAAGTCACATGACCAGCGTAACAGACGACGCCACCGTGAGAATATAAGTGCGTCACGTGACCCGGTGTTTTACATACGGTCACGTGACTGGATACAGCTGGCTTCGTTACTATTAATTACCTGAGGAATTTCCACCCCTAACGGCCTCTAACGGAGCTTTGGACCCGCCAATCACACGACGGGGTGTGGGTTTCGTACTACGGGATAAAAATCTTTACTATAAGCTAGCGAGGGGTCTGATCAGCTTGCTATAGTACCGCTATCTGGCTCGGGCCTACACCACGAGTACCTGGGCTGGACGAGTGAAGGGGACATCAGTAGTTTGTATTTATCGAAGCGATATTCAAGGAAATACACACAGATGTGAGAGTTTTCCCAATGGATTGCATTGAACATTCCGATGGATTGTAAAGTTTGGAAAAGTTGGTGAGTAACGTTTTGTTTACATTTTGTTCAACATGTCAAATTATTGTTGTCATTTATATATATATATATATTTAAAATGTTATTCGAGAATATTTTTATATTCAACTGATTTGTGTTCTTGTAGGTCGGCAATTCTTTTTTTATACATGGTAGGTTTAGTTGTAAAAAATGATAGCTGGCTTATTCTTGAATAGCTCTGTGAGTCAACATTTTGAAACCAATACACGTTACACGTTAACCCAAATGTTTTGTTATTTATGCATTAAAAAAAACGTTTCAATGCACAGTGGAAAAAGGTGGGTAAACGTCCAATATGCTGATTTATTAGGCGGGTCGAAATGACTTCATAATTATGCAAAACCACTTTATATGTATTGATACACTATTTTCACATCACAATAATTATACTTATTTGGCATTATAACGAGGAATATCATTAAGGCGTTGTGGGCTCGTGTTGTGTGTCTCTATTACGCGCTATAGTGAGAAAGAGCGGAACAATAAAACAAGCATAACGGTACTTGACACAAAAATAGCTCAAGGTTACACAAAAGCAGAGCGGAGACAGCGATAATAGGGGCAATGCTGCCTCACCTGGGCGGCGCTTTGTTTGATGTCCCTACCTGTCTTGGTACATCTGAGTTCCCATAATATAATCATAAAAATATCGGTAACTACCTCTTGCATGTAATCATAATTATCTCGACCCATATTGCAGGTAACACCTTCCTATATTGATACATGTAATTTGATAACACCCACGAGAAGTAACAACTACAGGTTGATGCTATTATTGATAATGACTTGCTTTTCTGATAACTTTCGAAATCAGTTTCTTTGCCCGGACGTAATTATACCTGGTCACAATTATCCGCCGGTGATAACGCCATGCTCCGATTTGCCAAGGTGATAATCTGATATTTGGAACATGTGATAATTACAGATAATACTCGGTCCCTAATTAGTGATTTTCGGCTTGTTAGCGGAGAATGGGTACAGGTCGTGTAGCGCTTTCTGGGAGGACACCTGCTTCAGTATTAAAATAGGTTGTTGATGATGATGATGATGATGATGATGATGATGGTGATGATGATGATGACGATGACGACGATGATGATGATGATAGGACACCGGCTTCAGTATTAGGTTGTTGATGATGATGATGATGATGATGATGATGATGACGATGACGACGACGATGATGATGATAGGACACCGGCTTCAGTATTAGGTTGTTGTTGATGATGATGATGATGATGATGATGATGATGATGATAGGACACCTGCTTCGGTATTAAAATAGGTTGATGATGATGATGATGATGATTATGATGATGATGGTATATTGTTATCCTACAAACGCTGAACAGTAACGTCAGTAACAACAATCCTAACACAACGACGCTGTCCACGACGCAGTACGTTATGATGCCAAGAGGTTTATTATGACGATGTCTTTCATATACGAGAGTCAAATGTTTCATAAGGACGCATCCATCTTTTCCCTCTTTCATTACGTCGAGTATTTTATGATGACAAACAAAGCTATACACTTCAATCAGTAGAAACACGAGTAGGATTTATGTAAGAAAATTCGAAAATCAACGCATCCTTGTCAAAACAGGGAGCTGTTTGCTAAATTTTATGGTCTAATTAGCATCGGAAAAAAACAAAGGAGGTAATTTACTGACTTGTGTTAATGGTCGGCGTCATTGATTAATTGGCTAATTTCCCCTACAGTATTTACAGCCAGGAAGATACGCACATTTTCCTTTAAAAGACGCCGTTTTACCTCTCAGCGTTTTCTGAACACCGCCAACGAAATTCCCGACTTTCGGTGAGCGCAATCCATACGGGCGAAGGTTCGTGTTGTCGGGCGTGGTATAAGGGAGACAACTCTTACCAGACTAATCTGCCACGCGAGTGTGTCGCGCATGCACTCAACAGCACGAGGCCGCTTACAACCTTTTCAAACTGCCATGCTTAGTAAATTTACACAATTAACCTTCATGATGTAAATGTTTCCACAGATCACAGTTTGTTTCCGATTTGTTTTGTATGTAAATATTTAAATAAGTGCAGTTTGTAACATCGGGAAACAGCGAACCACGTGACGCTTTTGCACCGAATGAACCGCCCAACGCGTGCACTTAGCAATACGACAATCTGGATTGCTTGCAAATACGGGGAATTGAAAACAAATTCCCCGTTGTCAAGAACATGTTTACAACCAGTCACGACAAGGTAATGGAGTACTAAATATGTCCACACCTTGGCCTTGTCATACCGTTCATGCATATATTAAGACGGAATCGTTTGTTTCCAAAAGGTATGTCGACAGGATGTCTGTTATATACCAGTGAGAAGATCCATGAAGATCCGGGACAGAACAGGTCTTCAGCAACGCATGCTTGTCGTAAAAGGCGACTAGGCTTGTCGTAGGAGGCGACTATGCTTGTCGAAAGAGGCAACTAACGGGATCGGGTGGTCAGGCTCGCTGATTTGGTTAATGCATGTCGCATCCCAATTTGGTGGCTCGATGCTCATTATGTCAATCATTGGGTTGCCTGGTCCAGACTCGATTATATACAGACCGCAGTCATATAGCTTGAATATTGCTGAGTGCGGCGATAAACAACAAACAAATTATACCAGTAGAGTGGCCGATTTGAGTTGGAAATTTTGTTTGCCGGGGTAGCCCCACAAAAGCTGCATTAGGGTGCGTCGTCCATGCCACGCCTCATCGGTGAAGTGTGTATTGCACCATCGGAATTTATATGACTTGGGGAAATACTGTGTGGGCGGTTTACCATGTGACCGCCCCGAGTCTAACCAAGCCTGTTGCCAAGTGGTGGTATAACGAGGAACGCTGGGGTCGGCCCCAGTCTGAGGGCTGTGTCTGTCCTTATCAACAACCTGTCGTAAGAGTCGACTAACGGGATCGGGTGGTCAGGCTCACTGACTTAGTTGATGTATTTCATCGTATCCCAATTGCGATGATCGATGCTCATGATATCAATCACTGGATTGTCTGGTCCAAACTCGAATATTTACAGACAGGCGTCATATTCCATAGCTGGAATATTACTCAGTGCAGCGTTTAACAACAAACAAACAAACAAACAGAAACAGTGTGCCCTCTCCGTGGTGAATTATTGCTGAGAGAGAGGCGGCATAAAATTCTACGAAAGATAGAGTGCTTTTCTTTCGGCGCAGAAAGAATATGGCACCAGAAGTCAGCCATCTTGCCCCATCACAACAAAACTTCGTACTCACTAACGCATCGCGATCCCACATCGGGACGACATGCGCTTGTGTGATTCATTTTGATAACTCCACCCGTCCGATTAATATTTCACCCCCTACCCCTGACTCAACTCTGCCACGCCCTCCTATTTCTTACCCATCTGTACATGTCAAACATTTCGACACAATATCTGGTCATAACTACCCCCCACACCCTCAAATGACAAACAAAGTGATTACATTATCGCAGTGTTAGGAAACCAAAATGACACGTGCTATATTTGGAGTGTAATACGTTCCAAAGCTGCAATATACACCGCTGATCAGTTTACGTCGTCCTTTAAATTCACAGCCTGTTGAATCTGATAGATGATATCACTTTTCAACCCCTTCTCCTTGGGGTTGGGGGAGTGGGGGCGGGCGCATGGGGTACAAAGCCGACCCCCCCACCCCCCACCCTCCACCCCAACCCCCACCCCACCCCTCACTCTCGACAGCCGTACTCTCAGCCAATGTTCATGTTTCAAGCAATGCATGTCAGTGTAAGGTCAGACAGATTGTTATGCTACTGTGTCAAGTGAAATAGACGCTTGTTCATTTCACCAACAGCCACGTGCTGCGTGTGCTATGACTCGACAGCGTGCCGCAACACTTCCTTGTGGGTAAACCCTCAGCGAAGAGGTATCGCGTTGTCGTTTTAAAGGCCCACCCCGTCCTAATTGTTCACTTATAATTAAATATAACACGTTGTATTTAAAGTTCTTTACCAGATTTCACAATGACCTCAGACCATATAAATTGTTATAATGTTATAATTCTCTAAAGAGGTTGTGACGTAAAAAACCCGGAAGAAAATGTATTGTCGGTGCGATATATTTCTTGAAAACAAACTGATGACAAACGTGCTCAATCAGAAAAATATTGATAGGAAAACTACAACATTTACAGCAAAACTAACTGATGGAGATCCGTGAAAATTCGGGCTAGACGTGCTCTCCACAAATCATGCTTGTCCTGAGGCGACTGGGCTTGTCGTAGGAGGCGACTATGCTTGTCGAAAGAGGCGACTAACGGGATCGGGTGGTCAGGCTCGCTGATTTGGTTAATGCATGTCGCATCCCAATTTGGTGGCTCGATGCTCATTATGTCAATCATTGAATTGTCTGGTCCAGACTCGATTATGTACAGACCGCAGTCATATAGCTTGAATATTGCTGAGTGCGGCGATAAACAACAAACAAATTATACCAGTAGAGTGGCCGATTTGAGTTGGAAATTTTATTTGCCGAGGTAGCCCCACAAAAGCTGCATTAGGATGCGTCGTCCATGCCACGCCTCATCGGTGAAGTGTGTATTGCACCATCGGAATTTATATGACTTGGGGAAATGCTGTGTGGGCGGTTTACCATGTGACCGCCCCGAGTCTAACCAAGCCTGTTGCCAAGTGGTGGTATAACCTTATAGTCCTTATCAACAACCTGTCGTAAGAGGCGACTAACAGGATCAGGTGGTCAGGCTCGGTGACTTGGTTGACGTATGTCATCGTATCCCATTTGCGTAGATCGATGCTCATGATGTCAATCACTGGTTATTCATGGACAGAGCTAGACACACTTCCCGATGATGAAAGCGCAATGTGACCTGAATGGCAAAAGAAAGTAAACCGAGTTTTTTTGTCATTGAAAATTAAAAAAAACTGTTATTAAATTTGCTTATGTCTAATTGATCATTACTCACTTCTGCTACAGTTTGTTAATAAGTAATATGTTGTTGGATAATTTTGTTTTCAAATAGATTGATCCAATGAATACGGGGGTAAGAAATGAATTTGCAGCCACAAGACATTTACAACGTGTAAAGTGAACATTTGTGACGAAAGAAAAGCAAATGTATTGCTTTCAAATATAAAATGTCAAAGAGTTTTTAGTTTTGAAATCTGTTTGATCAATTTATATTTCAAGAAATACAATCATGTAGAAGAATTCTTTGAGTGCTTTGAGTTCCAGTGCAGTTCATGTTTTGGATATAATATCGCTGACTTAACATATTTTGCAATTAGAAATCAAAGATATGATTAAATCAACCGAGACGCTGTGTGAGAGGTGTAGTTTGTCCTAATTACGATACAAAATGATAATACAGATACAATACCTGAAATAAACACAAACATGTTCAAAACATCATTCTGGCACCTATTGTGGGTGATCGATGTGTCAATGTCTAACGAAATTTACCGATGTAAATATCACCATTTCTATGCTCCGTTGGTGCGTTCTGGTGATATTGACAACTGCGACATCGATCACATTGCAATGGAAGTATTGTCTATTGCAGCTTATAGCTAAAGCGATATTGCAATAGTTCATAGGGGGGATAATGTAGCACACGGACAGATGGACCCTCAAGGGAACAATTCGCAGCCGAGTCATAACGCTCACAAGCGACAGCAAATGATTCTCGATCCGCCATCGATCATGGCCCTAATTTGCCGTTATGCCTTCGGCAAAGATCCCGTGCTGCGCGTGCAGTTCGAGCTCACGGGCCGTATAGGAATTCCATGGACAGTTTATTTCGTTGACACTGTGGGAATAATTTATAAGCATACCCGTGACACTAGCTTTATCGATTAGTATGCAGTACAGTTCACCCGACTTGGTATAAAATGACAGGTAAGAACAAACAAGGTTAGTTGTGCTTTGGTGTCGCTGCAGGCAATACTTGTTAATGGCTTAATTTTCAGCGCATGGGACGTCCAAGAAGCGCGACCGGTTAATCTGTCAGCTGATTGGTCAGTTTTCAGTGACATCATTTTGCACGTGGTTTCCCCGGAGATTGCTAACATCAATGGTACCTGAAATGGTTTCTCATATATATTTCAGATTAAGCGTGCACTGTTTCGGGACTGTCAGTAAAGGTCCCGCCAAACGATAACTGATGAAGTGAGCAGACGACGCCTGAAGCAGACGACACCGCGGGCAGACGACAATTTCACGTGATCATGGAAAAGTCGGATTCCGTGCAGAGGGGAATGTATATACCTATGGAAGCAATTCAAAGGGATTTGGTATCTAGGTACGGAAATGTGCGGGTATTAGTTGTCCCGAAGGAGAGAAGCTCATCGACTTCTTCGTGCAAGGAAAATGAGGACTGTTTTTCAAAAGCGGACGGGAATGTGTTCGAGGACGATTCAGAGTGGGTCATTTCGGACAGTAAATCGAGAAGTTCTCCCGTTTCCCCAGACTTTTCTTATAGGCCGAGGCAGGTGTTTGACTACAGAGGGCAACAAGACGCTGAGAGGTTCACACAAGAACGAAAAGATGCAGAGGTAATATTTCCCTTTTTGTCTAAAACGAACGAGGAATATACTCGGATGGAGGGAGGGGATGATGTGTGTGTGGATCGGTGTGTGTGTGTGTGTGTGTGTGTGTGTGTGTGTGTGTGGATCGGTGTGTGTGTGTGTGCTTGCATTAGTCCGAACTTATGCCGGTTTTATAGTGCAGACCACCTCGATGCCGCAGTTTAACATGCATACCCCATTCACACAGTATACTGACTCCGAGCCGACCAGTCCTCGTTTTATACCCTAAATGCATGGACAACAACAAATACCACCTTGTGTCGGGTATACTAACAGTAAGTGTACAAGAACACGATACCTAACTCATATGGTTCTATTTATTCAAATTTACACAATTACAGGACACGGATTAAGATAACACAAAATGTACCCTTCAGCGATCGGGGAAAATGACAACTTGTGTTAAAACCAGTAACACGTTTTAATATTTCATGCCGTAAGAAGAATGAGAATGTCGGTAGCGAACCTTTCCCATAAAATTTAAGATACCCGTATATGAGACATGGCGGTTAAATCCAAATAGGCGCATGAAGGAGTCCCTTTTAATCATCTTGAGGTCACGCCCTGTAGAAAAAAAATGTGAACAATGCGTCATTATAATTATAAGGAACTTCTGGCAAATATAAAAATAAAATAAACGAGAAATTTCAGATTGAATTTCAACTCGATGCATTGACAGACGAGACATGTAATCAATAAAAAATGATCATAAATTATAATAAGAATTGGACATTGTTTGAAATGAGATAACCTCAGGACGTCCGCGTTAACAGTTTGTATTTCTGGTATCGAAAATTGCTACCAATACCATTGACGTTGGTATTATCATCGTGTATTTGCGGAACTTGCTTCTAACAGTCTGCGATTATATAACAATTTCAAACTCATCTCTCGGTATTCACGCACAGCTGCAGGGATTCATAATGAAAGCACAACGCCCAAACGGGATAATTTCGGGTGTAAATTGATCAGTTGGTGTTGTGAAAAATAGTCCATATATTTTAAAGGCACGTGCGTAAACGGTTGCTTCCGGGATACGTAGGTGCGATTGCAAGCTGCGATTGGTTGATTTGTTGTGTCCGTTGCTGCAGTGACAAAGTAGTTCGCGAAAAAAAATAGTCCTTTCACTGAAACAAAATCAATATTGTTTAATATGTGTTGACAACAGATGTGAATAGGCTTCACGTGTGAAGAAGGCTGGGTAACTGCATGAAGTGAAACGAACCGTCTTATGCTCAGCACAGAAAGAGTCTTAACATAAGAAACGACTTAACAGAGACTGCTTTGACACACAAACTGAAACTGACACTTTTCCAGACTCGATAATATATTGTTGCCTCAAGAATCAGAATATCGACATGTTCAGTTAGCTCGCTCGGTAATTGGCCGTCCATCTATTTGTTACGTTAATTTGTGAAACAGACACGACAAATCAATATCTTATTTCAAACTGGATTCAGACGCTTCGCTCGTGTCATACGTGTTATTTCCTGACGCAATAATATATGACTGTTACCGCTGACGTTAATTGAAACGTAGTTCAGTGACGTTAATTGAAACGTAGTTCAGTGACGTTAGTTTAAACGTAGTTCAGTGACGTTAATTTAAACGTAGTTTAGTGACGTTAGTTTATACGTTGTTCAGTGACGTTAATTTAAACGTAGTTCAGTGACGTTAATTTAAACGTGTTCAGTGACGTTAGTTTAAACGTAGTTTAGTGACGTTAATTTAAACGTAGTTCATCGACGTTAATTTAAATGTAGTTCAGTGACGTTAGTTTAGACGTAGTTCAGTGACGTTAATCTAAACGTAGTTCAGTGACGTTAATTTAAACGTAGTTCAGTGACGTTAATTTAAACGTAGTTCAGTGACGTTAATTTAAACGTAGTTAAGTGACGTTAGTTTAGACGTTGTTCAGTGACGTTAATTTAAACGTAGTTCAGTCAGTAAAAAGCTGAGTGAGTTGGTGTTTAATGTTGCTGGGTCGTTTTGTGGAACGAACGTCTGCCAGGAGAGCCGAAGGTCGCTGGTTCGATCCCTGGCCGCGCCATACCAACAACGTTAAACTATGGTACTTGTTGTTACCCTACCTCACGCTTGGCTTTAAGGGAAGGAAAGAAAACTCCATTTCTCCTCATCTCACATACAACATCGTTGAAGCGATTTTGTCATTCTCAAACGTTTTGGTTACCAGTAAGATAGCAACACGTATAACATTGGCGCCTGTGTGCATGATGAGATATGTCACCAGTATCATAACAAAGAAATATACCACGTGTCAGCTACGGCGCATGTGTATATCACAAGTAAATCATCATTTACCATACGTTAACTGTGGCCAGAGTTTAGCATCGTTTTGATACACAGCTACAGGTCACAGGTTAGCTTTCGCAAGTGAATATATCACAGTTATAGTAACAGTGATATTGCACGCGTCAGTTATGCCCCTGGCTAGATCAAGGCTATATCAGGTGCAAAGAGCAAAGACCACGCATAAACTCTGAAGCAGAGCGCCGTCCGACAAAGTGTTCAGGTGATCGCAACTCCCATACTTTAACATTGACTTATGATAGTGGAGACGCTAAGATGATCGCAACTCCCATACTTTAACATTGACTTATGATAGTGGTGACGCTAAGATGATCGCAACTCCCATACTTTAACATTGACTTATGATAGTGGTGACGCTAAGATGATCGCAACTCGCATACTTTAACACTGACTTATGATAGTGACGCTAAGATGATCGTAACTCCCATACTTTAACATTGACTTATGGTACTGGTGGCGCTAAGATGATCGCAAGGCCCATACTTTAACATAAACCTTTGGTACTGATGGCGCTAAGACGATCGTAACTCCCATACTTTAACATTGACTTATGATAGTGACGCTAAGATGATCGCAACTCCCATACTTTAACATTGACTTATGATAGTGACGCTAAGATGATCGCAACTCCCATACTTTAACATTGATTCATGATAGTGGTGGCGCTAAGGTGATCGTAACTCCCATACTTTAACACTGACTTATGATAGTGACGCTAAGATGATCGTAACTCCCATACTTTAACATTGACTTATGATAGTGGTGTAACTAAGATTATCGTAACTCCCATACTTAAACATTGACTTATGATAGTGGTGGCGCTAAGGTGATCGTTAATCCAATACTTTAACATTGACTTATTATAGTGGTGGCGCTAAGATGATCGTAACTCCCATACTTTAACATAACTTATGATAGTGGTGGCGCTAAGATGATCGCAACTCCCATACTTTAACATTGATTCATGATAGTGGTGGCGCTCAGGTGATCGTAACTCCCATACTATAACATTGAATTATGATAGTGGTGCTAAAATGATCGTAACTCCCATACTATAACATTGAATTAATATAGTGGTGGCGCTACGATCGCTTTGTGGGACGGGGCCGAGGTGTATAGCACCATATCGCAACACCACGAGGCCATGAACGTATTTAGACAGAGGTCAAGAGTACTTGTAGGAGTATTTGTCCAACACGCCCTCAAATCGGTAGGCCAGCAAAAACACGCACATTGCAACTGATGTATGCCAGCAGCAGCACACTGCATAGCAAGCAGGTCAACATGAGAGGCCTATGCAGTTTTCGAGTCGCATCTGCCAGTTATACTTCAACACTAGGTCAAGAGTGTTACAGGCGGATAAACAATCGTTTGGAGTTTGTTTGTTGTTTAACGTCACACTCGGCAATATACGTAAGACCCCGATTGGTGTACGGGTGGGTTTGTTGCTGAAGACGGCGCTGTGCGGAGTTGCTGAAGACGCCGCTGTGCGGAGTTGCGTTCCTTTAGCGGGACAAAAACCTCTGATATTGGGTTCGAATTCCGGTTCGCACTAATTCTGTTTCTAGGTTTGTCAGCACCTTGCTCTTGCTCCTAGGTTTTGCCAAGTGGTAAACGTCTAAGACCTGCATCACTTCGGGCTTGACCCACACGCTGTGGTATAACCAAAATACTGTTCAAAACTCTCTCACTCACTCACTCACTCACTCACTCACCCACTCACTCACTCACTCACTCAATCACTCACTCAATCTCTTACTCACTTACCCAAACCACCCACCCACTCACTCACTCACGCACGCACGCACGCACTCACGCACAAACTCACTCAATTACAAACTAACTCACTCACTCACTCACTCACAAACTCACTCACAAACTAACCCACTCACTCACCCAAACAGCCCACCTACCCACCCACTCACGCACGCACTCACTCACTCACTTTACAATGGAATCGTATAAAACTAATGCATACAATTCATACACATTTTCTTGTACATCGTAATGGGTAATCTGGAGTATGGTTGTACGGCTGTACACTCAGTGACAGATTTACGATATGGCAATCATTATCCAATCACTTTCACTAATCACCAATCTGCCATTGCATCCGATTTGCATCCTTTGTTGCTTTTGCATCAAACAGAAATAGCAAGAATTCCATCTCCAATACAACAAATAACAAAGTCATCTTTGATAATAGGTCACTCGTTAACAATACTTTCCCTTTACCCAGCATCGACCCGTCAATGCCGCGCTAAAGTGCTAAATATTTATTTTACCCAAATCCCCAATTTACCCCATCGAAATTTGTCACGTTCGCATCACTGTAATCAATGGTGACACGGAAAAGACTCAACCATCCTTAAACAAAACGTACTTGAATATCGCAGCCACCGTCTTGGTATTGTGGGCATGGACAATGGCTTCAGCGGGCCTTTGTTCGGAGCCTATTCTTTCAGCAAGGTGACTTCGATCTTGCCAAGCAACGGTATTTCCACCATCGCCGGGTAGGTGAATAAATGATATGCGTGTGCAATGCTAGACTTAGCAGAGACTTTGTCCTTTCCCATGGCCCGACGTTCATGTATGGATTAGTCCGTTGAGAATAAGGACGATATTTTAGGACGTGATCTGCAATGTTTGTATCAACTCACGAATAGGATGAATTTTTTTTTGGTTCTCACGAGAACGCTGATCATAAAAGATTCAATTTTGAGCCTTTCAAAATATTGATTAGGTGTATTTCCTTAATCCTATTATTTCAGTGGTTTGCAACAAACTTCGATCAACTTTGTTGCATCGGGTATTGATTTCTTCTTTTTTTTTGCTTTTAAGAATTGGGTCGCATGAACCCGGTGCTTGATTGATCATTTACCTATTGGAATGTTATGGGCATACACAGCTTGGGTGATTGAAAACCGATGCCAATTTGTCATCTACACCGTTAACTATTCTGTAGCTGTGAGGTGAGGTGAAATGGGGTTTAACGTCGCGTCCAAGATTATTGCACTTACATAGCGACGTGCATGTACGTGTGTGTGTGTGGCTGCTGGTACTAGTCCGGACTGATGCCGATTTATAGTGCTAGCTCACTGAGATACCATGCCGCAGTTGAACATGAATACCCCACTCAGACACAGTATACTGACTCCGAGCCGACCAGTCCTTGTTTTAGCCCCTTAATGCCGAGCGCCAGACAGGGTAACAACAAGTACCATCTTTTAACGTCTTTTGGTATGACGCGGCCGGGGATCGAACCCCGGACCTTCCGCTCTCCGGGCGGACGCTCTACCACTAGACCACGGAGGCGGTCCTGTAGCTGTGAATATGCACGTGTATATATATCACTAATCCGCCCAACCGTATTTGGGCACAGGCAGAAATTTCAATCTTCTTAATAGGAAAGGAGTAGGTAGGTTATATTTTATGTTCTATTTCAATTTCTAAACCATTCCATCTTAAATTAATAAGCAAGAACGGTATTTCTGGTGGTTGGGACTGGTTGCGTCGAAACGTGCCTCGCAATCTAATACTAAAAAGTAATAATTGAGTGATGTTAGCTTGTATAATTATTAAATTATAGGGTAGGGGCGATTTTTACTATTGATCGCTAAACAGAAACAAGAACATATATTTTGTCCTTATAAGGTGGCAGTGGCGGAAAAGAAAACAATGTCATAACTTGTACAATATATTCTCTCATTCAATTCCAGATTCTCAAATCCAAGACTGAATCAACGCCAAAACGTGTACCGGAAGTGCTCCAGACGCCATTACGTTACGAGAAGGTAGGCGACGAGAACTCGAGTCTGACTCCCCGCAAACCTGCGGAGCCAGATCGACAACCCGGAGACAGTATGTCGGAGAAGATCAAGAGGCAACTGTTTGCAGGAATTGAAAACGAATATAGAGTCATCCGAAATGGTAAGAACGACATGCTGGTTTAGAAACGTTATTGAGTGTAGATCAGGAGTACGTGTTGGATTGCCGTTCTGAAAACTTCTCCGGTTACTTTCTGTGACGTTTCGGTTCAAACAATTCAAACAATTTCATACAAAATTGAAAGGAGAGAATTTTGCCGCAGGTTTAACAAATAACATACTTGATGGAACTATGTAGTGAACAAAACAACGGTTTTTTTTGAACAAATATTCTGTCTCTAACGAAAAACCCTAAGTGCCCAATACCTAAGTCTTAACAGCTACAGCCTTACAACTGCCATTGTTACTGCTGCTGCCTCCACTGCTACTACTACTACTACTACTACTACAACTACTACATCAAACTCAATGCTCATAATCTACCTTGACATTCCAGATACGTACCACCGGGTACCCCCCGAGCCGCACGATGACGTGTACTTGGAGCGCCACCGAGACTCCGACAATCACCACATGTACTTTACCTACCGGGACAAGAGGTCCCCGGGTCCCGAACATCCGCGGGCGTTCTTCGAAAGGGACTTTACATACCACGACCGTCCTCTCCCCTCTCCCTCCTGGGCCACGCCCACGCCGCCCTCGTCGTTCCCAGACCATCACAGATGCGACTGTATGCAACGACCCATGGAGTCCGGTAGAGAGCGGTTAGAAATGACAAAGAAACGGAAATTTGGTACGCACATATGCTTATTTTTGTTTCCGGGCGGTGGGGTAGCCTAGTGGGTAAAGCGCTGTCTCGTCACGCCGAAGACCCGGTTCGATTCCCCACATGGGTACAATGTGTGAAGCCCATTTCTGGTGTCCCCTGCCGTTATAATGCTGGAATATTGTATAAAGCTGCATAAAACCATACTGAATCAATTTTCCTGTAATTTCAAAGAACTGGCGTCGTTCAAGAAAGTTTGCGGTAGACAAGTCACGTGGTGTTTTGTGCATTTTGTAGCAGATTGACAACTTTGTCACTTGATTCTCGATATAGAATTGAGAACATTTATTTTTTCGATGGACCTGTGAAGGTCTACGGTACAATAGGTCTTCACCAACCCATGCTTGTCGTAAGAGGTGACTATGCTTGTCGTAAGAGGCGACTAACGGGATCGGGGGTCAGACTCGCTGACTTTGTTGATGCATGTCATCGTATCCCAATTGCGTTGATCGATGCTCATGATTTCAGTCACTGGATTGTCTTAGCCAGACTCGATTATTTACAGACCGCCGTTATATAGCTGGAATATTGTCGAGTGCGGCGTTAAACAACAAACAAACAAACAAACAAATATTGTTTCGATGCTTTGGATGTTGGCGCTTTGTGACACATACCAGACCTCATAGTATTGTTTGTTTGTTGTTTAACGCCGTACGTTTCTATGACGACGGCCTGTAAATGATCGACTCTGGACCAGACAATCCAGTGATTGATATTGCTACCAACGATCCACGCTGTAGGGGTACAGTGACACACCATCAACCAAGCCACCTTGCCTGACGACCCGATCTTTCGAACAGCAGAGGATCCTCGGTGCCAAATCTTACCCGGTTACAATGTGACTGGTTAATTGATATTTCTAAAAGCGGCGTAAAACAACACACATGCACTGTTGATATTAGAACCGTATGAGTTACCTCCCCTTTAATGTGACACTTGTTTTTTTTGTAGGTGATACATCTTCGTCAGAAAACACAGTCCCGCTTTCACCGAGGATCAAGAAACAGAAATGCACGTGCTCAATGATGGAGATGAACTTCCTGCAGATGGCGGAAGCCGCGTATAAGAACATCCGGCGACAAGACACGACTCCAGCAAGTTTCGAACAGTTCAGTCGAGAACTTGTCCAAACGAACAGTGTGTTGAAAGAATCAGTCAGCATTCTGTCGACCATCCGTGAAATGTGCGAGCATCGGAACTGTATACGAAACTGAAAGCACCAACAGACCATAGACTATTTATTCACCACACGAGGACAATATTTATTATAATTTATGATCACGTGTGACATGACGTCACACAAAGATCCCAATGCTTCATGTCCGTCCAGGATATAATTCTGTTGCAAGATGGCCGCCTCAACGAATACTTCCGGTGAGGAAAGGCAGATATTTATTCCATCCACACAAAGTACCGCAAGTGCTTTATGTCCCAAAGACGTATTTTATTAGTCTTATTTATGACACTGTATCGGCTGTAAGGCCAAGACACGTGTTTCATGTTTCCCCGTCCGATGTGCTGAAGTAGCGCTATAGATTATGTCTCAACACATACATTCCCCTAATACAGTAAACTATGGTTATAACGAACTAAAGGGAACCACTTATTTTAGTTCGTTATAACCGTAGTTCGTTATAAGCATATATACAACAAATGGCTTGGACTAAGAAATATGTTCGTCATATCGGTCAGTTCGTTATAAGCGTGTTCGTTATAAACGTAGTTTACTGTACTACATATCTCGCAATCAAGGGAACCAGTCACATTTTCCACATCAAAGCAAAGCGTAAAAGCCTAAAACCTAAAGTGCCTAATTAAAAGCTTGTTGAAAGTGCTTGACATGACACTCTCAATGTCTGAATCTCCTTGTGGTGTCAAGACGGTGGTTTTGAGAATTCCAATTTATCATTCTTATCGCTTTGCACGACCTCGGAGATCAGGAATCGTCACCGTTCCTCGTCACGTTGGCATATGGCGATTTGGGCCCAGCTCGATGCAAGTCAATCTGGCGTCTGCTTACCTACTCAAGGCAGCCGCAAATCAAGAGAAGAATCCGACTTAAGTTAATATGATTATTATATTACACCTGAACGCTCTGTGCTTAATCATGGGTTAATGAGAGAAAGACAGGTAATAATGCCCTGTCGATCAATAATTTCAAATATCGATGTCGCTATCAGCACTGGGGGCGAGGAGGAAATGGCATCTCACTTTACGGTTGTCGTGATGGTTTACGACATTCGGATTAGCTAATTTCACGATCGCGCTCCACTGACGTACATGATTAGGACCGAATGTAACTATGGTTTGGTTTTCGGTTGTCGTAATTAGATCAGGTAGTAATATTGACCCAAATGACGGTTTCGATGTCATTCCAAACTGACAGTTAGGTACGTTACTGTGTCGTTTTTTACACATCAACAGTTTATATGATTTGTAATTTACAAATTGGTTTCCAAAGCTCCATCGTCATCATTCCATATTCTATAATTTGAAATCCAGTATACATCCACAAAAGTGTTCAATCCAAGTGTATTTATTTCAGTATTTACGTTTTTGTTTACACCAGGTTGTTCAGTCTTTTGACATCACAGTGGTTTTGTTGAAACATTATTGTTCGATTTCTATATTCAAACGTACCTCTCATTTTGACAAGTGCTAAAACATTTCATTTCTCCCATCAAATATTCATAACCCACTCATCGATAAGACCTTCACTCTTGCTCTGAGAATCTTACATTTCCCAACGTTAAATCTTTAATGGAAAACATAGTAGCAGCTCCTTTGTTTGAAAGATATCAAATGAACATCTTCGATTTGAATATTAATTTCTTATTAATATTTAGCAGGTGGAAAGGACAAAGTTCAAATTGAACGGGCAGGTATGTGCTAAGGAAATTGAAGTCTAGTGTCATGTGTCATGTGTCATGCCATGGCATATGAGTCCACTGCAAGACTGACATACTGACAAGAGTAATTTAGGGAATAGTTTTAGAAAAAAATTGTTACGTTTCACAAATGTTTGACGTACTCAGATGACAGAAAAATCTTTCTTGACTGCGTGTTATCACCCGCTATCTTAATTATTTCTGTTTGACGCTTAACATTCCGGGTAAATCGTATGCTACACGTGGAAGCCATTAAGCCATTTGCAAACGCTATTGATCGTCAGTGTAGGATAAGACCTGTGTTTACTGACGTGATTGTCTCATTTGTTAAACGGAGTTTCTCAAATATGGTTATGGCATTTGCTCTATGTTTTATTAACAGGAGAAAATTCACTCTTTGATGCGGTTAAACAAACGTACACGTATGGGTTATAAATAAACAATAAACCCCCAGCACCAACCGTAATTACTTCCTTGAACATGTTTGACATGCGCACTACGCCTGTGTTTGTATTGTTAGATATATTTGTCAGATATTATCAGAATAATATCAATTAGTCATGGCTTCTGTCCCGAAATGGTTTATCGAATATATTTTATCCAATTTCCGTAAGATTATAAAGTTGGTACTTTGGATGAAATATTCTTTTGTGATTAATTTAGATCATATTATAGATTTATTTTTCATGCAGATTGCATCTAAATGAATGTTTTATAACAGAACGATTCCAAGCATGCGCGTTGCTATGCAAACAGATCATTTTTCATATGCATAATGCATCATATGCATTTTATATAGTGAAACTTGTACATTCCATGCATATATCAGCGTGTGTCATATTGCAAGTGTCCATTGTGTATCAGATGCGTTTTTCGCATATATATCATGATTCTTTCCGAATCTGAAGAGACATCATTATAACGTTTACATGTTGTTTGCATATATGAAGATACTTTATCCTTACCTTGTGATAATATGCTTTTACACATTTTTATACACCTCTTCGTTATGCCAAAATTTGACCCGTTTTATCGAAACAACTGAGTCTAAGTTGTGTAAAAGAATTAAATAAAATAAGATGTCAACCTGGCTTGAAAAGCAATTAGTTCGTTAACAATCTAATTTGCATTTAATTCTGATTGGAATCCAAGTTTCGGTATAGCGGAGGGAAGTATGAGTGCCGTGTGCCTGTAATGAATGATAATATCGATATCACGATATTTAATCATCGATAACTCGGTTATCGACCTGCCCTACATCCGTCCAGCATTGTATTATAGACTGACTGTATTACCTGACGTTGTGCTCGTGTAGTGGTTTCTTAAACTTGTTCGTGTGTGGACATATGTACATTTGAATATAGCTCTCATGTAGCTTGAGTGAGTGAGTGAATGAGTGAGTGAGTTACCTTTCTTCAATATTCAGACAGTAGCACAGCACTGGACATCGAGAATGAGCCTCAAGCATTGCCCCCTGTCGGAGAGTGAACCCGAGGCTCTAGCGTGACGTAATTGGTGACGACCAATCTACAGCAACTGCTGCAAGGGCAGATATATTTTTAATTAAAACTATGCGCCTAAATATTGTTTCAACTAAATCATCTTGCAACAATATTTTTTTTTATTTTTTTTTCGTTGCTCACATTTTTTATTATTTCCAAGCATTTTCTGGGATAATATTTTTTCGATCAATTCACCGGCCCCTAGAATATAAAATGGCCGACCCCGTACAGCTTCACCATACGGTACCCAACCGCGATAATTGTCCGTGTATCGAACGTATAAACACGTTTAAAATGTCTTAACGAAAACTATAATTATGGCTTTGAAAAGTTCCACTGCTTCTGCTGTAAATTGGGCTGTATTTATTGAGTGATATGTTTGCAAAGAATAAATGAAAGTAAACAAAAGAATGAACTGTGACCCGAAGATGATTGATTAATGATTGAATAATTGAATGTAAATATGTAAACTTTTCTCAATGTAAGTTGAATGTTTTTTCAAATATTCTAAAACTGTGATGAAGCACCACTCTATTATGTAACTTGCATTCACGTCCTGTTTGTGATTGTAGCCATGGAAACAATTTCCTGTGTTGTGATTGGCTGTAAATTGTGATGAGATATTACTCACTATTTAATATTTTTAGCAGGGATATTTCACATATACGTTTTTGTATCATTCCAAGTAGATTTAGATTAACTTAATAATTAATAATTACAGATATTGTGGTTATTTCAACTGTAGGTACAATGCATAAGAAAAAATATGAAATGTATTTATTAATCCGATCGGAGTGCAGTAGTTTCGCTACTCCTTGTTATTTATATTAAGTACCTTATTATTTAAAATTGTTTTCTCAAACTGATAAAATACTGTTCACAGTCAGACAAAAGCGCAGTGTATGTATTCTGAATCCAATTCTTGATTCACTATGATATTTTAGAAGACAAAGTTAGTGGAATGGTGTCCGTATTTACACTGTGCTCAAAAGCGGATTATAACCCTCGCTCAGACAGCAGAAAACTGCGTTATCCAATGAATAAGTTACCTGACTGTGGCTAGTATCTTGATTGGTTGGAGTGTGATGACGTCACGGGTCGACTGTTTATTATTGAAAGATGTACTGTTAGTGTTTCTGAGAGTGTAGTGATGTTTGTTCTTTCTCATGTTTGATTGGTTGAATAAATATGTTATGAATTTGACAAACATGCTGTTATATTCTATTCTACGAATCTGACATTATCCACATTGCCCTCAAACGAAATCCCCCCCCCCCCCCCCCGTGAAGATCCAGAAAAGAGTAGGTCTTCTGCAACCCATGCTTGCCGTACGAAGCGACTATTATGATTGTCGTAAGAGGCGACTAACGGGATCGGGTGATATGGTTGATGCATGTCATCGCACCCCAACTGCGTGGATCGATGCTCATGACAACTATCACTGGATTGTCTGGTCCAGATTCGATTGTTTACAAACCGGAGTATCGCTGACCGGCCTTAAACAACCAAACCAAACAAAATCAAGCGAAACCCGTCACAATCAAACATGGGAGCTATACACATGGTCTAGTGTTCAACATATAACCTGGTTGTTCATTGTATGCTGACTTGGTGAACAGATGCTCATGGTATCACCCTCTGGTTGATGATTGCTGCAGCGATCCAGCTGTAAAAATTGCTGACTGGGATAAGCATGATACCTAACGTTCATCCTTTGAGGGGCGGCGGGGTAGCCTCGAGGTTAAAGCGTTTGCTCGTCACGCCGAAGGCCCGGGTTCGAAACCCATCTCAGGTGTGCCCAACTGTGATATTGCTGGAATATTGCTAAACGCGGCATAAAACCAATTTCACTCACTCACTCACTTATTTGTTTCGCACATTGTTTCGATGCCCTGAATGTTTTGTGACAAATACCAGACTCGCTCTCTCGCATCCTTTTAGAACCATTCATTCATATTTGACCGCCTACTTGGTGTAGTGGACAGAACCTCTGCATGGGGAGCGGCAGATCGGTGGTTTGATCCTAGTTCGCGTCATAACAAAAGATGGTAGAAGATGGTAATTACTGTTACCCTGCCTGGCACTCGTCATTATCGTGTGAAACAAGGACTTCAGCTCGGAAGAATACTGTGTCTGTATACAGTACACTGTGTCTGAGTGGGATACCCATGTTGAACTTGGGCGTGGTATGCTTGTGCGCTAACACACACACACACACACACACACACACACACACACACACACGGTCTGAAACTAATCGAGTCTGGACCAGAAAATCCAGTGGTTGACATCATGAGCGTCGATCTACGCCAGTGGTATACGGTGACATGCATCAACCAAGCCTGACCACCCGATCCCGTCAGTCGCCTCTTACGACAAGCATTGGCTCCTGAAGACCTATTCTAACCCGAATCTTCAAGGGTTTCCTATAAGATATAAACGCCCATCATGGTTTGTTTCCCTGCAGTGTTTTTTGTACGATAAACAACTCTTTATTTCTTAATAATTATATATTAATTTCCTATTTCGGTTAATCAAATAGTTAACTTTTATTTGTGTCATTATTCACTAGAAACGCACTGAAAAGTTCGTTCACGTTACGGATATGAGGGAGAGAGAGTGAGAGAGTGAATGAGTGAGTGAGTGAGTAAGTGAGTGAGTGAGAGCAATATCACGGCAGGGAACACCAGCAATGGGCTTCACATATTGTACTTATGTCGGGAATCGAACCCGGGTCTTCGGCGTGACGAGCGAACGCTTTAACCACTAGGCTACCCGATCGCCCCTGAATAGAATTGGTCTTCAGTGAACCATGCTTGTCGGAAGAGCGACTAACGGAGACTGTTGGCCAATCTTGATGATTCGGTTGCTGCCAATTGCGTAGATCGATGCTATTATGTCAATCACTGGATCATCTGATCAAGACTCTGTTATTCACAAACCGCAATCATATTGCTAAGATCGGCGTGAAACATCAAACAAACAAACAAACGACACAAAACATAGAAATTCGACAACTGCCATGTTGAGGACACGTGTTCTGTCACCAGAGGAATGAAAACCAAAACATATTATGTTTCTGGTTCGTTACAAGTATTCTATCTTCTTAACTCTATGCTCTGTACACACAATTTGGCCCATATGGCGACTGAGGGGGACGGAAAGACATCTGCCAGGTATTCCAATCTGCCTTTCATGCCAAGGAAATTATCTTGTAACCCTACACCCAGAACATTGTTCTCAGAGCTACCATACGATGACTTTACTTAGCTTTGCACGATGCACTTGCCACAACGTGCATGTTCAAGTCATATCGCGAGTCAAGTGATCACATGGTCTTGTAGACAGTCAGGGAATAATTAAAGGAAGGATTCACTTAACTAATGAAAAGCTCCAGCGGAGAACATAAAGCCGAATTGGGGAAATGTTTTCTATACTTATTAAAACATTCACAGGCTACACTCTCTCACAGGCCCCAGAAAACGTATTTATTGAAACATTCACAGTCCACAGGCTACACTCTCTTACAGAACCCAGAACATATATTTACTGAAACATTCACAGTCCACAGGCTTCACTCGCTCATAGCCCACAGAACATATATTTACTGAAACGGGCCAAAGAGCATATATGTATTGAAATATTCACAGTCCACAGGCTACACACTCTCACAGGACCCAGAACACATATTTATTGAAACATTCACAGTCCACAGGCTACACTCTCTAAGAGAACCCAGAACACATATTTATTGAAACATTCACAGTCCACAGGCTACACTCTCTTACAGAACCCAGAACATATATTTATTGAAACATTCACTGTCCACAGGCTACACTCTCTTACAAAGCCCAGAACATATATTTATTGAAACATTCACAGTCCACAAGCTACACTCTCTTACAGAACCCAGAACATATATTTATTGAAACATTCACAGTCCACAAGCTACACTCTCTTACAGAACCCAGAACACATATTTATTGAAACATTCGCAGTCCACAGGCTACACTCTCTTACAAAACCCAGAACATATATTTATTGAAACATTCGCAGTCCACAGGCTACACTCTCTTACAGAACCCAGAACATATATTTATTCAAACATTCGCAGTCCACAGGCTACACTCTCTTACAAAACCCAGAACATATATTTATTGAAACATTCGCAGTCCACAGGCTTCACTCTCTTACAAAACCCAGAACATATATTTATTGAAACATTCAACGTCCACAGGCTACACTCTCTTACAGAACCCAGAACACATATTTATTGAAACATTCACAGTCCACAGGCTACACTCTCTTACAAAACCCAGAACATATATTTATTGAAACATTCGCAGTCCACAGGCTACACTCTCTTACAGAACCCAGAACATATATTTATTGAAACATTCACAGTCCACAGGCTTCACTCTCTTACAGAACCCAGAACATATATTTATTGAAACATTCACAGTCCACAGGCTACACTCTCTTACAGAACCCAGAACATATATACATTGAAACATTCACAGTCCACAGGCTACACTCTCTTACAGAACCCAGAACATATATTTATTGAAACATTCACAGTCTACAGGCTACACTCTTACAGAAACCAGAACATATATTTATTGAAACATTCACAGTCCACAGGCTTCACTCTCTAACAGAACCCAGAACATATATTTACTGAAACATTCACAGTCCAAAGGGTACACTCCCTTACAAAACCCAGAACATATATACATTGAAACATTCACAGTCCACAGGCTTCACTCTCTTACAGAACCCAGAACATATATTTATTGAAACATTCACAGTCCACAGGCTACACTCTCTTACAGAACCCAGAACATATATTTATTGAAACATTCACAGTCCACAGGCTTCACTCTCTAACAGAACCCAGAACATATATTTACTGAGACATTCACAGTCCAAAGGGTACACTCCCTTACAAAACCCAGAACATATATTTATTGAAACATTCACAGTCTACAGGCTACACTCTCTTACAGAAACCAGAACACATATTTATTGAAACATTCACAGTCCACAGGCTACACTCTCTTACAGAACCCAGAACATATATTTATTGAAACATTCACAGTCCACAGGCTACACTCTCTTAGAGAACCCAGAACATTTATACACTGAAACATTCACAGTCCACTGGTTTACCTGTCCGATATTTATTTTTTACAAGCCGTCGTTACAGAACTAGAATATTGCTGACGTGGGTGTAAAACAACATTCATTCACTCGCTGGTATCAAGGGCGATCACACGAGAAGTGTCCCTGAATCACCTACGAATACTCGCCCAAAGACCGCAAAGAGCTACGAACTATCACTCGCCACTTTGACCTATGAGACCAATCATATTCCCGTTTCCGTCGCTTCAACTAATTAATCGTGTATTTTTTCTCCCTGAAATCGGATTAAGAATCACTCGTAATGGATGTTGGGGCCACGGACATTGTCCCGTAGCAATCATGTTCTTAGCTTTATGATTAGAAAATTACTGCAATTGATTTAAGTAAGACCGTCTTATCCGGCCCGAGTCAGGTCGCCCCTGTCGTTAATGATTGCAATTGACATGTGTCGATATCGCGCCCATCAATCACGAACATGACAGGTGTTATCTTCTTGGGCTTTTCACTTGTTGTGGATTTGCTGGTGTTTGTTTAGCGTGACCTTAGCCTCAGGGGTCAGGGATAAAGCAACATTAGGAGGAATAGTTGCAGCAAGGGACGTGATTGAAATTATGTTTATTTCATGCTTCGGTTCAGATGAAAAGCCGGACCTTAGCTGTGCGCACACTAAGGGAGGCTGGTAGTCTGTCTTACAGACCCTGATACAAATATATATCAAATACAGCCCATGCAAGTCTATAATGTTTGGCAAGTCTAGATCACTGCAGTATCTGAAAATGAAGAGAGTCACTGGGCTCCTTTTTATTATATTTTTATTAAGATAACTGAACAACTGTTTTTCTTATGTACGATATGTTCATTTCAGAGACTAGATTTTAGTCTAGGAGGTTGGCTTCTTCTGTTTTAGTAACTGTGCAACAGAAGACCACGAAACATAATTGTGAAAATTCGAAGTTGTTGTGTCTGTTTGTTTGTTGTTTAACGCCGCACTCGGCAATATTCCACCTATTCGACGGTGACCAGACAATTCAGTGAGCAACCATCTGGACCGATTCCGTGGAAAGTGGTAGAGCGTCCGCCCGGAGAGCGGAATGTCCGGGGTTTGTTCCCCGGCCGCGTAATACCAAAAGACGTCAAAAGATGGTGCTTCTTGTTACCCCGTCTGGCGCTCGGCATTAAGGGGGCAAAACAAGGACTGGTCGGCTCCGAGTCAGTATATTGTGTCTGGGTGGGGTATTCATGTTAAGGGGTGGTCGGGTAGCCTAGTGGTTAAAGCGTTCGCTCGTCACGCCGAAGACCCGGGTTCGATTCCCGACATAAAAAGCGGTGTAAAACCATACTCACTCACTCACTCACTATTCATGTTAAACTGCGGCATGGTATCACAGCACTATAAATCGGCATCAGTCCGGACTAGCACAAGCCGACACACACACGTACATGCACGTCGCTATTATAAGAGAAATAATCTTGGATGCAACGTACGTAAACCCCATTTCACCTCACCATATCAGAAACGATCCACGCCAGCGGGTTACGAGGACACCACATCAGCCAAGTCGCCGAGCCTGACCACCCGATCCATAAAGTCGTCTCTTACATGTAAGACAAGCAGGGGTTGCTAAAGACCAATTCTAACCCAGGGCAATTTTAGCGAGTATCGACCTTTCAATGGAGATATATATATATACGTGTATTTTCGTCTCTGAAGGTATCGTTACAATCTACATCGACATATACATCGATTGTTGTAATCCTCATCCTCAGGGGTCCTGTCGCCAATAGTCACCACACTCGTGAGACATAGGATTAACAATAAGTCCAAGACATATATCTACAAAATAAAACTAGATAAAATCCAAATGGAGCCCAGAAAATTAATTTCAGGAGCTGTGTCAATCTAGACTTGCCCAATCATTCTAGACTTCAGTTGGACTTCTTTTCAATTTTGGGGGTCTGGGTTTGGTTTGGTTAGTTTGTTGTTTAACGCCGCACTCAGCAATATTCCAGCTACATGACGGCGGTCTGTACGTAATCGAGTCTGGACCAGACAATCCTATGATTGTCAACATGAGCATCGATCCACGCAGTTGGGACCGATGACATGCATCAACCAAGTCAGCGAGCCTGACCACCCGATCCCGTTAGTCGCCTATTACGACAAGCATAGTCGCCTTTTACGGCAAGCATGGGTTGCTGAAGACCTATTCTACCCCGGAATCTTCACGGGCCTCTAGGGTCTGGGAAACTGATTGGTGGTCTGTTTGGTCACTTTTACAGAATGTACAGGCTGCAGTCCCACAATCACCTCAACAAAGGATTTACCGTTACAATGGACTGCGTTTAAGATAATTATATGTTTAGAAAGGGACGCCGAGGCTCGAAAACTACTAGCTCTCTCTCATAATAATATGCAAATATGTAACACATATTAAACATATATAAAACTATAAATGAATTAAAGTAGCACGAAAATATGGTTATGTTCACGATAACAGTCAGAATGTAGTGAAGGGATTTTCTGTCGCCCCCGGCCCCTGACCTTTGAACTTGTTACAATGGTTTCAAGGCTTTTGGTGGTCTTGTCGGAGGATAAAGGCAACAAATCTGGATAATACTGGTGTCAGAGTTCACTTGCGGCCATCTGGTGGGCACGTGGGTGTGAAATCAACACCCGCCACGAGCAGCACGCTCTGTTGTCTATTTCCGCACGTGTGGCTTGAAGATGCGTGCGAGTCTTTTAACACATGCAGGGCGATATTTAAAACAAATCTGTGGAGTGAGTGAGTTAAATTACTGTTCCGACTGTTTCGTCTAGAAAGTGAGACAGAAAACAATATATATCTACCTAACCATGTGTACGAACCATCGTAAACTTGTACCTTTTGGTAATTTGGTTATTTTTTCATAGTTTCGTGTTTCGACGGAGAAGAAGTATTCGAGGACTAGACAAGCTCAACATCTCTCTTCTCTGAACCGACACGACCTGAAAAGACTGACATCCTTACCTCAACTGGATGGTTTGATTTTCCAGTGTTGCAATCAACGTTGACTGATTGATACGTAGTCCACTACTAAATCTTGTTACGAGTGGCGTGGGTTTAATGCCGCTTTGAGCAGGGTTTTAGTTATCAATGGGTTTATTCAGCAATATTCCGGGTATATGACGGGGGTCTGTTAATTAACGAATCTGGACCAGACAATCCAGTGATTGACCTCATGAGCATCGATCCACGCAATTTGAACACGATGACATGCATCAACCACGTCAACGAGCCTGACCACCCGATCCCGCTAATCGCCTCTTACGACAAGCATGGTCGCCTTTAACGGCAAGCATGGGTTGCTGAAGACCTATTCTATCCCGGAATCTTCACGGGTCTGTTATCACGGTGAGTCAGGCTGATGTGTGAGGTAGGTTGTTTGTTTGTTTGTTTGTTTGTTTGTTGTTGTTGTTGTTGACGCCACTCAGGAAAGTACACACCGACTCACATCTCAAACGTGAATCACACTGGTGAAATCACCAACACGGGCGTTGTGATGATAAACCAAGCATAATAATCAGGGCAAATGTGGCGTCCGCGGATCCTGGTATGTCTAAGGGGTAGAACTCTGCAAGAAAGATTGTGGCACCTCATACCACTGACGGATCCGTCCCCCAAAATCTACCAGCCCTGTTTCAAAATATATTTACAAAGGACATTCGCCACTTGTATTTAAAATCGGCATATCAAGACTAGTCCGCTAGATTATTCATGACCCGTGACGGGGCGGTCGGGTAGCCTAGTAGTTAAAGCGTTCGCACGTAACGCCGAAGACCCGGGTTCGATTCCCGACATGGGTACAATGTATGAAGCCCATGTCTGGTGTCCCCCGCCGTGATATTGCTGGAATATTGCTAAAAGCGGCGTAAAACAATACTCACTCACTCATGACCCGTGACGATCCGGCTAAGAACAGGTCTTCAGCAACCCTGCTTGCGTTCAGGGCGACTAACGGGATCGGGTGCTCGAGATCAATGTGTCCCCAGTTGTATTTGTTCGTATTCTTAGTGGGGAAGAAATAGAAAGCGTTCCTGCCTGATCACATTTGTTTTCAGTAATAAATAGACAAAGGTCCTTCCTCTACTCATGTGCCCGAAACAAATTTTTAAGCAGCCTCAAATGTGATAAAACCTCTCCACTCGATATTCCACGGGAAAAGTTGGCCTATTTCAGCCGTCGTGTGTGCGGAGCCCTTAAAATATTGTTGCTCGTGATCCACGTGCTAAACATGCGACCTTCAGCACACTCAGTGCACTATTCTCCACGTGCAAGTCCACTTTCAATCAACTTTGACATGTGACACGCGTCACGTATACCACGTGCATCAGGTGGTGAGAGCACACGCGTTGGCCGTGGTGGCAGATAATCACCAGGTATGCTTTGCGTTGTCACACCGGAAGGACGATTTGATTGGTTGGTTTGTTGTTTAACGCCGCAATATTCCAGCTATATGACGGCGGTCTGTAAATAATCGAGTCTGGACCAGACAATCCAGGAATTAATATCATGAGCATCGATCCACGCAATTGGGATCAATCACATGCATCAACCAAGCCAGCGAGCCTGACCACCCGATCCCGTTAGTCGCCTTTAACGACAAGCATAGTCGCTTTTTACTGCAAGCATGGGTTGCTGAAGACTTATTCTACCCCGGAATCTTCTCGGGTCCCGGAAGGACGACTGAGGTTGAAATATACAAACATGTTTACAAATCACAAACGTAACCGAGATGTTAGTTTCAAATCGTAAACCTTATGATAAAATGTGTCAAAGAAACTGCCGAACAAAAACACATAATTGCCCCCTCGACTGAACCGTCGCTGACACTTCTGCACGCACGTACAGCACTTTGTTTTGACATTCACTCCTGATAAACATTTAACAACAAAGTCGGAGATTATTATATTTCGACTGCAGGACTATTTAACGGCTCTCATGTCAGCCACGTCACCCAGAATAGGCTTCCAACGTTGTACCCATATATTACACATCCACGATGGGGTGGGCGGTCGGGTAACCTGGTGGTTAAAGCGTTCGCTCGTCACATTGTGAGTGAGTGAGTTTGATTTTACGCCGCTTTTAGCAATATTCCAGCAATATCACGGCGGGTGAAACCAGAAATGGGCTTCACACATTGTACCCATGTCGGGAATCGTACCAATATGTAGAATCCAGCCATTGTCTTTTGCGTTTTGTAAATTGAACACTAATTTTTGTGTCCAAAAATTCAAAATAGTTCATTAAAAACACACTGAAAATACAAATGGATGCAACTGTGAAGGAAATAAACATAAGGCATCGTCCCTCACAGACTCGTGGGATTTAGGGGTTAGAATTTGCCTTCCGCAACCTGCGCTTGTTGCAAGAGGTGAGGTGAGGTGAGGTGAGGTGAGGTGAGGTGAGGTGAGGTAAAATTGGGAAATTGGGTTCAACGTCGCGTCCATGATTATTGCACTTATTTGTATATAGCGTCGTGCATGCACGTGTGTGTGTGTGTGTGTGTGTGTGTGTGTGTGTGTGTCTGTTTGTAATAGTCCGGACTGATGCCGATTTATAGTGCTAGCACACTGAGATACCAAGCCGTTGGTCTAACATGAATACCCCACTCAGACAAAGTATACTGACTCCGAGCTGACCAGTTCTTGTTTTAGCGCCTTAATGCCGAGCGCCAGACAGGGTGACAACAATTAACATATTTTAACATCTTTTGGAATGATGCGGCCGGGATCGAACCCCGGACCTTCCGCTCTCCGGGCGGACGCTCTACCACTTGACCACGGTTGGTTGGTTTGTTATTTAACGCCGCACTCAGCAACATCCCAGCTATATGACGGCGGTATGTAAATAATCGAGTCTGGACCAGACAATCCAGTGATTAATATCATGAACATCGATCCACGCAATTGGGGTCGATCACATGCATCAACCAAGTCAGCGAGCCTGACCACCCGATCCCGTTAGTCGCCTCTTACGACAAGCATAGTCGCCTGGTATGGCAAGCATGGGTTGCTGAAGATATATTCGTCCCCGGATCTTCACGGGTCACTTGACCACTGAGGCTACTCAGGGGGCTGGATGGTCAGACTCGGTGACTTGGTTGATTGCATGTCTTTTTTTGTTTGTTTGCTTGTTGTTTAACGCCGCACACACCAATATTCCAGCAATATAACGGTGGTCTGTTAATAATCGAGTCTGGACCAGATAATCCAGGATTGCCATTATGAACATCGATCAACGCAATTGGGATGCGGGCAAGCATGGGTTGCAGAAGACCTATTGTAACCCGGATCTTCACGGGTCTGATTGCATGTCAATGGCGCAGGATGTTGCTCATATCAAACACGTGTCGAGACCCGGGTGAGGTAGGTAGTGTTAAACTACAATGTCTTACCAAATAATCTGTAAAAGTCCTAAAAATATATATTATATAGATAATAAAATTGAAAACTAATATGGCTAGCTGTCATTACGTCCGAAAGCTGGGTGCAGCACGGTGATAGTACTTCAAGTCTCTAACAGGAATTGCAACACTTACCAAATGGATTATGAATAAATCAGTTATCACCGTGTCATAAATCATGTTGCTAGGCAACTCGACCAATATCGTCCGATTGTGGTCAGCGATAATGGGATCGAAACTGACCTATAATGACCTATAAATAACATTTGCATCAGACATGTCAAACTTCGAAGCTGGCAGTAATGTCTTTCTTCTTGACCCTCAGGCCGAGCGTTTCGCGGAGTGAGTGAGTGAGTAAGTTGGGTGTTAACGCCACTTTGATCAATATTCCAGTTATATCACGGCGTGACGGGTTAATGTGGGAAGAAAGCCCGAAGTGATGCAGGTCTCAGACGTTTACCACTTCGGTGAAACCCACGAGCACGGGTATGGTGCTGACAAACCTAGAAATATATAATTGGGGCGAATCGGGATTCGAACCCAAACTCATAGGTTTCTGGCGTGCTCACTCACTATTTGAGATAACCGACGATGGGAAGATTGTAGTTGCTGTTGTTTATGATGATGATGATGATGATGATGATAATGATGATGTACTACTACTGATGATGATGATGATGATGATGATGATGATGATGTACTACTAATGATGATGATGACGATGATGATGATGATGATGATGATGATGATGATGATGATGATGATGTACTACTGATGATGATAATGGCGGGGAACGCGTTCAGGGCGGAATTATTGACGATGAAGACAATGACATCGACATTATCAAGAAGATAGTGACGTCATTGTCGATGACTCTTGTGATGATGCGTCCATAGATGTTCTGGTAATTGTTGCGATAATAATGAGAACATGACAAAAATAAAATCCATGTGACAATGATTAAAAAATGCAGTGAAAAAATGACTCAGCGTCATATAAAAACCCCATTGAATTCAAGCCAGTGCATTGTACGAAAGCAAAACATCAAAGAACACAGACCAGAAAAATGTACAACGCGTGTCATTTTCACCTGTCAAACCAGTTTGCCTTGCAGCCGTCGCTATCTCCAACTGCCGGTTCTCATGCCGTTCATCAAATTGATCGATATCGGCTTGCAGGAACCGATTGATTTCTTGACCGGCACCAAGTAGCGCGACCGGTACTCCGGGCGTGCTTGGCGCCTTAGCCCGGATAAACCGGTCATGCTTTGTGTCAGTGATAGATTACCTCATTAAGATTGGCTTTTGTTACGGTAAATCGAGACTTTATTCACAACCATAAATGGACGTGCAGGTACTTCTTGATGAAATGGCGAGACGCTATTTTGACAGGTATTATACTGGGAAATATTATACCACGATGTATTGGAAATCTTTGAAAAAGTATAATTATACTTTACGGTTAGGACAAATAATTATTTATATATTATCCACCACCGACCCTACATTTATACCCGGACCTATTTTTTTGCATGTTATTATGGGTTCCGGAACCGCAATTAATACGTTATTTTCCATTCCGGATTTTACATTTTATTACCCCGTTCGGACCACCGGCAATGATGGCACGTTTTAATATTTTACATATTATCAGGGCGTCTTCGTGCTCTAGTGGATAGAGCGTGTGCCAGGAGATTAGCGTTTACACACAAGTGTTTCACTGCAAAAAAACGTTTATAAGGTGGCCGCCTTCATGGATAGAGGCCTGTTTTGAGGCCGCAAGGTCAGAGGTTCGATCCTCGGCCGCGTCATACCAAAATACATCGAGATGATACATGTTACCCTCCCTGGCGCTCGGCATTATGGGGATAATTTAATTGAGAACAATTGTAAACTTAGTATTATCCCAGTCACCTGATGATTTTGGACTCAGTGCTCATTCTCAACTCCTTGGGGAGTATACAAGAATCACATTACCATCACCTGCTGGCTGAGCAAAGTCACCATATGCTTCTGTGTACAGAGGGCACGGGTGGCCCAGTCGTCTAAGGCGCCGCGATTCGCTTTGCAGAGTTGCGTCCCTTGGGCACGCCAGAAACCTATGAGTTTGGGTTCGAATCCCGGTTCGCCCCGATTGTGTTTCTAGGTTTGTCAGCACCATACCCGTGCTCGTGGGTTTCACCGAAGAGGTAAACGTCTGAGACCTGCATCACTTCGGGCTTTCCTCCCACATTAAGCTGTGGAGAGCCACCCGTGCCCAATACCCTCATTGAGGCTGTGGGGTAGCCTAGTGGTTAAAGCGTTCGCCCGTCACACTGAAGGCCCGGGTTCCATTCACAACAAGTGCAAATCGTGAAGCCCAGTTCTGGTGTAATATTGCTGGAATATTGCTAAAAGCGACGTAAAAGCACACTCAAACCTACAATATAGTTTGTATGCTCATAAAGTACCGAATAATAATACAAAATGTGTTTTATTTCATTAACAATGACGGCAGATCAACACAAAATACAAATCACATATTATATTTCATTAATTTAATTTGTTTATTTGTTTGTTGTTTAACGCCAGCTATATGACGGAGGTCTGTAAATAATCGAGTCTGGACCAGACAATCCAGTGATTGACATCATGAGCATTGATCCACGACATGCATTGTCGCCTTTTAAGGCAAGCATTGGTTGCTGAAGACCTATTCTTCAACGGATATTCAAGTGTCCATTCATTGAGTGTCATGTTTTTTTCAAATGTATCTGTAACCTCTCCGAAACATTTTTTTCCCCGAAGAGCAAGATTGACCACGTGCCTCGTCATCTCAACACGTGCAACATTCCCAATTAGAGTTGATTCGGTTATCGATTTCACGGACTCATGTTGATCAAATTAGATTTGTTTACAGATACCTGTCAAAACCCGCTGTTGTGTTTGACAACTTCTTGTGCATATTGCAACCCAATATCCTGTTTTCACGCACAGTGCGCAGGCGCGGAGGAATTCATTCTGTTTGAATAACATTGCGCTTAAAAACAGCGTCTGTTCTGTTTAAAAGGAAATTGTTCATTTTCCCATCAAGTTATGTGGTATGGCCTAAAAGGCTTTCATTGATTGTATTATTGACAGGGTAGAAACGCGCGAACGCCACACACTAAGTGCCAATATATTCGACTGTTTTAACCAGGCATAGTCAAATACTAGTATTCGGTGCCCTTAAAACAGTATTTGGGTGAAATATGTTTTTGTATGCTTTAATATGAAATAGTTTCTACAATATTTCAGCTGACGAGGGTGGTTAAAAACCCAGGTGTGTCTGTTGATCGCTCGTTTTCCACGTGCATATCGTTCGTCACGATTGTCAGTGTTGAAATAAACATGAACCGTCAATCAGCTGACATTTTCACAGCTGGACAACTGTCAGGTCGATAGTTTGATGTTTCGCCTCAGTCGGTAAATCGTCAGCTAAGGATGTATTGTTAATGGAATTCGCTCCATGAACACACAATCGCAACGGATGAAAAAATGTGAATTCAATATATATTTGTGTGGGACTAACACGTGTGATAAAGATATATATTTAATGATATGTTTAACGTGATGAGTCGCGATATATACTCCACATTCAATGCAGCCTGTGACCCACTTTTTAACCAAGTGTATACGGATACGCTCTCATTTGAATGTGTGCGTTTTACAAGGTTTTGTTTGTTTGTTTTTTAACGCCGCACTCAGTAGTATGCCAGCTATATATCGTCGGTCTGTAAATAATCCAGTCTGGACCAGAAAATCCAGTGATTGACATCTTGAGCATCGATCCACGCAATTGGGATACGATGACATGCATCAATCAAGTCAGCGAGCCTGACAACCCGATCTCGTTAGTCGCCTCTTACGACAAGCGTTGTCTCCTTTTACGGCAAGCTTGGGTTGCTGAAGACCTATTCTACCCCGGATCTTCACGGGTCACGGGTCTCCCGGCATGTAAATAACGTTTCGAGTAAAATTGTCTGCTGTCTGATCAACTTTAAGAAAATGGCCGAACAAAGTGATTGAATCAGGCCTTTGAAAATCCATGTATACAAAATGTAAATAGACTCATATTGACCAACTGTCTTTGTTTGGTTTTACATAGACTAGATGAGCATAATTAATGTCTGGATATTTAACAATGACGGGCCTCAAATATAGCAAAATAAACAAACTCTATAGATCTAAAGCTCGTTTCATTTCCCTTGAAAATTTGTCAGCACCATACCCGTGCTCGTGGGTTTCACCGAAGTGGTAAACGTCTAACGCATCACTTCGGGCTTTCCTCCCGCATTAAGCTGACACGCCGCAATATAACTGGAATACTGTTAAAAGCGGCGTAACACCCAGCTCACTCACACACACACACACACACACACACACACACACACACACACAATAAAGCATGGCTCATCTTTGCATGATTTTATTGCAGTATCGTGTAAAGAGTCGAGACTGAAATAAATCATATGTCTGTATTGGGGGCGGTCGGGTAGCCCAGTGGTTAAAGCGTTCGCTCGTCGCCGAAGACACGGGTTCGATTCCCGACATGGGTAAAATGTGTGAAGCCCATTTGTGGTGTCCCCCGCCTTGATATTTCTTGAATATTGCTAAAAGCAGCGTTATTCCCCACTCACTCTGTTTGTATGGAATCCAGTCTAATGGGCTGGGTGAATTACACAAAGCAATATTTTCAGTTTCACACTTTCATTTATATACTGTTGCGATGAAATGTGGCAAATACTAATGCCGCTAAGAATCCCTCATGATATTTTTTCTTTGCCTTTAATACCAAAACAGCTGTCTCCATCTTGTTATGATAAAACAGATGCCAGCGTGTCTATGCATACTTTTAGTTTTTAAATGGTCTTTTAATCCTTAAGTATATGTCACAGAAGATCAACCGAGAAGACACAGAAAAGCCCTAGGGAAGTCTCGATGGGTGTAGATCTACTACGAATAGACAGGACGATATTACAGACAAGCATAGTTGCCTTTTACGGCAAGCATGGGTTGCTAAAGTACTGTCGGAAATGCTGAAAACTGCTTTTTGCCTGTTAAAAAGGGATATAGTACCGATCGCCCTACCTGTGGTTTGAAGTCTTTCAGTCACAAGGAGTCCCATCGACAAGTTTACAGGAGACAAATTCGAACGAAAACATGAAGTTCACATTTATTCTAAATTCAATGATGGCAGTCTGAAACGGACTATAGAAATATGCGCACGTGACTCCGTTACAATGTTAATAATGTAGTCTTCATAAAACATCTACTCCACACACAAAAATCATTTTTAGAAACTTCTAGATGTGCATCTTCCAAAATGACAAAATGACGCTGCGTTTTTTTTGTTAACATTGCTCCCATGATGCACACTTGCATAGCCATAACCAAGGTACACGATATTGAATCTGTAATTGGAAATGCATACAAGTTCTTTACACTTTCGAGAGATAGAGGGATAACATTTATTAATTTAGATAGGGTGAATTACCGAACTGCCCAAGCTATGGTGTTTTCAATTCATACCATCAAGTCTACGGTATGATAAGAAAACAAAACAGGTATAGGGGTGGTCTCAAAAACAAAACTGGGCTGTAAAAGGATTCAGATAGCTTTGATACAGGGTGATTAGGCGCATAGTGTACAAGCTTTATGAGCAGAAGGTAACCTCTACCTGACTTGTAGTAGAATTTGGGTGGAATTAAAGATACAATTGATGTTTCCCGGACTGCACTAACTATTGCTCTCCAAGAGATGGGATTTCGATACACTGTGCGTGCGATGACCAAGCACTTTTCAGGGGAAAATATTCCATCCTGTCTATGAGGTAACATTATCTCCAAACCATTCATAACTATCACAGTCAGGGCGTCCAGATAGTTTACCTTGGTGAATCATTCCACTGACTACATGTGGCTACCATCAGATGGACAAAAAGCACCTATGGTACCATCAGGTAAAGGTAATCGTGTCATTGTTTTGCACGCTGCAACCCATGATATTGGGCTTATTGATGGATGTTTTCGAGGCGAAAAAGAAAACTGGTAATTTTCATAAGGACATTATAGGAGGTGATGTGTTCATAGACTGGTTGGAACTTCAGCTATTGCCCATTTTAAACAACGTCAGTGTCATTGTCATAGATAGCACCAGTTAATATAACGTCCGGGAATCAGATACTGTCGCCCAAACCATGAATAGTCTGATGGCGACCATACAGGAATATATGACATTGGTCAACTTCAGACAATATGAAACGAAAGTTCAACTCATGGAGAAAATTCGGCTGAATAAGAAACCAGTAAAGTACAAGACATATGTGCTGGCGGCACAACACGGTTATGTTGTCTTACGTACGCCAGTCAGACATTGGGAACTCAACCCTGTTGTGTCTATCTTGGCTAAATGTACAGGGTTCGTGGCAAGACATAACACAACATTCAAAAGTACAGATTTATATACGTCATCTGCGGAGATAAATGCTACCCCAAGAAACCATCTGCAGAACAACAAATACTTCTGGATTCCTAAACCGCAACCTTCCAATACTCATCCCGTTTCCTAGCTCTTAACTAGTTTCCAAGCTAATATGATGCAGTACATATCCTAAATTGCTACCTCATCAACGCATGTCAATTAAGTACAATAACAGCAATATTTTGAGACCACCCTCAACTCGGTGACATTTGCATCTGGGAGAATGCACGGGGTGTGTGAGGTCATCACCTCGGGAAAGGTGTTAGGTAATTACCTCAGGTTATAGGCCATTTCATACATGCATGACAACACACGAATATTTTCTAAGTTTATCATCATTTTACCTGTAAAAGTACATTTTAAGGGTAATCACAGTGCCAGTTAGGACAGGCTAGATTAGGGCAATTCGCGTTATTTTGATATATGCTCTTTTTATAGTCCTATGACTCGTATTTATTAAATGAAGCCAGAGAAGCAGTTTTCTAGCATTTCCAACAGTACTTTTAAGACCTGCTCTACCCCGAATCTGCACGGGTCTTACGCGAGGTGAAACAAACTTCCTGTCGTTCTATGTGGTCCTGACTCACCAAGGCGGCAGTTGTAAGCTCGCCGAGCTATGTTTATATTCGTGACAAACTCGCTATTTTGACAGTTATTATACTGGGAAATATTATACCACGATGTATTGGAAATCTTTGAAAAAGTATAATTATACTTTACGGTTAGGACAAATAATTATTTATATATTATCCACCACTGACCCTACATTTATACCCGGACCTATTTTTTTGCATGTTATTATGGGTTCCGGAACCGCAATTAATACGTTATTTTCCATTCCGGATTTTACATTGTATTACCCCGTTCGGACCACCGGCAATGATGGCATGTTTTAATATTTTATATATTATCAGGACGTCTTCGTGGTCTAGTGGATAGCGCGTCTGCCAGGAGAGTAGCCATTCGTGACCAACTCGTGTTATTCCGGGACAAGCCGAAAAGCGACTCGTGCCCCTCTCGATGCCATTTTTGCGACCGGGATCCGTCTTAGCGCAAACGGGCATACCTAAAACAATTGTCAACTCGTTGCGTAAGGGTTCACATATATTTCCTCATATATTATGTATATATCAGATGCAATTTAAAGCACACCAGGACGTGCGGAATTATACAATATGATTGAACACATTTAAATGTGTCTTGGGTATAATTTTAGATGCAAGACATATGTAAAATCAAAAATTATTTCTGAGGGATTATTTGACAAAGAACTCGAAATCATACGCGCATTCTGATTGGTTTGTCGTATTTTCGCACACAACATTCATCGATAGGGGGACGAGTATTCTTGCAGGTCACGGAAAGAGGCGAGTTGTGACGAATGTCATCTCAACGTAAAATGATTGTTTCATCGATGAAAGACAAGAGAGAAAAACAGGTGACTATGTTTTTAGAAAGGTTTGCCAATGGGTGTTGCCAATTTCTCAAATAATTCAGCGGTCTCTATTTTCAGTTCGCACGGATGTTATGGTACGCATGTGGGAAGTGACGCGGCTGTATGGGTACATTTTGCATACTGTGTATTCATACGCACTTTGCTCTCACCAGAAGGACACACGGGGACATAAGGTATTTTGCTGATAATTCATTAATACTGTATCGTTGGTAATAAATAGGAAACAGATTTCGAGAAGTTTATGTCCCACGTGAAAGCCAATGATAGGTAAAATAATTCCTCTCAGGATATGAATGATATGAAATGTGATCTCGTATTATATCCCATACATATTTGATGCTGTTATACATATTAAATAATATGTTTTACTTCCATAAGAATATATTCTATTATTCAACATTTCAGAAATAATGAATGGTTTATTTTTCTGTTGAAATAGCAGTTGTTTTGAATACACATTTCAATATGTTCGCAAAGTTATCAAATGTTCATTAGTCATCAACGAATGGAATACCAACAATTAGATGTAATATAATAATTGAACCCAAAGAACAAACTAATTTGTCGTAAATAAACCAATACTGCATGTGTCCTGATATAAAATACTAAGTAGTTAACACTTTTACAGAGGCAATAATGAAGTATATATATTAACTTTCTAGTATACACCATGTTGTGACGGATACATGATTGGCGTGAATATAATATTTCATCCTTTAACCACAAGACAAAATATTCCATCCTCTAATCACAACACACACTATTGCATCTTTTAACCACAACACACAATATTGCATCCTTTAATCACAGCACACACTATTGCATCCTTTAATCACAGCACACAATATTGTATCCTTTAATCACAACACACAATATTGCATCCTTTAACCACAACACACAATATTGCATCCTTTAATCACAGCACACAATATTGCATCCTTTAATCACAGCACACAGTATGCCATCATTCAATCACAGTACGCAATATTGCATAATTTCATCAGAATACACACTATCGCATCCTTTAACCACAGTACACAACAGTGTATCCTTTAATCACAACACACAATATTGCATCCTTTAATCAGAGCAAATAATATGGTATCCTTTAATCAAAACACACAATATTGTATCCTTTAATCACAACACACAATATTGCATCCTTTAATCACAACACACAATATTGTATCCTTTAATCACAACACACAATATTGCATCCTTTAATCAGAGCATAATATTGCATCCTTTAATCACTACACACAATATTGCAGCCTTTAATCACAGCACAAAATAACGCACCCTTTAATCAGAGCAAACAATATGGTATCCTTTAATCAAAGCAAACAATATTGTATCCTTTAATCAAAACACACAATATTGTATCCTTTAATCACAACACACAATATTGCATCCTTTAATCACAACACACAATATTGTATCCTTTAATCACAACACACAATATTGCATCCTTTAATCAGAGCATAATATTGCATCCTTTAATCACTACACACAATATTGCAGCCTTTAATCACAGCACAAAATAACGCATCCTTTAATCAGAGCAAACAATATTGTATCCTTTAATCAGAGCATAATATTGCATCCTTTAATCACAACACACAATATTGCATCCTTTAATCACAACACACAATATTGCATCCTTTAATCAGAGCAATCAATATTGTATCCTTTAATCAGAGCATAATATTGCATCCTTTAATCACAACACACAATATTGCAGCCTTTAATCACAGAACAAGATAACGCATCCTTTAATCACAACACACAATATTGCATCCTTTAATCACAACACACAAAATTGCAGCCTTTAATCACAACACAAAATATTGCAGCCTTTAATCACAGAACAAGATAACGCATCCTTTAATCACAACACACAATATTGCATCCTTTAATCACAACACACAAAATTGCAGCCTTTAATCACAACACAAAATATTGCATCCTTTAATTACAGCACACAATATTGCATCCTTTAATCACAGCACACAATTTTACATCCTTTAATCACAACACACAATACTGCATCCTTTAATCACAACACACAATATTTCATCCTTTAATCACAACACACAATACTGCATCCTTTAATCACAGCACACAATATTGTATCCTTTAATCACAACACACAATATTGCACCCTTTAACCACAACACACAATATTGCATCCTTTAATCACAACACACAATACTGCATTAATCATAACGAACAATATTGCAACCTTTAATCACAGCACGCATTTCTACTTCATTTAATCACAGCACAAATAACGGTCTGAAACATCTGATATAAATAGATAGAATTCACCACAGTACACCTGGTTAGTTATAAATCTTCTCTTTTTAAAAGATTAAAACTAAAACACTCACACACATAATTTGGGATTAAACCTAGGTAATTTTCACAGTAAAGTATTTTGTCAAACATTATTTATATGACCATCGTCATCCTATGTTAATATTTTGTTTTCGATATTTTGAATTTCAGAATTCGCAATGAATAGTATTGCATATATGACACAATATATCTCTTTACGGTTTCATATGAAACTCCTTGGGTACAAGCTAAACGTGGAGTTTCACAGAGATTGGGTACAGCTGATTGCCACCCTGCTAAACTGATACAATTTTTTCGTTCAAAGTATGTCATACTTAAGCACACGTAAATACGAGTAAACAATATGTCACAAAACACAAATAAATGACACTTTATCATTTATAATATTCAGGATAAATTTATTCTAAAAATAGTTTTCATTAAAACATGTGTGTATTAGTAAGTCCATATTTTTTTGAGACGATATACCATCTTATTTGGCGGAATACAAACTATAAATACGGTTAATGGCAAATGGTGAAAATTATTGATAAATATGTCACAATATTAGTCAAGCGCAAATGTAGGTCACGTTGACATCGTGCAAATATGGCAAATCTTCAGTTTTTGACAAAACTACGATTTGAACAGCTGATTAAAGTATATTCCTAAAATATATTATTGTACACAAACTGAGGATTAATATAATTCGCGGAACTAATCGTGACGAGACCTAAATTTTTCCGTTGTTCAACAGATATTGAAGTGCGAGTGTTACTACTCTTGAACTGAATAACGACACAAAGCTCTCCCATACTTACCGTCTGAATATTTACTGTAACATGTCCTTCTAAATCTAACGGGAATTAATTTTCTGCAGGAATCCCAACATATACACACAATCCATAACGAAATGTTCCTCTCTGACACAAGTGAGAAGAGGCTTCCGACTGAACTGGACTAGTCTAAGAGTCAAGGGAAGGAAGGTTTTTAAAGAACGGAAATATATTCCGTGATTGTTTCACAGGTGTATTGAAAGCAACAACAGTCAATATGATAGTTAATTATATAATCGTCTACGTTTATAAACATGAAATGAAACGTGCTACATCTTGTTTTGAAATTTAAATCTATTGTCAACGAACTGTTCACCCCTTGAACAATATTGACCCGTCCGTTATCCTTGGAGGTACGAAAAATGACGAAGAAGGCGCGTTGTGGCGCGCATAACCAAATCATATTGTTAATAAACCACACTTAAAACAGCAACATTTGGGCTCTTTTGTGACAAAGTGTGCGTCGGATATAAATAAGACAGATTCATGTTGGATATTGTTTCGCATCATAACAAAAGAAGTTTTTGTTTTATCAAGTTTTTGTCGAAAAACACATAGTAAACCATGGGAAACGAAGTAAATAAACGACTTCGGCAAAATATAACTCACACGAGAAACCAAATATTTATATGTATGTCGTATCCCCAAGATGACTATATTAGTTACACTGGAAACATTACTGATCAATAAGTCATGCATTAAAACCGTTACTTTTCAAACAGAAACCAACTGTCAACCAGGAACAGAGATTCTGTCGTGGTACCAAAACGCAACCGTGTACACACACTGCAGACCACCAACGTTGAAATTGAGACCACCCAAGTCGACAGAGCGAGAGAGAGGCAGACCCTCGTCTGAGTTTTGGCCTCGTTTTAGGCGGTGGGTGAAAGCGAGGCTGCTCCAAAGCAAAACATGCATGCGTCTCAAACACACGAAATAATTTCACTATGAGAGCAGACACTGCATATCTTTATCTGGTCTCTGATGTAAGTGTTGAGCCTAAGAACTCATTTTCTCAAAAACCTGCACAAGTTATGAATGTTCTTTTGCTGTATAATTTTTACATCAATAATGCATTACTTCGTCTTGATTGCGATTGGAACTTGATAATATGAGATAATAACATGTATTTTGTATAAAGGAAATTAGATTCTCGGGCGTTGTTCGAGCTTATTGTTCGATGTTTCTTTCACTGATCGAGACAATTTATCGGTGCAATGATATGTCTGGGGTTTCAGCCAAACAGGCTTCTTCCGTGTCGCTAGAACCAGAAAGGCTATCAAGTTTCCGTTCACCCATCCATGAATAATTGAAATACCCCATAATAACACGGATTATATCTAAAATGGGCTTAAGTCATTAATGTTTGATATTAGAACGAGAAGTCTCAACTTGATAAACGATTGTTGTCTTTTGTGCAATGAGAATATGGATTTGATAATTTGCTTTGCAAAATCAATAATTTTGATTTTGTGTTCATCTGCTTTCACAACTTTGGCTGTTACTGCGAGTGACTCTGGTGTTGATTTGTTTGTTTATTAAGGAGGTACTACACTCGAATAAGTCAGCAGTCATTTCAAGTTTGATAAAGATATTCAAACCCCTTTTCTCTCCTTGGTAATTATGTAAAGGTTACATTTGTTTTGGTGTTTAACGCCTCACTCGGCAATATTCCAGCTATATGACGGCGGTCTGTAGATAATCGAGTCTGGACTAGACAATCCAGTGATTGACATCATGAGCATCGATCCACGCAATTGGGATACGATGACATGCATCAACAAAGTCGAGTCTGGATCAAACAATCAGTCCAGTGATTGATATCATGAGTATCAATCTACGAAACTGGGATACGATGACATCAACCAAGTCACCGAGCCTGACCACCCGATCCCGTTATTCGCCTCTTACGACAAGCATAGGTTGCTGATCTTCAAGAGTGTTTTAATGGTTAAGTCAATTTACAATAGACCCGTGAAGATCCGGGGTAGAATAGGTCTTCAGCAACCCATGCTTGCCGTAAAAGGCGACTATGCTTGTCGTAAGGTTATTTACAGACCGCCGCCACACAGCTGAAATATTTCTGAGTGCGGCATTAAACATCAAACAAACAAATAAACAATTTTAAAAAACCCAGGGTCACATAACATTATTTACAACACGTGGACTAGACATGGGCACCCGACCATGAGTCGTCTTTAAATGGTTAAAAAAAATTCCAAGGAGGTTGTTGAATAGAAACATTATTCAAACACATCTGTGACGTCATTCTGTTGTTTTAACGCTCCATTATTTTTCAGGAATGGAAGTTATTTCTCAACTTTTCATTATCTAGAACAAACATTTTAATTAATTTGCACTTGGAACAGACGGAACTATATTTTAAATATTTTGACAAGTGAATAATTTCAAATTTTGTCGGAAAACATGTCGCCGACGGAGTTCGAACCCACATCGTTTGATTTGCTGACGTGTGTAATTGTCGACCAAAGCCACGGCGACACATCAAGGCATGGTGTAAAATTAACTTTGAAATATTTTCATAATTTTGTATAATGCCCAATTCACAAAAGTATAGAAATGTTCACATTCAAAGTCAGGTAAACATATATATCCTTGTTCGGGAATCTATATTTCCTATTAACCCCGTCAGCATGTATTTACAATGTGCAAGCGATTGATAAAATACTAGTTTTGGACCCCACGAAATTATGAAGAGCCGTGTACCATGCATTGTAAATATCAGCTCGCGACGGAGCACGTGCAACAGCGGCAGAGAACGCATTCCTCGTGCATCCCGCAAGGGCGATTCACGCAGTATTAATACAGACGACAAAGAGTTCTGGTTTATTTTTTAAAAATATTTTCCACAAGAGAATATTTTGTCAAAGTAAGAAACAGGGATGTGTTTTAAGTAGGGGAATATCCTCGTAACTCTCCATTCCTTAAAAATAATGGGCCTCGGCTCCCGCAGGGCATCTGCTCCATTATTTTAGGGAATGGAGAGTTCCCCGCCACGAAAAAAATGAGCTTGTCAAAGTAAGAAAAATTGTTTATGCGTATGGGTGCTTCTGAGCGCTTGTTGTGATACTATAAAAACATGAATTGATTTTCGTGGCATTTTAGGTTTCGTGGCGATATTTCGCAGAATCACGAAATATCGCAATTATTGATCAACGAAGATAGTTGCATGTGTGCTAATACTTATAACGTGGAAACAAGCCATTCCGAGGATAAGAAATGTTACTTAAAGTAATGACAAACATTGCAAAGTGCGCTCTTCAAGAAATATCCATCTTGCCGCCATGAACATTATCATTGAGTTTTGATCACGTGGCGACATTCGTCTGTACGTTTGTGTCTTTATAATGTTGTGAATACAGTACGTGCCAGCAGTAAATCAATATATGTCTTTTATTCCACGGTAATTGTCAACATGCAATATCCTGTCAATTACATTCAACTTTCAGTGACAACTTGGGCTATATTTTTAAAAACTCCTCGATGAACGACGAAAGAGAATAAAAAAACGGTTAATAAACAAATAAACAAATAAACAAATAAATAAATTGGACTTATGTAATTTAATATCATGACGACAGCTGTCGTCTCTTAGACATTTTGAAAGCGTTGAGGCATGATGTCAATCACTGGATTGTCTGGTCCAGACCTCGATTATTTACAGACCACCTTCATATATCTGGAATATTGCTGAGTGCGGTGTTAAACAACAGAGAGAGAGAGAGAGAGAGAGAGAGAGAGAGAGAGAGAGAGGCAAGGTGATGTTTGAAGTCATTAAGTAAGTAACTTTCTCCTCTTCGCATATATCATGAACATTGGGATGTTTTCTTCAGCTGCACAAAATAAATTATACCGTAAATCATCAGAAACATGCATTGTAGTAAAACGTGACATTCATCGTCCACAAAACCACAATCACAATATTTGCACAACCTCCCCGGTAGTGGTATAGAAGGCTTGGAATATCTATCTGTCTCAACAAACAAAGGTAAAATTCCACATCTAACATTGCTAAAATACGGCTATAGTCTCTATAATCACATTTTTAACATAGAAATCAACAGAAGGTGTACACGTATATTTTCTGTAGGTACGTAACTTATTTCAATTTACATTACCCTTATTCCAAAGCGAAGTGTGACAATTAACTGCTTCATCGTGACGTAAAACATTTTTCAATATACCTAAACAGCGTTTAACGCCCGATTTAATTTCCAGTAAGTGTACACAATTATACTGGCTCAAACGATTCATTACTTTACTATTCCAAGAGGTGGTAAAACACCCAGACCATCGACAAATTCTTGATGTTTAGACTTAAATCAGAACAGATATCTGAAACATTCTATTTTCCGCTTAACCGAAACGGAACACTACTCCCATATCCTCTACTCGCAAGAACAGATACATATTTACCTAAACGAAGAACCATTCTCGCAGCCTTAGTCTGTACAACTTCAGCTTCTTCAAGCATATGTAAGTCCCATAAACTGGCATCATAACACAAAACTGGTTCAACCAGCGATTTATTCCACTTCGTAAAAAACATCATTTTGGCGTACCACGAGCATAAACAATACAGTAAACTACGTTTATAACGAACACGCTTGTAACGAACTGGCGGATATAACGAACTGTTTTTTTGGTCCCAGCAATTTGCTGTATATATGCTGTATATATCTTTATAACGAACTACGGTTATAACGAACTAAAATTAGTGGTCCCTTTAAGTTCGTTATAACCGTAGTTTACTGTACTTAGTGCATAGAACAGATAACGCTCTACATGCGGACTTACTTGGTTCTTTTACAACCTTGTCCAGCTATTCGTTAAACACAATCCCAGATAACGATATGTGCCACATACCAAACGAGTATTGCCACACGAAAACTGATAAGATCTAACCAAGGATATCTTCCGAAAATGGACAATTTTGGTTTTGTCATCATTAATACCAGTATGCCATTTTAAACACCAAGTGCTTACAGTATGTAACAAATTTTGGAGATTTTTTATGTGGAGTTGACAGTACACCATCATCAGCGTTTTACAAAATGGATATAATTACATCACCCCAAAAGAACACCCCAACTGAGATCGTTATCCCTGTGGCAAGATCGTTCATACAATTAGAAAATAAAGTTGGTGAAAATATGCAACCTTGCTTAACTCCCTTTGAAACAGGCAACAATCAGTTATATAGTCATTCGCGCGTACTACACGCGTTACACCTTGACACCCATGAAGATCCAGGACAGAAAAGGTCTTCAGCAACCCAAGCGCCGCTTAAAAGGCGACTATGCTTGTCGTAAGAGGCGACTAACGGGATCGGGTGGTCAGGCTTGCTGACTTGGTTGATGCATGTCGTATCCCAATTGCGTGGATTGATGCTAATGCTCAATCACTGAATTGTCTGGTCCAGACTCGATTGTTTGCAGACCGCCGTCATATAACTGGGATATGGCTGAGTGCGGCGTTAAACAACAAACCAATCAATCAATCAATCACAACGGCAGAGATTTTTGTAAAGAAAATATGTCGCTTAGGTTTAGCTAATGACATAATATTCTTCAACGTTATTCCTATTGAACCAACAGGGTGTGACGGCTCACTTGACAGTGGTATTGACACTGTGTTTGAACACTGGAGGAACTCGTTCAACACGCTTTATACCGGTATTGATAACACCTCGTTTCATGAAGACCACGAAAACAAAATGTTTAAACGTGTAAGTTGCGGTACAGAGCACGTGCATCTGGATATGGTTATTTCATATCACTGTGCAGCGCAATTATCTGGTATATATGTCTGTGGATGTACAAGGAAAGATGTTGAAAGCTGTTCAAGCGTTATATCATTTTGTCTGTTTGTTGTCTGACGCCGCTATCAGCAATAGATGGTGGTCTGTAAATAATCATGCGCATCGATCCACGCAATTGGGATCCATGACATGCCAGATCACTGTCCAAAACCTCGACCTTGTAGTTCTTTGTGATATACTTTTTTTACACGTAACACAACTACTCCTCACACTTAATGCTGAGCGCCAGGCAGGGTACCAACAAGTAACACATTTTAACGTGTTTTGGTATGACGCGGTCGGGCATCGAACCACCCACTTTCCGTTCTCCGGGCAGACGCTCTATCCACTAAACCACGGTTCGAGGCGGTCTGGCCGTATTAGAGATTGGTGTATATATTTCAAAGCGGGTATAATGACGTCCGTTTACTTTATTCAAGTTTTACCGCCTCCGTGGTCTAGTGGTAGAGCGTCCGCCCGGAAGGTCCGGGGTTCGATCCCCGGCCGCGTCATACCAAAAGACGTTAAAATATGGTACTTGTTTTTACCCTGTCTGGCGCTCGGCATTAAGGGGCTAAAACAAGGACTGGTCGGCTCGGAGTCAGTATACTGTGCCTGAGTGGGGTATTCATGTTAAACTGCGGCATGGTATCTCAGTGAGCTAGCACTATAAATCGGCATCGGTCCGAACTAGTACAAGCAGCCACACAAACACACACGTACATGCACGTCGCTATATAAGTGCAATAATCTTGGACGCGACGTTAAACCCCATTTCACCTCACCTCACCTTATTCGGGTTTCAGTGATGACCTAAATAAATTCCTCACCTTAAAAGCAACAGAAACACTTAAGGCGATATAACGTATTTTATCCTATCTATTTTAACAGATATCAAAACTGATTTTGGGGGAGAATTGTTAAATGAATTTTTTGGGAAACCTCTCACTTGTAAAACGGGAAAATTATAGTTGAACGGAAAGGCATTTGAAAATGGCAATGACTTTATGTTAAGTATGTTAATTATGAATACTCACAACACATTGTTTATTTCAAATATATATTGAAAATAAGGTTGCACACTACTTGCGTTTTATTAGTTGTGGTATTGTTGATATCCTACGTGTCTGATGCACCTCTGACGCGGTGTGTGGAGTTGCGTCCCTTGGATGTATGTTTGTATGTTGGATTGTCTGGTCCAAGGTTAGGTGAGGTGAGGTGAAATGGGGATTAAGGTTGCGTTCAAGATTATTGAACTTATGCTATGACACGTGTGTGTGTTTGCGTGTGTGTGTGTTTGCGTGTGTGTGTGTGTGTGCGTGTGCGTGCGTGCGTGCGTGCGTGCGTGCGTGTGTGTGTGTGTGTGTGTGTGTGTGTGTGTGTGTGCAGGATTAATGTGATATTCTTTTATTAATTAATTTGGTTTATCTGAGTTAAGTTTTTATACAATGCCGTGCTGATCAAATCACGAATACCAAATTAGTATGAAATACTTACATTCTTGTTACATTTGAAATGTTATTTGCTTTATGGTCGACGTGAAGGTTTATTTGTCACTCTACTTGCAAATTTCATTCATAGCACGAAGCGAAATTAAATGTATAAATATAAAATAACGCAATATTGTCAGTCCATGCGCTGAGCCTCTAAAAACCTGACTATATCGGCTTTACCCACAGTCGTCTATCAGTAGACTGACATTCAGTCCCAGAAATAAAGTTATTTTATTCAAAAATATATATCTTCAAAATATATAGGTTATAAATGAAGCCCAGAACAATCCTTAATCCTAAAGCTGAGGCAATCCCAACCTAATACAATCGTGACGGTTTTACAAACCTAACGTTCTGATCGATGTACAAATTAGAGAAAAAAAACGTTTTCGTGACAATATAAGGAGATCTGATACCGGATCACTCGTGGATCACGATCCACGACGCACGTGACCTTTAAGTTTGGTATATTAAAGGCTTAGCTACTTGTGACCTCTACACGCTTGTATTCTTAATGTCATGCCAAAGTGTTGCTAAATAGCCATAATGCATCTCTTCGTACGCTGGAATGTGAAAAACATCAGAATCAAGAGTCAATCACGCGTTTGGGGTTTTAAATTGCACTGGTAAGAATAGCAGTATCACCAAAGCCGTTTTCCCCCGAGTCGCACCTGCGAGATCTTTAATCTTTTCATCTTTCTAATCTGTTTGCTTAACTCCTCCAACCAACCCCGACAGCCAAACTGTACACACTTAAACCTAGGGACCACGTGTTTCGGCAAAACATACACGGATTGTCCCTCCTTCCAGCAGCGTTAATTCCATTGTATTGAAATGGGGGACTGGACAAAGACCGATTTTTAAGGGGGGTCGCTATTGTGTTTCGTTACAAGACGTGTAAATTGTTTGGGTAGCTGTCGAGAAATTAACAATGTCTGAAAGAGGATTTTATGGCCATGAATGGAAACTGTTATTTCATAATTACACCTGATAGAATGTGGAAGGTAGCGGGAACACTCCGCATCTTGTATCGCAGTCGTGCGTCACGGGGGGAAACTAGACAGCCTAATGAATGGTAGTGTTACCGGTGAAACTAGACAGCCTGGGGAATGGTATGTAACGGTGAAACCAGACAGCCTAATGAATGGTATGTTACCGTGAAACTAGGCAGCCTGGAGAATGGTATGTTACCGGTGAAACTAGACAGCGTGGGGAATGGTATGTAACGGTGAAACTAGACAGCCTTGGGAATGGTATGTTACCGTGAAACTAGACAGCCTGGGGAATGGTATGTTACGGTGAAACTAGACAGCCTGGTGAATGGTATGTTACCGTGAAACCAGACAGCCTGGTGAATGGTATGTTACCGTGAAACCAGACAGCCTGGGGAATGGTATGTAACGGTGAAACTAGATAGCCTGGGAGTGGTATATTACGGTGAAACTAGAGAGCCTTGAGAATGGTATGTTACGGTGAAACTAGACAGCCTGGGGAATGGTAGTGTTACGGTGAAACCAGACAGCCTGGGGAATGGTATGTAACGGTGAAACTAGATAGCCTGGGGAATGGTATGTTACGGTGAAACTAGACAGCCTGGGGAATGGTAGTGTTACGGTGAAACCAGACAGCCTGGGGAATGGTATATTACCGTGAAACTAGACAGCCTGGGGAATGGTAGTGTTACGGTGAAACCAGACAGCCTGGGGAATGGTATGTAACGGTGAAACTAGACAGCCTGGTGAATGGTATGTTACCGTGAAACCAGACAGCCTGGGGAATGGTATATTACGGTGAAACTAGACAGCCCTGGGGAATGGTATGTTACAGGTGAAACTAGACAGCCTGGAGAATGGTATGTAACGGTGAAACTAGACAGCCTGGGGAATGGTAGTGTTACGGTGAAACTAGACAGCCTGGGGAATGGTATGTTACCGTGAAACTAGACAGCCTGGGGAATGGTATGTTACGGTGAAACTAGACAGCCTGGGGAATGGTAGTGTTACGGTGAAACTAGACAGCCTGGGGAATGGTATGTTACCGTGAAACTAGACAGCCTGGGGAATGAGTGAGTGATTGAGCGAGTTAGGTTTAACGCCGCTTTTAACAATATTCCAGTTATATCGCGGCGTGTCAGCTTAATGTGGGAGAAAAGCCCGAAGTGGTGCAGGTCTTAGACGTTTACCAGTTCGGTGAAACCGACGAGCAAGTAGGCGTCTAACACCTGAGTCACTTCGGGCTTTCTTCCCACATCATGCTGACACACCACGATATCACTGAATTACTGTTCACACCGGCGTGAACACCAACTCACTCACCCTGGTTCCTCGCATGCCACAGATGACGCCGGGGTTATAATGCAGTTTGTAAAGAAAAAACATCACGCTGACTTGTTTTCTTTTAATCAAGAATAAGCGAACCCCATCAGGATTGGATGACATGCACGTGCAGCACAGTCACAGCAAATACACAGGCTGTGCTGTGAAAATGTTGCACCCCATTGAAGATCAGGGTTAGAATTGGTTATCAGCAACCCATGCTTGTGAAACATTTCTCACGTATATACAAATATACTTGCCGTTGAGTTTACCACCTGATATTGTTTGTGGTGCGGTGGGGTAGCCTAGTGCTTCAGGCGTTAGCTCGTCGCGCCGAAAACCCGGGTTCGATTCCCCACATGAGTACAATGTGAGAAGCCCATTTCTGGTGTTCCCCTCTGTGATATTGCTGGAATGTCGCTAACAGCGGCGTAAAACTCGCTCGCTGATATTGTGTTCCAGTGTGAAGGCCTGTGTTTACTGACATATTCAATATAACCCGAGTTATGTGTGTCATGGGGCGGTCCGGTAGCCTAGTGGTTAAAGCGTTCGCTCGTCACGCCGAAGACCCGGGTTCGTTTCCCGACATGGGTACAATGTGTGAAGCCCATTTCTGGTGTCCCCCGCCGCGATATTGCTGGAATATTGCTAAAAGCGGCGTAAAACCATACTCAATCACTCACTATGTGCGTCATGTCTTTGAACTTGTTTGGAATAAAGCTTTTAATCTAACTGAATCTCTTTTATCTGAAGCGATATGAAAATAGATGTGTAAAAGAGAGCGAGAGAAGATGGTCGGAGCTTGCCTCGCCTCTCCAGGATAAATTCTGCTGTCACACTGTTGGCCAAGCGGAAACTCAACTTAGCTCAAATTTACTTCATTACAGCGTCATATCATACAATGATAGTTAAGGCGTATAATAAATACAACTCTAGCTTAAGGATGGCATTTACAGGTGTGTGTGTATTCAGGAAAATCTGCGTCAACAAGAGCAACTGTTGCAACAATAATATCGGTTTAGGAGTTTACAAATAATAGCAAACAAAATCGAGATAAAATTTGGTATCCTAATCCATTACTTGTGTCCAAGCATCTTCCCGAGGTAAGAGAGTTAACTGACTTTAAAAGTCCAGTTTCCACCCTTGCCGAACTTGGTTGGAATTCCTGGGCTCGATCGTAGCGGCACCAGTGGCTGTTATACGACGACCTGCATCAACCAAATTAGAGAGCTTGACCACCCGATCCCGTTAGTCGCCCCTTACGACAAGCATAGTCGCCTTTTATGGCAAGCATGGGTTGCTGAAGACCTGTTGTAACCCGGATCTTCAAGGGTATGAAGCGTCTGTAAAATATACCTTTAGAAAAGTCAGTCACAGGAGCCTCCAACAGCTGTGTAAACTGATCACTTCTGCTTGAAGAAAGATCTATACCGAAACGTCGAGTCATAATAGAATAAAGATGTTATCCCAAAACTATCTTGTCCTTACAGAAATAACTGGCTTAACAGTACATAAATAATTGAAGAAAATATTGTTCATTTGATACATTACTTATATAGAGGTTATCACGCGAGTGTGTTTGGGGATGGTAAATATCCTGTATAAGGACAAAACACTCTGCATTTAGCTCGCCAAGGCTCGCTAAATACAATTTTTACTCCTAATACAGGATATTTACAATCCCCAAACACACAAGCGTGATAACCTCATTATCATATAATGTCATTCTTCAATCCGCCCTCTAAAAATCGCTTCCCATCTCTCACAAACTTTATCTTGACATTGGAAATTTACCTGGAATGTGCGCATTGATATATGTTACGTCAGAAGGTTAATGATATGTCAGTCGGAGGGTGACAACAATGAATATAGTTCCAACTGAAACCTTTTTTTTATACAGTGGCGTAACTAAATATAGGCAAAACAGCAATTACCTACACAAATTGTTCCTACTTGCCTTCGGCGGCAATTCGTCCGATACATTAACTGCCCTTTATAAAAGGAGAAGCTACTCAAACCTAGTCCATGAGACGTCACGTTTGTTTAGGGCAGTCAGATGTACACACAGCGACAAAACGAAACAAAGTAACAATTTGGACCTATTTCGGCCAAATCCGTCTGTTTGAACTTGGAGAAAAGGTTCCAAGCCGCAGAGGTCTACAAGCACAGATAAGGAAACTGATTCCTAGAGGCTTGTGTCCTCGCTAAATTGTTTCGCAATTTATATATCTCTAAAGTTGCCAAAACTCGTTAAATGCCCTAGTCACAGTTAGACACTGATTTTCAGCATATCACACCATTCTTTTGCTGATGATAGCAATTATCCTTGTACTTTTTCCAGATTCTCGATGGCTAATTCTGACTCGATCGCCGAATAACAAGAGCGACGCCATGTGTGCTTGTAGACAATGAAAGTAGTCACGTATTGACCCTTGATATGTGCATCGCTATATGATCCAACGGATATCGTTTTTTATCCGTTGGTTTTATCCTGCCGAAAAACGCACCCATTATAAGATAAAGCACAATCAAAAATAGAATTTCAATGATCTCCAATCCAGTTTTCTATTATGTTCAATCCAGTTTTAAGGGGCGGTCGGGTAGCCTAGTGGTTAAAGCGTTCGCTCGTCACGCCGAAGACCCGGGTTCGAATTCGTCCTCCGCCGTGATACTGCTGAAATATTGCTAAAAGCGGCGTAAAACCAATCTCACTCACACACTCAATCCAGTTTTAGTTGAACTGACTTGAAACTTGAACTGATATAATGCCTTCAACAGTATAAGGGAGGCAACTCTTGTTACTGATTATCGAAATGAATGGGCTCAAATTTGCGTGGTCTATGCTGGTCCTTAATTTCAGTGCTTCTACTATTTAAGTAAAACGCGGTCGCGAGGTTTCTCAACCGAACAATTAGCTTTCAGCTGCCTATTCTCACGCTCACCCTTGTGTGTATTGTTGCGTTGGATTTAACACAAGACCTCTAAAAGAAATGATTCCCGTTTTTTGTCATTTGCCACCGGAAGTATTGTCGCCTCGTGGTGAGGTTCCTCTGGCAGGGTAATATTTGTAACACCTCGTGTCAATCCGGTAGCTCGTATTATAAACTCTGAAGGGCTCGGGAATCGTGACAACTCAGCCAATTTATCCAACTAGGAATTTGTTTCGGCGCGTATTTTATTTGCGAACTGATTAAATCGTCTGTAAAATACTTATACACTGCGTGGGTTAGGGCGGGGTGAGTGAGTATGGTTTTACGCCGCTTTTAGCAGCATTCCCGCAACATCACGACGGGGGACACCAGAAATGGGCTTCGCACATTGTACCTATGTCGGGAATGGAACCCGGGTCTTCAGCGTGACGAGCGAGCGCTCTAACCACTTGGCTACACGACCCCACTGGGGTGGGGTGAAACGAGGTTTAACGTTGAGTTCAATATTATTGCACGTGTATTTACGTGTCTGTCTGTTTTTGTATGTGTGTCGCTGCTTGAACTATTCCGGATTTATGCTTGTGTCATCGCTCACTGTTTGTTGGTTTATTGTTTAACGCCGCACCCAGCAATATTCCAGCTGTGTGACGGCGGTCTGTAAATAATGGAGTCTGGACCAAACAATTTAGTGATAGACATCATGAGCATCGAGCCATGCAATGGGGATACGATGACAATCCAGTGATCGACATCATGAGCATCGATACACGCAATTGGGACAGACCTTTTCATTCACTTGTGCGGTGTGTAGCTTTATAAGTCGAAGTGAAATGCGGTTTAACGTCGCGTCAAAAATTATGGCACTTATATTGCTACGGTCATGTAGGTTTGTGTGTCTGCTTGTTCCGGCCGAATGCCGATTTAACAGCGCCAGCCCACTGAGACACCATGCCGCAAATTAACATGAATATCTCACTCAGACACAGTATAATGACTCCGAGCCGACCAGTCCCTTAATGTCGGGCGCAAGGATGGGTATAAAACAAGTACCATCTTTTGACGTGACGCGGCCGGGGATCGAACCCCGGATCTTACGCTCTCTGGGTGGACGCTCTACCACAAGACCACGGAGGCGGTCGTGTAACTTTGTGAAGGACCCGTGAAGATCCGGGGTAGAATAGGTCTTCAGCAACGCATGCATGCCGTAAAAGGCGACAGGCGGGATCAGGTGTTCAGGCTCGCTGACTCGGTTGATGCATGTCATCGATCCCAATTTCGTGGATCGATGCCCATGGTGCCAATCACTGGACCGCCGTCTTAGTAGTGTAATATTGTTGAGTGCGGCGTTAAACAATCACACACACGCACGCACGCACACACACAATCATTTCAATCATTGGATTGTCTGGTTCAGACTTGATTAATCACAGAATACTGCTAAGTGCGGCGTTAAACAACCAACCAACAAACAAAACAATGGAACACCTGTTGATCTAAATACACGTTCCGTTTTTCAAATGCCAAGCACTTATTATAATCCATAAAACAAAAGATAAGTCCATCCCTAACAGCTCCACCAACCCACACCAGTGAGTGAGCATGCTTTTACGCCGCTTTTAGCAATATTCTAGCATTATCACGGCGGGGGACACCACAAATTGGCTTCACACATTGTACCCATGTCGGGAATGGAACCCCGGTCTTCGGCGTGACGAGCGAACGCTTTAACCACTAGGCTACCCGACCGCCCCACACCCACACCTGATCCACTGACAACAAATGTGCACCGCCGTCATATAGCTGGAATATTGCTGAGTGCGGCGTTAAACAACAAACCAACGACAACAAATGTGCCATCAAAGTATGACGCCGGAAAGCTAATTGAACCAAAGATCTTACACTGCTTATTCATCATCACCCATGCCTTCTTCCCTTTCCTCACGTGGTTGACGACAGCAGCAGAGGAGCCTCCCACATAGACATCCTTGTTGATGTCCGTCCATCCAGCTCCCATGTAGCCGGAGTCCTACTGTATGTAGACATAGGCAAGGGTGGCATTGGACACGTGGGTCTGCAGCTGTGTCCAGGACATGTAGGTTCCAGCCGCTTGGGCAGTGAACGTCCCCGATGAGACGTCGTAGCCGTGTTTCATGTTGTAGAGCGTCCGGTCAAATGGGATTCGTAATTCATGCAGAGCTTCATAATCACTGGAAAGATGCACGAAGAAGGCTACGTCGAGGGTTTGAGAGTCTGAAAATGTAGATGTGTGTGGTTATTTTTTTACACCGCATTTAGGATTTATAAAGGTAAAACACAAAGTTATGTTACTAATCGATACAGGTTAAGATGAACCAGTGATATTTTGAGCAACATTTCACACTGTCGTGGTGTCGTGAGGACACAAAACCAACCAGCTGATCGGAAGTGGTAACTCGACCCTATTACGTTGTCTCTTATAATTTGTTTGTTGTTTAACGCCGCACTTTGCAATATTCCAGCTATATGACAGCGCTGTGTAGACAAAATTAGAGTATGGTCCAGACAATCAAGTGATTGACATCAAGAGCATCGATCAACGTAATTTGGATACGATGGATGACATGCATCAACCAAGTCAGCGAGCCTTACCACCCGATTCCGTTAATCGCCTCTTACGACAAGCATAGTCGCCTTTCACGGCAAGCATGGGTTGTTGAAGACCTATTCTAACCCGAATGTGCACGTGTCGCTCTGTTGTAAGATGTCCCGTTGTAAAATTAAGATAAGTAGGTGTGTGCATTTTCTTTAATGCAAAAGTTAGAAACATTCCAGCTGTATCAGGGTGGTCTTTAAATTTGAACCTTTGAGCCAGAATTTTCCTACACCTCCAAATGCATCTATTCTATCCAATGAGAGGTATGCCAAAACATTGACATAATAAAATCGTACAGTTCCATAATATAGCAGGCCCCGTGGGGATTCCAGGTGAGAGCAGGTCCCCGGAAACCTCTACCGGTCAGTCTCGTTAACTTGACTGATGGCAGTCACGGGTCCTCGCACCCGGAATTGGATCTTGAATTCCCTCAGAATATAAATCACTGGATTTTCGGGTCTAGGCTAGTTTATTTACAGGCCACCGCGAAACAGCTGGGCTAGGGCTGAGTGTGGCGTTACTCAGTGAATATACACCTTGGGCTGTTTAAAGCCTAACTTAGTGAAAACGTCATAACAAAACTACAATTAAACAAGGGAAGGAAAAACAAATTCCTCAATGTCCACAAAATCACCAAGTTTCAGGTCTTGGTAACATTCATACACAGTATCATACTGATACAACAGTATCAGTTACTGTCTCAGAATTTGGCACACGTTAGCCAGAGATGTTTGTTCAATCTGGAGTTGTGATTTTTTGGTCTCAAGTTCGTCTCGAGGCATATTTAGAGCCGCCACAAATGTTGTTAATTCCTTTTGGGTGTCTTGTAGACCATTCTTGATTCCTTGCATGTCTGGCTTTGGTTGTCAGAAGTTCAACCTTCATGGCCTTCAACTTGGTCGCGATCGTATTCAGTTCAAACTTTGTTGCTTGTTGTTGGTTGGTTTGTTGTTTAACGCCGCACTCAGCAATATTCCACCAGCTATATGACGTCGGTCTGTAAATAATCGAGTCTTGACCAGACAATCCAGTGATTGACATCAAGAGCATCGATCCACGGAATAGGGATCGATGACATGCATCAACAATTGCAGCGAGCATGACCACCCGATCCCGTTAGTCGCCAATTACGACAAGTATAATTGCCTTTTACGGCAATGGGTGCTGAAGACCTATTCTATCCCGGATCATCACGGGTATGTTGCTTGTAGATCTTCTACTGATATGTTGAGGTGTAACTTAGAAGCTTCTAGGTCAGACCTGGTTGTCCGAAGTTCTGACTGAATCAACTTCAGTAGGTTATTGGTGGCGTTCAGTTCCAGTTGGGTAGCGTGCAAGTTGTTCGCAGATGTTTTTAGATCTGACTGAGTGATCCGTAAATCTGTCTTTGTAGCCTCTAGTTGCGACTGAATGGCCGTAGGTCCACTCGTTGTTGTCCTTAGGTTTAACTGTGTTGTCTTGAGATCTCTTTTTGTTACCTCCAGCTCTAACTGCACCTGAGTCGAGGTTGACTGGAAACTGGCCACTGTCTGTTCCAGTAATGTGATATGGCTTAGGACGCTGATAAAGTCTGTACTAACTGCACCTGACTCGAGGTTGACTGGAAACTGGCTACTGTTTGTTCCAGTAATGTGATATGGCTTAGGACGCTGATAAAGTCTGTACTAACTGCACCTGACTCGAGGTTGACTGGAAACTGGCCACTGTCTGTTCCAGTAATGTGATATGGCTTAGGACGCTGATAAAGTCTGTACTAACTGCACCTGACTCGAGGTTGACTGGAAACTGGCCACTGTTTGTTCCAGTAATGTGATATGGCTTAGGACGCTGATAATGTCTGTACTTACTGCACCTGACTCGAGGTTGACTGGAAACTGGCCACTGTCTGTTCCAGTAATGTGATATGGTTTAGGACGCTGATCAAGTCTGTACTTACTGCACCTGACTCGAGGTTGACTGGAAACTGGCTACTGTTTGTTCCAGTAATGTGATATGGCCTAGGACGCTGATAAAGTCTGTACTAACTGCACCTAAGTCGAGGTTGACTGGAAACTGGCCACTGTTTGTTCCAGTAATGTGATATGGCCTAGGACGCTGATAAAGTCTGTACTAACTGCACCTGAGTCGAGGTTGACTGGAAACTGGCCACTGTTTGTTCCAGTAATGTGATATGGCCTAGGACGCTGATAAAGTCTGTACTTACTGCACCTGAGTCGAGGTTGACTGGAAACTGGCCACTGTCTGTTCCAGTAATGTGATATGGCTTAGGACGCTGATAAAGTCTGTACTTACTGCACCTGACTCGAGGTTGACTGGAAACTGGCCACTGTCTGTTCCAGTAATGTGATATGGCTTAGGATGCTGATAAAGTCTGTACTAACTGCACATGACTCGAGGTTGACTGGAAACTGGCTACTGTTTGTTCCAGTAATGTGATATGGCCTAGGACGCTGATAAAGTCTGTACTAACTGCACCTGAGTCGAGGTTGACTGGAAACTGGCCACTGTTTGTTCCAGTAATGTGATATGGCTTAGGACGCTGATAAAGTCTGTACTTACTGCACCTGAGTCGAGGTTGACTGGAAACTGGCCACTGTTTGTTCCAGTAATGTGATATGGCTTAGGACGCTGATAAAGTCTGTACTTACTGCACCTGAGTCGAGGTTGACTGGAAACTGGCCACTGTTTGTTCCAGTAATGTGATATGGCTTAGGACGCTGATAAAGTCTGTACTTACTGCACCTGACTCGAGGTTGACTGGAAACTGGCCACTGTCTGTTCCAGTAATGTGATATGGCTTAGGATGCTGATAAAGTCTGTACTAACTGCACATGACTCGAGGTTGACTGGAAACTGGCTACTGTTTGTTCCAGTAATGTGATATGGCCTAGGACGCTGATAAAGTCTGTACTAACTGCACCTGAGTCGAGGTTGACTGGAAACTGGCTACTGTTTGTTCCAGTAATGTGATATGGCTTAGGACGCTGATAAAGTCTGTACTTACTGCACCTGAGTCGAGGTTGACTGGAAACTGGCCACTGTTTATTCCAGTAATGTGATATGGCTTAGGACGCAGATAAAGTCTGTACTAACTGCACCTGAGTCGAGGTTGACTGGAAACTGGCCACTGTCTGTTCCAGTAATGTGATATGGTTTAGGACGCTGATAAAGTCTGTACAAACTGCACCTGAGTCGAGGTTGACTGGAAACTGGCCACTGTTCGTTCCAGTAATGTGATATGGCTTAGGACGCTGATAAAGTCTGTACTAACTGCACCTGACTCGAGGTTGACTGGAAACTGGCCACTGTTTGTTCCAGTAATGTGATATGGTTTAGGACGCTGATAAAGTCTGTACTAACTGCACCTGACTCGAGGTTGACTGGAAACTGGCCACTGTTTGTTCCAGTAATGTGATATGGCTTAGGACGCTGATAAAGTCTGTACTAACTGCACCTGACTCGAGGTTGACTGGAAACTGGCCACTGTTTGTTCCAGTAATGTGATATGGCTTAGGACGCTGATAAAGTCTGTACTAACTGCACCTGACTCGAGGTTGACTGGAAACTGGCCACTGTCTGTTCCAGTAATGTGATATGGCTTAGGACGCTGATAAAGTCTGTACTTACTGCACCTGAGTCGAGGTTGACTGGAAACTGGCCACTGTTTGTTCCAGTAATGTGATATGGCTTAGGACGCTGATAAAGTCTGTACTTACTGCACCTGAGTCGAGGTTGACTGGAAACTGGCCACTGTTTGTTCCAGTAATGTGATATGGCTTAGGACGCTGATAAAGTCTGTACTTACTGCACCTGAGTCGAGGTTGACTGGAAACTGGCCACTGTTTGTTCCAGTAATGTGATATGGCTTAGGACGCTGATAAAGTCTGTACTTACTGCACCTGACTCGAGGTTGACTGGAAACTGGCCACTGTCTGTTCCAGTAATGTGATATGGCTTAGGATGCTGATAAAGTCTGTACTAACTGCACATGACTCGAGGTTGACTGGAAACTGGCTACTGTTTGTTCCAGTAATGTGATATGGCCTAGGACGCTGATAAAGTCTGTACTAACTGCACCTGAGTCGAGGTTGACTGGAAACTGGCCACTGTTTGTTCCAGTAATGTGATATGGCTTAGGACGCTGATAAAGTCTGTACTTACTGCACCTGAGTCGAGGTTGACTGGAAACTGGCCACTGTTTGTTCCAGTAATGTGATATGGCTTAGGACGCAGATAAAGTCTGTACTAACTGCACCTGAGTCGAGGTTGACTGGAAACTGGCCACTGTCTGTTCCAGTAATGTGATATGGTTTAGGACGCTGATAAAGTCTGTACAAACTGCACCTGAGTCGAGGTTGACTGGAAACTGGCCACTGTTCGTTCCAGTAATTTGATATGGCTTAGGACGCTGATAAAGTCTGTACTAACTGCACCTGACTCGAGGTTGACTGGAAACTGGCCACTGTCTGTTCCAGTAATGTGATATGGTTTAGGACGCTGATAAAGTCTGTACTAACTGCACCTGACTCGAGGTTGACTGGAAACTGGCCACTGTTTGTTCCAGTAATGTGATATGGCTTAGGACGCTGATAAAGTCTGTACTAACTGCACCTGACTCGAGGTTAACTGGAAACTGGCCACTGTCTGTTCCAGTAATGTGATATGGCTTAGGACGCTGATAAAGTCTGTACTAACTGCACCTGACTCGAGGTTGACTGGAAACTGGCCACTGTCTGTTCCAGTAATGTGATATGGCTTAGGACGCTGATAAAGTCTGTACTAACTGCACCTGACTCGAGGTTGACTGGAAACTGGCCACTGTTTGTTCCAGTAATGTGATATGGCTTAGGACGCTGATAAAGTCTGTACTAACTGCACCTGACTCGAGGTTGACTGGAAACTGGCCACTGTCTGTTCCAGTAATGTGATATGGCTTAGGACGCTGATAAAGTCTGTACTAACTGCACCTGACTCGAGGTTGACTGGAAACTGGCCACTGTTTGTTCCAGTAATGTGATATGGCTTAGGACGCTGATAATGTCTGTACTTACTGCACCTGACTCGAGGTTGACTGGAAACTGGCCACTGTCTGTTCCAGTAATGTGATATGGTTTAGGACGCTGATCAAGTCTGTACTTACTGCACCTGACTCGAGGTTGACTGGAAACTGGCTACTGTTTGTTCCAGTAATGTGATATGGCCTAGGACGCTGATAAAGTCTGTACTAACTGCACCTAAGTCGAGGTTGACTGGAAACTGGCCACTGTTTGTTCCAGTAATGTGATATGGCCTAGGACGCTGATAAAGTCTGTACTAACTGCACCTGAGTCGAGGTTGACTGGAAACTGGCCACTGTTTGTTCCAGTAATGTGATATGGCCTAGGACGCTGATAAAGTCTGTACTAACTGCACCTGAGTCGAGGTTGACTGGAAACTGGCCACTGTTTGTTCCAGTAATGTGATATGGCTTAGGACGCTGATAAAGTCTGTACTAACTGCACCTGAGTCGAGGTTGACTGGAAACTGGCCACTGTCTGTTCCAGTAATGTGATATGGTTTAGGACGCTGATAAAGTCTGTACTTACTGCACCTGAGTTGAGGTTGACTGGAAACTGGCCACTGTCTGTTCCAGTAATGTGATATGGCTTAGGACGCTGATAAAGTCTGTACTTACTGCACCTGACTCGAGGTTGACTGGAAACTGGCCACTGTCTGTTCCAGTAATGTGATATGGCTTAGGATGCTGATAAAGTCTGTACTAACTGCACATGACTCGAGGTTGACTGGAAACTGGCTACTGTTTGTTCCAGTAATGTGATATGGCCTAGGACGCTGATAAAGTCTGTACTAACTGCACCTGAGTCGAGGTTGACTGGAAACTGGCCACTGTTTGTTCCAGTAATGTGATATGGCTTAGGACGCAGATAAAGTCTGTACTAACTGCACCTGAGTCGAGGTTGACTGGAAACTGGCCACTGTCTGTTCCAGTAATGTGATATGGTTTAGGACGCTGATAAAGTCTGTACAAACTGCACCTGAGTCGAGGTTGACTGGAAACTGGCCACTGTTCGTTCCAGTAATGTGATATGGCTTAGGACGCTGATAAAGTCTGTACTAACTGCACCTGACTCGAGGTTGACTGGAAACTGGCCACTGTTTGTTCCAGTAATGTGATATGGTTTAGGACGCTGATAAAGTCTGTACTAACTGCACCTGACTCGAGGTTGACTGGAAACTGGCCACTGTTTGTTCCAGTAATGTGATATGGCTTAGGACGCTGATAAAGTCTGTACTAACTGCACCTGACTCGAGGTTGACTGGAAACTGGCCACTGTTTGTTCCAGTAATGTGATATGGCTTAGGACGCTGATAAAGTCTGTACTAACTGCACCTGACTCGAGGTTGACTGGAAACTGGCCACTGTCTGTTCCAGTAATGTGATATGGCTTAGGACGCTGATAAAGTCTGTACTTACTGCACCTGAGTCGAGGTTGACTGGAAACTGGCCACTGTTTGTTCCAGTAATGTGATATGGCTTAGGACGCTGATAAAGTCTGTACTTACTGCACCTGAGTCGAGGTTGACTGGAAACTGGCCACTGTTTGTTCCAGTAATGTGATATGGCTTAGGACGCTGATAAAGTCTGTACTTACTGCACCTGAGTCGAGGTTGACTGGAAACTGGCCACTGTTTGTTCCAGTAATGTGATATGGCTTAGGACGCTGATAAAGTCTGTACTTACTGCACCTGACTCGAGGTTGACTGGAAACTGGCCACTGTCTGTTCCAGTAATGTGATATGGCTTAGGATGCTGATAAAGTCTGTACTAACTGCACATGACTCGAGGTTGACTGGAAACTGGCTACTGTTTGTTCCAGTAATGTGATATGGCCTAGGACGCTGATAAAGTCTGTACTAACTGCACCTGAGTCGAGGTTGACTGGAAACTGGCCACTGTTTGTTCCAGTAATGTGATATGGCTTAGGACGCTGATAAAGTCTGTACTTACTGCACCTGAGTCGAGGTTGACTGGAAACTGGCCACTGTTTGTTCCAGTAATGTGATATGGCTTAGGACGCAGATAAAGTCTGTACTAACTGCACCTGAGTCGAGGTTGACTGGAAACTGGCCACTGTCTGTTCCAGTAATGTGATATGGTTTAGGACGCTGATAAAGTCTGTACAAACTGCACCTGAGTCGAGGTTGACTGGAAACTGGCCACTGTTCGTTCCAGTAATTTGATATGGCTTAGGACGCTGATAAAGTCTGTACTAACTGCACCTGACTCGAGGTTGACTGGAAACTGGCCACTGTCTGTTCCAGTAATGTGATATGGTTTAGGACGCTGATAAAGTCTGTACTAACTGCACCTGACTCGAGGTTGACTGGAAACTGGCCACTGTTTGTTCCAGTAATGTGATATGGCTTAGGACGCTGATAAAGTCTGTACTAACTGCACCTGACTCGAGGTTGACTGGAAACTGGCCACTGTCTGTTCCAGTAATGTGATATGGCTTAGGACGCTGATAAAGTCTGTACTAACTGCACCTGACTCGAGGTTGACTGGAAACTGGCCACTGTCTGTTCCAGTAATGTGATATGGCTTAGGACGCTGATAAAGTCTGTACTAACTGCACCTGACTCGAGGTTGACTGGAAACTGGCTTAGGACGCTGATAATGTTTGTACTACAGTCAGGTTTTGTCACAGGCTCGGGGGCGGTCAGGTAGCCCAGTGGTTAAAGACCCGGGTTCGACATGGGTACAATATGTGAAGCCCATTTCTGGTATCCCCCGCCATGATATTGCTGGAATATTGCTAAAAGCGTCGTAAAACCATACTCACTCACTCACTCATAGGCATGATCAGACCAGCTGAGGAGGATAGGGAGGTGAGGATGAAAATCACCGCCATGCCAGATATGTCTATGACTATCAACTATCTGTGCTGTATTAGATATTTGTTAAACGTCAGGCTTTGAGGACACATCGGGGTCACCTTATGGTCGTGTTCAGGTGCTAATCGGGAAGGCATATTCATTTTAATTGGGACAATTGGGTGATAAGATATGCTACATTTCTTTTTAAACTGCAACATTAATTTAATCTGCTGACCATTGTTTTTCGCCTGTCCAGTTCTCAATTTTGAACTCAATAATTTGTACTTGTTAGGGTGATCATGCTGGATTGATTCTGCGAGTCTTCTTACTGAATTTGTATTTTGCATGATAACAGTCTTAAGTTAATGAATACCTTGGGGGCGGTCGGGTAGCCTAGTGGTTAAAGCGTTAGCTCGTCACACTGAAGACCCGGGTTCGATTCCACAAATGGATACAATGTGTGAAGCCAATTTCTTGTGTCCCCCGCCGTGAAATTGCTGGAATAATGCTAAAAGCGGCGTAAAACCATACTCACTCACTAATGAATACCTTGGTACACATATAGGTACACAGACACCTATGCGCAATGTATGTTTGATGGTATTAATAAAAAGCAGCCGCGCGGGGCAGAATCACTCTCCCGGATTCCAGAATAGAGATAGACATGTTTCGCCATTGAAACATCAAATTAGTTACAGGGCCTTTACCTATTGTTGTATTGCCTGTTTCATTTTACCTGTTTCTGGGAAAACTTCTGCGTTTAAATTTTGCAATCACCTCACAACATGAATAAGGTGCCCTTCCGGATCTAAATTAAACTTGCTGAGAATTCTACATTCGTGAGACCCGTGACGATCCGGGGCAGAAAAGGTCTTTAGCAACCCATGCATGCCGTAAAAGGCGACTATGCTTGTCGTAAGAGGCGACTAATGGGATCGCTGGCTTGGTTGATGCATGTCTGGTAATGTTGACCTCCAAATTCAATATGTATCTTTCATGGGCAGAACCTGGGACACGGGTGGCCCAGTCGTCTACGGCACCGCGATTCTCTGTGCAGAGTTGCGTTGTCAGAAATCTATTATTGGGGGTTCGAATCCCGGTTCGCCCGATTATGTTTCTAGGTTTGTCAGCACCATACCCGTTGGGTTTCACCGAAGTGGTAAACGTCTAAGACCTGCGTCACTTCGGCCTTCCCTCCCACAAACCCAACTCACTCACTCACTCATTTCGATAATAATCTAACTTTCCTTCCACATATTAAATACCTTAAAGCTTAATGTGTGTAGGCACTGGATTTATTGAAAGTAGTTTCTAAGTGGGGAGGGGATCCAACAACCCCTCACACTTATACAGGTCATTGATCCCTTCAAAACTAGATTACAGCTCCATCTTCTATGGTGGAGCCTGCAAAAGTAATTTTAAAATACATAGGTGCTATCCATCACCATCACCTTATCAGTCAAAACCAGCTTTTTATTGCGTCTTTAATCTTTGACTGTCAGTACCATGCTTTACGTTGTATTATTGACATGATGGAGATGTGTGTCGCTTTTAACTGTGCACACAGTGATTGTCAGTACCATGCTATACGTTGTATTATTGACATGATGGAGATGTGTGTCGCTTTAAACTGTGCACACAGTGACTCTCAGTACCATGCTAAACGTTGTATTATTGACATGATGGATATGTGTGTCGCTTTTAACTGTGCACACAGTGACTGTCAGTACCATGCTATACGTTGTATTATTGACATGATGGAGATGTGTGTCGCTTTTAACTGTGCACACAGTGACTGTCAATACCATGCTATACGTTGTATTATTGACATGATGGAGATGTGTGTCGCTTTAAACTGTGCACACAGTGACTCTCAGTACCATGCTGTACGTTGTATCATTGACATGATGGAGATGTGTGTCGCTTTTAACTGTGCACACAGTGACTCTCAGTACCATGCTATACGTTGTATTATTGACATGATGGAGAGGTGTGTCGCTTTTAACTGTGCACACAGTGACTGTCAGTACCATGCTATACGTTGTATTATTGACATGATGGAGATGTGTATCGCTTTTAACTGTGCACACAGTGACTGTCAGTACCATGCTATACGTTGTATTATTGACATGATGGAGATGTGTATCGCTTTTAACTGTGCACACAGTGACTGTCAGTACCATGCTATACGTTGTATTATTGGCATGATGGAGATGTGTGTCGCTTTTAACTGTGCACACAGTGACTGTCAGTACCATGCTATACGTTGTATTATTGACATGATGGAGAGGTGTGTCGCTTTTAACTGTGCACACAGTGACTGTCAGTACCATGCTATACGTTGTATTATTGACATGATGGAGATGTGCGTCGCTTTTAACTGTGCACACAGTGACTGTCAGTACCATGCTATACGTTGTATTATTGACATGATGGAGATGTGTGTCGCTTTTAACTGTGCACACAGTGACTGTCAGTACCATGCTATACGTTGTATTATTGACATGATGGAGATGTGTGTCGTTTTTAACTGTGCACACAGTGACTGTCAGTACCATGCTATACGTTGTATTATTGACATGATGGAGATGTGTGTCGCTTTTAACTGTGCACACAGTGACTGTCAGTACCATGCTATACGTTGTATTATTGACATGATGGAGATGTGTGTCGCTTTTAACTGTGCACACAGTGACTGTCAGTACCATGCTATACGTTGTATTATTGACATGATGGAGATGTGTGTCGCTTTTAACTGTGCACACAGTGACTGTCAGTACCATGCTATACGTTGTATTATTGACATGATGGAGATGTGCGTCGCTTTTAACTGTGCACACAGTGACTGTCAGTACCATGCTATACGTTGTATTATTGACATGATGGAGATGTGCGTCGCTTTTAACTGTGCACACAGTGACTGTCAGTACCATGCTATACGTTGTATTATTGACATGATGGAGATGTGTGTCGCTTTTAACTGTGCACACAGTGACTGTCAGTACCATGCTATACGTTGTATTATTGACATGATGGAGATGTGTGTCGTTTTTAACTGTGCACACAGTGACTGTCAGTACCATGCTATACGTTGTATTATTGACATGATGGAGATGTGTGTCGCTTTTAACTGTGCACACAGTGACTGTCAGTACCATGCTATACGTTGTATTATTGACATGATGGAGATGTGTGTCGCATTTAACTGTGCACACAGTGACTGTCAGTACCATGCTATACGTTGTATTATTGACATGATGGAGATGTGTGTCGCTTTTAACTGTGCACACAGTGACTGTCAGTACCATGCTATACGTTGTATTATTGACATGATGGAGATGTGTGTCGTTTTTAACTGTGCACACAGTGACTGTCAGTACCATGCTATACGTTGTATTATTGACATGATGGAGAGGTGTGTCGCTTTTAACTGTGCACACAGTGACTGTCAGTACCATGCTATACGTTGTATTATTGACATGATGGAGATGTGTGTCGCTTTTAACTGTGCACACAGTGACTGTCAGTGCCATGCTATACGTTGTATTATTGACATGATGGAGATGTGTGTCGTTTTTAACTGTGCACACAGTGACTGTCAGTACCATGCTATACGTTGTATTATTGACATGATGGAGATGTGTGTCGCTTTTAACTGTGCACACAGTGACTGTCAGTACCATGCTATACGTTGTATTATTGACATGATGGAGATGTGTGTCGCATTTAACTGTGCACACAGTGACTGTCAGTACCATGCTATACGTTGTATTATTGACATGATGGAGATGTGTGTCGCTTTTAACTGTGCACACAGTGACTGTCAGTACCATGCTATACGTTGTATTATTGACATGATGGAGATGTGTGTCGTTTTTAACTGTGCACACAGTGACTGTCAGTACCATGCTATACGTTGTATTATTGACATGATGGAGATGTGTGTCGCTTTTAACTGTGCACACAGTGACTGTCAGTACCATGCTATACGTTGTATTATTGACATGATGGAGATGTGTGTCGCTTTTAACTGTGCACACAGTGACTGTCAGTGCCATGCTATACGTTGTATTATTGACATGATGGAGATGTGTGTCGTTTTTAACTGTGCACACAGTGACTGTCAGTACCATGCTATACGTTGTATTATTGACATGATGGAGATGTGTGTCGCTTTTAACTGTGCACACAGTGACTGTCAGTACCATGCTATACGTTGTATTATTGACATGATGGGGATGTGTGTCGCATTTAACTGTGCACACAGTGATTGTCAGTACCATGCTATACGTTGTATTATTGACATGTTTGAGATGTGTGTCGCTTTTAACTGTGCACACAGTGACTGTCAGTACCATGCTATACGTTGTATTATTGACATGATGGAGATGTGTGTCGCTTTTAACTGTGCACACAGTGACTGTCAGTACCATGCTATACGTTGTATTATTGACATGATGGAGATGTGCGTCGTTTTTAACTGTGCACACAGTGACTGTCAGTACCATGCTATACGTTGTATTATTGACATGATGGAGATGTGTGTCGCTTTTAACTGTGCACACAGTGACTGTCAGTACCATGCTATACGTTGTATTATTGACATGATGGAGATGTGTGTCGCTTTTAACTGTGCACACAGTGACTGTCAGTACCATGCTATACGTTGTATTATTGACATGATGGAGATGTGCGTCGCTTTTAACTGTGCACACAGTGACTGTCAGTACCATGCTATACGTTGTATTATTGACATGATGGAGATGTGTGTCGCTTTTAACTGTGCACACAGTGACTGTCAGTACCATGCTATACGTTGTATTATTGACATGATGGAGATGTGTGTCGCTTTTAACTGTGCACACAGTGACTGTCAGTACCATGCTATACGTTGTATTATTGACATGATGGAGATGTGTGTCGCTTTAAACTGTGCACACAGTGACTGTCAATACCATGCTATACGTTGTATTATTGACATGATGGAGATGTGTGTCGCTTTTAACTGTGCACACAGTGACTGTTAGTACCATGCTATACGTTGTATTATTGACATGATGGAGATGTGTGTCGCTTTTAACTGTGCACACAGTGACTGTTAGTACCATGCTATACGTTGTATTATTGACATGATGGAGATGTGTGTCGTTTTTAACTGTGCACACAGTGACTGTCAGTACCATGCTATACGTTGTATTATTGACATGATGGAGATGTGTGTCGCTTTTAACTGTGCACACAGTGACTGTCAGTACCATACTATACGTTGTATTATTGACATAATGGAGATGTGTTTTGCGATGTATAAACAAGGCCATTGATGTGTGTCGTGAGGTGGACTTTATCACCACAGATGTACAAGGCTTCTGGCTTCATCCGTTGTCATTATGACCCGTGAACATCCGGGGTAGAATAGATCTTCAGCAACCCATGCTTGCCGTAAAAGACGACTATGCTTGTCGTAAGAGGCGACTAATGGGATCGGGTGGTCAGGCTCTCTGACTTGGTTGATGCATGCCATCGATCCCAATTGCATGGATCGATGTGCATGATGTCAATCACTGGATTGTCTGGTTCAGACTCGATTATTTACAGACTGCCGTCATATAGCTGGAATATTGCTGAGTGCGGCATTAAACAACAAACAAACAAACATACAAGTAGACATTGTACATATGGATGTGATTATACTGCAGCCAATCAGACACTCTTTATTTCATGTGTAGCTAATTGTGCAATACGCCTTTACCAAATGGTTTCTTTCACCAATTGATGTGTATTATATTATCATATAGGTCGATGTCTCAATTTACAGTACAATACCATGGACATGATCCAGCAAGGCTATCATATTCCTATATCTTTCATGTTTCAGCAATTTGGTTTACTTAAATTCTCTTCTATGGTTCTTGTGGGGCTTTCGGCTGCTGCACAACCTCATTCGGGTGTCACATGGTTCTCCATACTCAGTGCTAAGAAAGGTTTGTGGTCCTCAAAGTTCATTTCTTAAGCAAGGCAGTGTCCGGTCAGCACGACCCCAAAACCAGCATACCCCTAGGGGTAGTCCGGGTCATTGGACCCCATGACCGGTACATCCCTCTCATTTTACTTCTAAGTCCGGTCCTCAAAACCCCAGGACACTCATTCTTCCTACCGGGTCACCACGACCCCAGGATTTCCCACTACGAAGGTCACCATGACCCCAGGGATTCACACTACCTGGGTCACCACGATCCCAGGGTTTCACACTGCCCAGGTCACCACGACCCCAGGGTTTCACACTACCCGTGTCATCACGACCCTAGGATATCACACTGCCTGGGTCAATAAGACGTTACTGTTTCACACTGCCCAGGTCAACACGACCCCAGAGTTTCACACTGCCCAGGTCACCTTGACGTTACTGTTTCACACTACCCGTGTCACCACGATCCCAGGGTTTCACACTGCCCAGGTCACCACGACCCCAGGGTTTCACACTGCCCAGGCCACCACGACCCCAGGGTTTCACACTACCCGTGTCACCATGACGTTACAGTTTCACACTACCCGTGTCATGACGACCCCAGGGTTTCACACTGCCCAGGTCACCACGACCCCAGGGTTTCACACTGCTCAGGCCACCCCGACACCAGGGTTTCACACTACCCGTGTCACCATGACCCCAGGGTTTCACACTGCCCAGGTCACCACGACCCCAGGGTTTCACACTGCCCAGGCCACCACGACCCCAGGGTTTCACACTACCCGTGTCACCATGACCCCAGGGTTTCACACTGCCCAGGTCACCACGACCATAGGGTTTCACACTGCCCAGGCCACCACGACCCCAGGGTTTCACACTACCCGTGTCACCATGACGTTACAGTTTCACACTGCCCAGGCCACCACGATCCCAGGGTTTCACACTGCCCATGTCACCACGAGCCTAGGGTTTCACACTGCCCAGGTCACCACGACCCTAGGGTTTCACACTGCCCAGGCCACCACGACCCCAGGGTTTCACACTGCCCATGTCACCACGAGCCTAGGGTTTCACACTACCCTTGTCACCATGACGTTACTGCTTCACAATACCCAGGTCACCACGACCCCAGGGTTTCACACTGCCCAGGTCATCACGACCCCAGGGTTTTACACTACCCGTGTCACCGTGACGTAACTGTCTCACACTGCCCAGGTTACCACGACCCTAGCATTTCACACTACCCTTGTCACCATGACGTTACTGCTTCACAATACCCAGGTCACCACGACCCCAGGGTTTCACACTGCCCAGGTCATCACGACCCCAGGGTTTTACACTACCCGTGTCACCGTGACGTTACAGTTTCACACTAGCCAGGTCACCACAACCCCAGGGTTTTACACTGCCCAGGTCACCACGACCCTAGGGTTTCACACTGCCCAGGTCACCACGACCCCAGGGTTTCACACTGCCCAGGTCACCACGACCCCAGGGTTTCACACTGCACAGGTCACCACGACCCCAGGGTTTCACACTGCCCAGGTCACCACGACCCCAGGGTTTTACACTGCCCAGGTCACCTTGACGTTACTGTTTCACACTACCCGTGTCACCACGATCCCAGGGTTTCACACTGCCCAGGTCACCACGACCCCAGGGTTTCACACTGTCCAGGCCACCACGACCCCAGGGTTTCACACTACCCGGGTCACCATGACGTTACAGTTTCACACTACCCGTGTCATAACGACCCCAGGGTTTCACACTGCCCAGGTCACCACGACCCCAGGGTTTCACACTGCTCAGGCCACCACGACCCCAGGGTTTCACACTACCCGTGTCACCATGACCCCAGGGTTTCACACTGCCCAGGTCACCACGACCCTAGGGTTTCACACTGCCCAGGCCACCACGACCCCAGGGTTTAACACTACCCGTGCCACCATGACGTTACAGTTTCACACTGCCCAGGTCACCACGACCCCAGAGTTTCACACTGCCCATGTCACCACGAGCCTAGGGTTTCACACTACCCGTGTCACCGTGATGTTACAGTTTCACACTGCCCAGGTCACCACGACCCCAGGGTTTCACACTGCCCAGGTCATCACGACCCTAGGGTTTCACACTACCCTTGTCACCGTGACGTAACTGTCTCACACTGCCCAGGTTACCACGACCCTAGCATTTCACACTACCCTTGTCACCATGACGTTACTGCTTAACAATACCCAGGTCACCACGACCCGAGGGTTTCACACTGCCCAGGTCATCACGACCCCAGGGTTTTACACTACCCGTGTCACCGTGACGTTACAGTTTCACACTAGCCAGGTCACCACAACCCCAGGGTTTTACACTGCCCAGGTCACCACGACCCTAGGGTTTCACACTGCCCAGGTCACCACGACCCCAGGGTTTCACACTGCCCAGGTCACCACGACCCCAGGGTTTCACACTGCACAGGTCACCACGACCCCAAGGTTTCACACTGCCCAGGTCACCACGACCCCAGGGTTTTACACTTCCCAGGTCACCATGACGCTACTGTTTCACACTGCCCGTGTCACCACGACGCCAGGGATTTACACTTCCCAGGTCACCACGACGCCAGGGTTCACACAACCTGGGTCACCACGACCCTAACATTTCACACTCACCGTGTCACCATGACGTTACTGTTTCACACTGCCCGTCTCACCACGACGTTACTGTTTCACACTACCCGTCTCACCACGACGTTACTGTTTCACACTGCCCAGGCCACCACGACCCCAGGGTTTCACACTTCCCAGGTCACCACGACCCTAGCATGTCACACTACCCGTGTCACCGTGACGTTACTGTTTCACACTACCCAGGTCACCACAACCCAAGGGTTTCACAGTGCCGAGGTCACCACGATCCCAGGGTTTCACACTACCCGTGTCACCGTGACGTAACTGTTTCATACTGCCCAGGCCACCACGACCCCAGGGTTTCACACTGCCCAGGTCACCACGACCCCAGAGTTTCACACTGCCCAGGTCACAACGACCCCAGAGTTTCACACTGCCCAGGTCACCACGACCCCAGAGTTTCACACTGCCCAGGTCACAACGACCCCAGAGTTTCACACTGCCCAGGTCACCACGACCCCAGAGTTTCACACTGCCAAGGTCACCACGACCCCAGAGTTTCACACTGCCCAGGCCACCACGACCCCAGAGTTTCACACTGCCCAGGTCACCACGACCCCAGAGTTTCACACTGCCCAGGCCACCACGACCCCAGAGTTTCACACTGCCCAGGCCACAACGACCCCAGAGTTTCACACTACCCGTGTCACCACGACCCCAGAGTTTCACACTGCCCAGGCCACCACGACCCCAGAGTTTCACACTACCCGTGTCACCACGACCCCAGAGTTTCACACTGCCCAGGCCACCACGACCCCAGAGTTTCACACTACCCGTGTCACCACGACCCCAGAGTTTCACACTACCCGTGTCACCACGACCCCAGAGTTTCACACTGCCCGTGTCACCGTGACGTTCCTGTTTCACACTACCCGTGTCACCACGACCCCAGAGTTTCACACTGCCCAGGCCACCACGACCCCAGAGTTTCACACTACCCGTGTCACCACGACCCCAGAGTTTCACACTACCCGTGTCACCACGACCCCAGAGTTTCACACTGCCCGTGTCACCGTGACGTAACTGTCTCACACTGCCCAGGTCACCACGTCCCCAGGGTTTCACACTGCCCAGGTCACAACGACTTCAGGGTTTCACACTGCCCGTGTCACCGTGACGTTACTGTTTCAAACTACCCGTGTCACTGTGACGTAACACACTGCCCAGGTCACCACGACCCCAGGGTTTCACACTGCCCAGGTCACAACGACTTCAGGGTTTCACACTACCCGTGTCACCGTGACCCCAGAGTTTCACACTGCCCAGGTCAACACGACCCCAGGGTTTCACACTGCCTGTGTCACTGTGACGTTACTGTCTCACACTGCCCAGGTTACCACGACCTCAGAGTTTCACACTGCCCAGGTCACCACGACCCCAGAGTTTCACACTGCCCAGGTCACCACGACCCCAGAGTTTCACACTGCCCAGGCCACCACGACCCCAGAGTTTCACACTGCCCAGGTCACCACGACCCCAGAGTTTCACACTGCCCAGGCCACCACGACCCCAGAGTTTCACACTGCCCAGGCCACCACGACCCCAGAGTTTCACACTACCCGTGTCACCACGACCCCAGAGTTTCACACTGCCCAGGCCACCACGACCCCAGAGTTTCACACTACCCGTGTCACCACGACCCCAGAGTTTCACACTACCCGTGTCACCACGACCCCAGAGTTTCACACTGCCCGTGTCACCGTGACGTTCCTGTTTCAAACTACCCGTGTCACTGTGACGTAACACACTGCCCAGGTCACCACGACCCCAGGGTTTCACACTGCCCAGGTCACAACGACTTCAGGGTTTCACACTACCCGTGTCACCGTGACCCCAGAGTTTCACACTGCCCAGGTCAACACGACCCCAGGGTTTCACACTGCCTGTGTCACTGTGACGTTACTGTCTCACACTGCCCAGGTTACCACGACCTCAGAGTTTCACACTGCCCAGGCCACCACGACCCCAGAGTTTCACACTGCCCAGGTCACAACGACCCCAGGGTTTCACACTGCCCAGGTCACCACGACCCCAGAGTTTCACACTGCCCAGGCCACCACGACCCCAGAGTTTCACACTGCCCAGGCCACCACGACCCCAGAGTTTCACACTGCCCAGGTCACAACGACCCCAGGGTTTCACACTGCCCAGGTCACCACGACCCCAGAGTTTCACACTGCCCAGGCCACCACGACCCCAGGGTTTCACACTGCCTGTGTCACTGTGACGTAACTGTCTCACACTGCCCAGGTTACCACGACCTCAGAGTCTCACACTGCCCAGGCCACCACGACCCCACGGTTTCACACTGCCCAGGCCACCACGACCCCAGAGTTTCACACTGCCCAGGCCACCACGACCTCAGAGTTTCACACTACCCGTGTCACCGTGACGTTCCTGTTTCAAACTACCCGTGTCACCGTGACCCCAGAGTTTCACACTGCCCAGGTCACCACGACCCCAGGGTTTCACACTGCCCGTGTCACTGTGACGTAACTGTCTCATACTGTCCAGGCCACCACGACCCCAGAGTTTCACACTACCCGTGTCACCACGACCCCAGAGTTTCACACTGCCCAGGCCACCACGACCCCAGAGTTTCACACTACCCGTGTCACCACGACCCCAGAGTTTCACACTGCCCAGGCCACCACGACCCCAGAGTTTCACACTACCCGTGTCACCACGACCCCAGAGTTTCACACTGCCCAGGTTACCACGACCTCAGAGTTTCACACTACCCAGGTTACCACGACCTCAGAGTTTGACACTGCCCATGTCACCACGACCCCAGGGTTTCACACTGCCCAGGCCACCACAACCCCAGGGTTTCACACTGCCCAGGCCACCACGACCCCAGGGTTTCACACTGCCCATGTCACCACGACCCCAGGGTTTCACACTGCCCGTATCACTGTGACGTAACTGTCTCACACTGCCCAGGCCACCACGACCCCAGGGTTTGACACTGCCCAGGCCACCACGACCCCAGGGTTTCACACTGCCCATGTCACCACGACCCCAGGGTTTCACACTACCCGTGTCACTGTGACGTAACTGTCTCACACTGCCCAGGTTACCACGACCTCAGAGTTTCACACTGCCCAGGTCACAACGACTTCAGGGTTTCACACTACCCGTGTCACCACGACCCCAGAGTTTCACACTACCCGTGTCACCACGACCCCAGAGTTTCACACTGCCCAGGCCACCACGACCCCAGGGTTTCACACTGCCCATGTCACCACGACCCCAGGGTTTCACACTACCCGTGTCACTGTGACGTAACTGTCTCGAACTGCCCAGGCCACCACGACCCCAGGGTTTCACACTGCCCAGGCCAGCACGACCCCAGAGTTTAACACTGCCCAGGTCACAACGACCCCAGGGTTTCACACTGTCCAGGTCACCACGACTTCAGGGTTTCACACTGCCCAGGTCACCACAACTTCAGGGTTTTCACAATACCCATGTCACCACGACCCTAGGGTTTCACAGCAGGCAACCGAGGCAGCCTCCCTATGATGCCAAACATTTGTAAGCAAATAAAATGTTCTTTTTATGTAATACACTTTATGTTGTTTGTTACACAAAGTGCATGCCTTGAGGTGGTGACCAAAAATATTTTCTGTCTCTAAAAATAATCAAAGCTTTCCCTCCCCAGAATATTCAATTGTTGGTTCCTTGTGACAAACGCGGGATCTTGTGATGGCTTTTGCTTTGGAATAACTTTTTTGAATCATTAAGAAGAACAATAAGAAAGATGATTAAAATATTTATTTCACTAATATGAGGATTTTATCTACAGACAAAAATCAAGAAAGAGAAATGCATCACACTATAAATTGTGATATTTGTATTAATAATTGTACTAAAACTATATATAACTATGGGAGATAGAAATGTACAGACACTCGTGTCATATCTCGATAAATGACAAAGTAGAAAACCAGTTTGAATATGTAAACGACACAACTTTTCAAGTTGATCAATATTCATCATGTAGACACAATCACAATCACAATCACATCATCAAATATACCAGTTTCTATCCCTCTAAAGTAAAGTAACCATATATTTTATAATAATATTTTATAAAAAATATTTTTTGTGGAATTATGAAATGGCCTATGAGGTTGATATTCCGTCAAACTAATCCAAGGACACTTGACACTTGAAACGTCAGACAAAAAGAGCAGTGTTTAGTGCTTTAATTATTTTACAATATGATACATTTAAACATCATCATTCTCCCTCTAGACATTGGCATTTGTTATCCAACCTCACACCTGGACCGTTACCAGCCTTTAAAATAATACAACATAGCATAGAAAACACAATAAAATGCTCAATATAATTTTATGAGGAGACATCATCAGTAGTCATTGTACATATGGATGTGATCACACTGCAGCCAATCAGACACTCTTTATTTCATGTGTAGCTACTTGTGCAATAAACCCGTGAAGATCCGGGATAGAATAGGTCTTCAGCAACCCGTGCTTGCCGTAAAAGGCGACTGTGCTTGTCATAAGAGGCGACTAACGGGATCGGGTGGTCAGACTCGCTGCCTTGGTTTGATGCATGTCATCGATCCCAATTGCGCGGATCGATGTTCATAATATTAATCCCTGGCTTGTCTGGTCTAGGCTAGATTATTTACAGACTGCCGTCATATAGCTGGAATATTGATGAGTGCGGCGTTAAACAACCAACCAACCAACTTCTGCAATACGTCTTTACCACATAGAGTCACTTTCACCAATTGGTGTGTATTATATAATCATATATTTACAATAAAATACTCAACATGATATTATGAGGTAAGCGGACAGGGTAGAACGTTTTTACAGGTTGAAAGTGAATGTCTAAGAGTCAACCTAGACACATCTACCAATCAATATCATTGGAAACAGTTAAGCAAGGTGAATCACTAAAATATGGCACATTTGACAGCATTGGACGCGTGTTACTCTACAAGTAATGAAGTAACTTTATATTGAACAAAACATTAAATTGACTACAAATAACGAAGGATCAAAATAAAGGTTCCATTTCTGAAATCTGTTTTCTTGTTTCAGTGGATTTGTCTCCTTTCGTCAAGCACCCCATAATGTAAATATGATCTTAAAAGAACAATCTAGAAGACGTCACATACACTTTGTCACAGGGTGTTTCTTTATTGCAACACATTCACTCCACATGAGATGTCCTATTGTCGTTTTTTCTTAGTTGGGGGATGCTGATTGCGTAGTTTCCGTTTGCGTCTTCCTGCTTCTTCTGTCACTCCCCCACTGGCACTGATACTCCCCAGTGAAGTGTCTGACTCGCCAAGGTGAACCTGCTAACAAAATTACTTGTTTAAATCAGCCATTCAGTGATGGGTATTGTGGAGAGAATTCACCTATTCTGTGATCAACTAAATGTTACTGATGATATACTTATTTACTTATTTACATATTTTCAGTTGATACTCACTTTGTTCAGGGTCAAATCAGCTCTATATGCTTCAAGTTCCTGTAATCGTCTTTCAAATCTACTGTTTCTCACATACTGTTGGGAAAGGATTGCTTGAAACTCAGATTTGGTTATGTATTCGTTTTCCTCAGCTGATTTCCTTTCATCTGCCTGTGGTTGAATCTCAGACACATGTGTGCTTGTCCCAGCTGTTATCACACACATATCGGTGTCTGTCCCAGCTGTTATCACACGCATCTCGGTGTCTGTCGCAGCTGTTATCACACACATCCCGGTGTCTGTCCCAGCTGTTATCACACGCATCTCGTTGTCTGTCCCAGCTGTTATCACACGCATCTCGGTGTCTGTCCCAGCTGTTATCACACGCATCTCGTTGTCTGTCCCAGTGTCTGTCGATTTGATGTTTCGTCTATTTGCACCAAGACCCGCGACTGATTGTGATTCGTGTCGCTCCGTTCTCTCTTCTCTTGACGCATCTTCATTTTGATCTTGACATCTGTCAGTTGCTGTATTCGGTTGATCCAACTGGTTGTTCTCAGTGGGTACAGCCGCTTCATGTGAGGGTTGAGATGTATCAGTTTCTTCATCTACACAACCCTCATCTGCAGCATCCTGTTGTGTCTCATCATCAGGGGAGTTATCAGGATTTGATGCGTCACTGGATGTCGTATTCCTATCATCACCTGTCATCACATAGAAGGGATTATTCCCAATGTTTGCTGGTAACGCACAATCAGCTGTATCTGTCTGGAGCGGGACATCATTCATTTCAGTGTCAGTGACTGCTGTATTTGCATCATCGCCTTGCATGAAATTGAAGAGAACAGATGCTAAGCCTGCGTAAAAAGTATCATCGGATGTATCTGGTGTGAGACTGATGTGTCCTAGTATATCACCTGGCATTTCAACAACACCATTTCTGGGAGATGGCGACACCAAGTCGATATTCCTCTGTCCTTCCTGATTTGGTTCTTCCGAGTCATTGTTGACCTTAGTTTCATCAAAGGAATTACTGTCTGACATCATACCATGCTCAGCTACCGAGGCATGTGACGAATCAGTTCCTGACGTACATGGCGTGGATTTCATTTCATTTTCTCGGATATTATCTGACGTCATTCGTACAAAGTCACTATTTCCCGTAGTCTCTGCTTCCATGATGTCCTGATCCTGATGTGGCGTGTCTGTTGTGTCTGGTGTGCGGGTTGACAGTGTACAGTGACTGTTAGATAGTCCCCCTGGGGAACTGTCTGTCTCTGCCCCCTCTACCGTTGTTCCACCTGTTAACATGCCATGACAAGGTATTCCAGTAGCTGTGCACAGCTCTGAAGCAGTTACATTACTGATCTGCTTTGTTTTGGGGTTCTTGTTTTTCTTTCTTTGTCTTCTCTTGCTTTGATGACGTGTCACTATGTTAGAAATGATGGGGTTGGTTTCACAGACTGTGTTGGTTACAGATTGGGAGTCTGCTAGTTGGCCAAACTCGGAATGTGTTGTTGTGACTGATGGAGGCCTTGCTGTGTGATGACGTGTTACATTTGACATTTTCTCCTGTACCAGCTGTGTCAAGCGACGAATGGCTTCAGTGGTCGAGGAGGTGAAGTCTGGTTCACACATTAGAGCATCTACAGCAGCCCTGTAGTTCTCTGTCTTGAGGTGCTGCCGTAGTCTGTCCTGAGTTTCTTGGTGGTCAAGATTAACAGCGAAAGGTGCCAAGTCTGTGGGGAGACAGTTCCTTTCTGTCAGAACTCTTCCAAGTTCCTTAGCCCTCTCTATCAGATCTGAGAGGCTGTCCTTGTTCTTTCCTGACGGATTTTTCCAACGAAAGTTGTTTGAAAATCCGGCATTGTAAGCTGCATTGGCAACTTCGTCGGACCAGATAGTTTTACCAATTTTGAGGTGTTTTCTGAGAGTTTCTGAAAACCGACGAACCAGCATTTCGATGCATGTTCTAGGGTTAAACTCTGGCCCAGGGTTGCTCTCAACATCGTGAGACAACCACAGGGCCAACATCGACGCCATCTTAAATGCATACTTGAGTCTACCTCTGCTGAGGGAGATGTTGTAGGAATCAGACTTCAATGAATCCAGCACTTCTCCCAGTTTGTACAACAGAAGATCACAGAACATGATTTTCCATGTGCTGGCTGTCATCTTATAGAAGGTCTTGATCAGTGACTCCAGTTTCAGTTTTGCGTCCTCACTCAGTGACTGCAACGTGTCCTCAACTAAGTCGGTGATTTGTTGCAGGACAATCTTCACTTCTCTACAAGTTTCTTTTACTGACATCTTGTTGTCAGAGAGTCTCTCCTTCTGTTTCAGCATCTCCTCACTCATCGTCTGAATGAATCCTGCCGCGTGCGTTACTTTAGGGTCTGACTGTGAGGTTGTGTCCTGTTGGAGTTTCTGTGTCTCGGTCTTGATTTGCTCTGCTGCACTCTGGACTTCTCTTTCCTCCCGTTTCCTCTCCTCTTCCAACTGAATAGAAATACAAGAATGTTATACAGAATATATATTCACATTGCTTTATATTTTCTTTCGCATTTGTTTCTGTTATATTCCTCTTTCCTAACAACTATCACTATACTTAGTTTATCAAATATATTCTGAAATCTTCTGTCATATGTACATTGTACTTGGTACAATAAACTTATGAGTGGAAATATTGATAATCGTATGACATATTTACATTTATTTGGGGCTTGGTACCCTTATATCTGAGGTTTCACAGGCTATTAGAATATAGCTTTGGATAAAGTTTACTTAGGGTTTTGGATTATCGGTGTTTTAAAACCACAATAATCTATCTGGAGGAAACTGGCGATTTTAACTTGTTCAGATAACTTTGTTATATGCAGTCCCTTTGTCTGTCTGTTTGATTCTCTATGCGCCCGTCGTAGGTCATTTGAGATGTACGTGATTTGAAACCTTGTGCTTCGACGTGGTCTGCCAGTAGAATGAAATTGGCTGAACGTAGTCATAATTTTTCCGCCGTCTCCCGGTCCTAAATCCCACCCTAAATTATACACCTCTCCCAGTCCTTACTCCCACCTTAACACATACATCTTCCCCAGTTGTAACGCCTACATATATCTCATCCAGTCCTATCTCCAACCCTAACATATATATCTCCCCTAGTCCTAACCCTCACCCTAACAAATACCTCTCCACCAGTCCAAACCCTTACCCTAATATGTTATCGCATTGTCATCCGTTACATATACATGAATGCATTGTTGGAAGCTAAAAAGGAACATTTTTAAAATCTCGTTGTCATCCGTTACATATACATGTTTGTATTGTTGGAAAGCTTATAAAGGAACATTTTTTTTAAATCAGTAAAGGTGAACAGCCTGTAATACCTGGTTAACAGATAACCAGATTTAAATAATTTAGAACCATTTTGTAATGACACTGCAACCCGTGTGTTTCGCATTCTAATTCGTATGACATGGGCACAGTTTGCATATTGCCGTGATGCTTAAATTACTGGCTTCACGGCGGGGTTACATATAACAATAGTATCAGGTGAAAACGTGACGGCAACGTGCATGGAAAGGGTTCTTCATGTAAGACAGCAAATTGTGGATTAAATGTAGAACTTTTGCCATGGAATTAAAAACCAAAAGACTTCGTGCCATATGTGTAGTATGTGGTTGAAAACCCTTTCAATTGTGTGCTGCTTCCAAAAGCTGTAACTTCCTCATCCATAATCAGAACCCATGCCTTTTTCTGATTGTTATCATGTTAATATGTTTTTATTTCCAAACTGACTTTGATGAGTAGCAATAGTTCTTTGGCAGTTATGACTACATCTGGAAGTTATGTGTTGTATCATTAAACGAGAATATTATGGAATTCTACGACATGTCAATCTGACATCATAATGAGATTAATCTTGTATCGTGTGAGAAGTGATCCTATCTGTTAGTAATGACTGCGTCTGAACGGACTTTGCCTTCAACAGTTCACAATAAACATATGGGTGCTAGATGAATACTTGGCGTAAATAAACATAGGTATTCCAAAGAAGTCAACATACAAACATTCAGTATTATATCTTCTTCATAGTTTCAAAACCTTACTAACAAACCGTGACTTAAATCACAGACAACAGTCTGTGTAAGTGAAAAATGTACCACATGATACTGAATAAAGCATCCTGTATCACCCGGTCTGTGTAAGTTACACATGTGCCACATGATACCGAATATATCCCCTGTATGTCCCCGTCTGTGTCAGTTACACATGTACCACATGATACTGAACATATCCCCTATATGTCCCTGTCTGTGTAAGTTACACATGTACCACATGATTCCGAATATATGCCGTGTCTGTCCCTGTCTGTGTAAGTTACACATGTACCACATGATACCGAATATATCCCCTGTATGTCCCCGCCTGTGTAAGTTACTAATGTACCACATGATACCGAATGAATCCCCTGTATGTCCCAGTATGTGTAAGTTACATAAGTACCACATGATACCGAATATATCCCCTGTATGTCCCCGTCTGTGTAATTTACTAATGTACCACGTGATACCGAATATATCCCCTGTATGTCCCCGTCTGTGTAAGTTACACATATATCACATGATACTGAACATATCCCCTATATGTCCCCGTCTGTGTAAGTTACACATGTATCATATGATACTGAACATATCCCCTGTATGTCCCCGTCTGTGTAAATGACATATGTACTACGTTATACACAATATCTCCCCGGTATCTCCCCGTCTGTATAAGTTAGACATGTACCACATGATACTTAATATATCCCTTGGATGTCCCCGTCTTTGTAAGTTACACATGTACCACATGATACTGAATATATACCATGTATCTCCCCGCCAGTGTAAGTTACACATGTACCACATAATACTAAATAAATACCCTGTATCTTCCCGCATGTGTAAGTTACACATGTATCACATGATACTTAATATATCCCGTGTATGTCCCCGTCTGTGTAAATGACAAATGCACATGATACCGAATATATTCCCTGTATGTCCCAGTCTGTGAAGGTGACACATGTACCAGATGATACTAAATATATCCCCTGTATGTCCCCGTCTGTGTACGTTACACATGTTCCACATGATACTGAATAAATCCCCTGTATGTCCCCGTCTGTTTAAGTTACACATGTATCACATGATACTTAATAAATCCCCTGTATGTCCCCTCTGTGTAAGTTACACATTACCACATGATACTTAATATATCCCCTGTATCTCCCCGTCTGTGTAAGTTACACATGTAGCACATGATACTGAATATATCCCCTGTATGTCCCCGTCTGTGTAAGTTACACATGCACCACATGATACTGAATATATCCCTTGAATGTCCCCGTCTGTTTAAGTTACACATGTACCACATGATACTGAACATATCCCCTGTAGGTCCCCGTCTGTGTAAATGACAAATGCACCACATGATACCAAATATATTCCCTGTTTGTCCCAGTCTGTGGAGGTGACACATGTACCAGATGATACTGAATAAATCCCCTGTATGTCCCCGTCTGTGTAAGTTACACATGTACCACATGATACTGAATATATCCCCTGTATGTCCCCGTCTGTGTAAGTTACACATTACCACATGATACTGAATATATCCCGTGTATGTCCCCGTCTGTGTAAGTTACACATTACCACATGATACTGAATAAATCCCCTGTATGTCCCCGTCTCTGTAAGTTACACATGCACCACATGATACTAAATATATCCCCTGTATGTCCCCGTCTGTGTAAGTAACACATGCACCAAATGATACCGAATATATCCCCTGAATGTCCCCGTCTGTTTAAGTTACACATGAACCACATGATACTGAACATATCCCGTGTATGTCCCCGTCTGTGTAAGTTACACATTACCACATGATACCGAAAATATCCCCTGAATGTCCCCGTCTGTTTAAGTAACACATGTACCACATGATACTGAACATATCCCGTGTATGTCCCCGTCTGTGTAAGTTACACATTACCACATGATACCGAATATATCCCCTGTATGTCCCCGTCTGTGTAAATGACCCGTGTACCACATGATACTGAATATATCCTCTGTATGTCCCCGTCTGTGTAAGTTACACATTACCAAATGATACCGAATATATCCCCTGAATGTCCCCGTCTGTTTAAGTTACACATGAACCACATGATACTGAACATATCCCGTGTATGTCCCCGTATGTGTAAGTTACACATTACCACATGATACCGAATATATCATCTGTATGTCCCCCTCTGTGTAAATGACTCGTGTACCACATGATACTGAATATATCCCCTGTATGTCCCCGTCTGTGTAAGTTACACATTACCACATGATACTTAATATATCCCCTGTATGTCCCTGTCTATGTAAGTTACACATGCACCACATGATACTTAATATATCCCGTGTATGTCCCCGTCTGTGTAAGTTACACATGTATCAGATCAGACTGAATAAATCCCCTGTATGTCCCCGTCTGTGTAAGTTACACATGCACCACATGATACTTAATATATCCCGTGTATGTCCCCGTCTGTTTAAGTTACACATTACCACATGATACTAAATATATCCCCTGTATGTCCCCGTCTGTGTAAGTTACACATGTACCACATGATACTGAACATATCCCGTGTATGTCCCCGTCTGTGTAAGTTACACATTACCACATGATACCGAATATCTCCCCTGCATGTCCCCGTCTGTGTAAGTTACACATTACCACATGATACTGAACATATCCCGTGTATGTCCCTGTCTGTGTAAGTTACACATACACCACATGATACTTAATATATCCCCTGTATGTCCCCGTCTGTGTAAGTTACACATGTACCACATGATACTGAACATATCCCCTCTATGTCCCCGTCTGTGTAAGTTACACATTACCACATGATACTGAACATATCCCCTGTATGTCCCCGTCTGTGTAAGTTACACATGCACCACATCATACTTAATATATCCCCTGTATGTCCCCGTCTGTGTAAGTTACACATTACCACATGATACTGAATAAATCCCCTGTATGTCCCCGTGTGTGTAAGTTACACATTACCACATGATACTGAACATATCCCGTGTATGTCCCTGTCTGTGTAAGTTACACTTGCAACACATGATACTGAATATATCCCCTGAATGTCCCCGTCTGTGTAAGTTACACTTGCAACACATGATACTGAATAAATCCCCTGTATGTCCCCGTCTGTGTAAGTTACACTTGCAACACATGATACTGAATAAATCCCCTGTATGTCCCCGTCTGTGTAAGTTACACATGCACCAAATGATACCGAATATCTCCCCTGCATGTCCCCGTCTGTGTAAGTTACACATTACCACATGATACTGAACATATCCCGTGTATGTCCCTGTCTGTGTAAGTTACACATACACCACATGATACTTAATATATCCCCTGTATGTCCCCGTCTGTGTAAGTTACACATGTTCCACATGATACTGAACATATCCCCTGTATGTCCCCGTCTGTGTAAGTTACACATGTACCACATGATACTAAATATATCCCCTGTATGTCCCCGTGTGTGTAAGTTACTCATGTACCACATGATACTGAATATATCCCGTGTATGTCCCCGTCTGTGTAAGTTACACATTACCACATGATACTAAACATATCCCCTGTATGTCCCCGTCTGTGAAAGTTACACATGTACCACATGATACTGAATATATGCCCTGTATGTCCCCGTCTGTGTAAGCTACACATGTACCACATAATACCGAAAATATCCCCTGTATGTCCCCGTCTTTGTAAGTTACACATGTACCACATGATACTTAATATATCCCTTGGATGTCCAAGTCTTTGTAAGTTACACATGCACCACATGATACTTAATATATCCCCTGTATCTCCCAACGTGTGTGCAAGTTATACATGTACCACATGATACTGAATATATATCCTGAATGTCCCCGTCTGTGTAAGTTACACTTGCAACACATGATACTGAATAAATCCCCTGTATGTCCCCGTCTGTGTAAGTTACACTTGCAACACATGATACTGAATAAATCCCCTGTATGTCCCCGTCTGTGTAAGTTACACATGCACCAAATGATACCGAATATATCCCCTGAATGTCCCCGTCTGTGTAAGTTACACATGTTCCACATGATACTGAACATATCCCCTGTATGTCCCCGTCTGTGTAAGTTACACATGTACCACATGATACTAAATATATCCCCTGTATGTCCCCGTGTGTGTAAGTTACTCATGTACCACATGATACTGAATATATCCCGTGTATGTCCCCGTCTGTGTAAGTTACACATTACCACATGATACTAAACATATCCCCTGTATGTCCCCGTCTGTGAAAGTTACACATGTACCACATGATACTGAATATATGCCCTGTATGTCCCCGTCTGTGTAAGCTACACATGTACCACATAATACCGAAAATATCCCCTGTATGTCCCCGTCTTTGTAAGTTACACATGTACCACATGATACTTAATATATCCCTTGGATGTCCAAGTCTTTGTAAGTTACACATGCACCACATGATACTTAATATATCCCCTGTATCTCCCAACGTGTGTGCAAGTTATACATGTACCACATGATACTGAATATATATCCTGTATCTCCCAACGTCTGTGTAAGTTACACATATGTACCACATCATACTGAATATATATCCTGTATGTCCCCGTCTGTGTGAATGACAGATATACCACATTATACTTAATATATCCCCTGTATCTCCCAACGTGTGTGCAAGTTATACATGTACCACATGATACTGAATATTTATCCTGTATCTCCCAACGTCTGTGTAAGTTACACATGTATCACATGATACTGAATATATCCCCTGTAGGTCAACGTCTGTGAAAATGACAAATGCACATGATAACGAATATATTCCCTGTATGTCCCAGGCTGTGAAAGTGAAACATGTACGAGATGATACTGAATATATCCCCTGTATGTCCCCGTCTGTGTAAGTTACACTTGTTCCACATGATACTTAATATATCACATGTATGTCCGCTTCTGTTTAAGTTACACATGTATCACATGATACTGAATAAATCCCCTGTATGTCCCCTCTGTGTAAGTTACACATTACCACATGATACTTAATATATCCCCTGTATGTCCCTGTCTGTGTAAGTTACACATGTACCACATGATACTGAAGATATCCCCTGCATGTCCCCGTCTGTGTAAGTTACACATGCACCACATGATGCTTAATATATCCCGTGTACGTCCCCGTGTGTGTAAGTTACACATTACAACATGAAACCGAATATATCCTGTGTATGTCCCCGTCTGTGTAAATGACACGTGTACCACATGATACTGAATATATCCCCTGTATGTACCCGTCTGTGTAAGTTACACATTACCACATGATACTTAATATATCCCCTGTATGTCCCCGTCTGTGTAAGTTACACATGCACCACATGATACTTAATATATCCCCTGCATCTCCCCGTCTGTGTAAGTTACACATGCACCACATGATACTTAATATATCCCGTGTATGTCCCCGTCTGTGTAAGTTACACATGTACCACATGATACTGAACATATCCCGTGTATGTCCCCGTCTGTGTAAGTTACACATTACCACATGATACTTAATATATCCCCTGTATGTCCCCGTCTGTGTAAGTTACACATGTACCACATGATACTGAATATATCCCCTGAATGTCCCCGTCTGTTTAAGTTACACATGTACCACATGATACTGAAGATATCCCCTGCATGTCCCCGTCTGGGTAAGTTACACATGCACCACATGATACTTAATATGTCCCGTGTATGTCCCCGTCAGTGTAAGTTACACATGTACCACATAATACCAAAGATATCCCCTATATGTCCCCGTCTGGGTAAGTTACACATGCACCACATGATACTTAATATATCCAGTGTATGTCCCCGTCCGTGTAAGTTACACATTAACACATGATACTTAATATATCCCCTGTATCTCCCCGTCTGTGTAAATGACACATGTGCCACATGATACCGAATATATGCCCTGTATGTCCCCGTCTGTGTAAGTTACATATGTACCACATAATACCAAATATATCCCCTGTATCTCCCCGTCTGTGTAAGTTACACATGTACCACATGATACTTAATATATCCCTTGGATGTCCCAGTCTTTGTAAGTAACACATGTACCACATGATACTTAATATATCCCCTGTATCTCCCAACGTCTGTGCAAAGTACACATGTACCACATGATATTGAATATATATCCTGTATCTCCCAACGTCTGTGTAAGTTACACATTTACGACATGATATTGATTATATATCCTGTATGTCCCCGTCTGTGTAAATGACAGATGTACCACATGACACTAAATATAAGCCCTGTATATCCCCGTCTGTGTTAGTTACACATGTACCACATGATACTGAATATATCCCCTGCATGTCCCCGTCTGTGTAAGTTACACATGTACCACATGATACTGAACATATTCCGTGTATGTCCCCGTCTGTGTAAGTTACACTTGTACCACATGATACTGAACATATCCTGTGTATGTCCCCGTCTGTGTAAGTTACACATGTATCACATGATACAGAATATATCCCCTGTATGTCCCCGTGTGTGTAAGTTACACATTACCACATGATACCGAATATATCCCGTGTATGTCCCCGTCTGTGTAAGTTACTAATGTGCCACATGATACAGAATATATCCCGTGTATGTCCCCGTCTGTGTAAGTAACACATGTATTACATGATACTGAACATATCCCGTGTATGTCCCCGTCTGTGTAAGTGACACATTACCACATGATACTTAATATATCCCGTGTATGTCCCTGTCTGTGTAAGTTACACATGTACCACATGACACTGAATATATCCCCTGTATGTCCCCGTCTGTGTAAGTTACACATGCACCACATGATACTTCATATATCTCCTGTATGTCCCCGTCTGTGTGGGTTACACATGTACCACATGATACTGAACATATCCCCTGTATGTCCCCGTCTGTGTAAGTTACACATGCACCACATGATACTTCATATATCTCCTGTATGTCCCCGTCTGTGTAAGTTACACATGTACCACATGATACTGAACATATCCCGTGTATGTCCCCGTCTGTGTAAGTTACACATTACCACATGATACTGAACATATCAACTGTATGTCCCCGTCTGTGTAAGTTACACATTACCACATGATACCGAACATATCCCCTGTATGTCCCAACGTCTGTGTAAGTTACACATGCACCACATGATACTTAATATATCCCCTGTATGTCCCCGTCTGTGTAAGTTCCACATGTACCACATGATACTTAATATATCCCCTGTATGTCCCCGTCTGTGTAAGTTACAGATGCACCACATGATACTTCATATATCCCCTGTATGTCCCCGTCTGTGTAAGTTACACATGTATCACATGATACTGAATAAATCCCCTGTATGTCCCCGTCTGTGTAAGTTACACATGCACCACATGATACCGAATATATCCCGTGTATGTCCCCGTCTGTGTAAGTTACACAAGCACCACATGATACTTAATATATCCTGTGTATGTCCCCGTCTGTGTAAGTTACACATTACCACACGATACCGAACATATCCCCTGTATGTCCCAACGTCTGTGTAAGTTACACATGCACCACATGATACTTAATATATCCCCTGTATGTCCCCGTCTGTGTACGTTACACGTTACCACATGAAACTGAACAGATCCCGTGTATGTTCCCGTCTGTGTAAGTTACACATAAACGACATGATACTTAATATATCCCCTGTATGTCCCCGTCTGTGTAAGTTCCACATGTACCACATGATACTTAATATATCCCCTGTATGTCCCCGTCTGTGTAAGTTACAGATGCACCACATGATACTTCATATATCCCCTGTATGTCCCCGTCTGTATAAGTTACACATGTATCACATGATACTGAATAAATCCCCTGTATGTCCCCGTCTGTGTAAGTTACACATGCACCACATGATACCGAATATATCCCGTGTATGTCCCCGTCTGTGTAAGTTACTAATGTGCCACATGATACAGAATATATCCCGTGTATGTCCCCGTCTGCGTAAGTAACACATGTATTACATGATACTGAACATATCCCTTGTATGTCCCCGTCTGTGTGTGTGACACATTACCACATGATACTTAATATATCCCGTGTATGTTCCTGTCTGTGTAAGTTACACATGTACCACATCACACTGAATATATCCCCTGTATGTCCCCGTCTGTGTAAGTTACACATGCACCACATGATACTTCATATATCTCCTGTATGTCCCCGTCTGTGTAAGTTACACATGTACCACATGATACTGAACATATCCCCTGTATGTTCCCGTCTGTGTAAGTTACACATGCACCACATGATACTTAGTATATCCCCTGTATGTCCCCGTCTGTGTAGATGACACGTGTAGCACATGATACTGAATATATCCTGTGTATGTCCCCTTCTGTGTAAGTTACACAATACCACATGGTACTTAATATATCCCCTGTATGTCCCCGTCTGTGTAAGTTACATATGCACCACATGATACTTCATATATCCCCTGTATGTCCCCCTCTGTGTAAGTTACATATGCACCACATGATACTTCATATATCCCCTGTATGTCCCCGTCTGTGTAAGTTACACATGTATCACATGATAGTGAATAAATCCCCTGTATGTCCCCGTCTGTGTAAGTTACACATGCACCACATGATACCGAATATATACCGTGTATGTCCCCGTCTGTGTAAGTTACACCAGCACCACATGATACTTAATATATCCCGTGTATGTCCCCGTCTGTGTAAGTTACACATTACCACATGATACTTAATATGTCCCCTGTATGTCCCCTTCTGTGTAAGTTACACATGTACCACATGATACTGAATATATCCCTTGTATGTCCCCGTCTGTGTAAGTTACACATTACCACATGACACTTAATATATCCCCTGTATGTCCCCGTCTGTGCAAGTTACACATTCCACATGATACTGAACATATCCCGTCTGTGTAAGTTACACATACACCACATTATACTTAATATATCCCCTGTATGTCCCCGTCTGTGTAAGTTACACATGTACCACATGATACTGAACATATCCCGTGTATGTCCCCGTCTGTGTAAGTTACACATTACCACATGTAACTGAACATATCAACTGTATGTCCCCGTCTGTGTAAGTTACAGATGCACCACATGATACTTCATATATCCCCTGTATGTCCCCGTCTGTGTAAATTACACATGTATCACATGATACTGAATAAATCCCCTGTATGTCCCCGTCTGTGTAAGTTACAGATGCACCACATGATACCGAATATATCCCCTGTATGTCCCAGTCTGTGTAAGTTACACATTACCACATGATACTGAATATATCCCCTGTATGTCCCCGTCTGTGTAAGTTACTAATGTACCACATGATACAGAATATATCCCCTGTATGTCCCCGTCTGTGTAAGTTACACATGCACCACATGATACCGAATATATCCCGTGTATGTCCCCGTCTGTGTAAGTTACACAAGCACCACATGATACTTAATATATCCCGTGTATGTCCCCGTCTGTGTAAGTTACACATTACCACATGATACCGAACATATCCCCTGTATGTCCCAACGTCTGTGTAAGTTACACATGCACCACATGATACTTAATATATCCCCTGTATGTCCCCGTCTGTGTACGTTACACGTTACCACATGATACTGAACAGATCCCGTGTATGTTCCCGTCTGTGTAAGTTACACATAAACGACATGATACTTAATATATCCCCTGTATGTCCCCGTCTGTGTAAGTTCCACATGTACCACATGATACTTAATATATCCCCTGTATGTCCCCGTCTGTGTAAGTTACACATTACCACATGATACTTAATATGTCCCCTGTATGTCCCCTTCTGTGTAAGTTACACATTACCACATGATACTTAATATGTCCCCTGTATGTCCCCTTCTGTGTAAGTTACACATGTACCACATGATACTGAACATATCCCGTGTATGTCCCCTTCTGTGTAGGTTACACATTACCACATGATACTTAATATATCCCCTGTATGTCCCAGTCTGTGTAAATGACACGGATAGCACATGATACTGAATATATCCTGTGTATGTCCCCGTCTGTGTAAGTTACACAATACCACATGGCACTTAATATATCCCCTGTATGTCCCCGTCTTTGTAAGTTACAGATGCACCACATGATACTTCATATATCCCGTGTATGTCCCCGTCTGTGTAAGTTACACATGTATCACATGATACTGAATAAATCCCCTGTATGTCCCCGTCTGTGTAAGTTACACATACACCACATGATACCGAATATATCCCCTGTATGTCCCCGTTTGTGTAAGTTACACATGCACCACATGATACTTAATATATCCCCTGTATGTCCCCGTCTGTGTAAGTTACACATGTACCACATGATACTGAATATATCCCCTGTATCTCCCCGTCTGTGTAAATGACAAATGCACCACATGATACCGAATATATTCCCTGTATGTCCCAGTCTGTGAAGGTGACACATGTACCAGATGATACTGAATATATCCCCTGTATGTCCCCGTCTGTGTAAGTTACACATGTTCCACATGATACTGAATATATCCCCTGTATGTCCCCGTCTGATTAAGTTACACATGTATCACATGATACTGAATAAATCCCCTGTATGTCCCCTTGTGTGTAAGTTACACATGTAGCACATGATACTGAACATATCCCGTGTATTTACCCGTCTGTGTAAGATACACATACACCAGATGATACGTAATATATCCCCTGTATGTCCCCGTCTGTGTAAGTTACACACGTACCAAATGATACTGAACATATCCCGTGTATGTCCCCGTCTGTGTAAGTTACCCATGCACCACATGATACTTAATATATCCCCTGTATGTCCCCGTCTGTGTAAGTTCGACATGCACCACATGATACCGAATATATCCCCTGTATGTCCCTGTCTGTGTAAGTTACACAAGCACCACATGATACTTAATATATCCCGTGTATGTCCCCGTCTGTGTAAGTTACACATTACCACATGATACTGAACATATCCCCTGTATGTTCCCGTCTGTGTAAGTTACACATGCACCACATGATACTTAATATATCCCCTGTATGTCCCCTTCTGTGTAAATGACACGTGTAGCACATGATACTGAATATATCCTGTGTATGTCCACTTCTGTGTAAGTTACACAATACCACATGGTACTTAATATATCCCCTGTATGTCCCCGTCTGTGTAAGTTACATATGCACCACATGATACTTCATATATCCCCTGTATGTCCCCGTCTGTGTAAGTTACACATGTATCACATGATAGTGAATAAATCCCCTGTATGTCCCCGTCTGTGTAAGTTACACATGCACCACATGATACCGAATATATACCGTGTATGTCCCCGTCTGTGTAAGTTACACCAGCACCACATGATACTTAATATATCCCGTGTATGTCCCCGTCTGTGTAAGTTACACATTACCACATGATACTTAATATGTCCCCTGTATGTCCCCTTCTGTGTAAGTTACACATGTACCACATGATACTGAATATATCCCTTGTATGTCCCCGTCTGTGTAAGTTACACATTACCACATGACACTTAATATATCCCCTGTATGTCCCCGTCTGTGCAAGTTACACATTCCACATGATACTGAACATATCCCGTCTCTGTAAGTTACACATACACCACATTATACTTAATATATCCCCTGTATGTCCCCGTCTGTGTAAGTTACACATTACCACATGATACTTAATATGTCCCCTGTATGTCCCCTTCTGTGTAAGTTACACATTACCACATGATACTTAATATGTCCCCTGTATGTCCCCTTCTGTGTAAGTTACACATGTACCACATGATACTGAACATATCCCGTGTATGTCCCCTTCTGTGTAGGTAACACATTACCACATGATACTTAATATATCCCCTGTATGTCCCAGTCTGTGTAAATGACACGGATAGCACATGATACTGAATATATCCTGTGTATGTCCCCGTCTGTGTAAGTTACACAATACCACATGGCACTTAATATATCCCCTGTATGTCCCCGTCTTTGTAAGTTACAGATGCACCACATGATACTTCATATATCCCGTGTATGTCCCCGTCTGTGTAAGTTACACATGTATCACATGATACTGAATAAATCCCCTGTATGTCCCCGTCTGTGTAAGTTACACATACACCACATGATACCGAATATATCCCCTGTATGTCCCCGTTTGTGTAAGTTACACATGCACCACATGATACTTAATATATCCCCTGTATGTCCCCGTCTGTGTAAGTTACACATGTACCACATGATACTGAATATATCCCCTGTATCTCCCCGTCTGTGTAAATGACAAATGCACCACATGATACCGAATATATTCCCTGTATGTCCCAGTCTGTGAAGGTGACACATGTACCAGATGATACTGAATATATCCCCTGTATGTCCCCGTCTGTGTAAGTTACACATGTTCCACATGATACTGAATATATCCCCTGTATGTCCCCGTCTGATTAAGTTACACATGTATCACATGATACTGAATAAATCCCCTGTATGTCCCCTTGTGTGTAAGTTACACATGTAGCACATGATACTGAACATATCCCGTGTATTTACCCGTCTGTGTAAGATACACATACACCAGATGATACGTAATATATCCCCTGTATGTCCCCGTCTGTGTAAGTTACACACGTACCAAATGATACTGAACATATCCCGTGTATGTCCCAGTCTGTGTAAGTTACCCATGCACCACATGATACTTAATATATCCCGTGTATGTCCCCGTCTGTGTAAGTTCGACATGCACCACATGATACCGAATATATCCCCTGTATGTCCCTGTCTGTGTAAGTTACACAAGCACCACATGATACTTAATATATCCCGTGTATGTCCCCGTCTGTGTAAGTTACACATTACCACATGATACTGAACATATCCCCTGTATGTTCCCGTCTGTGTAAGTTACACATGCACCACATGATACTTAATATATCCCCTGTATGTCCCCTTCTGTGTAAATGACACGTGTAGCACATGATACTGAATATATCCTGTGTATGTCCACTTCTGTGTAAGTTACACAATACCACATGGTACTTAATATATCCCCTGTATGTCCCCGTCTGTGTAAGTTACATATGCACCACATGATACTTCATATATCCCCTGTATGTCCCCGTCTGTGTAAGTTACACATGTATCACATGATAGTGAATAAATCCCCTGTATGTCCCCGTCTGTGTAAGTTACACATGCACCACATGATACCGAATATATACCGTGTATGTCCCCGTCTGTGTAAGTTACACCAGCACCACATGATACTTAATATATCCCGTGTATGTCCCCGTCTGTGTAAGTTACACATTACCACATGATACTTAATATGTCCCCTGTATGTCCCCTTCTGTGTAAGTTACACATGTACCACATGATACTGAATATATCCCCTGTATGTCCCCGTCTGTGTAAGTTACACATTACCACATGACACTTAATATATCCCCTGTATGTCCCCGTCTGTGCAAGTTACACATTCCACATGATACTGAACATATCCCGTCTCTGTAAGTTACACATACACCACATTATACTTAATATATCCCATGTATGTCCCCGTCTGTGTAAGTTACACATGTACCACATGATACTGAACATATCCCGTGTATGTCCCCGTCTGTGTAAGTTACACATTACCACATGATACTGAACATATCAACTGTATGTCCCCGTCTGTGTAAGTTACACATTACCACATGATACCGAACATATCCCCTGTATGTCCTTGTCTGTGTAAGTTACATATGCACCACATGATACTTCATATATCCCCTGTATGTCCCCGTCTGTGTAAGTTACACATGTATCACATGATAGTGAATAAATCCCCTGTATGTCCCCGTCTGTGTAAGTTACACATGCACCACATGATACCGAATATATACCGTGTATGTCCCCGTCTGTGTAAGTTACACCAGCACCACATGATACTTAATATATCCCGTGTATGTCCCCGTCTGTGTAAGTTACACATTACCACATGATACTTAATATGTCCCCTGTATGTCCCCTTCTGTGTAAGTTACACATGTACCACATGATACTGAATATATCCCTTGTATGTCCCCGTCTGTGTAAGTTACACATTACCACATGACACTTAATATATCCCCTGTATGTCCCCGTCTGTGCAAGTTACACATTCCACATGATACTGAACATATCCCGTCTGTGTAAGTTACACATACACCACATTATACTTAATATATCCCATGTATGTCCCCGTCTGTGTAAGTTACACATGTACCACATGATACTGAACATATCCCGTGTATGTCCCCGTCTGTGTAAGTTACACATTACCACATGATACTGAACATATCAACTGTATGTCCCCGTCTGTGTAAGTTACACATTACAACATGATACCGAACATATCCCCTGTATGTCCTTGTCTGTGTAAGTTACACATGCACCATATGTTACTTAATATATATCCCGTGTATGTCCCCGTCTGTGTAAGTTACACATGTATCACATGATAGTGAATAAATCCCCTGTATGTCCCCGTCTGTGTAAGTTACAGATGCACCACATGATACTTAATATATCCCATGTATGTCCCCGTCTGTGTAAGTTACAAATTACCACATGATACTGAACATATCCCGTGTATTTTCCCGTCTGTGTATGTTACACATACACCACATTATACTTAATATATCCCCTGTATGTCCCCGTCTGTTTAAGTTACACATGTACCACATGATACTGAACATATTCCGTGTATGTCCCCGTCTGTGTAAGTTACACATGTACCACATGATACTGAACATATCCTGTGTATGTCCCCGTCTGTGTAAGTTACACATGTATCACATGATACAGAATATATCCCCTGTATGTCCCCGTGTGTGTAAGTTACACATTACCACATGATACCGAATATATCCCGTGTATGTCCCCGTCTGTGTAAGTTACTAATGTGCCACATGATACAGAATATATCCCGTGTATGTCCCCGTCTGTGTAAGTAACACATGTATTACATGATACTGAACATATCCCGTGTATGTCCCCGTCTGTGTAAGTGACACATTACCACATGATACTTAATATATCCCGTGTATGTCCCTGTCTGTGTAAGTTACACATGTACCACATGACACTGAATATATCCCCTGTATGTCCCCGTCTGTGTAAGTTACACATGCACCACATGATACTTCATATATCTCCTGTATGTTCCCGTCTGTGTGGGTTACACATGTACCACATGATACTGAACATATCCCCTGTATGTCCCCGTCTGTGTAAGTTACACATTACCACATGATACTGAACATATCAACTGTATGTCCCCGTCTGTGTAAGTTACACATTACCACATGATACCGAACATATCCCCTGTATGTCCCCGTCTGTGTAAGTTACACATGTATCACATGATACTGAATAAATCCCCTGTATGTCCCCGTCTGTGTAAGTTACACATGCACCACATGATACCGAATATATCCCGTGTATGTCCCCGTCTGTGTAAGTTACACAAGCACCACATGATACTTAATATATCCCGTGTATGTCCCCGTCTGTGTAAGTTACACATTACCACATGATACCGAACATATCCCCTGTATGTCCCAACGTCTGTGTAAGTTACACATGCACCACATGATACTTAATATATCCCCTGTATGTCCCCGTCTGTGTACGTTACACGTTACAACATGATACTGAACAGATCCCGTGTATGTTCCCGTCTGTGTAAGTTACACATAAACGACATGATACTTAATATATCCCGTGTATGTCCCCGTCTGTGTAAGTTACAGATGCACCACATGATACTTCATATATCCCCTGTATGTCCCCGTCTGTGTAAGTTACACATGTATCACATGATACTGAATAAATCCCCTGTATGTCCCCGTCTGTGTAAGTTACACATGCACCACATGATACTTAATATATCCCGTGTATGTCCCCGTCTGTGTAAGTTACTAATGTGCCACATGATACAGAATATATCCCGTGTATGTCCCCGTCTGTGTAAGTAACACATGTATTACATGATACTGAACATATCCCTTGTATGTCCCCGTCTTTGTAAGTGACACATTACCACATGATACTTAATATATCCCGTGTATGTTCCTGTCTGTGTAAGTTACACATGTACCACATAACACTGAATATAACCCCTGTATGTCCCCGTCTGTGTAAGTTACACATGCACCACATGATACTTCATATATCTCCTGTATGTCCCCGTCTGTGTAAGTTACACATTACCACATGATACTGAACATATCCCCTGTATGTTCCCGTCTGTGTAAGTTACACATGCACCACATGATACTTAATATATCCCCTGTATGTCCCCTTCTGTATAAATGACACGTGTAGCACATGATACTGAATATATCCTGTGTATGTCCCCTTCTGTGTAAGTTACACAATACCACATGGTACTTAATATATCCCCTGTATGTCCCCGTCTGTGTAAGTTACATATGCACCACATGATACTGCATATATCCCCTGTATGTCCCCGTCTGTGTAAGTTACACATGTATCACATGATAGTGAATAAATCCCCTGTATGTCCCCGTCTGTGTAAGTTACACATGCACCACATGATACCGAATATATACCGTGTATGTCCCCGTCTGTGTAAGTTACACCAGCACCACATGATACTTAATATATCCCCTGTATGTCCCCGTCTGTGTAAGTTACACATTACCACATGATACTTAATATGTCCCCTGTATGTCCCCTTCTGTGTAAGTTACACATGTACCACATGATACTGAATATATCCCTTGTATGTCCCCGTCTGTGTAAGTTACACATTACCACATGACACTTAATATATCCCCTGTATGTCCCCGTCTGTGCAAGTTACACATTCCACATGATACTGAACATATCCCGTCTGTGTAAGTTACACATACACCACATTATACTTAATATATCCCCTGTATGTCCCCGTCTGTGTAAGTTACACATGTACCACATGATACTGAACATATCCCGTGTATGTCCCCGTCTGTGTAAGTTACACATTACCACATGATACTGAACATATCAACTGTATGTCCCCGTCTGTGTAAGTTACACATTACCACATGATACCGAACATATCCCCTGTATGTCCCAACGTCTGTGTAAGTTAAACATGCACCACATGATACCGAACATATCCCCTGTATGTCCCAACGTCTGTGTTAGTTACACATGCACCACATGATACTTAATATATCCCCTGTATGTCCCCGTCTGTGTACGTTACACGTTACCACATGATACTGAACAGATCCCGTGTATGTTCCCGTCTGTGTAAGTTACACATAAACGACATGATACTTAATATATCCCCTGTATGTCCCCGTCTGTGTAAGTTCCACATGTACCACATGATACTTAATATATCCCCTGTATGTCCCCGTCTGTGTAAGTTACACATTACCACATGATACTTAATATGTCCCCTGTATGTCCCCTTCTGTGTAAGTTACACATTATCACATGATACTTAATATGTCCCCTGTATGTCCCCTTCTGTGTAAGTTACACATGTACCACATGATACTGAACATATCCCGTGTATGTCCCCTTCTGTGTAGGTTACACATTACCACATGATACTTAATATATCCCCTGTATGTCCCCGTCTGTGTAAATGACACGTGTAGCACATGATACTGAATATATCCTGTGTATGTCCCCGTCTGTGTAAGTTACACAATACCACATGGCACTTAATATATCCCCTGTATGTCCCCGTCTTTGTAAGTTACAGATGCACCACATGATACTTCATATATCCCGTGTATGTCCCCGTCTGTGTAAGTTACACATGTATCACATGATACAGAATAAATCCCCTGTATGTCCCCGTCTGTGTAAGTTACACATGCACCACATGATACCGAATATATCCCCTGTATGTCCCCGTCTGTGTAAGTTACACAAGCACCACATGATACTAAATATATCCCGTGTATGTCCCCGTCTGTGTAAGTTACACATTACCACATGATACTTAATATATCCCGTGTATGTCCCCGTCTGTGTAAGTTACACATGCATCACATGATACTTAATATATCCCCTGTATGTCCCCGTCTGTGGAAGTTACACATTACCACATGATACCGAATATTTCCCGTGTATGTCCCTGTCTGTGTAAATTACACATGTACCACATGATACTGAACATATCCCCTGTATGTCCCCGTCTGTGTAAGTTACATATTACCACATGATACCGAATGTATCCCCTGTATGTCACCATCTGTGTAAGTTACACATGCACCACATGATACTTGATATATCCCCTGTATGTCCCCGTCTGTGTAAGTTACACATGTATCACATGATACTGAATATATCCCCTGTATGTCCCCGTCTGTGTAAGTTACACATGCACCACATCCTACCGAATATATCCCGTGTATGTCCCCGTTTGTGTATGTTACACATTACCACATGATACTTAATGTATCCCGTGTATGTCCCCGTCTGTGTAAGTTACACATGTATCACATGATACTGAACATATCCCGTGTATGTCCCCGTCTGTGTAAGTTACACATACACCACATTATACTTAATTTATCCCCTGTATGTCCCAGTCTTTGTAAGTTACACATGTACCACAAGATACTGAACATATCCCGTGTATGTCCCCGTCTGTGTAAGTTACACATACACCACATTATACTTAATTGATCCCCTGTATGTCCCCGTCTGTGTAAGTTACACATGTACCACATGATACTAAAGATATCCCGTGTATGTCCCCGTCTGTGTAAGTTACACATTACCACATGATACTGAACATATCCCCTGTATGTCCCCGTCTGTGTAAGTTACACATTACCACATGATACTGAACATATCCCTTGTATGTCCCCGTCTGTGTAAGTTACACATGTACCACATGATACTGAATATATCCCGTGTATGTCCCCGTCTGTGTAAGCTACACATGCACCACATGATACCGAATATATCCCCTGAACGTCCCCGTCTGTTTAAGTTACACATGTACCACATGATACTGAACATATCCCCTGTATGTCCCCGTCTGTGTAAGTTACACATGTACCACATGATACCGAATATATCCCCTGTATGTCCCAACGTCTGTGTAAGTTACACATGCACCACATGAAACTTAATATATCCCCTGTATGTCCCCGTCTGTGTAAGTTACACATGTACCACATGATACTGAATAAATCCCCTGTATGTCCCCGTCTGTGTAAGTTACACATGCACCACATGATATCGAATATATCCCGTGTATGTCCCCGTCTGTGTAAGTTACACATGCACCACATGATACTGAATATATCCCCTGTATGTCCCCGTCTGTGTAAGTTACACATGCGCCACATGATACTTAATATTTCCTGCGTATGTCCCCGTCTGTGTAAGTTACACATCCACCACATGATACTTAATATATCCCCTGTATGTCCCCGTCTGTGGAAGTTACACATTACCACATGATACCGAATATATCCCCTGTATGTCCCCGTCTGTGTAAATTACACATGTACCACATGATACTGAACATATCCCCTGTATGTCCCCGTCTGTGTAAGTTACATATTACCACATGATACCGAATGTATCCCCTGTATGTCCCCGTCTGTGTAAGTTACACATGCAGCACATGATACTTGATATATCCCGTGTATGTCCCCGTGTGTGTAAGTTACACATTTCCACATGATACTGAACATATCCCGTGTATGTCCCCGACTGTGTAAGTTACACATTACCATATGATACTTAATATATCCTGTGTATGTCCCCGTCTGTGTAAGTTACACATTACCACATGATACCGAATATATCCCCTGTATGTCCCCGTCTGTGTAAATTACACATGTACCACATGATACTGAACATATCCCCTGTATGTCCCCGTCTGTGTAAGTTACATATTACCACATGATACCGAATGTATCCCCTGTATGTCCCCGTCTGTGTAAGTTACACATGCAGCACATGATACTTGATATATCCCGTGTATGTCCCCGTCTGTGTAAGTTACACATTTCCACATGATACTGAACATATCCCCTGTATATCCCCGACTGTGTAAGTTACACATTACCATATGATACTTAATATATCCTGTGTATGTCCCCGTCTGTGTAAGTTACACATGCACCACATGATACCGAATAAATTCCCTGTATGTCCCCGTCTGAGTAAGTTACACATGCACCACATGATACCGAATATATCCCCTGTATGTCCCAGTCTGTGTAAGTTACACATTACCACATGATACTGAATAAATCCCCCGTATGTCCCCGTCTGAGTAAGTTACACATGCACCACATGATACCGAATATATCCCCTGTATGTCCCAGTCTGTGTAAGTTACACATTACCACATGATACTGAATATATCCCCTGTATGTCCCCGTCTGTGTAAGTTACTAATGTACCACATGATACAGAATATATCCCCTGTATGTCCCCGTCTGTGTAAGTTACACATTACCACATGATACCGAATATATCCTGTGTATGTCCCCGTCTGTGTAAGTTACACATGCACCACATGATACTTAATATATCCCCTGTATATCCACGTCTGTGTAAGTTACACATGTATCACATGATATTGAACATATCCCGTGTATGTCCCCGTCTGTGTAAGTTACACATTACCACATGATACTGAATATATCCTCTGTATGTCCCCGTCTGTGTAAGTTACACATGTATCACATGATACTGAACATATCCCCTGTATGTCCCCGTCTGTGTAAGTTACACATGTATCACATGATACAGAATATATCCCGTGTATGTCCCCGTCTGTGTAAGTTACACATGTATCACATGATACTGAACATATCCCGTGTATGTCCCCGTCTGTGTAAGTTACACATTACCACATGATACTGAATATATCCCCTGTATGTCCCCGTCCGTGTAAGTTACTAATGTACCACATGATACCGAATATATCCCCTGTATGTCCCCGTCTGTGTAAGTTACACATTACCATATGATACCGAATATATCCCCTGTATGTCCCCGTCTGTGCAAGTTACACATGAACCACATGATACTGAACATATCCCGTGTATGTCCCCGTATGTGTAAGTTACACATGCACCACATGATACTGAACACATCCTGTGTATGTCCCCGTCTGTGTAAGTTACACATATATTATACGATACTTAATATATCCCCTATATGTCCCCGTCTGTATAAGTTACACATTACCACATGATACTTAATATATCCCCTGTATGTCCCCGTCTGTGTAAGTTACACATTACCACATGATACCGAATATATCCCCTGTATGTCCCCGTCTGTGTAAGTTACACATTACCACATGATACCGAAAATATCCCCTGTATGTCCCCGTCTGTGTAAGTTACACATTACCACATGATACTTAATATATCCCCTGTATGTCCCCGTCTGTGTAAGTAACACATTACCACATGATACTGAATATATCGCCTGTATGTCCCCGTCTGTGTAAGTTACACATGTATCACATGATACTTAGTATATCCCGTGTATGCCCCCGTCTGTGTAAGTTACACATGCACCACATGATACTTAATATATCCTGTGTAGGTCCCCATCTGTGTAAGTTACACATTACCACACGATACTGAACATAACCCCTGTATGTCCCCGTCTGTGTAAGTTACACATGCACCACATGATACTTAATATTTCCCGCGTATGTCCCCGTCTGTGTAAGTTACACATGCACCACATGATACTTAATATATCCCCTGTGTATGTCCCCGTCTGTGTAAGTTACACATTACCACATGATACCGAATATATCCCCTGTATGTCCCCGTCTGTGTAAGTTACACATTATCATATGATACCGAATATATCCCCTGTATGTCCCCGTCTCTGTAAGTTACACATGTATCACATGATACTGAACATATCCCGTGTATGTCCCCGTCTGTGTAAGTTACACATTACCACATGATACTTAATATATCCCCTGTATGTCCCCTTCTGTGTAAGTTACACATTACCACATGATACTGAATATATCCTCTGTATGTCCCCGTCTGTGTAAGTTACACATTACCACATGATACTGAATATATCCCCTGTATGTCCCCGTCTGTGTAAGTTACACATGTATCACATGATACTGAACATATCCCGTGTATGTCCCCGTCTGTGTAAGTTACACATGTTTCACATGATACAGAATATATCCCGTGTATGTCCCCGTCTGTGTAAGTTACACATGTATCACATGATACTGAACATATCCCGTGTATGTCTCGTCTGTGTAAGTTACACATTACCACATGATACGGAATATATCCCCTGTATGTCCCCGTCTGTGTAAGTTACTAATGTACCACATGATACAGAATATATCCCCTGTATGTCCCCGTCTGTGTAAGTTACACATTACCACATGATACAGAATATATCCTGTGTATGTCCCCGTTTGTGTAAGTTACACATGCAGCACATGATACCGAATATATCCCCTGTATGTCCCCGTCTGTGTAAGTTACAAATGTATCACATGATACTGAACATATCCCGTGTATGTCCCCGTCTGTGTAAGTTACATATTACCACATGATACTGAATATATCCCCTGTATGTCCCCGTCTGTGTAAGTTACACATGTATCACATGATACTGAACATATCCCGTGTATGTCTCCGTCTGTGTAAGTTACACATGTATCACATGATACAGAATATATCCCGTGTATGTCCCCGTCTGTGTAAGTTACACATGTATCACATGATACTGAACATATCCCGTGTATGTCCCCGTCTGTGTAAGTTACACATTACCACATGATACTGAATATATCCCCTGTATGTCCCCGTCTGTGTAAGTTACTAATGTACCACATGATACAGAATATATCCCCTGTATGTCCCCGTATGTGTAAGTTACACATTACCACATGATACCGAATATATCCTGTGTATGTCCCCGTCTGTGTAAGTTACACATGCACCACATGATAATTAATATATCCCCTGTATGTCCCCGTCTGTGTAAGTTACACATGTATCACATGATACTGAACATATCCCGTGTATGTCCCCGTCTGTGTAAGTTACACATTACCACATGATACTGAATATATCCCCTGTATGTCCCCGTCTGTGTAAATGACAAATGCACATGATACCGAATAAATCCCCTGTATGTCCCAGTCTGTGAAGGTGACACATGTACCACATGATACTGAATATATCACTTGTATGTCTCCGTCTGTGTAAATGACACATGTACCACATGATACTGAATATATCCCCTGTATATCCCCGTCTGTGGAAGCTAGGCATGTACCATGTGATACTTAATATATCCCCCTGTATCTCCCCGTCTATGTAAGTTACACATGTACCACATGATACTTATTGTATCCCCTGTATGTCCCCGTCTGTGTAAGTGACACATTACCACATGATACCGAATATGCTCCCTGTATGTCCCCGTCTGTGTAAGTTAAACATGTACCACATGATACTGAATATATCCCCTGTATGTCCCCGTCTGTTTAAGTTACACATGTATCACATGATACTGAATATATCCCATGTATGTCCCCGTCTCCTGTGTATATGACAAATGTACCACGTTTCTATGGCATCTGTACTCAAATATGACTGTGAAACAACGCAACTTTTGTTATGGCTTAAAGAATAGAAAATAGAGACACAAGGCACAAGTCTCGAGCTCGCCTGAGTTGTACGAAACAATGGTGGCCATGTATAACATTGGATCGCAATTCTGTGAGACACAGTAGCTGTCACATACAGCACACAAGTCGAGCCAGATCATACGTTTTGACAGTACGTTGTATAAATACTTGATTATACCGAATTTATAATGCATAATCCAAGAGCCTGAATGAAATAGATCAACTAATAAAACACTATATGATAGAACGTTGCAGACTATACTGCTACTAGAAATTTCAGTAATCCAATAGAATAAATCAATGCGCGATAAGGATATATTTTCCAGAAACCTATTCACCAAAGTAAAGTGCAGTTTTCTGGAGATGGAAATGGAGGCGAAAGCGGGGAGAGGTCGACAAGGCCAAAGGGAGGAAGTTTCTGATTAGCAACGTGATCAAACAAAACGTAAAATAGATATATTTGTGACTTTGCTGTTGTTTTAGTGTCCTTATCTCACTAGTATATGAGCACATGGTATACCTTCCTTACAATGATGTATTACATTCTTACATGTTTGAGTGTCAGCTAAAGTGTTTTGGCCTGTAATAAAGCCAGTGCCAGACCCCTGCGGCAAACAAGATAATTCATGACGGCACCAATGAAGGGATAAACAACATCCACCCTGAGTAGGATAGTGTTCGACCAGTACCAAACAACTGCACTGATCCGGTAGTTGGCAAAGTATGCTGAATGATATCAGGCTTGAATAACATCAGTATTGGCCAAAGACTAGCGTACGTTAAGCAGTGCATCTTTTGTAGTTATGTGATTCCCAATGACTTCCTCATGGTGGTCAGTTTTAAAATAAGACTAGTGGTCAATGTTTTTTTCGCTAACTGCTATACATACATGTGGCATTCATATAATCATACAATTTTGGTATGAGACAATAAACATACGTCTCCCCCATTGCTTAATCCAAACACAACATTTACGCCATCCAAAGGTCTAACATTACCACCCTAATATCAGCGTCGCTCCAGTCCTAACTCCCACCCCAACACACGTATCTCCTCCTCCCTATATCCCACCCAAACACATACGTCTCCACGGTCCTAACTCCCATCCCTGAACTTTCATCTCGCCCACGTATGTGCACATGTAGTGCATGTGATGAATGTATTCCCTCCATCTCTCCGATACTCAAGTATTTATCTTCCATGTCATGCTCCATGAAACTGAAAACAATTCCGGTATTTTTACAATGTCTGTGTAAATAGGTATGCCCTATCTGATACTGAATAACTTATGAAAGAATGAGGTCAGCACACAATAGCGTTATCTGTGATCCAATATGTCTAGTTTTTGAAGGGCATTTGGAAGTGATACACATAAGGAAGAGAATTTACGGATGTCATCTTTATTATGAGGAACACAACGTTTCCGAGTGTATGCTTAATCCTGATTTTCCTGATGAAACAGCGAAACGTTATGTTCCTCAAAATAAAGAAGTTGACAAACATAAATTCTCTTCCAATATTTCTAGCTTTTAAGCGTCTTACGTTTAATGTTTTTGTGTATCTGGAATGACGTACTGAGATGTAAGTAAACATGTATTATTCAATTTGCATTTCTTTCTCTCGAAAGCCTCAGCTTGTGAACATATTTCAGGTGTCAGATGCCTGCGAAATCCTATTTTTATCGGTCATGGTAATAAACTGTTGCTTATTTTAGAAAAATACGACTCGTGGTCGTTGTTTATCGTACAGTAAACACTGCAGGAAGAATAAATCGTGAAGGGCGCAGCTCCGATAGTTTTATTCTCCCTCCCTGCAATGTTTTATTGTACGATAAACAACGACCAGAAGTCGTTTATATCTTATGAGATATCAACATTATGTACATCCTCTTTACGGATGTTCATAAAATGTACAAGTTTTAAAAATATTAACCCATATTTTAAGAATGATGAAATATTCTCATAATCCTCACGTCTATATTATCTGTACCTTTTCTCCCAATACCGCCATTGTCTTAGTGTCTCTCCCAGTTTTGGATGCGATCGTTCGGACAATGTATTTATCTGTGGTGCCCAGCTACATCTATGGGGAACAACTCACTAGACCCTTTCCTCTCAAAATAACGTCGTCCATCATACGATGTCCTCAAGCTGCGAGCGTATGTTCGAATCTCTACTTGCCTACATCTGACCCGGAACGTACTGAAGTAATCGTAATGCATAATCGTACATTAATCACGATTAATACACTCGTCGAGCATGTGTTACACTTGAAAGGTCCTACCGAACACCGGATTAGCATATATAAGATAACACATTTATCCCGCTGATAGTGCAAAATGGGAGAACGGAGAACCTGTGAACAGAACCCCCCTCCCTGTAAGCCAATAAGGCGTCTGATGACATCCGGATATATTTGATTATGTACTGGCGGAAAGAGGCAAATGTGGAAAGGTGGTGTAATTGTTATGCACATTTTTATGTTAAAAAATGCACATGCGAACTATGAATCACGACCTTAAAGATGTCGTCATGAATATGTAATGAAAGATACATTGTTCCCTTTTAGAATAAATGTTTTTTATGTATGTTGTTAAGTATTTTATGTGCAGAAAAGTTACTTGTTACGTAAGTATATTTTTACGGTGACAAATATCCAGTTAGTGAGATAGAGTGTGCCACTATATTAACAGGATAATATGCTTATTCTAAATGTAAGGCGTTTGTTTGTTCTTATTGAGATGAAAGTCACTTTAGTGTAGCATCTTCGTCATGAGTTCAATATTTCTTATTTCTTAACTGACTTTGAAGAGTAGCAAGGTGAGTTTAGTGGCAGTTATTTCTGTACCTAGAAATTATTTGCTGCAAAATTACGGTGAAACAGTAGGGAATTGTAGGGGAGATAAATATTCTGAAATGTAAGAATGGATCGAACGCGTCCGTGAGGTCGGAACTGCGTCAGAAGAGGCGCTGTTATCAACTACGTGTATTTACACTAGCCACATCTGTGATCGATACGCAATTGGTATTAATAAACAAACGTAATCAAACAGGTTCAAGCCATTAGGAACATGTTATTGTGTGTTGTTGCTGCTTGGTCTACCATATCCTTGTAGATGAGTACACCGACGTCTCTCCATGAAGGAAACCATACATCAAATACTATGTGCTCATTGTAGGTTTCATAATCACTGGTCTAAATTGTAAACCACAAATTGTAAATAGCATATATACTTACATGAGCCAACCTCACCTGAAACAGAGATAACAAATGAAAAATATGATTCGTACAAATGATATATGTTATGTAAGGCAAGGGTTACTCAAAACGATACCCGAATAGGCGTGCAGTTTTGTTAGTGTTGACATGATAATGTCCCATGCTAAGTGGTTGTAGTCAAGATATGATGGGGACAATCAGATCCATCATCAGAAATAAACCCACATTCTTGGTCAGTTGTTAATGTGGGTGGAATGTACAACGTGACAAATTCAAACACGTCATAAATTTTTTTGGGGAAACATACCCGAGAGAATATAAATAAAAGCATCAAAACCCTTTCCATATTCTACAGAAATCTCTGCTAAAGTCGGACAACAGAGTCGAATATATCTTACATGGGTGGATGTCATAATATGTGGATGTCATTATGCATTTGTACCTAAAACTCTATGCTTGTCATAAAAAAACACCAAAATGATGACCGAGTGGCCACACTGTTGACCTGAATTAACGTGTCAAAAGCTATATTTGATCAGTTAATTGAAACTGATGGTATGAACTGACACCAATATTCAAAGCCTTTGGTTGGCTGCATAATTCCCGATCTCATTGTTTAATATTCATTCATCCAAATGAACATCTATGTCATAACCAAACACAGCACCAAGGTTAAATTACAATTATCAGTATTCCCATTCTATATGTTATGCTTAAATCTAAATCACATTGCTCTGATTGGTAAGCTATGAATATACTCACCGACAAAAGAAACGCGAATACCATACATGTTGGCTGATATGTGTAAAATTACTGATATTCAAGAAATATCAGATTGGCTCGATGCACACACGAACAAGCTGGTCTGTTGTGTGAAGCGATGCTTATGAAACGCAGAACATGTGATGTCAGAGATCCATTACTAGCAATGAATCCATTACTAACATTATATATCATTTAATGTATATAATTTAAAAAGAAATCTTTTGAATATTGCTTAAATTGATTTCGGCGAAATTGTGTGTGAACAGATCTATATTTTTACAGCTACCATGATCAGACGAAGTAAGTTGTCAGAGAATAGATACATTTATCATAAATACCATCACTTGACAAAAGTAATATTTGTTGTAATTTGACTATCATTATTTTAGCGATCGAAATAGCAAGGCGGCGGGAAGACTTCATGTCGAGATCGCTGATTGGCTTGGATACCTCTTAGTTCGACTGTTGCATCTGCCTCAGGGACCTCAGCTACATGACTGGTTGGTTGGTTGGTTGGTTGTTTAACGCCGCACTCAGCATTATTCCAGCGATATGACGGCGGTCTGTAAATAATCGAGTCTGGACCAGACAATCCAGTGATTGACATCATGAGCATCGATCCGCGCAATTGGGATCGATGACATGCATCAACCAAGTCAGCGAGCCTGACCACCAGATCCCGTTAGCCGCCTTTTACGACAAGCATAGTCGCCTTTTACGGCAAGCATGGGTTGCTGAAGACCTATTCTACCCCGGAATCTTCACGGGTCATGAACATATCCTGTCATATACTAGTGGGGCGGTCGGGTAGCCTAGTGGTTAAAGTTTTCGCTCGTCATGCTGAAGACCCGGGTTCGATTCCAAACATGGGTACAATGTGTGAAGCCCATTTCTGGTGTCCCCCGCCGTGATATTGCTGGAATATTGCTAAAAGCGGCGTAAAATCAAACTCACTCACTCATATACTAGTTAGTGGGTGAGTTAACATTTAACGCCACATTAGCAATATTTCAGCCAAAGAGCTACGTGATATACTACAGAATAATGTTTTAAAAGCACTGAATTGTTAAACTCTACATGTAACAGAATCTGACAGTTTTGAAAACTGGAGTTATGGCTTCAGTGTGGATTCCATCGTGCCTCTCTCCGGAATTACCATACTTTCCACACACGATATCTGATATGATTGTACCATCTTCAAACATCGGACGAACATCACCTATTGTCTGCGTGTGACTGACTTTCACAAATGATAATGTCGGTGTTGGCTTCCCTGTGGGACCGATAGAGAATGGAAAATAGTAGTATTTATCTCCAACCAGGGAACACATGGATTGTCATCACATCGTTCCTACTCCCAACAGCGTTCCCTATACGTAAATCGTCATGTCGCAAATTTCACAGTTTCACTGACCAAGTTTGTTATTTTTTTTGACTGGGCATAATACTCGGATATCTGTTTCCTGGATACTGCATCCCCAGAGGAGGTACACACTGTACTCAGGAAATGTAGGGTATTTATCTACCAGCGTTGCCTTTCATCACAGCATAAGCAGCTCGTACTTACTCCCTACAGCGGTGCCTATACGTTTTAGGTTGGTTTGTTGTTTAACGCCGCATTCAGTAATAGTCCAGCTATATGACGGCGGCCTGTAAATAATCGAGTCTGGACCAAACAATCCAGTGATTGGTATCATAAGCATCGATCCACGCAATTGGGATCGATGACATGCATCAACCAAGTTAGCGGAAACAACCCACATACAGCTGAGAGTATGGTATGTCAGTGCAGCTGTACAGAGAGCTGGCCTACACTGGTCCCTTGCCTGTTGCACAACGTGTACACGTTTTGAGGGTTGTGGAGAGCTTTGTCTTTTGTCGGGATAGGCATGAACAAATTTGTGATATAGTTTATTGCTGTGACGGATTTTCCGACTCGGCAGTAAGAGAAAAAATCTTAATTGAGAATTATATTTTTGTTATACTTTCTTGGCTTTTACGATCGGCGGATCCGTAAATTAATAAAATAGCCTGAGATTGAACCTGCACCAGACCTTAAGATGATTTTACTAAAGACAACTGAAACAGATGGATTTCATCAACCACAGACTCGTGGATGTCACCAAAGTGGTAAATGTCTAAGATCTGTTTACTCACTGGTTTCGTTGAAAACCATGGAACATGCAACACTTTTACAGAAATAGTGGTTGTAAAATACATTCAGGGGGATTGTGTATATTTTGGTTTGTATTTCAGCCAGCAATATATAAGCTGCTTTGTATACCACGATGTCCTGTAACTCATCGAGTCCAGGCAAAACGAATCAATGGATGGCAGTATGTTCACTGTTGGATACAATGACATCCAATCAGCAGCTGACCCTCCTTAAATCGGTGCAGGCGGAGTTCGGCAACCTATTCTGTCCAAATACCTGTTTGGGAAAACTATGATACGAAAAAAATGTCACACTCTTACACTTTCGTCACACCATTCCTATCACCAACATATGACTACCTTAAATCCTTACTCCAAATTTCAACCAAAATCCTGTGTGCGGTCCCTATTCATGAAATTTAAATTAAATATTGTTTGCTGTAGGTGATACTTTTGATGTGCCTATAAAGTATTCTCAGCGTATATGATATTGTTGTTATAATAGTTAAGGGACAGTTGGAGTACTGTAACAGTATCACTCCGATGTGTTCAATGTGTTTAATCTAAGACGGAACTTAGCTGAGGAAACTATCACCAGAATCCATCTCATTTGACTGTATATATAATATCAAACTGGTTCACCCATGGTTCACAGACATGTCTGTCAGTACTGCAACAACAGACTAAGTATGATAGAAGGGCGTCATTTTGGGATTTTTCATGAGGTGAAGATTGCATATATTCATAAAGGTTGGCATGTGTCATAGGGTTAATTTATTTTCTCCACTTTTGTTTAAAGCTGTTCAGATGCTGAAATGTCTTCTGGTAATAACATGTGTTCGCCCATTACAAATATCCTTTTAAAACGTCGCCCCATCCTACCACACGTCTCCCCCACCCCCACCCCCAACATAGATCATACTTCCAATATACCAACCCATTAATGCATGTCTCTCCTTTCACAATCACCCAAATCATGTCTCCCCTATCCCAACCTACGATGACGTCTCCCCATCCCACTACCACATGTCTCCCCATTCCAACCCCTACCACATCTCTCCAATCCCAACCCCCTACCACATGTTTCCCAATCCCAACCCCAAAATACATGTCTCCACATCCCAACCCCCTGCCTTATGTCTCCAAATCCAAACCACCTAACATGTATCCCCAAACCCCTACCACATGTCTCCCTATACCAACCCCCTAACACATGTCTCCCCATCCCAACCCCCTAACACATGTCTCCCCATCCCAACCCCCTCACATATGTCTATCCCATTCCAACCTCCTAACATATGTCTATCCCATTCCAACCTCCTAACACATGTCTCCCTATACCAACTCCCTAACACATGTCTTTCAAACCCAACCCCCTATCATATGTCTCCCCAACCCAACCCCCTAACACGCGTATTCCCATCCCAAATCCCTACCATCTGTCCCCTCACTCTAACCCCCTACCACACATAATTCCATTCCAACCCCTTACCACATGTCTCCCCATTCCAACCCCCTAACAAACGTATTCCATCCGAAAACCTTACCACATATCACCCCATCCCGACCCCCTAAAACACGTTTCCCCATCAACACACCCTACCACATGTCTCCCCATCCCAACCCCCTAACACACGTTTCCCCATCCCAACCCACTACCACATGTCTCTCCTTTCCAACCCCTACCACATGTGCCCCCATCCCAACCCCCTACCACATGTTTCCACATCCAAACCTCCTACCACATGTCTCCCAATACCCAACACCCAAATACATGTCTCGCCCATCCCAACACCCTAACACATGTCTCCCCATCTCAAACCCCTACCACATTTCTCCCTGTACCAACCCTCTACCACATGTCTCCCCAAACCCCTACCACATTTCTCCCTGTACCAACCCTCTACCACATGTCTCCCCATACCAATACCCTAACACATGTCTCCCCATCCCAACACCCTACCATATGTCTCCCCATTCCAATACCCTAACACATGTCTCCCCATATCAAACCCCTACCACATGTCTCCCAATCCAAACCCCCTAACACACGTTTCCCGATCCCAACCCCCTACCACATGTCTCCCCTTTCCAACCGTCTACCACATGTCTCCCCATACCAACCCCCTACCACATGTCTCCCCATCCCAACACCCAAATACATGTCTCGCCCATCCCACACCCTAACACATGTCTCGCCCATCCCAACGACCTAACACATGTCTTCCCATCCTAACCCCAAAATACATGTCTCCCCAAACACCAAACCCCTACCACATGTCTCACTATACCAACCCTCTACCACATGTCTCCCCATACCAATACCCTAACACATGTCTCCCCATCCCCCAACCCCCTACGACATGTTTCCATACCCAAACCCCTACCTTATATCTCACCATCCCAACCCCCTAACACATGTCTCCCCATCCCAACCACCTAACACATGTCTCCCCATCATAAACCCCTACCACATGTTTCCCCATTCCAAACCACAAAGACACGTATTCCCATCCCAACCCCTACCACATGTTTCCCCATCCCAACCCCCTAACACGAGTTTCCACATCCAAACCCACTACCACATGTCTCCCCTTTCCAACCCCCTACCACATGTCTCCCCATCCCAAACCCCAACCACATGTCTCCCCATCCCAACACCCTAACACATGTTTCCCCATCCCAACCCACTACCACATGTCTCTCCTTTCCAACCCCTACCACATGTTCCCCCATTCCAACAACCTAACACATGTTTCCCCATTCCATTCCCCTAACACGCGCATTACCTTCCCAACCCCCTCACACATGTCTCCCCATCCCAAACCCCCTACGACATGTTTCAATATTCAAACCCCTTACCTTATATCTCCCCATCCCAACCCACAAATACATGTCTCTCCATCCCAACCCCCTAACACATGTCTCCCCATCATAAACCCCTACCACATGTCTCCCCATTCCAAACCACAAAGACACGTATTCCCATCCCAACCCCTACCACATGTTTCCCCATCCCAACCCCCTAACACGCGTTTCCACATCCAAACCCACTACCACATGTCTCCCCTTTCAAACCCTCTACCACATGTCTCCCCATCCCAAACCCCTACCACATGTCTCCCTATACCAACACCCTAACACACGTTTCCCCATCCCAACCCACTACCACATGTCTCCCTATACCAACACCCTAACACACGTTTCCCCATCCCAACCCTCTACCACATGTCTCCCCATTCCATTCCCCTAACACGCGCATTCCCATCCCAACCCCCTACCACATGTCTCCCCATTCCATTCCCCTAACACGCGCATTCCCAACCCAACCCACTAACACATGTCTCCCCATCCCAACCCTCTACCACATGTCTCCCCATTCCATTCCCCTAACATGCGCATTCCCATCCCAACCCCCTCACACATGTCTTCCCATCCCAACCACCTAACACATGTCTCCCCATCATAAACCCCTACCACATGTCTCCCCATCCCAACCCCTACCACATGTTTCCCCATCCCAACCCCCTAACACGCGTTTCCACATCCAAACCCACTACCACATGTCTCCCCTTTCCAACCCTCTACCACATGTCTCCCCATCCCAAACCCCAACCACATGTCTCCCCATCCCAACACCCTAACACACGTTTCCCAATTCCATTCCCCTAACACGCGCATTCCCATCCCAACCCCCTCACACATGTCTCCAAAACCCAAACCCCCTACGACATGTTTCCATACCCAAACCCCTACCTTATATCTCCCCATCCCAACCCCCAAATACATGTCTCTCCCATCCCAACCCCCTAACACATGTCTCCCCATCCCAACCACCTAACACATGTCTCCAAATCATAAACCCCTAACACATGTCTCCCCATTCCAAACCACAAAGACACGTATTTCCATCCCAACCCCTACCACATGTTTCCCCATCCCAACCCCCTAACACGCGTTTCCACATCCAAACCCACTACCACACGTCTCCCCTTTCCAACCCACTACCACACGTCTCCCCTTTCCAACCCTCTACCACATGTCTCCCTATCCCAAACCCCTACCACATGTCTCCCTATACCAACCCCCTAACACATGTTTCCCCATCCCAACCCACTAACACATGTCTCCCCATCCCAACCCTCTACCACATGTCTCCCCATTCCATTCCCCTAACACTCGCATTCCCATCCCAACCCCCTACCACATGTCTCCCCATTCCATTCCCCTAACACGCGCATTCCCATCCCAACCCCCTCACACATGTCTCCCCATCCCAAACCCCAACCACATGTCTCCCCATCCCAACACCCTAACACATGTCTCCCCATCCCAACCCATTAAGACATGTTCCCCACCCCAACCCCCTACCACATGTCTCCCCATTCCAACCTCCTAGCACGCGCATTCCCATCCCAACCCCCTTCCACATGTCTCCCCATTCCATTCCCCTAACACGCGCATTCCCATCCCAACCCCCTCACACATGTCTCCCCATCCCAAACCCCAACCACATGTCTCCCCATCCCAACACCCTAACACACGTTTCCCCATCCCAACCCACTACCACATGTCTCTCCTTTCCAACCCCTACCACATGTCTCCCTATACCAACCCCCTAACACATGTTTTCCCAATCCCAACCCACTAACAAATGTCTCCCCATCCCAACCCTCTACCACATGTCTCCCCATTCCATTCCCCTTACACGCGCATTCCCATCCCAACCCCCTACCACATGTCTCCCCATTCCATTCCCCTAACACGCGCATTCCCATCCCAACCCCCTCACACATGTCTCCCCATCCCAAACCCCAACCACATGTCTCCCCATCCCAACACCCTAACACATGTCTCCCCATCCCAACCCATTAAGACATGTTCCCCACCCCAACCCCCTATCACATGTCTCCCCATTCCAACCTCCTAGCACGCGCATTCCCATCCCAACCCCCTACCACATGTCTCCCCATTCCATTCCCCTAACACGCGCATTCCCATCCCAACCCCCTCACACATGTCTCCCCATCCCAAACCCCAACCACATGTCTCCCCATCCCAACACCCTAACACACGTTTCCCCATCCCAACCCACTACCACATGTCTCTCCTTTCCAACCCCTACCACATGTGCCCCCGTCCCAACACCCTAACACATGTTTCCACATCCAAACCTCCTACCACATGTCTCCCCATCCCAATACCCAAATACATGTCTCCCCATCCAAAACCCCTACCACATGTCTCCCTATACCAACCCCCTAACACATGTTTCCCCATCCCAACCCACTAACACATGTCTCCCAATCCCAACCCTCTACCACATGTCTCCCCATTCCATTCCCCTAACACGCGCATTCCCATCCCAACCCCCTACCACATGTCTCCCCATTCCATTCCCCTAACACGCGCATTCCAATCCCAACCCCCTCACACATGTCTCCCCATCCCAAACCCCAACCACATGTCTCCCCATCCCAACACCCTAACACAAGTCTCCCCATCCCAACCCACTAAGACATGTCTCCCCATCCCAACCCCCTCACACATTTCTCCCCATTCCAACCTCCTAGCACGCGCATTCCCATCCCAACCCCCTACCACATGTCTCCCCATTCCATTCCCCTAACACGCGCATTCCCATCCCAACCCCCTCACACATGTCTCCCCATCCCAAACCCCAACCACATGTCTCCCCATCCCAACACCCTAACACACGTTTCCCTATCCCAACCCACTACCACATGTCTCTCCTTTCCAACCCCTACCACATGTGCCCCCATCCCAACACCCTAACACATGTTTCCACATCCAAACCTCCTACCACATGTCTCCCCATCCCAATACCCAAATACATGTCTCGCCCATCCCAACACCCTAACACATGTCTCCCCATCTCAAACCCCTACCACGTGTCTCCCCAAACCCCTACCACATTTCTCCCTGTACCAACCCTCTACCATATGTCTCCCCATTCCAACACCCTAACACATGTCTCCCCATCACCACACCCTACCACATGTCTTCCCATCCCAAACCCCTAACACGTCTCCCCATCAAAACCCCTACCACATGTCTCCCCATTCCAACCCTCAAACACTCGTATTCCCATCCCAACCCCTACCACATGTCTCCCCATCCAAACCCCCTAACACACGTTTCCCGATCCCAACCCCCTACCACATGTCTCCCCTTTCCAACCCTCTACCACATGTCTCCCCATACCAACCCCCTACCACATGTCTCCCCATCCCAACACCCAAATACATGTCTCGCCCATCCCACACCCTAACACATGTCTCGCCCATCCCAACACCCTAACACATGTCATCCCATCCTAACCACAAATTACATGTCTCCCCAAACACCAAACCCCTACCACATGTCTCACTAAACCAATCCTCTACCACATGTCTCCCCATACCAATACCCTAACACATGTCTCCCCATCCCCCAACCCCCTACGACATGTTTCCATACCAAAACCCCTACCTTATATCTCCCCATCCCAACCCACAAATACATGTCTCTCCATCCCAACCCCCTAACACATGTCTCCCCATCCCAACCACCTAACACATGTCTCCCCATCATAAACCCCTACCACATGTCTCCCCATTCCAAACCACAAAGACACGTATTCCCATCCCAACCCCTACCACATGTTTCCCCATCCCAACCCCCTAACACACGTTTCCACATCCAAACCCACTACCACATGTCTCCCCATCCCAACCCCCTACCACATGTCTCCCCATCCCAAACCCCTACCACATGTCTCCCCATCCCAACCCCCCAACACGCGTATTCCCACCCAAACCCCCTACCACATGTCTCCCCTTGCCAACCCCTAGCATATGTCTCCCCATCCCAAACCCCTACCACGTCTCCCCATCCCAACCCCCTAACACGCGCATTCCCATCCCAACCCCCTACCACATGTCTCCCCATCCCAACCCCATAACACACGTATTCCCATCCCAACCAAATATACTCTGACACAGCTACACCTACATCTACATTAACATGTCTTGTAGAGGGACGTACACTGATTGGACTGCGATTATCACACGCTGACACAGGTACACCTACATCTTTAGAACAATGTCCAGTAGATGATCGTGCACTGAGAGAACTGTGAGTATCACACTGTGACACACCTACATCTACATTAGCATGTCTCGCAGAGGTTTGACTCGTACACCGAGTGGACTGTGATTATCTCACTCTTACACAGCTGCACCTACATCTACAGAAACATGTCTAGTACTGTGTCGTACACTGTGGAATGTGATTATCTCACACTGACACCGAGACATCCATATCTACCGAAACATGTCCAGAGGAGTGTGGACTTTGAGTATATCACTGTGACACACACACACACACACACACACACACACACACACACCGACATCTACAGAAACATGCCTCGTCGAGTGGTCTGTGATTATCTCACTCTCTCACAGCTGTACCTGCGAGAACATGTCTAGTACTGTGTCGTACACAGTGGAATCTGAGTCACCTGTGTCACCATCTACGGAACCATGTCCAGTGGAGCGCTGTACACTGAGAGGATTGTGAGTATTGCACACTGAAAGAGATACACCTAAATCTATATAGACATGTCTAGTGGAAGGTTGTACAATCTGTGGACTGTAAGTGTGACACTCTGACACATCTACATCTGCATCTACAGAAATATGTCTTGTAAAGTGTTGAACACCGAGTGGACTGTGAGTACCACACTCTATTATGTGCTGTTGATATTGTGTTACGTGTGACTATGCTGACATTTAGCTGGTTTGTTTGTTTGTTGTTGGGTTTTTAATTTTTGATGCCACTCTCAGCATTATTCCTGCTCCATAATGTCAATATGTAAACACTGGAATCTGCACCAGAAAATCATTAACATTGATCTACACTATCAGGATACAATGACATGCATCAACCAAGTATGTGAGCCTGACAAGCCGATACGGTTAGTTGCCTCCACAGGCAGGGGTTCCCGAAGATCAGTTCTAACTTAACACAATTACGATAGAACGTTTTAAAAGAAGATATCAAATCTTGGATTGTTTAAAGGCATAAACCTGGAAAGAATTTATACTAACCTCTAACTCCTCCTTAAGCTGTTTCTGAAACAGAAATACGAAATTCATGTCAGTGGATTCAGATATATAGGATTATTTTGAAACATGTATCAAAAGAATGGAAATTTAGTCATGGATAGGCAAGCTAAGCTGAATATCATGAGTGTTCTTCTGATGTTAACTAAGGTAAATAATTACACTTAGCGATGAATCGTCCCTCAGAGCCTGAAATAAACAATGTGATCATTAGGAAATATGAATAGGTACAAAAACTAAGTTACTTCTTCAGACTTAATCTAGTGTTTAACAATGCAGTGTAACCTGGTAGAAACTGTGTATGGCTTGTTGAGCGAGGAGTGAACATGGAACTAAATACATGCCAGGCATCATGTATAACCTACAGGGAATTGATCTTAGGAGCTTAGACATAACAACAGCTATTATTAGAATGATTCAATAAACTTCATGGCCAACGGTGTAATAGTATGTTGGATATCAAAAAAGAAATCTGTATGTAATGTTCAACAACTCTATTGTCAGGGAATTCCTCAAAGTCATGCAAAGTCGTGACTCAGATGTGAAGATGCACTGAGGTGAGGTGAAATTGGGGTTTACGTCACGTCCAAGATGATTGCACTTATATAGCGACGTGTGTGTGTGTGTGTGTGTGTGTGTGTGTGTGTGTGTGTGTGTGTGTGTGTGTGTGTGTGTGTGTGTGTGTGTGCGCGCGCGCGTGTATGAGTGTGAGTGTGAGTGTGAGTGTGAGTGTGTGTGTGTGTGTGTGTGTGTGTGTGTGCCGGCTTGTACTAGTCACAGTATACTGACTCCCAGACGACCAGTCCTTGTTTTAGCCCCTGTATGCCGGGCGCAAGACAGGGTGACAACAAGTACCATCTTTTAATGTATTTTGGTATGACTGCGGAGGCGGTCGAAGACGCACTGTGACGACTGAGCAAAATATGGGCTCCTCGCATGCACGACACCATCCAAAAATTTATGCCAGGCATTCGCCTAAGCACTTAGGTCACGTGCGCAATATACAAGGCAGGCAGCCGATACCGGGACACTGTCAAAAATGACTTCTACCGTATACACAGTGATAGGTGACGTCCATGCTTTCTCAATGTGAATAGTAGCTGTTTTGAGTGAGTGAAATAAATTTAAAGATGTCAACGAGCACCCCTAACATCTTGACAACATGCTGTGTGTGAATGACATGTTGCTTAACATTGGTTTTGAGATAAGATACATCAACATACACGCAGGTATATTTGAAGCAAGGACATGTACACAAGAATATGGTGAGGTGAGGCGAGGCGAAATATTCCAGTATAGTTCACTCATATAGGGACGTTCATGCACGTTCGTGAATGTGGCTGCTTATACTATTCCGGAGTAATGCTGGTTTTATAGTGCTAGCCCACTGAAATACCATGTCACAGTTTAATTGGCATTCCCCTCTCAGAGACATTATTCTGACTCAAGCTAACCACGCCTGGTATTATTCTCTAAATGCAGAGTTCGATTTCCGACATTGGTACAATGTATGAAGCCCATTTCTGGTGTTCCCCGCCGTGATATTGCTGGAATATTGCTAAAGGTGGCGTAAAACCTCACTCACTCCTCACTCTAAATGCCGAATGGGTAACAAGAAGTACCATCTGTTAACGTCTATGGCGCGGCCAGAGGATCAAACCAGTAACCATCACTCTCCAGGCAGACGCTCTATCCACCAAACTCTGGAGGTGGTGTAACACAACGAGAGAAGTGATTTGTAGGAAGTCATTGAATGATTTTATAGGGGCACAAAACGATGGCAATGTTGAGAACTTCCGCTTGGAAGTAAGCCTGGTTTAAAAGACGTGTGTTCGACACACACACATCAACATCAGAGTGAGTGAGTATTTAGTATTTATAGCCACATCGGCAATATTTCAGCCATATCGTGACTTACATCAACATCAACATGGTCCTGATATATTGTACTATATTTCCCCAGCCATCAAACAAAACGTCGACTCACTGGGATTACGTCAGCAGGTAACCCGTGTCAAGTGACAATGAGGTCTATTCAATCATCTACGTGAAATCAACACAACAAACTTTCTCCGTGCTTCACATGCCACCTATTTTACTGCAACGGGAAGTGCAAGCTGTTGTTTCGGCGAGGGGGGTAGAATCATAAACTGTTTAAATCCTTATCTTACTCGTAATCCAAGAATTGCGGTTGAGGCAAGTGGACGGTGCACCGAATTTGGGCCAACATATTTGGTTTGGTGTACACACGTTGTGCACGTGATGGTCATCACGATGAAATCGACTACGCTCCCCAGGAAACACGTGTTGCTCAAAAAGACTTTCGCCATCGGTGTGACATGTTGATACCAGAATTCGAAGTCGATTGTTAGATTTGTGTTTGTTTGTTTGTTTGTTGTTTAACGCCGCACTCAGCAATATTCCAGCTATATGACGGGAAGCATGGTTTGTTAGATGTTAATTACAAACAAATATAGATACTAAAGTTAACAAATGTTATATTTGGGAAAATACTCATTTGTAAGTACACATTTTTGTACTGTTTTGGTTAAGTCCCGTTCGGGAAAAAATACTAGAATTTGTATTTTACCTGAGTGAGTGAGTATGGTTTTATGCCGCTATTCTAGAAATATCACGGCGGGGGCCACCAGAAATGGGCTTCACGCATTGTACCCATGTGTGGAATGGAACCCGGGTCTTCAGCGTGATGAGCGAATTCTTTGCCCATTAGGCTACGCCGCCGTACTATTCTACTAAGACAGAGTTATCCCAAATATAACTTTGGTTTTATTGGACCACTTTCCAAATGGCATATTGCAAAAAATTGTATTAACAGCTTTTGGAAATGGGAGCCGTGTCAATATACTCTCGTGAGAGGGGTATACATGGTCCGTGATCTAGACTGCCACTTATCCGATTTCCATTTTTGTGGAAGCCTCCTTGTCTGAGCTGGTTAGATCGCTGACTTTGTGTGCTAGCGATTAGGTGCCTCACGCTGAGAGTGTGGGTTCGAAACCCGAATGGGATTCAACCTAGAAAGGCACTAGAATGTGCACTTTTCGAAGAAACTGCTATCCCAGATGTAGCATTTGGTACATTTGACCACTTTCTAAATGACATTGTGGATTCATGTCAAAGCAAGGTAAGCATGGCCAAATCATACATTCTCAGGCTTGAGAATTGGCCTATAATGTCATAAATTACATGTAGAAAGAATAACCAAATGAATCTCAAGCAGTGTCACGATAAGTCTCAACTGTTGTTATCTATGGAACACACACACACATCAACATCAGAGTGAGTGAGTATTTAGTATTTATAGCCACATCGGCAATATTTCAGCCATATCGTGACTTACATCAACATCAACATGGTCCTGATATATTGTACTATATTTCCCCAGCCATCAAACAAAACGTCGACTCACTGGGATTACGTCAGCAGGTAACCCGTGTCAAGTGACAATGAGGTCTATTCAATCATCTACGTGAAATCAACACAACAAACTTTCTCCGTGCTTCACATGCCACCTATTTTACTGCAACGGGAAGTGCAAGCTGTTGTTTCGGCGAGGGGGGTAGAATCATAAACTGTTTAAATCCTTATCTTACTCGTAATCCAAGAATTGCGGTTGAGGCAAGTGGACGGTGCACCGAATTTGGGCCAACATATTTGGTTTGGTGTACACACGTTGTGCACGTGATGGTCATCACGATGAAATCGACTATGCTCCCCAGGAAACACGTGTTGCTCATAAAGACTTTTGCCATCGGTGTGACATGTTGATACCAGAATTCGAAGTCGATTGTTAGATTTGTGTTTGTTTGTTTGTTTGTTTGTTGTTTAACGCCGCACTCAGCAATATTCCAGCTATATGACGGGAAGCATGGTTTGTTAGATGTTAATTACAAACAAATATAGATACTAAAGTTAACAAATGTTATATTTGGGAAAATACTCATTTGTAAGTACACATTTTTGTACTTTTTTGGTTAAGTCCCGTTCGGGAAAAAATACTAGAATTTGTATTTTACCTGAGTGAGTGAGTATGGTTTTATGCCGCTATTCTAGAAATCACGGCGGGGGCCACCAGAAATGGGCTTCACGCATTGTACCCATGTGTGGAATGGAACCCGGGTCTTCAGCGTGATGAGCGAATTCTTTGCCCATTAGGCTACGCCGCCGTACTATTCTACTAAGACAGAGTTATCCCAAATATAACTTTGGTTTTATTGGACCACTTTCCAAATGGCATATTGCAAAAAATTGTATTAACAGCTTTTGGAAATGGGAGCCGTGTCAATATACTCTCGTGAGAGGGGTATACATGGTCCGTGATCTAGACTGCCACTTATCCGATTTCCATTGTTGTGGAAGCCTCCTTGTCGGAGCTGGTTAGATCGCTGACTTTGTGTGCTAGCGATTAGGTGCCTCACGCTGAGAGTGTGGGTTCGAAACCCGAATGGGATTCAACCTAGAAAGGCACTAGAATGTGTACTTTTCGAAGAAACTGCTATCCCAGATGTAACATTTGGTACATTTGACCACTTTCTAAATGACATTGTGGATTCATGTCAAAGCAAGGTAAGCATGGCTAAATCATACATTCTCAGGCTGGAGAATTGGCCTATAATGTCATAAATTACATGTAGAAAGAATAACCAAATGAATCTCAAGCAGTGTCGCGATAAGTCTCAACTGTTGTTATCTATGGAACACACACACACATCAACATCAGAGTGAGTGAGTATTTAGTATTTATAGCCACATCGGCAATATTTCAGCCATATCGTGACTTACATCAACATCAACATGGTCCTGATATATTGTACTCTATTTCCCCAGCCATCAAACAAAACGTCGACTCACTGGGATTACGTCAGCAGGTAACCCGTGTCAAGTGACAATGAGGTCTATTCAATCATCTACGTGAAATCAACACAACAAACTTTCTCCGTGCTTCACATGCCAGCTATTTTACTGCAACGCGAAGTGCAAGCTGTTGTTTCGGCGAGGGGGGTAGAATCATAAACTGTTTAAATCCTTATCTTACTCGTAATCCAAGAATTGCGGTTGAGGCAAGTGGACGGTGCACCGAATTTGGGCCAACATATTTGGTTTGGTGTACACACGTTGTGCACGTGATGGTCATCACGATAAAATCGACTATGCTCCCCAGGACACACGTGTTGCTCATAAAGACTTTCGCCATCGGTGTGACATGTTGATACCAGAATTCGAAGTCGATTGTTATATTTGTGTTTGTTTGTTTGTTTGTTTGTTGTTTAACGCCGCACTCAGCAATATTCCAGCTATATGACGGGAAGCATGGTTTGTTAGATGTTAATTACAAACAAATATAGATACTAAAGTTAACAAATGTTATATTTGGGAAAATACTCATTTGTAAGTACGCATTTTTGTACTTTTTTGGTTAAGTCCCGTTCGGGAAAAAATACTAGAATTTGTATTTTACCTGAGTGAGTGAGTATGGTTTTATGCCGCTATTCTAGAAATATCACGGCGGGGGCCACCAGAAATGGGCTTCACGCATTGTACCCATGTGTGGAATGGAACCCGGGTCTTCAGCGTGATGAGCGAATTCTTTGCCCATTAGGCTACGCCGCCGTACTATTCTACTAAGACAGAGTTATCCCAAATATAACTTTGGTTTTATTGGACCACTTTCCAAATGGCATATTGCAAAAATTTGTATTAAACAGCTTTTGGAAATGGGAGCCGTGTCAATATATTCTCGTGAGAGGGGTATACATGGTCCGTGATCTAGACTGCCACTTATCCGATTTCCATTGTTGTGGAAGCCTCCGTGTCTGAGCTGGTTAGATCGCTGACTTTGTGTGCTAGCGATTAGGTGCCTCACGCTGAGAGTGTGGGTTCGAAACCCGAATGGGATTCAACCTAGAAAGGCACTAGAATGTGTACTTTTCGAAGAAACTGCTATCCCAGATGTAACATTTGGTACATTTGACCACTTTCTAAATGACATTGTGGATTCATGTCAAAGCAAGGTAAGCATGGCCAAATCATACATTCTCAGGCTGGAGAATTGGCCTATAATGTCATAAATTACATGTAGAAAGAATAACCAAATGAATCTCAAGCAGTGTCGCGATAAGTCTCAACTGTTGTTATCTATGGAACACACACACACATCAACATCAGAGTGAGTGAGTATTTAGTATTTATAGCCACATCGGCAATATTTCAGCCATATCGTGACTTACATCAACATCAACATGGTCCTGATATATTGTACTATATTTCCCCAGCCAGCAAACAAAACGTCGACTCACTTGGATTACGTCAGCAGGTAACCCGTGTCAAGTGACAATGAGGTCTATTCAATCATCTACGTGAAATCAACACAACAAACTTCCTCCGTGCTTCACATGCCAGCTATTTTACTGCAACGCGAAGTGCAAGCTGTTGTTTCGGCGTGGGGGGTAGAATCACAAACTGTTTAAATCCTTATCTTACTCGTAATCCAAGAATTGCGGTTGAGGCAAGTGGACGGTGCACCGAATTTGGGCCAACATATTTGGTTTGGTGTACACACATTGTGCACGTGATGGTCATCACGATGAAATCGACTACGCTCCCCAGGACACACGTGTTGCTCATAAAGACTTTCGCCATCGGTGTGACATGTTGATACCAGAATTCGAAGTCGATTGTTAGATTTGTGTTTGTTTGTTTGTTTGTTTGTTGTTTAACGCCGCACTCAGCAATATTCCAGCTATATGACGGGAAGCATGGTTTGTTAGATGTTAATTACAAACAAATATAGATACTAAAGTTAACAAATGTTATATTTGGGAAAATACTCATTTGTAAGTACACATTTTTGTACTTTTTTGGTTAAGACCCGTTCGGTAAAAACATACTAGAATTTGTATTTTACCTGAGTGAGTGAGTATGGTTTTATGCCGCTATTCTAGAAATATCACGGCGGGGGCCACCAGAAATGGGCTTCACGCATTGTACCCATGTGTGGAATGGAACCCGGGTCTTCAGCGTGATGAGCGAATTCTTTGCCCATTAGGCTACGCCGCCGTACTATTCTACTAAGACAGAGTTATCCCAAATATAACTTTGGTTTTATTGGACCACTTTCCAAATGGCATATTGCAAAAAATTGTATTAACAGCTTTTGGAAATGGGAGCCGTGTCAATATACTCTCGTGAGAGGGGTATACATGGTCCGTGATCTAGACTGCCACTTATCCGATTTCCATTGTTGTGGAAGCCTCCGTGTCTGAGCTGGTTAGATCGCTGACTTTGTGTGCTAGCGATTAGGTGCCTCACGCTGAGAGTGTGGGTTCGAAACCCGAATGGGATTCAACCTAGAAAGGCACTAGAATGTGTACTTTTCGAAGAAACTGCTATCCCAGATGTAACATTTGGTACATTTGACCACTTTCTAAATGGCATTGTGGATTCATGTCAAAGCAAGGTAAGCATGGCCAAATCATACATTCTCAGGCTGGAAAATTGGCCCATAATGTCATAAATTACATGTAGAAAGAATAAACAAATGAATCTCAAGCAGTTTCGCGATAAGTCTCAACTGTTGTTATCTATGGAACACACACACACATCAACATCAGAGTGAGTGAGTATTTAGTATTTATAGCCACATCGGCAATATTTCAGCCATATCGTGACTTACATCAACATCAACATGGTCCTGATATATTGTACTCTATTTCCCAAACCATCAAACAAAACGTCGACTCACTGGTATTACGTCAGCAGGTAACCCGTGTCAAGTGACAATGAGGTCTATTCAATCATCTACGTGAAATCAACACAACAAACTTTCTCCGTGCTTCACATGCCACCTATTTTACTTCAACGGGAAGTGCAAGCTGTTTTTTCGGCGAGGCGGGTAGAATCATAAACTGCTTAAATCCTTATCTTACTCATAATCCAAGAATTGCGGTTGAGGCAAGTGGGCGGTGCACCGAATTTGGGCCAACATATTTGGTTTGGTGTACACACGTTGTGCACGTGATGGTCATCACGATAAAATCGACTATGCTCCCCAGGACACACGTGTTGCTCATAAAGACTTTCGCCATCGGTGTGACATGTTGATACCAGAATTCGAAGTCGATTGTTAGATTTGTGTTTGTTTGTTTGTTTGTTTGTTGTTTAACGCCGCACTCAGCAATATTCCAGCTATATGACGGGAAGCATGGTTTGTTAGATGTTAATTACAAACAAATATAGATACTAAAGTTAACAAATGTTATATTTGGGAAAATACTCATTTGTAAGTACACATTTTTGTACTTTTTTGGTTAAGTCCCGTTCGGGAAAAAATACTAGAATTTGTATTTTACCTGAGTGAGTGAGTATGGTTTTATGCCGCTATTCTAGAAATATCACGGCGGGGGCCACCAGAAATGGGCTTCACGCATTGTACCCATGTGTGGAATGGAACCCGGGTCTTCAGCGTGATGAGCGAATTCTTTGCCCATTAGGCTACGCCGCCGTACTATTCTACTAAGACAGAGTTATCCCAAATATAACTTTGGTTTTATTGGACCACTTTCCAAATGGCATATTGCAAAAATTTGTATTAAACAGCTTTTGGAAAGGGGAGCCGTGTCAATATATTCTCGTGAGAGGGGTATACATGGTCCGTGATCTAGACTGCCACTTATCCGATTTCCATTGTTGTGGAAGCCTCCTTGTCTGAGCTGGTTAGATCGCTGACTTTGTGTGCTAGCGATTAGGTGCCTCACGCTGAGAGTGTGGGTTCGAAACCCGAATGGGATTCAACCTAGAAAGGCACTAGAATGTGTACTTTTCGAAGAAACTGCTATCCCAGATGTAAGATTTGGTACATTTGACCACTTTCTAAATGACATTGTGGATTCATGTCAAAGCAAGGTAAGCATGGCCAAATCATACATTCTCAGGCTGGAGAATTGGCCTATAATGTCATAAATTACATGTAGATAGAATAACCAAATGAATCTCAAGCAGTGTCGCGATAAGTCTCAACTGTTGTTATCTATGGAACACACACACACATCAACATCAGAGTGAGTGAGTATTTAGTATTTATAGCCACATCGGCAATATTTCAGCCATATCGTGACTTACATCAACATCAACATGGTCCTGATATATTGTACTATATTTCCCCAGCCATCAAACAAAACGTCGACTCACTGGGATTACGTCAGCAGGTAACCCGTGTCAAGTGACAATGAGGTCTATTCAATCATCTACGTGAAATCAACACAACAAACTTCCTCCGTGCTTCACATGCCAGCTATTTTACTGCAACGCGAAGTGCAAGCTGTTGTTTCGGCGTGGGGGGTAGAATCACAAACTGTTTAAATCCTTATCTTACTCGTAATCCAAGAATTGCGGTTGAGGCAAGTGGACGGTGCACCGAATTTGGGCCAACATATTTGGTTTGGTGTACACACATTGTGCACGTGATGGTCATCACGATGAAATCGACTACGCTCCCCAGGACACACGTGTTGCTCATAAAGACTTTCGCCATCGGTGTGACATGTTGATACCAGAATTCGAAGTCGATTGTTAGATTTGTGTTTGTTTGTTTGTTTGTTTGTTGTTTAACGCCGCACTCAGCAATATTCCAGCTATATGACGGGAAGCATGGTTTGTTAGATGTTAATTACAAACAAATATAGATACTAAAGTTAACAAATGTTATATTTGGGAAAATACTCATTTGTAAGTACACATTTTTGTACTTTTTTGGTTAAGTCCCGTTCGGTAAAAACATACTAGAATTTGTATTTTACCTGAGTGAGTGAGTATGGTTTTATGCCGCTATTCTAGAAATATCACGGCGGGGGCCACCAGAAATGGGCTTCACGCATTGTACCCATGTGTGGAATGGAACCCGGGTCTTCAGCGTGATGAGCGAATTCTTTGCCCATTAGGCTACGCCGCCGTACTATTCAACTAAGACAGAGTTATCCCAAATATAACTTTGGTTTTATTGGACCACTTTCCAAATGGCATATTGCAAAAAATTGTATTAACAGCTTTTGGAAATGGGAGCCGTGTCAATATACTCTCGTGAGAGGGGTATACATGGTCCGTGATCTAGACTGCCACTTATCCGATTTCCATTGTTGTGGAAGCCTCCGTGTCTGAGCTGGTTAGATCGCTGACTTTGTGTGCTAGCGATTAGGTGCCTCACGCTGAGAGTGTGGGTTCGAAACCCGAATGGGATTCAACCTAGAAAGGCACTAGAATGTGTACTTTTCGAAGAAACTGCTATCCCAGATGTAACATTTGGTACATTTGACCACTTTCTAAATGGCATTGTGGATTCATGTCAAAGCAAGGTAAGCATGGCCAAATCATACATTCTCAGGCTGGAAAATTGGCCCATAATGTCATAAATTACATGTAGAAAGAATAAACAAATGAATCTCAAGCAGTTTCGCGATAAGTCTCAACTGTTGTTATCTATGGAACACACACACACATCAACATCAGAGTGAGTGAGTATTTAGTATTTATAGCCACATCGGCAATATTTCAGCCATATCGTGACTTACATCAACATCAACATGGTCCTGATATATTGTACTCTATTTCCCAAACCATCAAACAAAACGTCGACTCACTGGTATTACGTCAGCAGGTAACCCGTGTCAAGTGACAATGAGGTCTATTCAATCATCTACGTGAAATCAACACAACAAACTTTCTCCGTGCTTCACATGCCACCTATTTTACTTCAACGGGAAGTGCAAGCTGTTTTTTCGGCGAGGCGGGTAGAATCATAAACTGTTTAAATCCTTATCTTACTCATAATCCAAGAATTGCGGTTGAGGCAAGTGGGCGGTGCACCGAATTTGGGCCAACATATTTGGTTTGGTGTACACACGTTGTGCACGTGATGGTCATCGCGATGAAATTGACTACGCTCCCCAGGACACACGTGTTGCTCATAAAGACTTTCGCCATCGGTGTGACATGTTGATACCAGAATTCGAAGTCGATTGTTAGATTTGTGTTTGTTTGTTTGTTTGTTGTTTAACGCCGCACTCAGCAATATTCCAGCTATATGACGGGAAGCATGGTTTGTTAGATGTTAATTACAAACAAATATAGATACTAAAGTTAACAAATGTTATATTTGGGAAAACACTCATTTGTAAGTACACATTTTTGTCCTTTTTTGGTTAAGTCCCGTTCGGGAAAAAATACTAGAATTTGTATTTTACCTGAGTGAGTGAGTATGGTTTTATGCCGCTATTCTAGAAATATCACGGCGGGGGCCACCAGAAATGGGCTTCACGCATTGTACCCATGTGTGGAATGGAACCCGGGTCTTCAGCGTGATGAGCGAATTCTTTGCCCATTAGGCTACGCCGCCGTACTATTCTACAAAGACAGAGTTATCCCAAAGATAACTTTGGTTTTATTGGACCACTTTCCAAATGGCATATTGCAAAAAATTGTTTTAACAGCTTTTGGAAATGGGAGCCGTGTCAATATACTCTCGTGAGAGGGGTATACATGGTCCGTGATCTAGACTGCCACTTATCCGATTTCCATTTTTGTGGAAGCCTCCGTGTCTGAGCTGGTTAGATCGCTGACTTTGTGTGCTAGCGATTAGGTGCCTCACGCTGAGAGTGTGGGTTCGAAACCCGAATGGGATTCAACCTAGAAAGGCACTAGAATGTGTACTTTTCGAAGAAACTGCTATCCCAGATGTAACATTTGGTACATTTGACCACTTTCTAAATGACATTGTGGATTCATGTCAAAGTAAGGTAAGCATGGCCAAATCATACATTCTCAGGCTGGAGAATTGGCCTATAATGTCATAAATTACATGTAGAAAGAATAACCAAATGAATCTCAAGCAGTTTCGCGATAAGTCTCAACTGTTGTTATCTATGGAACACACACACACATCAACATCAGAGTGAGTGAGTATTTAGTATTTATAGCCACATCGGCAATATTTCAGCCATATCGTGACTTACATCAACATCAACATGGTCCTGATATATTGTACTATATTTCCCCAGCCATCAAACAAAACGTCGACTCACTGGGATTACGTCAGCAGGTAACCCGTGTCAAGTGACAATGAGGTCTATTCAATCATCTACGTGAAATCAACACAACAAACTTTCTCCGTGCTTCACATGCCAACGCGAAGTGCAAGCTGTTGTTTCGGCGACGGGGGTAGAATCATAAACTGTTTAAATCCTTATCTTACTCGTAATCCAAGAATTGCGGTTGAGGCAAGTGGACGGTGCACCGAATTTGGGCCAACATATTTGGTTTGGTGTACACACGTTGTGCACGTGATGGTCATCACGATGAAATCGACTACGCTCCCCAGGACACACGTGTTGCTCATAAAGACTTTTGCCATCGGTGTGACATGTTGATACCAGAATTCGAAGTCGATTGTTAGATTTGTGTTTGTTTGTTTGTTTGTTTGTTGTTTAACGCCGCACTCAGCAATATTCCAGCTATATGACGGGAAGCATGGTTTGTTAGATGTTAATTACAAACAAATATAGATACTAAAGTTAACAAATGTTATATTTGGGAAAATACTCATTTGTAAGTACACATTTTTGTACTTTTTTGGTTAAGTCCCGTTCGGTAAAAACATACTAGAATTTGTATTTTACCTGAGTGAGTGAGTATGGTTTTATGCCGCTATTCTAGAAATATCACGGCGGGGGCCACCAGAAATGGGCTTCACGCATTGTACCCATGTGTGGAATGGAACCCGGGTCTTCAGCGTGATGAGCGAATTCTTTGCCCATTAGGCTACGCCGCCGTACTATTCTACTAAGACAGAGTTATCCCAAATATAACTTTGGTTTTATTGGACCACTTTCCAAATGGCATATTGCAAAAAATTGTATTAACAGCTTTTGGAAATGGGAGCCGTGTCAATATACTCTCGTGAGAGGGGTATACATGGTCCGTGATCTAGACTGCCACTTATCCGATTTCCATTTTTGTGGAAGCCTCCTTGTCTGAGCTGGTTAGATCGCTGACTTTGTGTGCTAGCGATTAGGTGCCTCACGCTGAGAGTGTGGGTTCGAAACCCGAATGGGATTCAACCTAGAAAGGCACTAGAATGTGCACTTTTCGAAGAAACTGCTATCCCAGATGTAGCATTTGGTACATTTGACCACTTTCTAAATGACATTGTGGATTCATGTCAAAGCAAGGTAAGCATGGCCAAATCATACATTCTCAGGCTTGAGAATTGGCCTATAATGTCATAAATTACATGTAGAAAGAATAACCAAATGAATCTCAAGCAGTGTCACGATAAGTCTCAACTGTTGTTATCTATGGAACACACACACACATCAACATCAGAGTGAGTGAGTATTTAGTATTTATAGCCACATCGGCAATATTTCAGCCATATCGTGACTTACATCAACATCAACATGGTCCTGATATATTGTACTATATTTCCCCAGCCATCAAACAAAACGTCGACTCACTGGGATTACGTCAGCAGGTAACCCGTGTCAAGTGACAATGAGGTCTATTCAATCATCTACGTGAAATCAACACAACAAACTTTCTCCGTGCTTCACATGCCACCTATTTTACTGCAACGGGAAGTGCAAGCTGTTGTTTCGGCGAGGGGGGTAGAATCATAAACTGTTTAAATCCTTATCTTACTCGTAATCCAAGAATTGCGGTTGAGGCAAGTGGACGGTGCACCGAATTTGGGCCAACATATTTGGTTTGGTGTACACACGTTGTGCACGTGATGGTCATCACGATGAAATCGACTATGCTCCCCAGGACACACGTGTTGCTCATAAAGACTTTTGCCATCGGTGTGACATGTTGATACCAGAATTCGAAGTCGATTGTTAGATTTGTGTTTGTTTGTTTGTTGTTTAACGCCGCACTCAGCAATATTCCAGCTATATGACGGGAAGCATGGTTTGTTAGATGTTAATTACAAACAAATATAGATACTAAAGTTAACAAATGTTATATTTGGGAAAATACTCATTTGTAAGTACACATTTTTGTACTTTTTTGGTTAAGTCCCGTTCGGGAAAAAATACTAGAATTTGTATTTTACCTGAGTGAGTGAGTATGGTTTTATGCCGCTATTCTAGAAATCACGGCGGGGGCCACCAGAAATGGGCTTCACGCATTGTACCCATGTGTGGAATGGAACCCGGGTCTTCAGCGTGATGAGCGAATTCTTTGCCCATTAGGCTACGCCGCCGTACTATTCTACTAAGACAGAGTTATCCCAAATATAACTTTGGTTTTATTGGACCACTTTCCAAATGGCATATTGCAAAAAATTGTATTAACAGCTTTTGGAAATGGGAGCCGTGTCAATATACTCTCGTGAGAGGGGTATACATGGTCCGTGATCTAGACTGCAACTTATCCGATTTCCATTGTTGTGGAAGCCTCCGTGTCTGAGCTGGCTAGATCGCTGACTTTGTGTGCTAGCGATTAGGTGCCTCACGCTGAGAGTGTGGGTTCGAAACCCGAATGGGATTCAACCTAGAAAGGCACTAGAATGTGTACTTTTCAAAGAAACTGCTATCCCAGATGTAACATTTGGTACATTTGACCACTTTCTAAATGGCATTGTGGATTCATGTCAAAGCAAGGTAAGCATGGCCAAATCATACATTCTCAGGCTGGAAAATTGGCCCATAATGTCATAAATTACATGTAGAAAGAATAAACAAATGAATCTCAAGCAGTGTCGCGATAAGTCTCAACTGTTGTTATCTATGCACATTTCTTGTCACTGTTTCCACAGTCAAAGGGTACCTCACATCAGCACGAACTATAATGTGCTATTGAACTCGCCACAAGACCTCGTTGTTTGCCCAGACAGGACACGCACATTTCCATCGTTTAACTTGTCGCGGGCTACCCACTACCCCATTCTTCACAATGGTACGTGCCAGTGGGCTGGCCTCATACATATTCATACGGGTTCTTTATTAGGTCACAACTCAACTTATGTCAGCTTATCAGTATGTTATTTAAGGCAGGAGCATCACATCCAAATAAACGCTATGACTATTGTAAGCCTATGTTAAAGCATGGGAGTTACGATCATCTTAGCACTAAGATCGCTTTGTGCAAGTGGACCCTGGTCTATAAGTATCACACCCAGTGGTTCATGTTCAATTCCCCACATGTGTACAACATGAAGCCCATTTATGGAGTCCCGGCCAAGATATTGATGAAATATTGCTAAAAGGTGGTGTGAGACCATACTCACACATTATTCTTATCTGAAAACCTCATGGCATCAACAAGTGATACGACCCCTGAAGATCCGGGATAGAATAGGTCTTCAGCAACCCATGCCTGCCGAAAAGCGACTAACAGGGCCGGGTCGTCAGGCTTGCTGACTTGGTTGATACATGCCATCGATCCCAGTTGCGTGGGTGGATGCTCATGATATCAATCACTGGATGTCTGGTCCATACTCTATTATTTACAGACCGCCGTCATATAGCTGGAATATTGCTGAGTGTGGCGTACCACAACAAACAAACAAAGTGTCTAATCGTAGACGTGTTCAGTTAAACCACGGGTCGCTCGATTGGTCTGACATACTTAAACCATATCCAACATTTATAGCACATAAACTGCCAAAAAAACATTGTTTTGTTAAAGGTATTTTGAAAGATATCAAGAAACTCAATGCTCAACTTTGAGACCACTGTGTAAGTTGGCCCTGCGTGAAACACGTGAAATCTGTCCCCTGAGCCTTTCGCACGTGCACCTCGCACTGCCGATTTGCGTTATGAAATGCATGTCCCAGGGCAAGTATACCATTCATTGTGGACCAACTCGAGCACTTTTATCAATTACTTAAATATAACTTGCCAATGTTGGTGGTCTTATCATGAGCAAACATAGCCCTCATCAAGATAATAGTAATTTCGTTTCTATCAGTTCGTTTCGTTGAACTAAAAGCTACCAAATCGCATGTACTGTACAAAAAATTGAATTCATAGAGTCACATACCGTATAAAAAAAATCATAACACATATTTCGAAGTCCATAAACAGATAAGCAATTAGTCCTGATATAACTTAATATTTAGTTGTTAATTTCTCACAATTCTTTCCCTTGTCACATTGGCAGAAGACTACATTCGTTTATCTTCCGTGCGGGTTCCAATCCCGCCGGCGACAAACGTTTTTCATGAAATTGTTCTATTATCAAGATGAATGATACTGGTAGTCTAGATCACGTGGAAACCTCGGTGTCTGAGTGGGTCAGATCGCTGACTTTGTGTGCTGGCGATTAGGTGCCCCATTACCCGAAGTGGTAAACGTCTGAGACCTGCATCCTTCGGGCTTTCCTCCCACATAAAGCTGGCACGTCGCGATATAACTGGAAAACTTTTAAAAGCGGCGTTAATCCAAACTCACTCACTCACTCACTTAAATGCAAGGAATCTGACGATCTTATAAGGTCGATTACTGTTTTTAAACTGCTCTTTGTTATGTAAACTTTTATGATTATTCAAATTACGTTTTGCCTGGTGATACCGTCCCCTACTGATCTTACATAGGCGTACGAACCAACGCTTAGATCTATTGCATCCTGGTCTACGTCAGGAGATACCCTGACTGACACGTTCCACACCAAATCTGCAACCAATATTACATCAAAGTTATCTCTGTATTTTACAATATCATCTTCTCAACAGGACCACCTTCGTGGTCTTGTGGTAGAGCATCCGCCCCGGCCGCGCCATACCAAAAGACGTTAAAAGATGGTACTTGATGGCTAAAAGGAGGACTGGTCAGTTCGGAGTCAGTATACTGTGTCTGAGTGGGGTATACGTGTTAAACTGCGGCGAGGTATCTCAGTGGGTTAGCACTATAAAATCGCCATCAGTCCGGACTAGTAAGAGTAAGCAGCCAAACCCACACGTGCATGCACGTCGCTATATATAAGTGCAATAATCTTGGACGCGAAGTTTAATGCCATTTCACCTCACCTCATCTAATATTCTCAACAAGCAAACATGCTGTGATCATAACAAGAAGATCCCTCTGGAGGAATGTACTCACATCCTACAAATATATCCTTGTCACTTTTCACCAGATGATATGAATGTTTTGTCCATAGGACACAATCACAATTAGTCCTCACTTCTGTGACCAGGTGAGACATATGTCTCTTAACAATAGCAGCTAGACCACCTGATTCTTGTGGAGGAGTTACTGTTCGTGGTGTAAACATAACACATAGGAAGATTTGATAGTTTGAATGTCATCAAGTTTGGTCTCTGCAAAGAGACCAATATCCAAATTATTAATCAGAGAAGTCAGGATTTATCAATTTGGATTCAAGTCCACATACATTAATGAACTTTATACACAGCTTAGTCATGTTTTAGGGATTGTTGTTGTTGTTGTTGTATTACTGTAGTTGTAATTCTTGTTGTTTATTGTTATTCTTCCTTGACACCTCTATGGGACACTGCACTTTACCTTTTGCCCAGGTTGAACAGTTTCTGGTGGAGATATGAATGTGTTTGATGTCGCTTTGCTATTGCTTAGAGGAGGGCAATCTCTCTGATACTGCCTGTCTCTAGTGTTATTATCATGATAGCCACTGTCTGAGCAGATTCTTCTGTTCTCTAAGTACGACCTGTCCCTTACAAACATTGCATTTTTACCATTTGACAAAGAACGTGTATTTCAAGTTTTGGGGACAACAGAGAGCTTAAAATGCGGCGCCATTCTATTTCCAACTATGACGTCATATCGTGTGCGGTGTGACCTCATAACGGTGACGTGCTGTGTACAACAAAAACCGTGCCAGGCTTGATTCATTTTCTTCAGGGACATGTAAGTATCGGCTTCATGGTGACAAACGGAGTATCAGTGTTACACACTTTCATTGTCTGCCATATATGCGAGCAAGGTATAATGATGTAAACAAACACTTTTTCAGCATAATGAAACGTCATATTTTTTTATCGGCGTTTTCTTTTTTTCAGATCCACAACCCAAAATGCGCGCTAAAATCAATCTCATTGATAACATTAAAGAGTTCGTGTTAAATTCTGTCACGGTAGAATTGAGATAAACATGTACAGCCAGATTTTATACAGTTCAGTTTCAGTTCAATTTAGCGCTATGAAATGTAACTTTGCTCAACATTGAAAACACAGTATGTTTATCTCCTTTTAGACATAAAATGCTGCTACTATTTTACCACTATAAAGACACATAGTCATTGAAACGTACATAAAATGTCTTTACTCTCCCGGTGAATATTGTGTATAAGCTGACAAAGCAAACGGTATAAACGTTACGTTGTGAGGATTGCAAGACCCGATTCACAATTCCCACTTATGATATTGATCATTTTTTCCGTCAAATCTGGCATGGCCATCTGTAGATCAGAGCAGGCATACAGAATAGGTACCTTGGTTCTTCAGGTGGAACTAAACGTGCAGGTCTGGGATGTGGCACACGTATAGACAATCTCTCTGGACCTCAGTTTGAACGGTATATGTCTCTATGGGTAATAAGCCTTGCACGACCCACCTTTCTAACATCTTATAGTCACATTTAGAAGCTGTAGTATTAACTGAAGACAGATTTGACGTCCTGCTTTCAGCTTCTTTATTCTTTCCTTGCAACCTTTCGGTATAGATGCTAGAACCGTTATCAAGCAAGTGAAACAGGTACCAGCATCTCTACCGAAGTGTCACAATGACAGAATATAGAAGTTGCAGGTAAAGAGGTGATAAGGTTGCCTGTGGTTTCACTATCGATGGATAGTGAGCTGCACCACCAGTGTGTAACATTATCCGTATTATTACACATCTACAGGGACACAGACAATACACTACACTCCACTTCTCCTGGCAGCTGATATGTCCAACTATTGATTAAATTTGGTACATTGTTTCAGCACGCATGGTGGAAGAAAGTGAAATGGGGGTACTTACATATCGGTCCATCACACGTTGCTGAAACAGAAGATGTTTTCATGAGGACATAGCCAGTTTATCCCAATGTGTGCACACCAAAAGAAAATAAGATTCATCAGATAGTTTTCAAGCAAGTGCATGAGTGAATCGCTGGCCATTTGTGCGTGTATATTTCAACCACTTGGTGCGAAGGATAACGCCCTACTCCACGGTATCCTCGGGAACGCAATACACTATGAAGAGATCACAAGCCCTGTGTTCCTTATCCCATGACTATGAATGAAATAAGGGATGCAGGGATGAGTGCGCCATTGTCACCTCTATCGGATTACCTTCAATGTTTCGTTTTCTTACCAACCTGCCTCTGTCAATTAGATATATATATATATATATTTGGGTATTTTCATTTAAGGGAATGAAGATTGTATGGCATTACACGTACATGTCCATGGACTTCATCTCTGTATGGTGTATGTAAATCATATCCAAGATTATTTGTAAGTGCGAAAACAAATGACACAGATACTGTGAAATGATATTTCAGGTATCAGATATATAAATACATGTGGCCCATATTATTCGGAAATAGAGAAAGATGTGGATTTTTGTATTTATCAAGGACCTGACCCAGCTAACACTGACAGTACACATGTATGTTGTAGTTGGAATCAGACTATTGGTGATTATATATTATATATATATGATATATTATGAGTAGACAATTTCTTTCACACGAAAGATTTTAAGTCCTTGTGCGCACCTTCTGATATCTATCCAGTGTGCATTGGATTGGTTAACGCCATTATGATTTGTAAGGTACATATTTCTATTGCTCTTTTGAACTGTTTTAAAGTCAGTGACATGACACTACCTGGCTCTGTATTCTTACCTAACCTTATAATACACAAAAAAGTGCCTGAAGCTATCACAGTTGAGTGAGTGGGTGAGTTGTGTTTAATGCCGCTTTTAACAGTATTCAAGTCATATCACGGCGTGTCAGCTTAATGTGGGAGGAAAGCCCGAAGTGATGCAGGTCTCAGACGTTTGCCACTTCGGTGAAACCCACGAGTACGGGTATGGTGCTGACAAACCTAGAAACATAACCGGGACGAACCGGGATTCGAACCCGCAATCATAGGTTTCTGGCAAACACAAGGGACGCAACTCTGCACAGCGAATTGTGGCGCCTTAGTTGACTGGGCCAACCGTGACACCCTATCACAGTTCAATAAAATAGTTATGTTATCTGTGACCTTTAACTTAACGGATAGTGTGTCGTCATCGTCTTTATCTGTGTGTCATAGGGAAACACCTTAGTCAGTTGGGTGGTCGATACATATAAAACACAAGTTGGCTTCAGGATTGATTTTCTCTTGTCATTACACATGGTCGTAGGTATCAGGCTGGTTATGAAGGTATCAGGGTGGGTATGTAGGTATCAGGATGGGTATGTAGGTAGCAGGTTTGTTATGAAGGTATCAGGATGGGTATGTAGGTATCAGGGTGGGTATGTAGGTATCAGGGTGGGTATGTAGGTTTCAAGTTGGGTATGTAGGTATCAGGGTGGGTATGTATATATCAGGTTGGTTATGAATGTATTAGGATTGGTATGTAGATATCTTGGTGGGTATGTAGTTATCAAGTTGTGTATGATATTATAGAAGTGTGGTTATGTCGGTATCTCATTCATTATTAAGGTATTAGGGTTGGTATGTAGTAATCTGGATGGGTATGTAGTTATCAGTTTGTGTATGATATTCTAAGGGTGGTTATGAAGGTGTGAGTGTGTTCTTTTAGGTATCAGATTCGTTATTAAGGTATCAAGGTGGGTAAAGTGTGGGTGAGTAGTTGTCGGGGTGGATATGTAGGTATCAGGAAAGGGATATAGGTATCATATTCCGTAAGTAGTTATCAGTTTGGGTAAGTAGTTATCAGGTTGAATAGGTAGTTATAAGGGCTGGTTTGTGGCATCAGGGTGGGTATGTCAATATCAGGTATGTAGGTGCATGATCGGGTAGGTAATTACCAGGTTGTGTGTGTAGGTGCATGATTTGGTATGTAGTTATCAGATTGGCTATGTTGTTATCACGTTGGGAATGTAGGTACATGTTTTGGTATGTAGGTAAATGATTAGGTATGAAGGTGCATGATTGGGTATGTAGGTACATAATGGGGTATGTGCGTGCATGGTTGAATATGTAGGTGCAAATTGTGGATGTAAGTATATAATTGGATATGTAGGTATCTATTTGCGTGTGTAGTGATAAGGGTTGGCATGGAGATACATCATGTAGGTACATGCTTAGGTATGTAGGTACGTGTGCGGATGTGTAGGTTTCCATCTTGTACATGTTCCAGTTAATAGATAGACGTGTTGATACATTTGAATTTTTCAAATTAATATGTATATGTCCATTGAATATGACAGTCTGTTTCTTTGTATGTCACTATGTGCACCGATTGATATTTTTTGTATGGAAAAGGATCTCAGCTAAAATGACATCGTTTTGCATGCTACTTTCAATAATTCAACATTGCATTTTGCTTCATACCAACTGCTGTTATGCAACATATTACCTTTTGCATTGACATACATTCGGCATTGCAGATTGCATTGACCAACTACACTCTAGATCTCCTCCTGAAAATGTGATTATGCCTGATGAAATACAGTATTTGTCTCTATTGCTAAACAATTGTTCATTCTGCTTTGTTTCAGAAAAGACTATTACGAGTGATGCAGAATGTAATATTGTCGGATTTATGATTCAACTACCCCGTTCCGCTTTATGCCTGGGGTTTTTTTTAAATCATATACACGTCTCGTCTACACGCATGTTTGCACGGTCGCTGAGAACAATCAACTTATGATAATTCATTCTGACTACGAAACTTACTACGAGGATAGCTCTGCGTCTCAAGATGACCAGGCCAATTCGTACAATTTCCCAGTTGAAAACATAATTTTGAAACATATTGATAAATGAAACATTGAAGAGCATAGTCCCCTCTTTATATTAGGTTTCAACACAACAGAACTTTATAGATCATATATTGCTAGGTATTTATCAGATTAAAGGTCTAAACAATATACGTTTTTAAATCCTCTTAATATGAATTGAAGGTGCTACCTCAGAAAGTATCAAAACGTGTGTCCCTTTTGGGAACGTTTCCTGAGTTGAGGCTGAGGCTGGTTTGTAATATTTGTCTCTTATTCAAACAAACCCATGTGCACTAACGGTTGTATGCATGACTAGCACATGTGTACATCGGAAGCGATTGATGCTATAATACATGGAGCGACGAATGACAATGCTATTATATTCTACCCAAAAGACGTTTATCTAAAGCATTATGAAAGAATCGGATGTTATTTAATCGTTTTGGAGTAGTACGTTATATCTGAAAAGATCTGTGGTCCAAAATCGGCCCCAAATAGCTCATGAATCGAAACAGTTTTTAGCAGGTCATTGTTTTTTCACGTCCGCAACGGCTTTTACATTATTGTGAATGAACCAGACAGGCACATTGGTACTACCAAGGTCCTCTGTGCCCAATGATCGATATATGGTCGCTTGGTCGGTTTGTTGTTTTACGCCGCACTCAGCAATATTCCAGCTATATGACGGCGGTTGATCGATATATGAAGCCAGTATATTGCAGCTCATGTAGCAACGAGTATGCGCCGTAGATGGGTACCTTAAAAAGAAACTAGAATCGAGGAAATCGGCTGCCCTAGCACTTTGGTTTCCAGCCATTCATGTACCACTTTATTAGTATTCGATGTACTTGAGGCGCTGGTCCGTTTTGACTGATATCCCATCGAGACACACAAAGCTAATTGCTCAAAATGTTCCAGTCATAATGCCAACAAGCAGAAGAGCATATGTATCATAATTTGTCATGTACGTCCCCGTCAAGCATGTGTGTTCACAAAACAATAATATCATACAACTCGTGGAAGGAATAGTTGAAATAAGATCACGACAATACTAAACTTTGCATCACTCACAGTAGCACCTTCAGGTAAGCAACATGGAAGTGGATGTATCGCAAACAAGGAGAATATCATTATCCCCCCGTCACAGTGGTATTTGTCAAAAAGGGGGATGTAGTTTGGGGGATGCAAAATGCAGTGTTGAATTATGAAAGCAGTATGAAGTATAATGCAAATTTAGCACAGCTCATCTTCCATACTCAGTAGGCGGACACAGAATCAGTTCAGGTAGGAATGTCTCTCCATAGATGAATTTTGCTTCATTATCACTCAAGAGATAAGTAATAAGTACCAAATAAACAGTGTGTGAGTAAGTATGGTTTTACATCGCTTTTAGCAATATTCCAGCAATATAACGGGGACACCAGAAATGGGCTTCACAGATTGTACCCATTTCGGGAATCGAACCCGGGTCTTCGGCTTGACGAGCGAACACTTTAGCCACTAAGCAACCCTATCGCCCCCACCAAACAAATAAGGTAAGAACTTTCTCTGGTGCTTCATTCTTTAGCTCTGCTGATTAAATTTTCATGAGGGCAGTTGAATATGTAACAGTTTGTATGTCTGTTTGGAACTAGGGACCTATATCTCACACATTCTACATCTGTTCACAAACACTGCTTGTCCACCCTTCACCTTATATTTGTTTACAAACTACGGTTGTCCATCTTACGCCCTGTATTTACTGACGGACGAGTACAATCGGTACCCTGTTTGTGTCTACATACAACCTACAACAACAGTCCTGCATATGTGAACTCACCACGAACTCATCCTCTGCTTCTCCTCCAACCTGTATCAGCTCTGCTCCAGACATGACTTCGGGCTGAAACACAGCAAGTACTTTCTTTAATACCGATATTGTCTTTTGCACCAATATCTCTTAACAATATTGTCTTTAAGATAAGATCAACACATATGCTAATTAACCAACTATTTGGATGTTTTAGTAGAACAGGCTTAGTAACCACATATTTCAATGTTGATTTAAGGCACTATTAAGATGTTTACCCAGTTAACAGTTTTTCGGCACTTCGAAATCTATGGACTTTCAATTTTTCTATTCTTATTGCAATTTGACAAGCAGCTGTCTTTAATGGCCTAAGATTAGATTTCAAAGGGTTTTGTCGCTTTTATTCATGTATATGGAAACCATGTATCTTTGTTTGACACATATCTGCCGCATAATGTGCAATTGTGCATGTATTTTCATACACTTACCAAATACCAGTCTTCATCATCACTGTCAAAGTCTTCATTGTCAAAGTCTACACTGTCACAGTCCTGTATTTTGGTCTCACACAACAAGTCCAACCAATGACATCTGATACTTGTCTTTAACTACTCTAAGTATTGAGTCAGGGAATAGGTGCTGCAATGTTCATTATCTACAGAAATACGACGTTTTGTTTTTGCCGCACATGCAATTTATTTCCACCACAAGCTAAAGCGCGCCAGAGACGTATTCGGCACATCCAACACAAATAATTATTGATTTCCTCTGTCAATATATTTGCCGTAGAGTAGTGTTCCCGAAATATTCCACAACAGTAAAATAAACTATAGCTAGACGCTTGTTAGAAGTTCACCATGCTCATACCTGTGTAGGACTTCTATCCTCCATGTTATTCCTGAACTGTTCAGCTGCCTGATTCGTGATGGACTCAATAGCCTGGAAGGAAGATTGAGAATATGAGAAACACAAAGTGATATAACAACATAGTCCTGCGTGATGTAGACTTAAGCTACTGGCTATAATATACAGGCACTACCACTACTACAAACACTACGACTACTACTACTACTGCTGATGTTGATTCTGATACTACCACTACTACTGCTACTACAACTACTACTACGACAACGACTACTACTACTACTACTGATACTGATACTACCACTACTACTGCTGCTTCTACTACTGCTGATATTGATACTGATACTACTACTACTACTACTACTGCTGCTGCCACTACGACTACTACTGCTACTACTACTACTGCTACTACTACTACTACCACTACTACTACTACTACTACTACTACTACTACTACTACTACTACTACTACTGCTTCTACAACTATTAATAATGATAAGAGAAAGGTGAGACATAACTTGTCACTTCACGACATCAAATAATACAAATATTATTAGAACTATTTACAAATTTTATAAATCATCTTTATAAATTGAATATCTGTTCCTTTTGTCTTAAGACAGTTTCTTTGTGTAGATTTTGTTCAATTATTGTAACAGATGGCCCATATCTTAAGGACAGATATTCACAGAGCGACATCTGGGTCACAACGTTGATCTCCTGTATTACATGCTTAATTAGTGAAGTGAAGTCAGTGTCACACAATCACACCGTAAAGGTTCCTATTACACATGCCAATGCCTTTTTAGGTACCAATAACGTTTGATATGTTTTAGCAACTGTGTTATATTTTCTTCTAAACAGTAACATATGAACTGAACAAAGTGAGAGACCGTGGGAAATGGTCTAAATATCCTGCAGGGTGGAACCGTTTGTGCGGCTGGTTAACCTTGTATTTTATTTGTACATCCACACGGGGAAAACCCTGTTGCTATTAATATAGGCTGTGTCACCTGTCCACACATCGGATTAATCCTGGAGTCGCTTTTCCCTTTTGAACGGTTCATGTCACCTACGGCTGAATCACAAGATTGTTGTGACAGCCCAGACAATTGTCAGCAAGTGAGAGTAGATGTGTCTTTTAAATGTAAGCACAATCATTCCAAAGATGAACTGGTTATAGCATACAGCCATATAATTAAAACAGAGACAATTATGTAAAGTGATCATATGTGTCCTTGAATACCTTAAACTGGAGTATCCCTTTAATAAAGAGAATCTAAGGAATAGGCAATAACGAAACCCGCTATCGTGGCTGATCAGATATATTTTTAAATTCAACACACGTCACAATATCGGCAATAAGTAAACATGTTTGTGACATATGTAAAAAACGACATAGAAATTGATTTGTCATTCAAACGTTTATGTCAACTACTACATCATATATCATAGGTATATCTACAACCGAATCTTATGACTTCAAACTGCATTGTGTGATTTCAGCACACATTCACTGACGGAAGACCTATTACAAACGCCTATCAGAAATCAAATATATGTGAACGACTAAAAACTGTGCTGCTTCTTGGTGTCAGGTTTTAGTCAGTTTGAATCGTTGTCTTTGATGTTAACAACAACGCCCCTTGATGCAGTCATATCAACACGCACCTACCACCCCTCTATCACCCCAGCCGCTTCATGAGTTCAATAGTTAACATTCCCCCACTCCTTCCGGTTCGTCGTATCTGAGGTCATTGTCTGCCACTGAATGTTTCTCGTACATATAGGACGCAATATATCCGACAGAACTATAGATGTGTCTGAAGTCTTTGTGGCGAGTTTGTTCTTATTGGAAGGGACACATGCTTCAGTGGACGACTCGTTATCACATGTTTTGTCGGGTATCAGTATTGCATTGGTGCTTAGTCCCAGTTGTCGGGGTTTCAGTATTGAGATGGCAGTTAGTCCTGTGTGTAGTGGTATCCGTATTGAATTGGTGGTTATGAAGTTCCAGTGTCAGTGTATCAGTGATGGTTAGTCCCGTGTGTCGGAGTATCAGTGATGGTTAGTCCCGTGTGTCGGAGTATCAGTGATGGTTAGTCCCGTGTGTCGGGGTTTCAGTATTGAGGTGGCAGTTAGTCCCGTGTGTCGGGGTATCAGTGATGGTTAGTCCCTTGTGTCGGAGTATCAGTGATGGTTAGTCCCGTGTGTCGGGGTTTCAGTATTGAGGTGGCAGTTAGTCTCGTGTGTCGGGGTATCAGTGATTGTTAGTTCCGTGTGTCGGGGTATCAGTGATGGTTAGTCCCGTGTGTCGGGGTATCAGTATTGAGGCGGCAGTTAGTCCCGTGTGTCGGGGTTTCAGTATTGAGGTGGCAGTTAGCCCCGTGTGTGGAGGTATTAGTGATGGTTAGTCCCGTGTGTCGGGGTATCAGTGATGGTTAGTCCCGTGTGTCGGGGTATCAGTATTGAGGCGGCAGTTAGTCCCGTGTGTCGGGGTTTCAATATTGAGGTTGCAGTTAGTCCCGTGTGTCGGGGTATCAGTGATGGCTAGTCCCGTGTGTCGGGGTTTCAGTATTGAGGTTGCAGTTAGTCCCGTGTGTCGGGGTTTCAATATTGAGGTTGCAGTGAGTCCCGTGTGTCGGGGTATCAGTGATGGTTAGTCCCGTGTGTCAGGGTTTCAGTATTGAGGTGGCAGTTAGTCCCGTGTGTCTGGGTATCAGTGATGGTTAGTCCCGTGTGTCTGGGTTTCAGTATTGAGGCGGCAGTTAGTCCCGTGTGTCGGGGTATCAGTATTGAGGTGGCAGTTAGTCCCGTGTGTCGGGGTATCAGTGATGGTTAGTCCCGTGTGTCGGGGTTTCAGTATTGAGGTGGCAGTTAGTCCCGTGTGTCGGGGTATCAGTATTCATATATGGCATATTACGGTTTCCCCATCTTCAGTCACCAAACTGTTATTTGAGCGTCGGAATTTACAAAGTGCTCTACCGTAAGCATCACAATGCACAGATTAAAGGTTCTTTATTTTAATTATGCCATAATATAATATTTCTATAATATCTGGGCTTTGGGTCATGTCCCAATTTATCAATCCATGACTGTTTATCAATGTCAACACATCTCTGTTTGAACAAACCAATAAAACACCTCATATTTCCAAAACCTTGCTCTATCCAAGGAAAACCCAAACCATGGCTAAATGAAAAGCTCCTTGCTTTTAAGTGCAACAATCTGCCGCCTTTTCTGCTAATTAATGCTGATAGAAATATTGACAATAGTCACAAACAAAAATTCATATGTTGGTTCACTTAGAGCATGTAGAGAGAATATCGACATAAGACGTTCCTCACCACAATATTTGGTACACTTGGTACTTCAGAAATATACCATGTACATTGAGAATATGAGGTGAAGAAAAGAATCCCCCAAGTTTCCCATCAAATATATGAACACATGAATAGGTAGATTAACAAAATTGTGTATTGTAGTTTTTAAACTTGACAAAACCGTGACAGCCTGCTGTGACAATGTCTCTTGAGTGATACACCAAGAGCCAGAAGAGAAATGAACTCCTAAATATTTAAACAAGAAACTATATTAATGGGATTTAATTTCAGCATGACTTTTCAAATTGACGTTTAATTGCCATTTGTAACAACAAGTTGTTAACTCCTCAATTTGTCTCCGTCAACTTATAACGGTGCCATCAAACATAACAATATCATCTGCCAGAGTATGATAAACAATTCCAACGAATCAGTACCAATGCACTTCTGATTGTCAAGGCACAAATATATTTAACTATATCATTTATAAAGAAAGAAAATAAGAACGGCGACAACTGATATCCCTGCCGGACACCAAATGAACATTAAAATGACTGTGTTGCCACCTCGTAGTAAAACACATGACTTCACTTTCATATTGTTAATTGATCGAAATATGTTACCTTTCACATTTCCAATCCATAACTGACAAAACAGACACCTCCTAAAACTTTAATGGAAAGCTGACTTAAATTGATAAAAACACAGAATCTACCATTATACATAGACATATAATTGACTGGTGATGGGTGTGTATGTTGTATTTTGTGTTTGGAAGGTTGGTGATGTCTATGGTTGTTGGTGTTAGTTGTGGTAGGTTGTATGTGATCTGTATGATGGTTGGTGATATCTGTGGTAGGTTTTATTTGATGTGTGATCTGTATAGTGGTTGGTGATATCTGTGGTAGGTTGTAATTGATGTGTGATCTGTATAGTGGTTGTTGATAGTTGTGGTAGGTTTATGTTATGTGTGGTCTTACAACTAATCAAGTTAATATTTATTCTTAATGTGACGTGCGTGATCAGTGAGTTCTATACCATACTACCATGTGTGCTTTTCAACTGACAACAAACACCTTTAATCATTCTCATTACTAGTATAGTTTATAGTTTCCCCTTTGAAAAGCCACATAAGAATAGTAAGACAAGTTCTATGGATGAACAACTTCTTTATTACAATTAGTGCGACGTTTCGGTGTAGGTCCTAACACCTTTATCAAGCAAGTGACTGATAGTGCTAAACAACATAGGTATATATACCTATTAACATCAACATAACATTCATGAAAGAAGTCACATAAGAATATCCTAAACATGGCATACACCCTACTCACCAGTAGAGTACACGTCCGTCAAGTTATACTTAGTTTAACACCGTATCTTGGTGTGCCCGTTAAGGTAACTCCTAATGTTCTGTGATCAGACTATCAGTGTGTTGACGGTTTATTTGCACTAAACTGCAGTAAGCGTGGCTGGTTAACCTTGTTGCTATAGGTAGATCCACGTTGGCCCCTGACACTCAAGCAACACCGGTTAATCTTCCTAAGTATACATCTTTCTGATCGTAAACTGTCTTTGTAACATTCAGAACTATTCAGTTGTTTTATGCAAATGATATTTAGATCATTATCGACATTTAAACTTCTTTCAACGTATCATAACACAATACGACAGCTGGTTGATCAATTGAGCAGAGGTTATGGTTGTGCTGTTTCAGAACTGAGAGTAACGTCAGATTAACCCCCGTCTAAGGTGGAGCTATATATTTACACATTTACACGGGGTGTCATATCTGATGCTAAGTCTGAGGTCACAAGATATAAATAGTAAGATTATACTGATGTTACAGCATCTCAAAACAGAAACAACTAGACGTTCAATACTCTCACATAAATATAATATTTACTCTTTAATGTCTGGCATTGAATACAAGTAACATTGCCACATGGTTTGTAAACTGCTGTTGGTATGTATATCTATGTAAAAACTTTAGATGAATAATATGAAAATACAGTTTAATTTCTTAATCTACTTCTGAGTTGTGGTTGCACGGTCGAAAATTGAAAAATGTCTTTATGATCTAACAACATTTGTTAGCCCCACAGTGAAAGTATTTACAAGAGGATATTATTAGAAAGATACCACTGTACATTACGAGTCCTGCATTTAAACATTAGTATCATATGTGTTGTATGTTTTGTTGAAATAGATGACTATAACCGTATAACGACAATAGTTGACAGTCACGAAGTCAGTACAATAACATATAAACCAGTTTCTAGCATGATGGATTAATCCTGCCGCTCGTGTGAAGTCACGTGACTAGCACTTCAAATGACATGTCTCCACCAGTGCAGCTCGCTGCATATATATAAATATATATATGTCACACAGATGGCCAAGGAGATTAACCACGGTATTGGACAGACGCACACATGGCCAGTGAGATTATTTACTATATTTGAAACTGAATGTCTCACTGTGAACAAGTAATGAAAGTTCGATGATAGACTATGATCCCTCAACAAGATACTATTGTTAAAATATACGTGACGACATTGATTAAAGTTCTTTAGCAAGCATAATTTTGATAAATGTATTGATGTGTACCTACCTAGATTTGTCCAGAATAACACACAAATACACGGGTATGTCCGTTTATGATCGCAATATATGTCCGCGGTCCACACAGCACTGTAGCGCCGTGTGTTCTGCGCCCGGACCTATCTGTGGGTTGTCTTTATACCACACGGGAGTGACGCCACCGCTGGTTAACCTGATCTAAAAATAGGTCCACGTTGGGCCAGGAACTGAAGTCTCACAACAACGCTGGTTAATCGTTGACTAAATCTTCCTGTCAGCATCAAGTTGCTAGTACTCTGATAGTTGACCTCGAGATATATTTACGTGAATCAGGCTTTCTGATAGACAATTGCTTTCCCTTCAAATACATTTCTTACTTGACTTAAATGAGTTTGGGTTTATGCCCTTTTTTCACAATATTCCCGCAACATGTTGGCGGACGACACCATGAGTGAGCCCACACTTTGTACACTTGAGGGAAACGAACAAGGGCCCAACCTCAGAGTTGCTTATGTACTATTACCACAATCCTTAGTACATTTGCAGGTGCTTGGACTTGCTATGTGAGACTAGCCCTGACATTCTATCAAGGCAGATTAATCTTGCTGTTATAAAAAGATCCACGTTGGTACAACGGTCGACTCACAAAAATGGTGAATCGTTGTGTTTTGTCATGTTCTGCTTACACACAGTATTGTCATGTGGTTTATATTTTACATCTGCTGCACACTGATTCATGGTAGTGATGCTTAATGTTATTCAAACGGATACTTTTGTTACAGCATGAAAACAAAAGCCGATATAAGGTGGTGACTGTTGGTTCCCTGCCTGGCGCTCAGCATTTAGGGGATAAAACAAGGACTGGTCGGCCCAGAGTTGGTATACCCTGTCTTATTGGGGTAACCATGTTACATTCTGGCATAGTATCTCAGTGGGCTCTTACTATCAAATCGGCATTAGTCAGAACTAGCACACACATAGACAGTCAGGCAGAAATACATACACACATAAAGACACACACACTGAAACACAAAGACATCAAGATATACCCGTAAAGGTAACTCCTTATGTTCTTGGATCAGACTATGTGTGTAGACGGTTTATTTACACTAAATTGCAGTATGTGTGGCTGGTTAACCTTGTTGCTATAAATAGATCCATGTTGGCCTCATGCCACTCATACAGAGCTGGTTAATCTTCCCATACATCTTTCTGATTATTAGCTGCCTTGGAAGTTTGATATCTTCTTTTCAAACAACTCTTTTAGTTTGATGAAGGAAGAATGTGTAATGTTATTAACTGAGGGTGTCAAAGCTGCAGCAGTTAAATAAACTGAATTATTTGGACATTGTTGCTCACAAGTTGGTTATGACAGCTACAATTTTGCTCAGAGCACAGATAATCAACCACCATAGTTTGATGAATAATGTAATAATCGCAAGGATGAAAAGTACAAATGTCTTTATAAGCTTAGAAAATTTAAGTGCGAAAAAAACATCAATGATTATATATTGGCTAAATCTAACATTAAACATTGCTGTAAGCAAAAAAAGAGTTTCTATGACAGTAAAACAGCTGACGATATCAAATATTTCGCCTCCAAGAGTAATTGTACAGAGTTTTGGAAATCATTAAAACGCCCCTCATCTATAGTGATAAAGGCAAATCATCTGTTACTCGAGAAGTGTGGTATTCCTATTTTAAGAATTTGTTCACTGAACAGAGCATTTGCTGTTTAACAAAGTTCTTGATAGCGGAGTGATTCCTGAGGTATAGAATCTTGGGATGATAATACCATTATACAAATGTGGATCCTAACAACTACAGGGGCATTTCCCTTTGGAACATCAACATAATATTAGGGCAGGTTTATAGGTCTATTCTAGAAAAAAACGCCTCAGAATCTGGAGAGCGGGAAATGAGTTTATTTCAGAATCCCAAGCACGTTTCCTGTCTCATTATTCTACCATTGATCATATCTTTACGTTGCATACATTATGTTCCAAATATCTCTGTAAGCCAAAAGGCAGATTTTATTGTGCATTTATTGATTTTAGAAAGGTGTTTGATTATGTTGACAGGCAAAAACGCTATATTTACTTCTACAAAAGGTATGCTATGGTAAAATGTACAATGTGTTAAAAAGTGTTAAAAAATCTGTAAAAGGAGATGTAAAGAATGGTTGCTTTAAAACGTTTTATTAAACACACCAAGACAAGGGGTAAGACAAGGCTGTGTTTTGAGCCCTGTCTTATTTATATTCTTTTTAATGAGCTTGTTTTGGAAACGTATGCTGCTTGCAATCATGGTACATTTGTTACTCAAAATATTGAAGATCTGATGTTACTTTTATTTGCCGATGACATTGTACTTTTCTCGAATACTGTTCGGGGCTTGCAGAAACAGCTAGATGTTTTAAATACATATTGTTTGAAATGGGTATTGTGTGTAAACATTGATAAATCAAATGTTATTGTATTTAGAAATGGAGGAATAATAACTAATTATGAAGTATGGACACTGGATGATATGAAGATAAAGACGGTAATGTACTATAAATATCTTGGAATTATGTTCTCCTCGCGGTGGTTATTCCAAGATGTTGGTAATAAGAACATGTTTCGATCTGCATTAAGAAGAGATATTTATTTCCAATCATGGTACCACAGTTTAAAGTCGTCTACTTTGTTAGTGCAGTATGCTAATATAAAATCTCTTCTGCGACCCGAATTATACATAACAGTACTCAGTGACAAACGATTAGTAAGAGCAAAGAGTAAATTTCGAATATCTCTTCACAACTTTCGAGTCAACATTATTTGTAAAAGGTCACTGTTAAATATACCTCATACAGAATCTATAATGTAAAGAATGTGACCTTCATTTCGTAGAGGATGAATACCATGTCTATTTGCATGTAAGAAATATATTGTATGTTGAGAAATACTTTTTTTACCTCATCACAGAAATATTAAAAAGGTAATATTACGTTTGCAAATTTATTTAAATCAGGTGACGTTAATGTAGTACGGTTGATAGTTTTATATTTATGTAAATTATTTAAAATGAGTTCGACAGAGATGTAACACTCTGGACATGTGAACTAAAATGTTATTTATCTTACAACTGTACTGTGGAGAAACTTCATTTGTATCATTCAACACTCTTCAGCGGTTTTACGCAAATGATATTTATATCAATGTCGGAATTTAATATCGGATATATGACGTATCATAACATAATACGATAGCTGGTAGATCGATTAATCTGAGGTTACGGCTGTGCTGTGTTCAGATTAACCCCCGTCTGTGGTGGAGCTATGGGTTTACACATTTACACGTGGTGTCCCATGTGATGCTAAATCTCAAGTCACAAGATGTTTACAAGAGAAAAGTACACATCTCAAAACAGACACATGTATATGCTCATTACTATCACATAAACATAATATTTACTCTTAGGTGTCTGGCATTGAATACAAGTAACATTGCCACATGGTTTGTAAAGTGTTGGTGGTTTGTCTATATAGAGACTTTAGATGAATAATATGAATGAGATTAAGTCTAATTTCTGATTCTACTTCTATGTTGTGAAACTACTGCAGTAAATTGAAATATGTCTATATGATCTAACAACACCTTTGAGCCAATAGTTGAAGTATTTAGAGGATGATATTGACAGAAAGATACCACTGTACATTACGACTATATACGGCAATATATATGTACATCTATGTTTATTGACTGTTTTCTTGAAACAGATAGCCATTACCGTATAACGACAGTAGTTGACAGTCACGAAGTCACTACAATACATATTAACCAGTTACAAGCATGGTGGATTAATCCTGCCGCTCGTTTGAAGTCACGTGACAAGCCCTTCAAATGACATGTCTCCACCAGTGCAGCTCGCTGCATATATATATGTCACACAGATGGCCAAGGAGATTAACCACGGTATTGGACAGACGCACACATGGACAGGGAGATTCACGATCATATTTGACACTGAATGTCTCACTGTGAATGAGTAACGAAAGTTTGATGACAGACTATGATCCCTCAACAAGATACTACTGTTAAAATATACGTGACGACATTGATAAAAGTTCTTTAGCAAGCATAATTTTGATAAATGTATTGATGTGTACCTACCTAGAGTTGTCCAGAATAACACACAAATACACGGGTATGTCCGTTTATGATCGCAATATATGTCTGTGGTCCACACAGCACTGTAGCGCCGTGTGTTCTGCGCCCGGACCTCACTCAGGGTTGTCTGTAGACTACATGGGAGTGACGTCACCGCTGGTTAACCTGATCTAAAAATAGGTCCACGTTGGACCAGGAACCGAAGTCTCACAACAACGCTGGTTAATCGTTGTCTAAAATCTTCCTATAAGCATCAAGTTGCTATTACTCTGATCCCTCCGATGGTTGACCTTCAGATATATTTACATGAATGAGACTTCTGTTTTCCCTTGTCTTCAAATGAATTTGTAACTTGACTTAATTGGGTTTGGGTTTATGCCCTTTTTCACAATATTCCAGCAATATGTTGGCGGGTGACACCATGAGTGAGCCCACACTTTGTACACGTGAGGGAAACGAACAAGGGCCCAACCTCAGAGTTGCTTATTTACAATTACCACAATTCTTAGTACATTTGCAGGTGCTTGAACTTGCTATGTGAGACTAGCCCTTACATTCTATCAAGGCGGATTAATCTTGCTGTTATAAATAGATCCACGTTGATACAACGGTCGACTCGCAAAAATGATGAATTGATGTGTTTGAGTCATATTCTGCTTACACACAGGATTGTTTTGTGATATATATTTTATATCTTCAGCACGCTGACTTATGGTAGTGATGCTTAGTGGACTGGTCGCATGGGAGTGGGGTATCCATGTTATATTGTGGCATCGTATCTCAGAGGGCTGTCAATATAAACTCGTCATTAGTCCGGACTAGTCGATATGCATACACCGACAGACGGACAGACACACAGTGACACGCACACAGGCACAGACATGCAGATACAGACACAAAAGACACATACACAGATATAGACAGACACAGAGACACAAACACACGCACACAGACACAGACACACACACACACACACACACACACACACACACACACACACAGAAACACTAAGACGCACAGACACAAGCACACAGACACACACATACAGAAACACACACAGACACACACTCAGGCAGAGACACAGATACACACAGACACACATTGAGACACAAACATACAAACACAGACACACTAAGACGCACACATACACACACAGAGACACACATGGTGACAGGGCGCCTATGCTATGTTGTCTCCCTGATGGTTGGTGACAGTTGGTGATAGGTGTGCACGTTTGTGGGTGTGTGATGCATCTGGTGAAGTGTAAATGTAGTTATCCTACTCTCATAATCAAAGTAGTCACACACATGCTACAGCTACATTGTTTACTGACACCACCAGCTTCAGGTCGGTGAGTCAGACTGACATGTAAGGCTTAAGGAAGCGTGTTAGTTATACACAAAAGTAGAAACTCAGCTATTGGGGAGGTATTGTACCCCAGCAATGGAGATACCCACAACTCCCCCGTCTGCTCAAGCGGAATACCCTGAATACTTTATCGTGGCTGGTTAATCTTGTGCTATAAATGCATCCACGGGTAAACCACGATGCTATATATAGATAGTTTGAGTCACTGCGCTGCACGGCGGATTAATCCTCGAGAATTTCTATTGCATGTTTCCCCTAGTGTCGGCTGCAGGAAATACAATGCAGTCGTCAGCAAGTGAGTCCAAAATGTGTACACGGTAAAATATGTTTAGAACGTGAACACAGACAAGACATGTTTAGATCAAAACATGATTAGGAATGCGTTATAACGTTATAATCCTAAACGGGATGCACATTTCGTTTGTTCTATCTAAACGCATTTAAGTCTAAACAAAAGGAATGAGCTATCGTCTCACACCCTAAACACCATCAAACGCGCCCACAATCCAAACATCTTATCCGTATTTGACTTATTACACAATGATGCGCACTTTATTGAAACATGTTTAAAGTACAAACATGTTTCCAATTTAACCCTGTTTATGATAAGTCAAATAAGGCAATAAGTCAAATATGGATAAGATCTACAATTTATATTGCAATTAGATGTGCAAATCAGATTCACTGGCACTTGCTCAACACATATATCCTAGGTAGACGTTGGTGCTCTACCGGATATTTCTCTTATGACAACACACAAGTCCGTCTGTGGGTCCACGCAGGATCTCTGAGGCGTAAGAGGGCCAACCTGCCTAGCCGCTGTCCGAGGGTCAAGTCCCACTCACAGAAAGAGTACTATCTTTAACCCTCACTGTCAGACTGCAATGTATGTGTTACGTTACATACATGGTCAGCCTGCAGTATCCCGCACCTCATCCACAAAGTTAAGCTTCAGTGGCCAACCGGCCATTCTCTGGCATTAATTACAACCCGCTGACCCGCACATGACTATGTGCTGCTGACCATGGTGATGATACCCCAGCTGCTGTTATAATTTGTATTGGCAGCACTTTGTTTATTTAAATAGATATAATCAACTTACTTAATTAAGGGAATATATAAAACGTATATACACTCCATGTAAAAATATATAGACTCCCTGTTAAAACCTATATACCCTGCCAAACTGCCTATGATACATATACCACCAGGACTTACAACGAATTTGGTACAATATTAAAATGTACAACTTAACCAAACTCGGTTAATGGTGACTGAGGTTAATTACACTTGTGACGACAACAGCCTCCGTAGTAGAGGTGGTGGTGTGGAGGACCACACATCAAGATTGAGTGAGTGAGTATGGTTTTACGCCGCGTTTAGCAAATTTCCAGCAATTTCCGGAAATGGGCTTCACACATTGTACCCTTGTCAGGAATCGAACCCGGGTCTTCGGCGTGACGAGCGAACGCTTAACCGTTAGCCTGACCGACCGCCCCACATCAAGAGGTTGCAGAGGTTGAAACATATATCTGTTGATAAATGTGTTGCCGCTGTGTGACTTGTAGAATTTCTCTCACATAGATAGCTGGCAATGTAAGTATATCTGATTACTACGATAGACCCTTAACGTTGTTTAGTTACCACACCCCCCCCCCCCCCCCCCACACACACACACACACACACATATATATGGGTCAGAGGCATGTTGGCCTGGTTTATTCCTTGAGATACTGTTGAATGTAGCCATGAACGACGTGTGTTATGACGAAGCTAAGTCAATAACTGATTGTATGGTCTCATCATGACTGTTCCTTACATGCATGACTGGAATCAAGAACGTGCTTCTTTTGTAAATGAGCTTAGGGTCTTTGTTAATTTTTTTTACAAATATGAATGGTGGTTATGGAGCTGGTGGGTCGTCCCGCGGAGGATATTTGCATTGACCTGGTGCGAAGACTCGTGTGTAATATCATGGTTACTAAACTCGCAGGAGTTATGCCCCTTCGCCTACACTCAGGGGCCGCTTGTTCCGTAACCTCGGAAGTCGCTAATACAAGAGAGCTCAGAGATCGTGATGTTTCTGCTCTCCATTGGAGGTCGCCGTGTGTCGGAAAAAAGTATTTAGTTGGCAGTTAGTCATGTTTTTTTCGGTATCAGTATTAAGTGGGGGGGATATGTCTTCAGTTTTCCACCTGGTACTGTATCTGACATACAGAGAGGTCTCTATACACATTTCCACCTGGTGGTGTATCTGACATACAGAAGGATCTGTATACACATTTCCACCTGGTGCTGTATCTGACATACAGAGGGATCTGTATACACATTTCCACCTGGTACTGTATCTGACATACAGTGGGATCTGTATACACATTTCCTCCTGGTGCTGTATCTGACATACAGAGAGGTCTGTATACACATTTCCACCTGGTACTGTATCTGACATACAGAGAGGTCTGTATACACATTTCCACCTGGTGCTGTATCTGACATAGAGAGGGATCTGTATACACATTTCCACCTGGTGCTGTATCTTACATACAGAGGGATCGGTATACACATTTCCATCTGATCCTCTATCTTACATACAGAGGGGTCTGTAAACACATTTCCACCTGTAGTGTATCTGATATACAAAGGGATATGTATACACATTTCCAACTGGTACTGTATCTGACATACAGAGGGATCTGTATACACATTTCCACTTGGTGCTGTATCTGACATACAGAGGGATCTGTATACACATTTCCTCCTGGTGCTGTATCTGACATACAGAGAGGTATGTATACACATTTCCAGCTGGTGCTGTATCTGACATGCAGAGAGGTCTGTATATATATTTCCAACTGGTGCTGTATCTGACATACAGAGAGGTCTGTATACACATTTCCACCTGGTGGTGTATCTGACATACAAAGGGATTTGTATACACATTTCCTCCTGGTGCTGTATCTGACATACAGAGAGGTCTGTATACACATTTCCAGCTGGTGCTGTATCTGACATTCAGAGAGGTCTGTATACACATTTCAAGCTGGTGCTGTATCTGACATACAGAGGGATCTGTATACACATTTCCACCTGGTGGTGTATCTGACATACAGAGGGATCTGTATACACATTTCCACCTGGTGCTGTATCTGACATACAGAGGGATATGTATACACATTTCCAGCTGGTATTGTATCTGACATACAGAGGGATCTGTATACACATTTCCAGCTGGTGTTGTATCTGACATACAGAGGGGTCTGTATACACATTTCCACCTGGTGTTGTATCTGACATACAGAGGGGTCTGTATACACATTTCCAACTGGTGCTGTATCTGACATACAGAGGGGTCTGTATACACATTTCCACCTGGTATTGTATCTGACATACAGAGGGATCTGTATACACATTTCCTCCTGGTGCTGTATCTGACATACAGAGGGGTCTGTATACACATTTCCACCTGGTGCTGTATCTGACATACAGAGAGGTCTGTATACACATTTCCACCTGGTGCTGTATCTGACATACAGAGGGATCTGTATACACATTTCCATCTGGTGGTGTATCTGACATACAGAGGGGTCTGTATACACATTTCCACCTGGTGCTGTATCTGACATACAGAGAGGTCTGTATACACATTTCCACCTGGTGCTGTATCTGACATACAGAGGGATCGGTATACACATTTCCATCTGATCCTCTATCTTACATACAGAGGGGTCTGTAAACACATTTCCATCTGTAGTGTATCTGATATACAAAGGGATATGTATACACATTTCCAACTGGTACTGTATCTGACATACAGAGGGATCTGTATACACATTTCCACTTGGTGCTGTATCTGACATACAGAGGGATCTGTATACACATTTCCTCCTGGTGCTGTATCTGACATACAGAGAGGTATGTATACACATTTCCAGCTGGTGCTGTATCTGACATGCAGAGAGGTCTGTATATATATTTCCAACTGGTGCTGTATCTGACATACAGAGAGGTCTGTATACACATTTCCACCTGGTGGTGTATCTGACATACAAAGGGATTTGTATACACATTTCCTCCTGGTGCTGTATCTGACATACAGAGAGGTCTGTATACACATTTCCAGCTGGTGCTGTATCTGACATTCAGAGAGGTCTGTATACACATTTCAAGCTGGTGCTGTATCTGACATACAGAGGGATCTGTATACACATTTCCACCTGGTGGTGTATCTGACATACAGAGGGATCTGTATACACATTTCCACCTGGTGCTGTATCTGACATACAGAGGGATATGTATACACATTTCCAGCTGGTATTGTATCTGACATACAGAGGGATCTGTATACACATTTCCAGCTGGTGTTGTATCTGACATACAGAGAGGTCTGTATACACATTTCCACCTGGTGTTGTATCTGACATACAGAGGGGTCTGTATACACATTTCCAACTGGTGCTGTATCTGACATACAGAGGGGTCTGTATACACATTTCCACCTGGTATTGTATCTGACATACAGAGGGATCTGTATACACATTTCCTCCTGGTGCTGTATCTGACATACAGAGGGGTCTGTATACACATTTCCACCTGGTGCTGTATCTGACATACAGAGAGGTCTGTATACACATTTCCACCTGGTGCTGTATCTGACATACAGAGGGATCTGTATACACATTTCCATCTGGTGGTGTATCTGACATACAGAGGGGTCTGTATACACATTTCCACCTGGTGCTGTATCTGACATACAGAGAGGTCTGTATACACATTTCCACCTGGTGCTGTATCTGACATACAGAGGGATCTGTATGTACACATTTCCATCTGGTGGTGTATCTGACATACAGAGAGGTCTGTATACACATTTCCACCTGGTGCTGTATCTGACATACAGAGAGGTCTGTATACACATTTCCACCTGGTGCTGTATCTGACATACAGAGGGATATGTATACACATTTCCACCTGGTGCTGTATCTGACATACAGAAGGATCTGTATACACATTTCAACCTGGTGCTGTATCTGACATACAGAGAGGTCTGTATACACATTTCCGACTGGTGTTGTATCTGACATACAGAGGGGGCTGTATACATATTTCCACCTGGTGCTGTATCTGACATACAACTTAAGGGATCTGTATACACATTTCCACCTGTTGATGTATCTGACATACAGAGGGGTATTTATATACATTTCCACCTAGTGTTGTATCTGACATAGAAGGGGGTCTGTATACACAATTACACCTGGTCTTTTATCTGACAGAGGAATCAGGTTTCAGCGTGTGATGTCTGTATGCTACCCGGAAGGTATATAACACATGGAGACCCGGATGCTAAAAATAGATCCACGTTGACCCAAATGAACCCGACACCAACACTGGTACACCTTTGCGTGGGCCCTATGCATCGGTACATGCTGTTATGTGCCAAGTATATGTTACACAGAAAGTGTAATGACATCCTTATAATTATCAGCGTATCATGAAGCTCTGTTTGGCATATATTCGTGCGAGTTGTGTGGTGTGTATGTGTAACGGGTGTACGAGTGTTGTACTGGGAGTGCGATGTGTATGTGCGATGTGTATGTGTGATGGGCGTACGAGTGTGTACTGGGAGTGCGATGTGTATGTGCGATGTGTATGTGTAACGGGTGTACGAGTGTTGTACTGGGAGTGCGATGTGTATCTGTGATGTGCGTACGAGTGTTGTACTGGGAGTGCGATGTGTATCTGTGATGTGTGTACGAGTGTTGTACTGGGAGTGCGATGTGTATGTGCGATGTGTATGTGTGATGGGCGTACGAGTGTGTACTGGGAGTGCGATGTGTATGTGTGATGTGTGTACGAGTGTTGTACTGGGAGTGCGATGTGTATCTGTGATGTGTGTTCGAGTGTTGTACTGGGAGTGCGATGTGTATGTGTGATGTGTGTACGAGTGTTGTACTGGGAGTGCGATGTGTATGTGTGATGTGTGTACGAGTGTTGTACTGGGAGTGCGATGTGTATGTGTGATGGGTGTACGAGTGTTGTACTGGGAGTGCGATGTGTATGTGTGATGTGCGTACGAGTGTTGTACTGGGAGTGCGATGTGTATCTGTGATGTGCGTACGAGTGTTGTACTGGGAGTGCGATGTGTATGTGTGATGTGTGTACGAGTGTTGTACTGGGAGTGCGATGTGTATCTGTGATGTGCGTACGAGTGTTGTACTGGGAGTGCGATGTGTATGTGTGATGTGTGTACGAGTGTTGTACTGGGAGTGCGATGTGTATGTGTGATGTGTGTACGAGTGTTGTACTGGGAGTGCGATGTGTATGTGTGATGTGTGTACGAGTGTTGTACTGGGAGTGCGATGTGTATGTGTGATGTGTGTACGAGTGTTGTACTCGGAGTGCGATGTGTATCTGTGATGTGCGTACGAGTGTTGTACTGGGAGTGCGATGTGTATCTGTGATGTGCGTACGAGTGTGTACTGAGAGTGCGATGATAAAAACGATATCCGTTGGGGTCATATGCGGATAGAGATGCAGATATCAAAGGTCAAATGGGGACTATTTTCACTGTTTATAAACAAACATGGCGTCGCCCATGTCATTCGGCGATCGAGTCAGAATTAAACATCGGGAATCTGGAGAAACTATTGGGATAGTTGCTATCATTATGAAAAGAATAGTTTAATATACTAAAAATCAGTGTCTATCTGTGACGTAGCTAAGGCATTTTACAAGTTTCTAGCAACTTTGGAGATATAATTTGCGAAACAATTTTGCGAAATAACTAGACCACGGGATCACTTTACATATCGCTTCTTGTAGACTTTTGCGGCTTGGAACCTTTTGCACAAATTAAAACTGTTGGATTTGGTCGAAATATGTTCGAATTGTTACCTTGTTTCGTTGTGTCGCTGTGCGTACATCTGACTGCATGTAACGTTATGACAGGACAGGCCGACTGTCAACAGCGTCTGACTGTGGCCGTGACGTTTCATAGACTCGGGTTAGAGTAGCTTCCCTTTGAGAAAGGGCAGTTACTCTATCGGACAGACAGGTGGATTGCCGCGAAAGGCAAGTAAAAACAATTTGTGTAGGCAATTGTTTTGCTTATATATTTAGTTACGCCAGTATAAGAAACAGGTTTCTGTTGGAACTATTTTAGCTACTGTCACAGTCTGACTGACACACCACTTACCCTCTGACGTAACATATATTAATACGCAACATTCTAGGGTGCCGTTGTACAACACAACTAGTCTATGTTAAGGTATGGGAGTTACAGTTACCTTAGCGCTAAGATCGCTTTGTACAACGGCTCCCGGGGAAATTGCAATGTTTGGGTAATAGGTACTAGGATAAAAGTTTCCACATCTAAAAGTCATATAAGATTTGCCATACTTTAGTTCATGTAGTTTCCGAAAGACTACACACACATCAAGTAGAGAATACCTGGTTTAGAATAGATCTTCAGCAACTCAAGCTTGGCGTAAGAGGCGACTAACGGGATCGGGCTGGTTGGCTGACATTGTGGATCGGTGCTCATGATATCAATCACTGGATTGTATGAGCCAGACTCGATTATTTCCAGACCGTTATGTTCAGACCGCCTTCATAGAGATGGAGTATTGCTGAGTGCGGCGACAAACAACAAACAAAAAACTAACAAACAACAAAGGTAGAAAATGTGGCTAAAGCAATCGATAAATTAGCTTGCAAACTGTCAAACGAACACTTATCCTAACATACTTGATTTGTGTGCGTCCCAACGTTTGAGACAGAAAGGTCATGCAGTGTCTCTCCAGCCTGAATAACAAAGTTATAACCGTAATCCTTAAATACAACCATGGAAGGAATTGTTGGATTTTGCAATCTAAGAAAAGAACAAAGTTCAACCATGATAAAACATTTTTAGTATACCGTTTTCCACACCACTATCCCTAACGACAGTTATCAGGGTATGTGATCGTCCTTCATCACATTACGTATTAGAGAAAACACGCTCACGAGGTTTTGGTAGACAGAGCATGCCCTGGGGAGAGGGAAAAACCAAGGGGGCGAAGCCCCCGCGGTTTTTCCCGACCCCCAGGGCATGCTCTGTCTACCAAAACCGAGGGAAAGTGTTTTTCCATACATATAAACCGAAAAAAGAAACTTAAAACAACATTTATCAACATTTTTATGTTTCGAACACACTTTCCATGAACCTTAGGAAACACGCGTAAAATATCTGTTGCTGGCGTACGGATCTTGAAAAGGACATTCTAAAACCAGTGAGGCTTATCAACACCTTTGTAGCCTCGTGGTACACTCACTGGGCTACAGATACGAAGGTTGCGAGTTCGATCCTCGGGAATATAATGAAAACATTCGTCATTTGATTTTACATTTCATTACATGTTACAATCTGAACGGTTATATTAATAAAATACCCAGGACATCATATAAAATCCCAGGGACATTACAACGTCCCTGTTTATGAGATTTGGATGAGACTGGAAAGTAAAACCTCACAATAGGTTTTAATGCCTATAGAAAGAAGTCTTTAATTAATAGCGATCCCAATGAATAGGTTTATAAGTGAAGATATTCCAATGAAGATGCCAGGATAGGAGTGGTCTTCAGCAAGAGGATAAGAGGACACTGAAGGGAACCGGTCGTCGGGCTCGCTGATTTGCTTGATGGATGTCATCGTATCCTAATTGCGTATATCGATACCCATGATGTCAGTCACTAGATTGTATGGTCCAGAATCAATTACAGACAGTCGTCATATAGCTGGAATATTGCTGAGTCGGCAGCAGCGAGCCATGTCCAGAATGGGTGTGTTCCGAAACGAGAGTGTTGTACCCGTGTTCTGTTGATGAGCAAGGCAGGCTTAGTTGTTCCAGAAGTTCCTAGATGGGACAATTTCTAAAAGGCTGTGTGTACCTATATAAGAGCGATTCATGAACTTTACGACCTGATTTTTATCTAATTTATTTGCCAAGGGCATATTGAATACATATTTGGAAACACCGAACTCGTTTTCAGAAATCCCAGTTCCAATGTCCACGGAATAATGATTATGTTTTTATTGTTTGTTTGTTTGTTGTTTAACGCTGCATTCATCAATATTCCAGCAATATGACGTCGGTCTGTAAAATAATCGAGTCTGGACCTGACAATACAGTGATTGACATCATGAGCATCGATCCACGCAACTGGGATCGATGACAAGTATCAACCAAGTCAACGAGCCTGACCACCCGATCCCGTTAGTCGCCTTTCACGACAAGCATAGTCGCCTTTTACGGCAAGTATGGATGGCTGAAGACCTATTCTACCCCGGAATCTTCACGGGCCAATAATGATTATGACCCTATACACGAGAATAAGCGAAATCTATACCTTTGTGTGAAGCATTTTACTCTTCTTGCATTTTTGTTCGTTCTTTTCCACCGAACTGTATACATGCAACCAGAATAATTCTGTGGCTGATATTATGAGAACCAAGACCATCAAGTCACTGCTTACTGCAAATATCGGATCTGTACTAACCTGGAATCTCCATGAATAGATTGCTCGGATCTGGACTAACCTGGAATCCCCATGGAAAAATTCCTCGGATTTGTACTAACCAGGAATCCCCATGGATAGATTCTTCGGATCTGTACTAACCAGGAATCCCCATGAATAGATTCTTCGGTTCTGTACTAACCAGGAATCCCCATAGATAGATTCCTCGGATCTAGTCTAACCAGGAATCCCCATGGATAGATTCCTCGGATCTAGTCTAACATGGAATCTCCATGGATAGATTCCTCGGATCTGTACTAACCTGGAACCTCCATGGATAGATTGCACGGATCTAGACTAACCTGGAAGTCCCTAGTAACCTAGGAGTGAGTGAGTGAGTTGGGTTTAACGCCGCTTTTAACATTATTCCAGTTATATCACGGCGTGTCAGCTTAATGTGGGAGGAAAGCCCGAAGTGATGCAGGTCTCAGACGTTTACCACTTCGGTGAAACCCACGAGCACGGGTATGGTGCTGACAAACCTAGAAACATAATCGGGGCGAACCGGGATTCGAACCCACAATCATAGGTTTCCGGCGTGCCCAAGGGACGCAACTCTGCACAGCGAATCGCGGCGCCTTAGACGACTGGGCCACCCGTGCCCCCTAGTAACCTAGGAATATTGGTCTCTAGTTATTGGATGTAAAGATAGAAACAATGTTGACGTATTGAGCTTCCAGAAATAAAGATGGAAATATGAACATTAGTCAAATCATAGACATAAGAGATAAAACCTTTGAAGGATGTAGTGCCTAATTATATTCATGAAAGGAAAACAATTACGACTGCCGTAAGTCCATGTTAAGGTATTGGAGTTACGATCACCTTAGCACTACGACTGTCGTAAGTCTATCTTAAAGTATGCAAGTTACGATCACCTTAGCGCTATGACTGTCTCAAGGCTATCTTAAAGTATGGGAGTTACGATCCCCCTTGCACTACGCCTGTGTGTGTGTGTGTGGTGACATGGGGTTTAGCATCAAGGATCATCTGTTGACGTCTTTTTGTATGACGCGGCCGGGGATCAAACGCCGAACCTTCCGCTCTCCGGCAGAAGCATACGAGGACTCACGAGCGTATGTTTATGAATTGATTACACCCATGTTGGGTCCTTTTCGTGTGATTCATAATCGCATAGAGTGAGTGATTTGGATTTAACGCCGGTTTTAACAGTATTCCAGTTATATCACGGCGTGTCAGCTGAATGTGGGAGGAAAGCCCAAAGTGATGCAGGTCTCAGACGTTTACCACTTCGGTGAAACCCACGAGCACGGGTATGGTGCTGACAAACCTAGAAACATAATTGGGGCGAACCGGGATTTGAACCTACAGTGATAGGTTTCTGGTGTGCCCTAGGTACACAACTCTGCACAGCGAATTGCAGAGCCTAAGGGGACTGGACCCCCGTGCCCCTTGTAATGACTTGGAATTACTGACTGAACAACCCCATAAGATCATGGGTACAATAGATCTACATCTCCCCATGCATGCGTAAGAGGCAACTTATGAGGATCGGATGGTGAAGCTCTGGGACTAGGCTGATTGAGAGTCATTGAACCCAATCATTGCGGCCAGGTCAGGATCCAACCATCTACAGGCCATGATAGCCTGCAGGAGAAGGTTACACCAAGTCATGAAAAGATGAGGTGCGTCTGCTTGTACTAGTCTGGACTAGTGCTGATTTATAGGGATAGCCCACTGAGATACTAAGCCGAAGTTTAACATCAATACCCCTCAGACAGAGTATACAGACTCCAAGCCCACCAGTCCTTGATTAGCTCCTCAATGCCTAGCTCCAGGCAGGGTAACAACAAGTACCCTTTCGTAACGTCTTTTGGTATGACTCGCCCGGGATCGAACCTTTGGCTTACTGGATTGTCTGGTCCAGACTTGAATATTTACAGGCCGCAGTCATATAGCTGGAATATTGCTGAGTGCAGCGTTAAACAACAACAGTGTTCGAAATACCTGCCTGCCCGACCGTCCGAGACGGGTTGATTTCAACTCGGGCTGCCAGATTTTCAAATCCCCCTCCCCGACGGTCGGGTTACATTTCATAATATTCTAAATATTTCCCGATGATAAGAATTATTTACATGATGTATTCTAGGATATTAAATACAAATCTGACCTAAAAAGTGTTTGCTATTTCTTTTCTTGCATTACTTCATGTTCAATGAATTTTATTTAAAGTTTTAATTAAATTTTCCTGAGAAACATATGATTATAGTGGGCAGGCAGGTTTTGGTCAGGGCTGGCAAGTATTTCAGCTAGCCAGCCCTGTGGTCTGGTTGAAAATGTTGGGAGTTTCATACCCTGACAACAAACAAACAAACATCAAATGTTGAGTAGTATAATAGAACCACAGCACAAAACAAACACCTATTTATCAAAAGAACATACTTTATTTACAGTTATTTTCATTGTAGGTGACAAATCAGTTCACCAACCCAGGAGGTACCTAATGCAGTACATAAATAACACTAACTCAAGTGATGACAACTTCCTGTTGAACAATTACTTCTGGTAGGGGAAAATATGATGCATTGATTTTATGATGTACAACAAACTGTCAATTTGTTACACTGAAATTATGTTATAACTCCACATATGGAGTTAATAGCAATATCTTGATCTAGATCTTGATCAATGGGCACCAGGGTTCTCTTGAGTGAGTGAGTGAGTATGGTTTTACGCTGCTTTTAGCAATATTCCAGCAATATCACAGCCGGGGACACCAGAAATGGGCTTCACACACTGTACCCATGTTGGGAATCGAACCCGGGTCTTCTGCGTGATGAGCGAACGCTTTAACCACTAGGCTACCCGACCGCCCTGTTCCCTTGTTCGGTCTGGAAATAATCAAATCTGGACAAGACAGTCCAGTGATTGACATCATGAGCATAAATCCACGCAATTGGGATACGATGACATGCATCAATCAAGTCAGCAAGTCTGACCACAAGCGAGCCTAGAACAAGCATAGTCGACTTTTACGGCAAGCATGGGTTCCTGAGGACCTATTCTACCCCGGATCTTCACGGGTCCCAAATTCGTACAGGTCCTGAGGGTATGTAGTAAAATTTACTATTGGTCACAATAAGATGCACTTTATCAAATAAGGGCCTAAAGAGTTTAGACAGGGCATGCAGCATCTAAAGTCTGTGTGCCCTGATGGCAGCCTGGCAATATTCTATATTTCCAACACTGGAACACAACAAGTTGAGTCCTTTGTTTGTCAATGACAAGGCAATGTAACATGATTGGAGCGTTACCTTAGCATTAATTACCGTATTCGACATAATAAGCGCCCACGGCGATATTTGCATATATTGGCTAGTGAACAATCCCAATTAGCACCCCGTCCGATTGATCAATGTACACAAGACTTATTTGTTTGTGTATAATACGCTTTCGTGTGTTATATTCGCACTTAATTATGGGCAACTAAATTCTGGAAAATATATCTGCCATGTATGTATGATACGCACATACTTTTCTTTTGTATCATTTCAGGCTGTCAGCATAATCTACGAAATTTACAATCTTTCAACTCAAATTATTTTCTCACCAAAATTTTATTCTAATAAGAGCCCCCTATTTCTACTTTTGAGAGCGCCCCGGGCGCTTATTACGTCGAATACGGTATGTCATTTCGAATCAGACTCTAAATGAAACAATGGAGGTGTGTGAGTCCATGGCTACCCTGGATAATCGAGGATGTGCACAATCCCACTCGCACAACTAAGAAGTCACGGTCACTGTCTGCGATGTTGATGGCACGGGGGTCTTTTCTCTCTTCTTCTGTTGAAGAGCTCTCTGTCCCTCCAACTGCTGGGAATACGCGTCTCGTATACACCGGAATGCCTGGAGTGTAGAGTAGGGGGTCTGTGTGATTGGATCATAATACTTAGCAGGCTGGCGTGTGATTGGACAGAGCTGTTTGGCAGGTGGCCTTGACCTCTTCTGGGGGAAAACATCCTTGTATGTGCCTTCATCTGTGAACGTAATAAATGTCCGTTCACATCGCTCCCCTGTCCTAACAACATCCGTCTTCCTGTGAGCATCCGAACTGAAGACAGAATATTGAGAGTGAGCAGGTTGTCAAGTATTCCACATGTCAGCTTAATGTGGCAGGAAACCTCAAAGGCAGTTTTATGCAGAACTATTTTGGTAAAACTAAAACCAATGGTCTGGGTATGGTACTGGTTGGGATGGTTTGTTGATTAACGCCGCACTCAGCAATATTCCAGCTATATGACGCCGGTCTGTAAATAATCGAGGATGGGCCAGACAATCCAGTGATTAATATCATGAACATCGATCCACACAATTGGGATCGATGACATGCATGAACCAAGTCAGCGAGTCTGACCATCCGATCCCGTTGGTCGCCTCTTATGACAAGCATAGTCACCTTTTATGGCAAGCATGGTCTGCTGGCTATGGTACTGACAACTCAAGGATCATAATCAGGGAGAATGTGGAAAATAGGGGTGACTATTCGTCTTGAAATCACTTTTGCAATAACTCTTGATATTGAAAGAAACTGTTGCGATAACTATTGATCACTGTTGATATTGCAAGCAACTATTGCGATAAATATCGATAGTTTTCAGTGTATCACTTTAGATGGATTTTAGTGTTGAATTAAAACTTTGGAACTGAAGTTTCCTTTGAATCTGATAACCATAACAATAAATTAAAGTTTGAGATATGACTGATTTTTTTTTTTACCCTAATAATTTAAGAAAAAGAAATTTCAACATTATTATTTTTACTGCGAGCATGTTTCGGTGCCTCAATCCAAGATATGGTAAATACAATCGAAACTATCAATATTCCTAACTGATTTAACGATCGATTTATTGACTTTAAGTGTTTACTAATAGCAATATCGCAATTTTGATTTATCATGACACCCCTAGTGGAAAATGAATCCATGATCAGCATATCCTGGAATAGGCAAGGGACACAACTCTGCACAGCATGTAGGTCTACCTCTAGTCTAGAAGTTTGACAAACCTAGCTCATAATGAAGGTTATACATTTGTAGTCACACACCAGTCTGCGATTTTAGCCCCTCGTCCTCAGCCCGAATCAAGAAAATCCTATTTGGTCTAGTAAGATCAGCAAAAGGAAGTTAACAGTTTGAATGGCATTCTAGAAGTTTATGTGAGTGAGTGAGTGAGTTTGGTTTTTACGCCGCTTAAAGCAATATTCAAGCAATATCACGGCGGGGGACACCAGAAATGGGCTTCACACATTGTACCCATGTCGGGAATCGAACCCAGGTCTTCGGCGTGACGACCTAACACTTTAACCACTAGGCTACCCGACAGCCCCACAACCATGTGAAGAGAGGTATATATGCATGGCATGCTGTAATAAGCAGCAGATTAACATTGACATCAACAGGTAATAGATGAAAACTAGAATACAGGTTGTTGTCAAAACATCGCTATATGCAATAATCCAGAAGTTGTTATCCATAATGTTGTACTTTTTCTTAAATATAGCTGGAATATAGCGCAGCGTTGAACAAACAAAGTCATAGCACAGCATGACACCTTGATTTGGCAGGAAAGCCCGTAGTGATAAACAGGTCTAACCATGATTGTCACCCATGATCATTGGTTTCTGACATACCTAAGGGAAACAAGTCAGCATGGCAAATTAAGGCGCCGATGCCCTCCAGGCCTGGCAATGAATGACACAGCCTTTTCACACAATCATCTCCTATCATGGTCAAATGTTTTAACAAAAAGGCCCATTGACCTTGAAGTGAGTGAGTGAGTGAGTTGGGTTTAACGCCACTTTTAAAAGTATTCCAGTTATATCACATCGTGTCAGCTTAATGTGGGAGAAAAGCCTGAAGTTATGCAGGACTCACATGTTTACCACTTCGGGTAAACCAACGAGCACGGGTATGGTGCTGACAAACCTAGAAACATAATTCGGATGAACCGGGATTCCAATCCACAATCATAGGTTTCTGGCGTGCCAAAGGGATACAACTCTGCACAGCGAATCACAGCGCCTTAGACGACTGGGCCACCCATGACCCCAGTGACCTTGAAACACGTATGACCTTGAGTATCCCACCTGTCTTCATCAACATTGATGTCCGGCTCCGTGACGACCTCCTCCACAACAGGCATGGCTAGTGACTGGTAGCGGATGATCGGACCTCGGTACGCCTGCTTCGTAACCCGCACTTTCTTCTTCTCGGATTCCAGACGTTCGTAGGTTTCTGTCAACATAACAGATGATACTGAAGCTATTGCTGAGTCCAGGGTGTTAATCACGGTAGTATGGAGATACAGTTCCTTGGCTAATAAGACGGGGAATGAACAAAACTGAGGGAACATTCATTCAAAAGTGCAAATAAAAGCAAAAGTGCTGGGAAACAAAAATAATACTTGTGTTTCAGGTACCAGAATGACCCATTGCTTCCCTTTTCAACCAAATGTTTTTTATCACCGCTGACAACAGCCGTTGAGAAACCCATGTTTTACCCTACATGACGCAACACAGTGCTATTGGTCAGCGTCAGATAAGATTTGGTTGGTTGGTTTGTTGTTTAACGCCACACTCAGCAATATTCCAGCTATATGATGGTGGTCTGTAAATAGGTGAGGTGAGGTGAAATTGGGTTTAACGTCGCGTCCAAGATTATTGCACTTATATAGTGACGTGCATGCGTGTGTGTGTGTGTGTGTGTGTGTGTGTGTGTGTGTGTCTGCTTGTACTAGTCTGGACTGATGCCGATTTATAGTGCTAGCACACTGAGATACCATGCCGCAGTTTAACATGAATACCCCACTCAGACACAGTATACTGACTCCGAGCCGACCAAGTCCTTGTTTTAGCCCCTTAATGCCGTGCGCCAGACAGGGTAACAACAAGTACCATCTTTTAACGTCTTTTGGTATGACGCGGCCAGGAATCGAACCCCGGGTGCTCTACCACAAGACCACGGAGGCGGTGGTCTGTAAATAATTGAGTCTGGACCAGACAATACAGTGATTGATATCATGAGCATTGATCCACGCAATTGGGATCGATGACATGCATGAACCAAGTCAGCGAGCCTGACCACCCGATCAGAACAAACACTAGGGGCCATTCATGAGACTCTGGCATATCACTGATGATGCGGAACGCCTACGGTCTTAAGTGCAATGTTAATCCAAAGTTTGTTTAGCAGTTAGCCATCATCAAGAACATGACTTTTTGGAGATTCCAGGTCTCAAGCAGCATGGGCTTGACTAGGAGACAGGTTTAGTGACTTTGTTTATTCTGCGTCATCGTACCGCAATATCAATCAAGGTTTTTTCCTATTCAAGACTCAAGATAAACAAAAATGAAACGAACAAAACAAAATATCCTAATTTAATTTTCAGCTGTTGTCTCCAAATCTTACCATAGCTTCAAACCTTACCATAGCTTCAAACCTTACATTGGCTCCAAGCATTACTTTGGCTACAGAACACTAACATTAGGAGAGGTGAGAGAAAAGTTGAAATTTGAGTAAAAGGCAACAAGTCAAGTGGTTATTACATTGAGTTGCAAGGCAACCTTTTGACAGATGGATGGACAGACACGGACGGACGGATAGGCAGTTTATTTGTATTGTAAATATGGCCAACAGACACAACTCACCCAGGCTCTGAGTCAAAGGCACCAAGTAAAGCAGTTATTACATTGAGTTGCAAGGCAACCTTTTGACAGACAGACAGACAGACACACACACACACACACACACAGACAGTTGGACAGACAGACAGCAACTCACCCAGGCTCTTGAGGTTCAGCTGTTCTGTGATCTTGGCCTCAGCCAGAAGTTCGTCCTGTGTGAGGCGCCTGACGGACGTCACATTCTTCTTGGCGGCAATCTCCTTCATCATCTTGTTCTTCTGCTCCCGCTCTTGCTCTCGCTTGGCGGTCGCCTGGGACTTGACAGCAGTCGAATGGCGCAGCGACTTCCTCTCTACAATAGACACAAGTCCGTGGTTCCATCAGATTTCATTGGATATTCAGGGGTAGAAACTAACATAGTTAGTCCTTATACTGATAACATATAACAAAACCCTTAAATAAACCCTGATATTCTGGTGGCTGCCTGTACTGAAAAACGTATCCCAGACAATGCTAAAAAAAATAACAACGATACTTTAGACTTTTGAAAAATATATGAAATCGTCCGCCACAAAAAATACATTGTTGCAAGAAAATTTTATTAAACAAATATTTAGGCTCATAGTTTTAATACGTGGTTTTCAAGCTGCAGCTGAATATATATCTCGACCTGCTCAGAGGCCAAAGTTCGGCCCAAAATCTGCAGCAAATGTCAGTAAAAATTCCCAAATTAAGAGGTTCCAAAATCCTGTACATACACTGCGTAGTTATAACTGATGAGGGGCGGTCAGGTAGTCTAGTGGTTAAAGCGTTCGCTCGTCACGCCGAAGGCCCGGGTTTGATTCCCCACATGGGTACAAAGTGTGAAGCCCATTTCTGGTGTCCCCTGCCGTGACATTGCTGGAATATTGCTAAAAGCGGCGTAAAACCAGACTCACTCACTACAACTGATGTCATGGTGTTGTAGCCGTCACTAGTATTTATTTCACTGGTAGAGGGCCAATAAGGAAAAAGAGGCCGTAACGTTTAGATTTACATTATTGCATTGAATGTAATGTTAAAATACAATTTTAAAAGACCTCTGAATGTAAGAAGACAAAAGAACAATTAAAAATACAAATTTTCAACAAAATAATTACAGTATCCCAATGTAGTTTGGAATCCTAGATTAATCCCCGTGTCACGGCTTGGGTGACTGAGTAAGATTTCAACACTATCCCAGCCATATCTTGGCCAGGTACACCAGAAATGGCCTTAATCACACTATGTGGCGAATCAAACCCAGGTCTTTGGTATTATGAGTGACCACTTTAACCGCTAGGCTACCCCACTGTATCATGAGAGCTTAAAGAGTACCGTATTCGACTTAATAGGCGCCCCGCTGTAATAAGCGACCACAGCGATATTTCCTCATATACTGAACAGCATTGAAAACACACCAGCAATAAATCTTGAAATATTACAAAAACAACTTGAGCAATGACCGATTTTGATTAGAACAGACATAGACGGATTATAAAGAAAGACGACAAAGGAAACAGGAATACCACACTGTAATTACAATTACGTCATCAGTGTAAGGAAGACACAGGGTTAATATGAAATGTCCATATCTGGAATGTCCGCCATTGACAGCAACACAGGCCATGCAACGTCTTCTCATTGATCGAATAAGTCTGCGAATAGTGTTCTGGGGCATTCCACTCTTGACGTAGTGTATCTTCAAGTTCTCTCAGGTTCTGTACTTGCGGACGACGTGAGCGGCGTTGACCCAGGTAATCCCATAGATGTTCAATTGGCGATAGATCGGGTGACAGGGCTGGCCATGGAAGCAGAGGCACATTATTGTTCGCTAGGTACTGTGTTGAAACACGTGCTGTGTGCGCTCTTGCATTATCTTGCTGGAAGGTGTGCATATCCTGGTGCTGATGAAACAATGGGATGACGTGATTTGCCAATATGGTATTCCTGTAGTAAAGGGCATTAACTCTTCCACGACAAACATGGAGCACTGTTCGATGGTTATGACTGATGCCGCCCCACACCATGACACTCCCTCCCCCACATCGATCTGTCTGTACAACGCAGTCATTGTGGTAACGTTCTCCACATCGACGCCACACACTTACAGTCGACCGTAAGCATTCCGTAAATGAAAACGGGACTCATCAGAAAACAGCACACCATGCCACTGCCGCAATCTCCAATGACGATGCCTTTTGGCCCAACACAGACGTTCATTTCGATGTCAATCAGTGAGTATGGGTCCAACATATGGACGTCAAACACGTAGCCCTGCTGAGCCGAGACGTCGACATACGGTGTCTCACTGATCAATTCCGTCGGCCTTGTATGGTTGCTGCAGTCCTGGTAGCCGGAAGTGTACGATCATGAAGATGCCGACGAACAATATGGCGATCCTGACGTGGTGTAGTTACACGACGTTGACCCGGGCGTGGTCGATCTCTGGTGGTTCTTGTCTGCTCAATAGCCTGAGGACTGTTGAATGATGGCATTGAAACCGCTGTGCAACGACTCTACATGACGTACCAACGTTCCTTTGCTGTTAATCTTGGCATTTCTTGTGTCAGTACCCTTTACGTCTGCAGCAACAAGTGATGTGGCTTTTAAAAGTCTGTCTTTTATAGCCCTATTCTGCATGCTTCCCGTGAAACAAAACACATTTTCCATGATGTGCACGCAATTTCGCTCACAAAAAATTTAGGAATGTGTTTTGACGAGCTGTTCCTTTTCATGCTTCGTCCAGAACGTTGTATATTACTCATTCACTCATATATTTTCATATGACTTAAGCCCGGATAAAAATACATCCATTTTCATGGTGGTGCGTTTTCAATGCTGTTCAGTATATATCGGCTAGTGACCCAACCCAATTAGCACCCTTCCGATTAATCAATGTACACAAGATTTATTTTTTTGCGTATAATACGCACTCATGAAACCATAATTATGGGCAATTAAATTCTGGAAAAATATATCTGCTGTATATAAACATTTCAGGCTGTCAGCACACACCACTAAATGTATCTTTCAACTCTGTTTTTTTTCACCAATATAATATTCTAATGAGAGCCCCCTATTTGTAATTTTGAGAGCGCCCTTGGCGCTTATTATGTCAAACACGGTAATTCAAGGTTTATCAAGCTATTTTGTTGATTCTTAAGGCTCTTCAAGGCTGACAAAAAAACTCCAGGCTTTTCAATAGGGACTTAAAAATTCAAGGATTTTCTAAGCCAGTACGAACCCTGAAAATGAGGTGAGGTGAAATGGGGTTTAACGTCGCGTCCAAGATCATTGCACTTATATAGCGACGTGCATGTACATGTGTGTGTTAGTGTGGCTGCTTGTACTAGTCCGGACTGATGCCGATTTATAGTGCTAGCTCACTGAGATACCATGCCGCAGTTTAACATGAATACCCCTCTCAGACACAGTATACTGACTCTGAGCCGACCAGTCCTTGTTTTAGCCCCTTAATGCCGATCGCCAGACAGGGTAACAACAAGTACCATCTTTTAACGTCTTTTGGTATGATGCGGCCGGGGATAGAACCCCGGACCTTCCGCTCTCTGGGCGGACGCTCTACCACTAGACCACGGAGGCCGTTTTCCCTGATAATGAGCATTTCTGATTAAATGCAATGTTTTTATACTTACCTGATGCTATTTCATTGATAAACAGCACCAATATTGAGGAAGAGGATTTTAGGCTTTGTTTAACATTATTGCATTGAATGAATTGTTAACATTTAATGTTGAAATACCTCTGAATTTAGGAAAATAACAACTTAAAAAAATAATAATGGCACATGGTTTTGAATCCTAGATAAATCTATGAAGACATATATACATCCGGTTATGGAATTCCTGTTTGTTTTGGCTAAAATGTGACAGGCAGATTTGCAAAAGTAACTGACAAAACCGGTAGCAATGTGTCTGGTTTTGTCAACTCACCGTGGATGCTAGTGGCAAACTCACACCCTACATTATCGACCTCAATTTGGGAAGAAACGGAAAGAAATTTCAACCCCCTACCTGCCAAATCTTAACATTAGATCAAATCAAACCATCCTCTGAAGGCTAACTGGATCATCTACTGGTTCATTCTCTCGGATTTTCACCAAACCCCCCTCCGAAATAGGCGCATAGTGGGTCACTACGTCCAACCCCAATTCTTATGAATTTTCGAAGCATCCCCAGAAAGACATTTCCAGCACTAACAAACCGGGTCATGCAGCATTTCAAATGGACGTTCAGACGGTGGTTGACGCTAATGGTGATGTCTATCTGTCATAAAAAGGTTTGTAAGGAACAAAGCTAATGTTTCTTACATTTTGTTTACGTTTTCATTTATACTTTTATTATCGTTTGTTTCAACAAAGAAAATTACTGAACATGTTACAAAAAGCTACATACACATTGTCATGTGTGCAAATGATATGCTTTCATAAAATGTTGTCGTCTCATCATCAAACCATTTACGGATAAGGTCTACTATGTAAAGAGTTGTCGCAAAAATACTCTGAAAATGTTCTGATATTGAACATAGAAAGTTCTGTTGGGTTATCGGCAGCCATTATTATATGTTAGCTATCGATAGATTCATGAACTGACATGTACGGTTTCTGTGTAAAAGGCTTGCGAATTTAGAGGAACTTTGTTTGTTCATGATTGATGAAAAATCATTTTTGTAATAAAGAGAAATAACTACCAAGAGAAATAATTTTTCCCTGTCCCTTTGATAAAGTTCATGATGCAAAAACTATTCCACTTAGGACATAAACTGTTTTAGAAACTAGACTGTGCATACCGTATTCGACGTAATAAGCGCCCAGGGCGCTCTAAAAAATAAAAAAAGGAGGCTCTTATTAGAATATTATTTTGAGTTGAAAGATCGTAAATTTCGTGGTTTATGCTGACAGCCTGAAATGTTTATATACGACAGATATATTTTTCCAGGATTTAATTGCCCATAATTAAGGGTGCATATAACATACGAGTGCATATTATACACAAATAAATAAGTCTTGTGTACATTAATCAATTGGAAGGGGTGCTAATTGAGATTGTTCACTAGCCAATATATTAGCAAAACTCGCCGTGGGCGCTTATTAGAGCAGGGTGCTTATTACGTCGAATATGGTATTAATAGATGAGCCCCCGAATGTATTACTAACAGACTACCTTCATATAATAATATAAGTAAAATATTACTGAGTGTGGCAACAAACCAAACACACACTGTTTGAGCATTATCAGGAGAAGTCTACCGTTTGAGGAGTAGATCTGGACAGAAGAAATCTCAGACTTGGCCTTGTGTTTCTTTCTCTCTGCCGGTTTCCTCTCCGAGGCGTCTTTCTTCACAGGCTCCTGAAGAGAGGAAAGTGCCATACATTCTTCATGTTGATACAACTTACAAGTGGTTATGTTGAACATGATTGGCTACGAAGCACGCACTCTCCTTTATACCAGATGGACTAACGTTTCCTGATAATAGAATGGATGGGGCTTGTGTTGCATTACTGCACTGTACAATGTCACTAATGTTGCTTGGCCACTAGAATCGAATATTTATGAATATGCAAGCATATGCATCTACATAAAAAAAATACCCATAAGAACATATTTGATGCATAGATTCCTTCATAAGACAACACTCTTATACTATTTAATTTGACAGTATTGTGGTCACTGGTCATTGTTGCATTTGAGCAGATACTAGTACCTGGATAAATGTAGTATATAAATGAATAATATATTTAATAATATATTAAAAATTAACAAACCATGTCAAATAATTTATGTTGTTGTTGCCTCACTGAACATGCTGAATATGACAGATGAAACATCAACTGCTGACTTGTTATTGTATTCGTGAATTAGTATTCGTATTCGTTACCCTATATTCATGACACAAATTGTATTCACCTCATAGTGTATTCGTTGCAGCCCTATTAAAAACATCATAAAACTCCCAAATTGAAGTCACCCAATATATCAAGCATGAAAAAATTATATTGTGATACGTATCGGGGAAAGAATGAACCTCCTCAATATATCGATATACCGATAATACACCATGCCCTTACTAATCAGATGAGTAGGGCAAGGTTAAAGGGGAAGTGTACACGCAAAAATCTCTTTCTTTCTTTTTCTAAACAAAACGCAATTTTAGAATTAATTAGTATCTGTGTTTGAAAATATACACTCATTTTTTTCACAGTGAAAGTAGGAAGCTCACAATAGTGTGAAAATGATATGCCGTTATGAGGCCTTCATTTTTCGAGCTAAACAGGCCTGAGTTATCCCCCTTAGATTATGACGTAATTGGTGCCAATTCAACTGGGTCCCTGTCTATTCTCAACGCAAAAGATATCAAGTACCAGTTTGCGGTAAAACAACATGGCCTACGACACACTCCGGCGCAGTGGTGACTCAGCATAACACTATGCTGGCTGGCATCTGAGACGCTAGAATCACACACCTGTACCTACACCACGTGAAGCGGCTCTAACAAAGCATGATGACGTCATAATGTTTATCAATTGGCACCAATGACGTCATATTGCAAGGGGCATAAGCCATGGTGTTTTTGTTCTGGAAATAGAACACTTGGTAAATGTGAAAAATATAAATCGTTTTAATGCGAAAAATATGTTAATTAATTGTGATATTTTTATATTTTTGTCTATGACACTTCTAGGTTAACACTTTTAATGTGGAAAAAGTACAAGAAAAATAGGTTCATTTCCGTGTGAACTTGCCCTTTAAATTCAAGACAGTCTCAAGTGAAGGCATCTATTGTCTATGCTGTATGGGGATTCTTCCCCTGAAAGGCCTAGAGATGTGCAGTATTACTGACATACCCCAATATGAAGAACTAATGAATACGTATCACAATATGTTTGGAAAGTATTGGTACATTGTGTTTTTCAAAATCATGTATATTTTCATCTTGATGCCAAAGTTTACAAAAGCATGGAAAGTCAAAAGTCAAATTGAAATGATGAAATTGAAATGAAAAATTAGCAACTGTTCCCTGTGATCGAAAAAGCTTAACTATTCGTGACCAGCATCCTGTACATAATGTGTCTATTACTGGTGCATTGTGACCATAGAAACAGGAAACAAAGTTGTAGACGACCACAAAGTTGTCAAATAAATCCTGTACATTATGTGTCTATTACTGGTGCATTGTGACCATAGAAACAGGAAACAAAGTTGTAGACGACCACAAAGTTGTCAAATAAATCCTGTACATTATGTGTCTATTACTGGTGCATTGTGACCATACAGGAAACAAAGTTGTAGACGACCACAAAGTTGTCAAATAAATGCTGGGAAAGTATTTTATAGTCAGGTTCATATTTGTTTGGTTTCTTTGTTGGTTTCTTTGCGCTTTGCAATAATATCTTTCCGTTCCATTAACACCTTGCAATTTGACTGCATCGGACACCATCTGAATATAAATTCTCTAGAACCCTCATAATTCAAATTGGTTTTGATTATGTCATAGATATGGTCTGGAGTTGGTTGGTTTGTTGTTTAACACCGCACTCAGCAATATTCCAGCTATATGACGGTGGTCTGGAAATAATCGAGTCTGGGCGAGACAATTCAGTAATTGATATCATGTGCATCGATCCACCCAATTGGGATCGATGACATGCTTCAGTACAGTACTGAAATGGAGCAGCCATATAATTTGTTTTTACATAAAACATTTTTTTTTTAAAAACCTCAGGAGAAGTATTTTTTTCAAGGATTTCAACAGATTATTATTTTGTTTAAATCCCAGGCCCTCAGCATATCAATGGACTTGCTGTTAACAAGCCTGTTTGCAGACTGTCTCCTTACCTTATAAGCTTTGGTATCCACGCCCCTCTTCTTACGCAGAGGTTCATCATCGTCCAAATCGCTGCGGGCTTCGTCATCTTCATCAATGTCTATGTCAGAGTCTGTTGCCTCCGATTCAGAATTCTCAGACTGGTAATCATTGTCTTCAACTTCCTGAAACACAAAGGAAACATATAGAGATGATCATCACATACTGTCATACAGACTTTACATAACGAGGGTCAGAATTTTTGTATTTCACGAGCGAAGGTTACACATGTTTTGTAAAATCAGTATGGCACAAATGTGAGCGTAATAATTCCTTTATTACCAAATATAGGATTGCTCCATGATAAATCACAAAGAACACTGAAGAACAAAGCGTGGTTAAATTCACGATAAAACATTTCTCTATCATGACGTCTTTTTTGGATGTTTGAATATGCTCTTGCAACTTGATGGCATCATATATTGAAGAACGTTATATTTTAGAGGGAAGTGTCTAGTAAGTTGTTACCATAGATGTAGCTGGGCTACGCAGATAAATGATCACATCCAAAGGTTGGAGAGATATGACAATAGGTATCAGAAGAAAAGGTACAGATAATCAATGTGAGGATTGTGGGAATATGCAGGAAATACCAAACTGAACCAACAAGTTCGTAGAATGGACTTGTTCGACATTTCCGAGGTCGGAATCTATTCAGGATGCCATCATTATCAAAATTTGGGAAAATATTTTAAAAGCTTGTACATTTTATCAGCATCTTTAAAGAGACTGTACATAATGTTGATATCTCATATAAGAAATAAAGCCCTGCCACCACCATCGCTCGCATCTCTGATCACAGAATTTTGTATTGGACAGCTACTGGTCGCGTCATTTTTTATGAATCGAGCTAAAAACAAATCGAGGGTGATATGGAGATATATTACACTCAGTTTACTGTGCCTAAATCATTGCACGTCATTAATGTCACTTCTTTTTTCTGGACCAGACTTCACCATTCACAGGCAGCTGTGATAAAGCTGGAATACTGATTGATAAATGAAGATGTATCTTAGGGGACAAGAATTACTGACAAATTCTGTTGAGGACAGCAAGCAGTCTCACCTCTGTAAAGCCCCCATATGTTGTCTTATAGAAGTCATCTTCCTCCTCGTCATCAAGGAGACGAGCCATCTTAGCACCAGCATTGCTCCTTTTCTCTCGGGTTGCTGCCATGGTTGTTATCTGAAAACAAAGTCCAGATTTCTCTTAAATATATATTTGAAGCATCTAGGCTAGAAACAACAATCCAGTATGGTGGTGACTGATGAAGGTTTGTGAGCATACATCATGTAAGTCAAGCACCAAATGTAATTTTCCATTAATCATGTTAATGTTTAGATTTTGATATCAATTTCACGAAAAAGAATGAAGTCAAAGTGTCAAAGAAAACAATTGTTTTTGTCCCATATTAAGAATGGAAAAGACATTCCATTGCATATTTCTGTTCAAATGATTAACATGTGCAACAAAATTGAATGGTTCGATAGAGATTCTTTAGATAGTTAGTCTCGTCTCGACTGAAGAGAGAAATCGACCAGTTTTTTTGCCAAAACAACAACAAAATCAGTGCAAAGTAAATCAGAAACTGAAACATTTAAACTGCACTCAGTAGATCATTGCACAAAAATGTCTTTTATAACCCACCTTTCTTCTGTAACCTTTCTATTCAACTGATACCCAAAACAAATCAACACATACCGCCACCGGAAGTTTACACTTTTATTACCTCCGCAAACAAAGAGTAAAGCCGATTATCTCCCTTGTCTCATTACGCCAACAAACTCCACGCCAGCGTGTGCAACCCATATTGTACTGTAGAGTTCAGGGTGTGGTTGTACAAAGCGATCTTAGCGCTAAGGTGTTCGTAACTCCCATACCTTATCATAGACTTACGACGATCGTAGCGATAAGTTGTTTTTGTACAACGGCACCCTGGGAAAGATCTTTTGTGGCGGGGAGCTCGATATGCTTGATCACATGCAAGGTTCTATATTAACCGTGTCATGCTCAAATACTTCATAACAATTGCAAGTATATTTAATTAATTAAGAACTGACTTTGAGTTCATTTAGGATAACTGTGTTTTCAATGCAGATCTAGGTTACATGTAGATTTAACCGCGCTAAATTTAATTTGGAACCGCACTTGCAGCCGACTTTTTGACTATGGGTTTGGGGCCGTTTTGACATTTTTTTGTGGCCGTTTTGACTTTTTTGGGGTCAGTATTGACTTTTTATGGCCCGTTTTACATGAGGCCGTTTTGACTACAACCCAGTTAAACAAGCAAACTGTACTCACATTAAATATGTTCCTTTAATTAAATCAAAGACTATCAAAATATTTTCATTTCAACAAGTTATGATTAGTTGGTTAAATGCTCGTCTCTGATGAAAATATTTCATAGATAACATTTAGCCGAGGAATCGTCTCGGGGTGATTGCCGAATTGTTTGAGGGTGCGCATGTCATATTATTACCTTACTTGTTGATGTTGATGTTTTAATACGTATAATTTTTTAATACTTTGTTTTGACCCGTGAAGATCCGGGGTAGAATAGGTCTTCAGCAACCCATGCTTGCCGTAAAAGGCGACAATGCTTGTCGTAAGAGGCGACTAACGGGATCGGGTGGTCAGGCTCGCTGACTTGGTCGATGCATGTCATCGTATCCCAATTGCGTGGATCGATGTTCATGATGTCAATCACTGGATGTCTGGGTCCAGACTCGATTATTTACAGACCGCCGTCATACAGCTGGAATACTGATGAGTGCGGCGTTAAACAACAAACTAATACTTTATTTGACCATTTTCCTAAATCTTGGACTGTAGGGGTAATTGTTCCTTTGTTTACAAAAAAAATGTGATGTTCACTCGCCAAATAACTATAGAGGCGTAACTATTTTGAGTATATTTAGTAAAATGTATAAATATTCTATATTGAACAGAAGATGGTCTTTCTGGACTGCCGCATACAATAGGATTGTTGAATCTTAAGCAGGTTTCCGTCGGATATTCCCCCTATTGATACTGTTTTTATTCTGCAATCAATATTAGAACGTTATTTATCAAAAAGAAAAGGGAAAGTATATCTAACTAATAGATGAAAACTTTGGTCAATATTATAGCAAAGAGGTATTTCTCCAAAAATATATAAATCCATCCAATCAATCTACAACCACGTATCTGCTTGTGCTAAAATTAATCATTTTTATTCACAGCTGATTGATTGTGACAATGGTGTTCGACGGGGATGCGCTCTCAGTCCTTTTTTATTCTCAATGTTTATAGATGAATTAGCGAAAGAAAGAAACAGTTCATGTGAATACTGAATTCAGCTTCATCCAGATATCACTCAGATTTTTGTTTTGTTTTTGTAGACGATATCATATCAATATCAGATACTGTATTTTGTTTACATAAACAAATTGACATCCTGGAGCAATATTGCTGTAAGTACCAGTTGACTGTCAATTTTGAGTGACTGAGTGAGTATGGTTTTACGCCGCTTTTAGCAATATTCCAGTAATAATCACGGCGGGGGACACCAGAAAAGGGCTTCACACATTGTACCAATGTCGGGAATCGAACCCGGGTCTTCGGCGTGACTAGCGAACGCTTTCACCACTAAGCTACCCGACCGCATTGACCTTCCACTCTGTCTGAACAATATCATATTGCTCGCGTGGTCATCGTCTATATATAATCTCGGGAATCCCACTGTTACGGGGATTACCCATGTCATAATACCCTTGGACTTTAGACCCCTCCTGTGACATCATCTATTGTTTTCGGAGGTTTCTGATATTCGTATCTTTTCAAAAAAGCTGTATCCGCCTATGAATACAGCAACGTTGTCGACATCACGTAGGAAACTATGCCTATGTTCACGTGCCCCCTTTGCAAATAAAAAATACACAGAAAAATATGGCTTCTTGCGAACTGTGGAAATAATTGGAGACATGTAAAAATAATTTTTGTTTATATATTTGTCAATTATCTTTTTGTACAGCGAAACGCCGTTGGGCAATCTTTTTTTCTGTGTGTTTCCAAGCTACATCCGAGGAAAGAAAACAAATGTGAAAACTTAAAAATAAAATATTTGAAAATGTAAATTTACTCAACTTTTAAAAAAGTTTCAATTATGTCACAAAACATAAAAATGATAAAACTCTTATGTTTATTTTAAGAGAAACTCCGTCATATTACTCGACCATATTTACTTTCAAAATGCTTGAACTCAGATATCGCTATGATACTCCAGGCGAAAATGAATATGTATTAAATACAGTTCCTGGTGATTGGTCGAGCTGTATTACTATTTATACCGACAACACATAGATAACAACAATAATGTGACGTCAACAGTATTTTAATCCGCCGCAGTTACCTCCCCTAGATACAGACACAACCGATGATGACGCTGAAACAATTAACAGTCTCATGCAAACGCTGCACGTGATTTTATCTCGCGAGGTGTCAGTTATGCGAGATTGGGGATGACATGCGAGTATATTGGCCGTTAAATATTCAAGGATGGATCATATGACGAGAGAGTCTTGCATGTACCAAACCCTGTGTAGATCTGATTTTATTTGTTGATAAATTATGGATGCTCCTCAAACACTGATGTTGAGTAATCAAGTCACTGTGATGTCCAAGACGGATGAGGCGAGGCCAGGGAGGTTGAAGTTGGTGCTGCTCGGCAACCAGCACGTCGGCAAGACGTCACTGTTGCAGCGATATGTGAACAACGTGTACAACCCAGCGTATACACACACAAGAGGTAGGCAACCTTAGAATTTCGTTTTTAGTTGTGTTTAAAAAAAAAAAATACTCCAGAGGACAAGTGTTAATCTTATTTCACTACTCCTCCGAGTGTCTAGCTCGTCAGACCCGGGGGAGGGAATTTCAAAGTGGAGGGGTGGATGGGGTGCAGTGGATGGGTGGGTAGATGGGTGTGGAGGGGTAGAAATCTGTCCCAAATGATCATTTTCATCGTGTTTTATTTGTACATTGAAATTGAAATACATAATTTGGATAATTGGAAATACTAGAACACTTCACTACGTTCAAGACCGCCTCCGTGGTCTTGTGGTAGAGCGTCCGCCCGGAGAGCGGAAGGTCCGGGGTTCGATCCCCGGCCGCGTCATACCAAAAGACGTTAAAAGATGGTACTTGTTGTTACCCTGTCTGGCGCTCGGCATTAAGGGGCTAAAACAAGGACTGGTCGGCTCGGAGTCAGTATACTGTGTCTGAGTGGGGTATTCATGTTAAACTGCTGCATGGTATCTCAGTGAGCTAGCACTATAAATCGGCATCAGTCCGGACTAGTACAAGCAGCCACCCACACACACACACGTGCATGCACGTCGCTATATAAGTGCAATAATCTTGGACGCGACGTTAAACCCAATTTCACCTCACCTCACTTCACCTCACCTCACCTCACCTCACTACGTTCAAATTTTCTGTCAGTTTTATTCAGGTCCAGTTTGGATCAAAACTGAAGATTTAGGAACTTGTTCACAATGACAGCCCTCATATGCAACATGTCAATGATTTTGATTGTTTGTTTGTTGTTTAACGCCGCACTCAGGAATATTCCAGCAAATGACGGCGTTCTGTCAATAATCAAGTCTGGACCAGACAATCCAGTGAATGACATCATGAGCACCGATCCGCGTAACTGGGATACGATGACATGCATCAACCAAGTCAGCGAGCCTGACCACCCAATCCCGTTAGTCGCCTTTTATGACAAGCATAATCGACTTTTACGGCAAGCATGGGTTGCTGAAGACCTAGACAACCCCTGATGTTCACTGGTCACTGGTCAACGGGAACTACCATCATTAGGATGTCCTCAGCGCAATTTTGTAGTCTCGGGCTAGCGGACTAGAGGTCTGGGGGGTCTGTTAGTTTTATCTTTACATATTATTGCTAATTAACGTTTGGCAAGTTGATTTGTAATTGTGCCGCCCTTTCCAATGTTGTATCGTCTTCAGTTAACACTGTTGTTGGTTCGAATCCCAATTTCAAGCATTTTTTTAATTCTTGGTCTCTAACTACCCTACGATGCAATTGTTTTTACCCCCACATGACAATGATTGCGTGAGTGAGTGAGTAACGTCGCTTTGAACAATATATCATGGCGTGCCAGCATAATTTGGGAGGAAAGCCAAACATGCTCTAGGTATTTCGTTGGCGCCTGGCGTGCCCAAGGGACGCAACTCTGTACAGCGAATTGAAGCACCTCAGACGACTGGAACACCCATGTCCCACGTGGTCAAGTGAGTGAGTGAGTGAGTGAGGTTTTACGCCGCTTTTAGCAATATTCCAGCAATATCACGGCGGGGGACACCAGAAATGGGCTTCACACATTGTACCGATGTCGGGAATCGAACCCGGGTCTTCGGCGTGACGAGCTAACGCTTTAACCACTAGGCTACCCGACCGCCCCCACGTGTTCAAGGTGTTTGCACGGAGAAGAAAAAGGTTACATAAAACTCCACATTTCTTCAACATTAAAGTATAAACGCAACGCACACAATAGAACTAAAATATCGGATATAATCGTCAAATATAATTGGGAAAAATAACGTTAGAAATGAAGCGCTTGCAATCTTCGTTTAAGCATTGAGTGATAGAGGGGTCAAGTTGTGTAAAATAGATAGTTTATCATCAAATAAGGGAGTTTATCAAGAGGTTGCATTGACATAAAGGTGTTTGTAACACGAGTAATAAAACGTATGAGGGAAAGGTCATGTTAGAATTGGGATATTGAAGATAAACCGGAATGCGACGACAAACAAGCCAATGCATGCATGTGGGTAATTATAAGAGGTACGGTGAAATTGGGTTAACGTCGCGTCCAAGATTATTGCACTTATATAACGCCTGTGTGGCTGCTTGTACTAGTCCGGACTGATGCCCTTTTTTAGAGTGCTAGCACACTGATATTATGCCGCAGTTTAACATGAATATCCCCCTCAGACACAGTATACTGACTCCGAGCTGACCAGTCCTTGTTTTAGCCCCTTAATGCCGAGCGCCAGACAGGGTAACAAATTACCATCTTTTAACCTCTTTTGGTATGTAACTCGCCAGCCAGTGTGTTACACGCGGCAATAGTAAGACCGAGTTAAGAGCAATACGGAAACAGACATTTTAATCATACGATCAAATTAGTATTAAAATGAAAAAGAAGAATTGCCAAATCAAATCGGCAATGCACAAACCTTCAGTTTGTTCTACTGATTTAAGTTACAGTGAGTGAGTGAGTGAGTTGGGTTTAACGCCGCTTTTAACAGTATTCCAGTTATATCGCGGCGTGTCAGCTTAATGTGGGAGGAAAGCCCGAAGTGATGCAGGTCCCAGACGCTTATCACTTCGGTGAAACCCACGAGCACGGGTATGGTGCTGACAAACCTAGAAACATAATTTGGGCGAACCGGGATTCGAACCCACAATCATAGGTTTCTGGCGTGCCCAAGGGACGCAACTCTGCACAGCGAATCGCGGCGCCTTAGACGACTGGGCCACCCGTGCCCCCGATTTAAGTTACTGGCGCTAAGGTTAATGCCGTTATTACTAGGCTACATTGCTATCTGAATGCTACTAAACAAAACTAGTATTGATCTTTATGCCGTCAGAGTTTCGCATGACCTTAGCCAGAGACCAACAGGTACGTTTGGGGGTAGTGTTAGTGAAGGGGTGAAGGAGCTGGGTTTCATACTCAAACAAACCAATCAACCAGTACGTCAGGCGTGGTTGATCGTGTGCCATCGTACCTCTAAGGCATGGATCGTTATTCACAATATCAGTCACTGGATTGCCTGGTCCATAAACGATTATTTACAGGCGGCGTCATGTAGCTGGATCATTGCGGGGTTAAACAACACGCAACAACTGATATTATGTCGTGATGTACCTCACGTGTTACAACTTGTCACGACATAACACACCCACTCCTCATTTGAATCGTTTCCATCGTGTCACATGCGTTCTGGAAATCCCTCGAGGTGACGAAACACCGACTGTTCTAAAAATAACCATTATGCGAAATATAGAAACTATTTATGACATGCCGTAAGAAATGGGTTGTCTGTTTAGATAACGCCTCAAAAAACATCCCCATGCCTTCTTAACTTGGTACTAAAATAATCGTATAGATATGTCCTATTCATAAAGAGTGAGTGAATAGATGACTTTGTTTCAACGCTGCGAGTATTGTGCTGACAGACTTAGAAACATAATCGGGGCGAACTGGGATTCGAACCCACAATCATAGGTTTCTGGCGTGCCCAAGGGACGCAACTCTGCACAGCTAATAGCGGCGCCTAAGACGACTGGGTCCCCCGTTTCCCCCCCAACGGGACCCTGAAGACACACAGGACGCATCTCAGATCTACGATCGTGCAGCGAACTGGTTACATACAAATCCATTTGACATACTAATTAACATTCCATATATTTAGAATTACATTCTCATCTTGACAACACAAGCTGTTATATAAAGCGTGAAACACATGATATTTTCTATCCCATTCATTGTGAATATGTCTGTTTGTCTGGCCATACGTGAACAAGTCATATCCGGTTTGTGTGACACGTGACGTCATTAATGTAGTGTTTGCCTACTGACTCTGTACGTGTGCCCGTGTAAGGGCGGAAGTGAGACAGCGCTAGCACAACTGCTTATGAAATCATATTTTTAGGTTGTTATTTATCAAACCTCGATCTAAAGGGGTCTGGGGCTGATAAGGGGTCTCAGGTTGATATGGGGGTCTCAGATTGATAAGGGGGTCTCAGGCTGATATGGTGGTCTGGGACTGATAAGGGGGTCTCAGGTTGATATGGGGGTCTGGGGATAATTAGGGGGTCTCAGGTGGATAAGGGGGTCTCAGGCTGATATGGGGGTCTCAGGCTGATAAGGGGGTCTCAGATTGATAAGGGGGTATCAGGTTGATATGGGGATTTGGGGCTGATAAGGGGGTCTCATGCAGGTTGATATTGGGGTCTCAGGCTGATGAGGGGGTCTCAGGTTGATAAGGGGGATAAACAGATAATCCTGAACAAGTCGAGCAATATGAGGCCGGGCGTTGTCAAGTTGAAAGGTAATGCCTGGGCCATGACCACGCAAAAACGGTAAAACAACAGGGCCGATAATCTCGTCGCGGCAGCGCTGTCCATTGAGATTTCTTGCTGTAATCCTCGAATCCGTCCATCGCTGTGGCTGAGGTGAAAACTCGTGAGTGAATAGAACTTTTCCCCACTGCATGGCCGTCCAGCGTAGACGCTGTCTGCGCCACTGTAGACGTGCTTGACGGTGGTTTCCTGTCAAAATGGGATGTCTGGCGGGTCTTCTGGCGACAATCCCTGCACATCTGAGGCGACGACGGACGGTTTTTGAAGATATTCGTCGAAGGTCAGGGATGCTTCTTGCAGTCACTGTTGCTGGCTGGAATCGATTTCGTAGGTGTGTTTTTCGAATCCAGTTGTCTTGTCGATTATTGGTTACGCGTGGCCTGCCACTCCGAGGATGGTCTCTGACTGCACCAAATGGTGTTTCTGTAGACGTTAAATTGTCTTGCAACATCACGTTGACTCGATCCTGCTTCAAGCATACCAATGGCTCGCAGACGCTCATTTTCGGACAGGCGTGGCATCTCGTAATGTTGAATAATTGCGTAATTTTGTTGTTTTCTGAGGGGCCAGCACGATGCCTAACAATGCATATGGAATCCCGTTAACGCACATATTTTTATACCCATTCTTGGGTAGTGAAATACATGGGACTTGCATAAAAGTCAACCTTTGCATGGAATGCATGCTTTTCTGTAGCATTTGCGTTTTTGTGACTTGATTCCATACATGTACTACAATATGGAAGACCAAACTTTACTTGTTTGAAAAATACACTAAAATATTGGTGCCACAGGAACTTTTGTTGTTGAGTATATATATGACAATAAGGCGGTAAATGAAACAATATACTTACTATCAAGTGCATATTTACATTTCAGAGCTTCTTTCACGAACGTAGCACATTTGAAAAGGATTGACACATCATGAGAAGTCAGTAATTTGTGAAATTTACAAATATTTGATGAAATATGCCATTTCGGTATGTACTTATGTCTTAACGATACATATGCCTCGCAATCAAATATGAAATGGAGTTCATCTTCAATGCTATTAGTATTACACATCCTACAAATTCGGCTGACAGTTATAGCTTCTTTACATCTGATATTACAACGCAACGGCATTTCATGCAATCTCAACAAACATATATATGTCTTCTTAATTCCCTAACATTGATGATACCGCCTCCGTGGTCTACTGGTAGAGCGTCCGCCCGGAGAGCGGAAGGTCCGGGGTTCGATCCCCGACCGCGTCATACCAAAAGACGTAAAAAGATGGTACTTGTTGTGACCCTGTCTGGCGCTCGGCATTAAGGGGCTAAAACAAGGACTAGTCGGCTCGGAGTCAGTATACTGTGTCTGAGTGGGGTATTCATGCTAAACTGCGGCATGGTATCTCAGTGGGCTAGCACTATAAATCGGCATCAGTCCTGACTAGTACAAGCAGCCACACAAACACACACACGTACATGCACGTCGCTATATAAGTGCAATAATCTTGGACGCGACGTTAAACCTCATTTCACCTCACCTCACATTGATGTTTGTAACATAATATTCAACAGCAAGCAATGACTTAATATCCTTATAATGTGCAAGTCGTTTTGAAACATTGATAATCCTAAAAATATTTTGTTTTCCACAGTCTTCTAATCTGTCTGAACATCGACAGAGAATATGAAATATCTTGACTAACCCATGCATATCCGAAGCCATGCGTGCATAACAACAATCTTACACAGGATGCCTATGTCTTCCTTCCTGCTGAATCTAACTTCTTACTAAGTAGGTAACATTGTCTTGGATAACGATCATCTGACATTCTTAACAATTTACACCAGGACTTGACACATTTGTGGTAGTAATCTATATTAAGTCCGTGTCTACCGCAGTCGGCTAAAGCTCAATCTCATTAAAATCACACCTCAGTTCTCGCTACCGCGTAACAAAAATCTGAGGACATCCCATTACGGCTCATGTCAGAACGACCTTTCATCCGACCAATCAGAGAATCGCTTACCAGATTATGAAAGTGACAGTCGGAATGTGATTTCTAATCATGCAACCTCGAAAACTTTAACTCCGAACGATAGTGACAGGTTTAACGACTGAATCCATACAATCTAGACCCTCTATTAGCCATACCAGAATGTTCTTTTGTTCGGGTTTCAAATTTGTAATCGAGAATTTGTCAAAATATGTTTCGAAGCGTAGTCGCAAATTTGATAGTGCCGTAAAGCACGAGAAAGCTGCCTTCTGATTGGTCATTCCATTGGTCGGTCAAAGTTCGCGCAAGGTCGGTCTGACGTGACCCGTAATGGGATGTCCTCAGATCTTTGTTAAGCGGTAGTGAGAACAAAGATCTGATTTTAATGAGATTGGCTAAAGTTGCACTACTCGGCACATGCTTACCAACACCCAATACATATTTACAAAAATTATTATGAAATCTTTTAATAACAGCTCTTTCTTAGAAGCCCCACATCTCCGCCCCATATACCAAAATAGGTTTTATTTTACAGTCAAACAACTTCAATAACATATTTACAGTAATATTTGGGTATTTATGCTGTGTTTGCTTAATAACAAACAGAGCTTTACTGGATTTTGAAACAAGAGTATTTGTACACAATGTCCATGACAACCTGGTAGAAAACATAATACCTAAATAATTATAATAAGTTGAGTGTCCGGCGAGGAGCCGTGATATTGCTGGGATATTGCTTAAAGCGGCGTAGAACCATATTCACTCACTCGAATGTTCGAAGACAAGAAAAATCCGAGAGCCATGATATTGCTGGGATATTGCTTAAAGCGGCGTAAAACTTATTCACTCACTCACTCACTCACTCGAATGTTCGAAGACAAGAAAAATCCGAGAGCCGTGATATTGCTGGGATATTGCTTAAAGCGGCGTAAAACCATATTCACTCACTGACTTGAATGTTCGAAGACAAGATAAATCTGATTAGGACTGTGGGGATTCGAACCCGGGTTTTCGGCATAACGAACGAACGCTTTGACCACCAGGCTACCCCACCGTCCCCCTATAAATGACAAAGAGGTGCTTCGTTTTCACGGATGATGAAGCGACTTGCTACAGAAACCAGTGAAATACTGACAGGGTCCGCCGGCACAGATAACCGGTGGCAAAGCACGCTTCCCTGCTAAATATACCAACAGTTATCTCCTCTGCTATGCGTCCTGCGACCCCAACCCTGATATATGCAAGATTCACATGTTTCCCATGTTGCACGGACGTATGGACACAGATGGAAGTTCAGTCACCTTTGACCTATGAGGTCAGGGCACTCATCACGTGCTCAATCGCCCCATCACACGGCCTGTCTTTCGATGTAAAACAAACGTCGTATCGATATCAAGGGAAGCGTGAATTGATTGAGTTCACAGCCCGGGAAGGGAAGGGGATGTATAATTATTTTGTTTAGCCTGTTACAAATTTAAAAATACAATTTTCACTCCTAATATACCACGTGACCTTGTTTGGTTAGAAGCATGATACCCGTGAAGATCCGGGGTGGAATAGATCTTCAGCAACCCGTGCTTGCCGTATATGGAGACCATGCTTGTCGTAAGAGGCGACTAACGGGATCGGGTGGTCAGGCTTACTGACTTTGTTGATGCATGTCATCGTATCCCAATTGCGTGGATCGATGCTCATGATGTTAATCACTGGATTGTCTGGTCCAGACTTGATTATTTACAAGCCGCTGTCATATAGCTGGTATATTGCTGAGTGGGGCGTTAAACAACAAACAAACAATAGAAGTGTGAGCGACGGCAGGGCCACTGTGAGGTTACCCTGCGAATCGGACATACACATCAGATCCATTATTTCGCCTCTTGTGACATGCACAGGTTTCTCCTGATTATTTCTTAAGAAAACGAGAGAGTAAGTGAGTATAGTGTTTACGCCGCTTTTAGCAATATTCCAGCAATATCACAGCGGGGGACACCAGATATGTGCTTCACGTACTGTACCCATGTCGGGAATCGAACCCGGGCCTTCGGCGTGACGATTAAACGTTTTAACCACTAGGCTACCTCACCGCTCCTAAAAAACCCGAATAAACACTGACTATCTTACATAACGAGCATATTTCTCATCCGCAATTCACTGACTACAAAATCAATCGGTGATGATAATATTGTTATATGTTGTGATACGCTTCATATATAGAGGTTATCACGCGAGTGTGTTTGCGGATGGTAAATATTCTGCATTAGGAATAAACATTGTATTTGGCGAGCCTTGGCAAGCTAAATACATAGTGTTTATTCCTAATACAGGATATTTACCATCCCCTAACACACAAGCGTGATAACCTCTTTATCATTTAATGTCATTCTTTAATTCTGTGCTTCAAAATCGCTTTCCCTCTCTCATAAACATTACCGAAACATTGCGAGTTTTCCTGGAATGCGCGCATTAATATATTACGTCACAGGGTAAGTGATGTGTCAGTCGGACAGTGACAGTAGCCAATATAGTTCCAACTGAAATCTGTTTCTTATACAGTGGCGAAGCAACATAAACGCAAAACAACAATTGTTTTTAGTTGCCTTTCGCGGCAATCCATCGGTCTGTCCGCTGGAGTAACTGCCCTTTGTCAAAGGGAAGCTACTCTAACCCTTGTCTATGAGACGTCACGGCCACGGTCAGATGTTGTTGACAGTCGGTCTGTCCTGTCATAACGTTAAGCGGTGTAATCAGATGTACGTACAGCGACAAAACGAAACAAGGTAACAATTCAAACATATTTCGGCCAAATCCAACTATTTTAATTTGTGGAGAAGGTTTCAAGCCGCAGAGGTCTACAAGCACAGATATGGCTACTGATCCCGCTTGGCTAGGCCTCGTGCCCTCGCAAAATTGTTTCTCCAAAGTTGCCAAAACTTATAAAATGCCTTCGCTACGTCACAGTTAGACACTGATTTTCAGTATATTAGACTGTTCTTTTGATAATGATAGCAATTATCTCTGTAGTTTATCCAGATTCCCGATGGTTAATTCTGACTCGATCGCCGAATGACAAGGGCGACGCCATGTTTGTTTATAAACAGTGAAAGTAGTCCCTACTTGACCTTTGATATTTGCATCTCTATCCGCATATGACCCCAACGGATATCGTTTTTATCCGTTGGCTTTATCCTGCCGAAAAACCTACCCATTATATGATAAATATATATATATATATATATATATATATTATGGGCACACCAAGGCGCCGTAATTCGCTGTGCAAAGTTGCGTCCCTTGGGCTCGCCAGAATCCTATGTTTGTTGGTTCGAATCCCGGCAGCACCATACCAACGCGGTAAACGTCTGAGACCTGCATCCCTTGGGGCTTTCCTCCCACATTAAGCTGACACGCCGTGATATAACTGGAATACTTTTCAAAGCGGCGTTTAACACAATTCATTCACTTTGTAAAGATGAGTGTTTCTTTCAGGTGGCGACATATTCAAAAAGGAAATGATGGTCGATGGCAGACGAATTAAACTCAAATTTATGTAAGTTTCACACATGCGGGTGGCGTTGCTAGGTGTTATGATTATCAGTTTACCTCAGCACCGACACTGTCATGGCATTTCGCTAACGCTGATCGACCCCTGAAGATACCGGGGTAGAATAGGTCTTCAGCAACCTGTAAAAGATAACTATGCTTGTCGTAAAAGGCGACTAACGGGATCGGCTGGTCTGGCTCGCTGATTTGGTTGATGCATGTCATCGATCCCAATTGCGTGGATCGATGCTCATGATATCAATCACTGGATTGTCTGGTCCAGACTCGATTATTTACAGACCGCCGTCATGTAGCTGGACAATTGCTGAGTGCGGCGTTAAACAACAAACCAACCAACCAATCAAACGCTGACCAGACCTTTTTGTTTCACTTCGTAAACGTATTTATCTTCAATGTTTGTCTTTCTGGTATGGTAACTTTAGCTGCTGGCGATCTACAGCCCGTTTTTATAATGTGTCGCCTGTTATAATCTGATCATTTTATTGTTCTGAAACTAGTTTTACAATTATAATCCGTGATATATTGCTAGTTGTTGTACTGTCCTTCGACGACAGGTTTTTTTTATATAATATAAATGCATAACTTGCCCAAGTAACGATATGGCTGAAATAGTGCCGATGTGACTTTAAATATTAACTCACTCACTCCACTCAGTGTTTGTCAAGTTTTGCTTCACCATCTTTAGGGCGATGGCAGGGTAGCCCAGTGGTTAAAGCGTTCGCTCGTCACGCCAAGTACCCGGGATTGATTTCCCACATGGGTACAATGTGTGAAGCCCATTTCTGGTGTCCCCCGTCGTGATATTGCTGGAATATTGCTAAAAGCAGCGTAAAACCATACTCACTTACTCACTCACTCACTCATTCCCATGTCTGTTTTTTTACAGGGACACGGCCGGGCAGCCTGACATCAAGTCTCTTATAAGGAGTTTATACAGAGACGCCAACGTAAGTTCACTGACAGCATATACGTCCCGTGAAGATTCCTGGTTAGAATTGGTCTTCAGCAACCAATGCTTGTTGTAAGAGGCGATTAACCGGATCAGGTCTCCAGACTCGCTGACTTGGTTGATGCATGTAATCGTATCCCAATTACTTAGATCGTTGCTCCTGATGTCAATCAACTAATATAGCGATTCCCACATTAATTGATCGTACGGAGTGATTTACTCCCTGAAGATCCGGGGTAGAATAGGTCTCCAGCAACCCATGCCTGCCGCAAATGGAGACCATGCTTGTCGTAAGAGGCGACTAACGGGATCGGGTGGTCAGGCTCGCTGTTTGTCCATGTCATCGCCTGACCCCGCCCTCTTCACCCTGACCCCATCCTCCTCACCCTGACCCAATCCTCCTCACCCTGACCCCGCCCTCTTCACCCTGACCCCATCCTCTCCAGCCTGATCCCACACTCTTCAAACCCGTGAAGATCCGGGGTAGACTTGCCGTAAAGGCGTCTATGCTTGTCGTAAGAGGCTACTAACGGGATCGGGTGGTCAGGCGCGCTGGTTGCTTGATGCATGTCATGGTATCCAAATTGCGTAGATCGATGCTCATGATGTCAATCACTGGATTGTCTCGTCCAGACTCGATTATTTACAGACTTCCCACATACAGCTGGAATGTTGCTGAGTACGGCATTAAACAACGAACAAATAGTGATTTAGTAGATTTGGATTTACAATCTGGGATTCGAAACCCCGAACATAGGATTCTGGCACGTATGAGGGACGCAACTCCTCCCGGGCAATACTGAAATGTTGTTATTGTTGTTTTGTTACAAAGGGCATTATGGTAGTGTTCGACGTGACGAACGAGCACAGCTTCGAGATGGTTGAAGGATGGATCGACAGAGTGACAAAGGTGAGTCGTTGAGGAATGGGTAATGTCATATACGCTCGCAACGAGATGACAACCAAGCTGAAGTCCCGTGAAGATCCGGGGTAGAACAGGTCTTCAGCAACCCATGCTTACCTTAAAATGCGACTACGCTTGTCGTAAGAGGCGACATTTGATCGTATCTCATTTGCGTGGATTGATGCTCATGATATCAATCACTGTATTGTCTGGTCCAGACTCGATTATTTACAGACCGTAAATAATCCAGACCAGACAGTCTAGAGATTGACATCATGAGCATCGATCCACGCAATTGAGATACGATGACAGGCATCAACCAAGTCAGCGAGCCTGACCACCCAATCTCGTTAGTCGCCTCTTACAAACAAGCATTCTCGCCTTTAACGGCAAGCATGGGTTGCTGAAGATTTATTCTACCCCGGATCTTCACGGGTCGTTTACAGCAGTTTCACGGCTTTATACATTGTGAGTGAGTGAGTTTTACGCCACGTTTGGCAATAGTCCAGCAATTCACGGCAGGGGGCAACAGAATGAGCTTAACACACTGTACGCATGTGGGGAATCGAACTTGAACCTTCCAGTGGCGCTTAAACCACTGGGCTACCCAACAGCGTCGTGAAGAAAAAGGTTAAAAAAAATAGAGACCCGTGAAGATCCGGGGTAGAATATGTCTTCAGCAGCCTATGTTTGCCGTAAAAAGCATCAGTTGTTATGGTAGTAGTGATAGTGGTAGTGGTAGTTGTAGTGATGGTAGTAGTAGCGGTTGTGGTAATTGTAGTGGTAGTAGTAGTAGTAGTAGTAGATTAGGTAGTGGTAGTACTAGTAGAGGTGGTAGTGGTAGTAGTAGTAGAGGTGGTAGTGGTAGTACTAGTAGAGGTGGTAGTGGTAGTAGTAGTAGAGGTGGTAGTGTAGTGGTAGTAGTAGTAAAGATGGTAGTGTAGTGGTAGTTGTAGTCGAGGTGGTAGTGATAGTAGAGGTGGTAGTAGTAGTAGAGGTGGTAGTGGTAGTGTAGTGGTCCTGGTAGTGGTAGTTGTAGTCGAGATGGTAGTGGTAGTAGAGGTGGGAGTGGTAGTAGAGGTGGTAGAAGTAGTAGAGGTGGTAGTGTAGTGGTCGTGGTAGTGGTAGTAGTAGTAGAGGTAGTAGTTGTAGTGTATTTGTAGTAGTAGTAGAGGTGGTAGTGGTAGTAGTAGTAGAGGTGGTAGTGGTGGTGGTAGTAGTAGAGGTGGTAGTGGTAGTTTAGTGGTAGTAGTAGTAGTGGTGGTAGAGGTGGTAGTAGTAGTAGAGGTGGTAGTGGTAGTGTAGTGGTCCTGGTAGTGGTAGTAGAGGTGGGAGTGGTAGTAGAGGTGTTAGAAGTAGTAGAGGTGGTAGTGGTAGTGTAGTGGTCATGGTAGTGGTAGTAGTAGTAGAGGTAGTAGTTGTAGTGTATTTGTAGTAGTAGTAGAGGTGGTAGTGGTGGTGGTAGTAGTAGAGGTGGTAGTGGTAGTAGTAGTAGAGGTGGTAGTGGCAGTAGAGGTGGTAGTGGTAGTGTAATGGTCGTGGTAGTAGTAGAGGTGGTAGTGGTAGTGGTCCTGGTGGTGGTAGTAGTAGTAGAAGTGGTAGTGTAGTGGTAGTGGTGGTAGTAGTAGAGGTGGTAGTGGTAGTAGTAGAGGAGGTAGTGGTAATAGAGGTGGTAGTGTAGTGGTCATGGTAGTGGTCGTGGTAGTAGTAGAGGTGGTAGTGGCAGTGTAGTGGTAGGGGTAGTAGTAGTAGAGGTGGTAGTGGTAGTAGTAGTAGTAGTAGAGGTGGTAGTGGTAGTAGTAGTAGTAGAGGTGGTAGTGGTAGTAGAGGTGGTAGTGGGAGTACTAGTAGTGCACAACATGTTTTCGTTATTTGCAGGATATTGAGCCAAAGCCTCAGTTGATGATGGTTGGAAACAAACATGACCTCACCGCCCATAGGACCATAGAGATGGACCAGGCCAATGCGGTAACTAGACATGTCACGTGGGGTCAGTGGGAAACAGGAAGACGAGGGTTGGGTCAAGGTGATGGCGGGGACAGGCTGCAGAGGGTGGGGACAGGCTGAAGAGGGTTGGGTCAGGCTGAAGAGGATGGGGACAGCCTGAAGAGGGTGGGGTCAGGGTGAAGAGGTTGGGGTCAGGCTGAAGAGTGTGGGGTCAGGCTGAAGAGGGTTGGGCCAGGCGATGGCAGGGACAGGCTGCAGAGGGTGGGGACAGGCTGAAGAGGGTTGGGTCAGGCTGAAGAGGCTGGGGTCAGGCTGAAGAAGGTGGGGTCAGGCTGACGAGGGTTGGGTCAGGCTGAAGAGGGTGGGGTCAGGCTGAAGAGTGTGGGGTCAGGCTGGAGAGGATGGGGTCAGGGTGCAGAGGATGGGGTCAGGCTGAAGAGTGTGGGGTCAGGGTTGGGAAGGTAGGGTCAGGGTGAAGAGGGCAGGGTCAGGCGATGGCAGGGACAGGCTGAAGAGTGTGGGGTCAGGGTGAAGAGGTTGGGGTCAGGCTGAAGAGTGTGGGGTCAGGGTGAAGAGTGTGGGGTCAGGCTGAAGAGGGTTGGGTCAGGCAATGACAGGGACAGGCTGAAGAGGGCGGGGTCAGGGTGCAGAGGATGGGGTCAGGGTGAAGAGGTTGGGGTCAGGCTGAAGAGTGTGGGGTCAGGCCGAAGAGTGTGGGGTCAGGCTGAAGAGGGTTGGGTCAGGCAATGACAGGGACAGGCTGAAGAGGGTGGGGACAGGCTGCAGAGGGTGGGGTCAGGCTGAAGAGGGTGGGGTCAGGCTGAAGAGGGTGGTGTCAGGCTGAAGAGTGTTGGGTCAGGCTGAAGAGGGTTCGGCCAGGCAATGACAGGGACAGGCTGAAGGGTGTTGGGTCAGGCTGAAGAGTGTGGGGTCAGGCTGGAGAGGATGGGGTCAGGGTGAAGAGGGTGGGGTCAGGGTGAAGAGGGTGGGGCCAGGCTGAAGAGTGTGGGGTCAGGCTGAAGAGGGTGGGGTCAGGCTGAAGAGGGTGGGGTCAGGCTGAAGAGGGTTGGGCCAGGCGATGATAGAGACAGGCTGAAGAGTGTAGGATCAGTGTGATGATTGGGACAGATGGTTGAGGACGGTGTCAAGCTGAAGAGAGTGGGGTCAGGCTGGAGAGGTTGGGGTCAGGGTGGAGAGGTTGGGGTCAGGGTGAAGAGGGCGGGGTCAGGGTGCAGAGGATGGGGTCAGGTTGAAGAGGGTGGGGACAGGCTGAAGAGTGTTGGGTCAGGCTGGAGAGGATGGGGTCAGGGTGAAGAGGGTGGGGTCAGGCTGAAGAGGGCAGGATCAGGGTGAGGAGGATGGGGTCAGGGTGAAGAGGGCAGGATCAGGCGATGACAGGGACAGGCTGAAGAGTGTGGGGTCAAGCTGATGAGGATGGGGTCAGGGTGAAGAGGACGGGGTCAGGGTGAAGAGGACGGGGTCAGGGTGAAGAGGGTTGGGTTAAGCTGGAGAGGATGGGGTCCGGGTGTAGAGGGTGGGGTCAAGGTGAAGAGGGTGGGGTCAAGGTGAAGAGGGTGGGGTCAGGGTGAAGAGGGCGGGGTCAGGCGATGACAGGGACAGGCTGAAGGGTGTTGGGTCAGGGTGAAGAGGATGGGGTCAGGGTGAAGAGGATGGGGTCAGGCGATAACAGGTGATGACAGGGACAGGCTGAAGGGTGTGGGGTCAGGCTGAAGAGGGTGGGGTCAAGGGGAAGAGGGTGGGGTCAGGGTGAAGAGGGCAGGGTCAGGGTGAAGAGGGCAGGGTTAGGCGATGACAGGGACAGGCTGAAGAGGATGGGGTCAGGGTGTAGAGGACGGGGTCAAGGTGAAGAGGGTGGGGTCAAGATGAAGAGCGTGGGGTCAGGGTGAAGAGGGTGGGGTCAGGCGATGACAGGGACAGGCTGAAGGGTGTTGGGTCAGGGTGAAGAGGATGGGGTCAGGGTGAAGAGGATGGGGTCAGGGTGTAGAGGGTGGGGTCAGGGTGTAGAGGTTGGGGTCAGGCTGAAGAGTGTGGGGGTCAGGCTGAAGAGTGTGGGGGTCACGCTGAAGAGTGTGGGGTCAAGCTGAAGAGGTTGGGGTGTGGGTGATGACAGATATGGGAGAGTATATTTATTGAATGAAGATATTACATCATTGTTAATCAAGGATGACAATAAAGTGGTGCCTTACCTCAGATTCTTATGAGCATCATCCCAGTCGTGTCTGCTGCCCCGTATTCACGATAAACATGGATGGGCCATTTTAAGTAATTTCGAGTGATATCAGTTTGTAGTTGGATATTGCACGAAGGAGACGGGTAGGGTTGGGGTTGTAATTGTATATGTATTTCGGTAATATATTCTTCTTGTCTTTGTAGAGAGCGGGTTCCTTTTGTGCTCCATATTATGACGTCAGTGCCAAGACAGGAGGCAACGTCAAAGAGGCGTTTGAGACCTTTATTCGGAAGACATGGCGGAATCTACAACCGGTAAGACCTCAGGTTGATGAATGAGTCGCCCCGTTCTTGTTAGCAATTTTACATGTGGATGAATGCTGTTTATCGCAAAGTCAGCACTTTTCCAGCTACTGCATGGCGACCTGTAAGGTGTGGCGTCTCGACCAGGCAATCCGGTGATCAAGGTTAGCCGCGGCATCAGGGCACGATGCCACGTCAGCGGAGGCACCGAGCCTGCCCAGCTCCTCTTTAGCTGTTACGTATTACGACACACATCATATACTGGGGGGACCCGTGAAGATTCCAGGGTAGAATAGGTTTTCCGCAACCCATGCTTGCCGTAAAAGGTGACTATGCTTGTCGTAAAAGGCCACTAACGGGATCGGGTGGTCAGGCTTGCTGACTTGGTTGATGCATGTCATCGATCCCAATTGCGTCGGTCGATGCTCATGATTTCAATCACTGGATTGTCTGGTCCAGACTCGATTATATACAGACCGCCGTCATATAGCTGGAATATTGCTGAGTGCGGCGTTAAACAACAAACCAACCAACAAACATATACTGGGGACCTACTGTGGACTGAAATATCCACAGGGGTTCAAGCAGGATGCTCATGACGTGGTTATTCATCGCATGTCCACTTGCTTCGCGAACAAACCAGTTCATGCTATTTGTTTCAGAATTCAAACAGAGAAATGAGTAGCTCTATCCGCCTTGAAGAGACGAGTGAAGACGGCGGCCGAATATGCTGTGGGAGCTGACGCCGCCGGAGAAACCGCGACCTGCACCTTCATTCCCCACAGAACATCTCAACAGGAACTCAGACCATCGTTTGTTGGTGCAGTGACTGAAACCTGTGACACCTGTAAAGACGTCACACATCTCGAGCAGGCTCGGTGTCAAACAAACTATTTTTGACAGCACGTGGAAATCGTGCTGGTACATCCACGCCCACTGAATACACGCGCTAGTGTGTCGGGGTGCGTTCACAGTGACGATGCAGCAAGGTAACCTTTACATAAACAATGTGAGGCACCACATGCTGCTAAGCAAAATGTAGCAACTGCTTAGCAAAATGTAGCAACTGTTTAGCAAATTGTAGCAACTGCTTAGCAATATGTAGCAACCGTTTAGCAAAATGTAGCAACTTCTTAGCAAAATGTAGCATCTGCTTAGCAAAATGTAGCAACTGCTTAGCAAAATGTAGCAACCGTTTAGCAAATTGTAGCAACTGCTTAGCAATATGTAGCAACTGCTTAGAAAAATGAAGCAACTGCTTAGCAATATTTAGCAAAATGTAGCAACTGCTTAGCAAAATGTAGCAACTGCTTAGCAATATGTAGCAACTGCTAAGCACAATGGGGGCGGTTGGGTAGCCTTGTGGTTAAAGCGTTTGCTCGTCACGCCGAAGACTGACATGGGTACAATATGTGAAGCCCATTTCTGGTGTACCCCGCCATGATATTGCTGAAATATTGCTTAAAGCTTCATAAAACCAAACTCACTCACTCACTTAGCAAAATGTGGCACCACATGCTGCTAAGCAAAATGTAGCAACTGCTTAGCAAAATGTAGCAACTGTTTAGCAAATTGTAGCAACTGCTTAGCAATATGTAGCAACCGTTTAGCAAAATGTAGCAACTGCTTAGCAAAATGTAGCATCTGCTTAGCAAAATGTAGCAACTGCTTAGCAAAATGTAGCAACCGTTTAGCAAATTGTAGCAACCGTTTAGCAAATTGTAGCAACTGCTTAGCAATATGTAGCAACTGCTTAGCAAAATGTAGCAACTGCTTAGCAATATGTAGCAACCATTTAGCAAAATGTAGCAACTGCTTAGCAAAATGTAGCAACTGCTTAGCAATATGTAGCAACTGCTAAGCACAATGGGGGCGGTTGGGTAGCCTTGTGGTTAAAGCGTTTGCTCGTCACGCCGAAGACTGACATGGGTACAATATGTGAAGCCCATTTCTGGTGTACCCCGCCATGATATTGCTGAAATATTGCTTAAAGCTTCATAAAACCAAACTCACTCACTCACTTAGCAAAATGTAGCAAACTGTTCAGCAAAATGTAGCAACTGCTTAACAAAATCAAACAAACTTTTCAGCAGCATGTGGTGACTCATAATGTTTGTGTAAACGTTAGCATCTTGCTTTATCATGATGTAACGTAATGTGGATTGGCGTCGTACCCCCATCGTCTATATCACTCAAGGGTTCGATCTAAACTGTTTAAATATTTACTCCCCAAAAGAAGTTTAAGAATACCAGTCTGATTGTTGCATGACAGATTTAATATTTATGAAAGAATCGGATGTTCTTTAACTTCTTTTGGGTATATGTTGCCACTCCTTGGCAGACTGCTGTGTTCCTTTCAATTTTATGTGTACATAACTATGGATTCTTATTTATTATCCAACCCGGTGTTTACGACAATGTTCACACTCAACTTTAATCTGAATACCAGTGAGTCTTAGATGACATGTCTTGGTCATATTCTGTGATAACTGTATGAGTTAAGCTCTTGTAAATACCTTTCATTCGTCTCTTTGTTACAAGAATGGCATCATCACTGGTTGATAACTGTCTCAATGTATAAGTTAAGCTCTTGTAAATGCCTTTCATTCGTCTCTTTGTTACACGAATGGCATCGTCACTGGTTGATAACTGTCTTAATGTATAAGTTAAGCTCTTGTAAATGCCTTTCATTCGTCTCTTTGTTACACGAATGGCATCGTCACTGGTTGATAACTGTCTTAATGTATAAGTTAAGCTCTTGTAAATGCCTTTCATTCGTCTCTTTGTTACACGAATGGCATCGTCACTCATTGATAACTGTCTTAATGTATAAGTTAAGCTCTTGTAAATGCCTTTCATTCGTCGCTTTGTTACACGAATGGCATCGTCACTCGTTGATAACTGTCTTAATGTATAAGTTAAGCTCTTGTAAATGCCTTTCATTCGTCTCTTTGTTACACGAATGGCATCGTCACTGGTTGATAACTGTCTTAATGTATAAGTTAAGCTCTTGTAAATGCCTTTCATTCGTCGCTTTGTTACACGAATGGCATCGTCACTCGTTGATAACTGTCTCAATGTATAAGTTAAGCTCTTGTAAATGCCTTTCATTCGTCTCTTTGTTACACGAATGGCATCGTCACTGGTTGATAACTGTCTTAATGTATAAGTTAAGCTCTTGTAAATGCCTTTCATTCGTCTCTTTGTTACACGAATGGCATCGTCACTGGTTGATAACTGTCTTAATGTATAAGTTAAGCTCTTGTAAATGCCTTTCATTCGTCTCTTTGTTACACGAATGGCATCGTCACTGGTTGATAACTGTCTTAATGTATAAGTTAAGCTCTTGTAAATGCCTTTCATTCGTCTCTTTGTTACACGAATGGCATCGTCACTCGTTGATAACTGTCTTAATGTATAAGTTAAGCTCTTGTAAATGCCTTTCATTCGTCGCTTTGTTACACGAATGGCATCATCACTGGTTGATAACTGTCTCAATGTATAAGTTAAGCTCTTGTAAATGCCTTTCATTCGTCTCTTTGTTACACGAATGGCATTGTCACTGGTTGATAACTGTCTTAATGTATAAGTTAAGCTCTTGTAAATGCCTTTCATTCGTCTCTTTGTTACACGAATGGCATCGTCACTGGTTGATAACTGTCTCAATGTATAAGTTAAGCTCTTGTAAATGCCTTTCATTCGTCTCTTTGTTACACGAATGGCATCGTCACTGGTTGATAACTGTCTTAATGTATAAGTTAAGCTCTTGTAAATGCCTTTCATTCGTCTCTTTGTTACACGAATGGCATCGTCACTGGTTGATAACTGTCTTAATGTATAAGTTAAGCTCTTGTAAATGCCTTTCATTCGTCTCTTTGTTACACGAATGGCATCGTCACTCGTTGATAACTGTCTTAATGTATAAGTTAAGCTCTTGTAAATGCCTTTCATTCGTCTCTTTGTTACACGAATGGCATCGTCACTCGTTGATAACTGTCTCAATGTATAAGTTAAGCTCTTGTAAATGCCTTTCATTCGTCTCTTTGTTACACGAATGGCATCGTCACTCGTTGATAACTGTCTTAATGTATAAGTTAAGCTCTTGTAAATGCCTTTCATTCGTCTCTTTGTTACACGAATGGCATCGTCACTCGTTGATAACTGTCTCAATGTATAAGTTAAGCTCTTGTAAATGCCTTTCATTCGTCGCTTTGTTACACGAATGGCATCGTCACTCGTTGATTTGTCACTGCAATATCACAACAGCACAATAAACTATATGCCTTATCACACCCCTTATACAGTGAATCAAATAGGACCGCCTCCGTGGACTAGTGGTAGAGCGTCCGCCCGGAAAGCGGAAGGTCCGAGGGTTCGACCCTGGCCGCGTCATACCAAAAGACGTTAAAATATGGCACTTGTTGTTACCTTGTCTGGCGCTGAGCATTAAGGGTGTAAAAGAAGGACTGGTCGGCTCGGAGTCAGTATACTGTGTCTGAGTGGGGTATTTATGTTAAACTGCGGCATGGTATCTCAGTGGGATAGCACTTTAAATTGGCATCAGTCCGGACTGGCGCGCGCACGCACACACACACACACACGTCGCTATAAGTGCAATAATCTTGGACGCGACGTTAAACCCCATTTAACCACACCTAACCTTGTTCAAATTGATTACATTACGTCATCTGACCAATCGGCTGCCCGGTATTTACATTTTGTGTTGTTTGTTTGTTTATTTGTTGTTTAACGCCGCACTCAGCAATATTACAGCCACATGATGGCGGTCTGTAAATAATCGAGTTTGGACCAGACAATCAAGTGATTGACATCGATCCACGCAATTTGGATACGATGACATGCATCAACCAAGTCAGCAAGCCCGACCACCCGATCCCGTTAGTCGCCTCTAACGACAAGCATAGTCGCCTTTTACGAATAGGTCTTCAACAACCCATGCTTGCCGTAAAAGGCGACTATGCTTGTCGTAAGAGGCGACTAACGGGATCGGGTGGTCAGGCTCGCTGACTTGGTTGATGCATGTATCCTTATCCAAGTTGCGTGGATAGATGCTCATGACAACAATCACTGGATTGTCTGGTCCAGACTCGATTATTTACAGACCGCCGTCATATAGCTGGGATATTGCTGAGGTGAGGTGAGTCTATAGATTCTCCAAAGTCTTAAGATACTTACGTCTAACATCGACAGCACTGCCATGAAGCAGATCTGAAGACGGCGTTGTATGACTAGCTCCATGGCACCACTTTTCAAACATACCAATATGTGTAACACCTGCCCATCACAGCCGCAGTAGAATCTACAGGAACTATCGGGCGGCAGCTGTTCCACCCATGCTATTGTATCAAATTGTCTCCCTACTACCAGTAGGCGGCGTCAGTCGTATCTAATCCCCAGTGAAGAGTTGAGTCACTAAGATCGTTGTTTAGAATCCAAGCTTCTCCATGATGAGATTTCCAAGTTTGTCAGCACCATATCCGTTTTCGTGGGCTTCACTTTTTAAACCTACGTCACTTTGAGGGCACCGCCCGCGTCAATCTGATGACGTTACAATATAAATAAGATATTGTTCAACGTGGTGTTAATAGTTAAAAAAACACGCACGCTCGCACTCACTCACTCACTCACTCACCCACCAAAACTCACTCACTCAGTGTCTTTCACTCACTCACTCACTCAATCACGTTAATGGGTATTCCCTGTTGATGAAGACCGCCTCCGTGGTCTAGTGGTAGAGCGTCCACCCGGAGAGGGGAAGGTCCGGGGTTCGATCCCCGGCCGTGTCATACCAAAAGACGTTAAAATATGGTACTTGTTGTTTCCCTGTCTGGCGATCGGCATTAAGGGGCTAAAACAAGGACTGGTCGGCTCGGAGTCAGTATACTGTGTCTGAGGAGGATATTCATTTTAAACTGCGGCATGGTATCTCTGTGAGCTAGCACTATAAATCGGCATCAGTCCGGACTAGTACAAGCAGCCACACAAACACACACACTTACATGCACGTCGCTATATAAGTGCAATAATCTTGGACGCGACGTTAAACCCCATTTCACCTCACCTCACCCTGTTGATGACAATGGTCCAAACTGACTTCCGCCTTGTAATCAAATTACAGTAAACTACGGTTATAACGAACTCAAAGGGACTACTAATTTTAGTTCGTTATAACTGTAGTTCGTTATAAGCATATATACAACATAACTACAGCAAATAGTCGGGACCAAAAAATAAGTTCGTTATATCCGTCAGTTCGTTATAAGCGTGTTCGTTATAACCGTAGTTCACTGTACTAAAATGGCTCACCATTGTCCGTGTGGCAACATTAGAGGATGACGCTGCTTCCTTTAGTCCCGTGAAGAGGTGGCCAGCGGAGTTCAAGATGATTGGTTAGTTTGTTTGTTTGTTGTTTACGCCGCACTCAGCAATAGTCCAGCTATATGACGGCAGTCTTTAAATAATCGAGTCAGGACCAGACAATCCAGTCAGTATATTGATATCATGAGCATCGATCCACGCAATTGGGATCGATGACATGCATCAACCACTTCAGCGAGCCTGACCACCCGATCCCGTTAGTCGCCCGTTAGGATGAGGTCGTTCTGGCAGATTAGTCAAATAACCCAGCATTATTTGGCAAACGTTCATGTTATAAATATAAGAGCTCATTTCCTTCAATTTTTCCAAGCACACATCTTTTGGGCATCCTTAATTACTTTCAAATTTTAACATGCCTCTGTTTCCCACATGATCTGTTTAACAAATGACCCGTGAACATCCGGGGTAGAAAAGGTCTTCAGCAACCAATGCTTGCCATAAAATGCGACTATGCTAGTCGTAAAAGGCGACTAACGGGATCGGGTGGTTAGGCTCGCTGACTTGGTTGATGTATGTCATCGATCCCAATTGCGTCGATCGATGCTCATGATATCAATCACTGGCTTGTCTGGTCCAGTCTCTATTATTTCCAGACCGCCGTCACATAGCTGGAATATTGCTGAGCGCGGCATTAAACAACAAACCAATTAACTGTATAATACATACAATGTAGCATTGTCACGTGTATCATTCTAATGTTGGCAACCCCAGCTGCAGGCACTTTGAGTAGACACAGCTGCTTCCAGATGTATCAAGGTGGGATTAGAGTCAATTGTTAATACAATAGACAATTACATGCGTTGTTGCAATATCACAAACTGGAACTGACAGAAACACATTTAAACTAATATGATTTCACAAATGACTCATCTAATCCCATGGACAGACCGGCAGACAGAGCGTAAGGTAGGATTTCCCCAAACCTTTGAATGGCTTTGAGTGAGTGTGTATGGTTTTAAGGCGCTTTTCGGCGCTTTAATGTATAATTTCTCGTCACGACATGGCTGAAATATTGCCGATGTGACGTAAAGCACTCTCACTCACTCACTCACTCACTCACTCACTCACTCACTTATACATCAGACCATATCACAAACGTGGTGAAATTGTTATCAAGTGTACTGTTTGTCTGTCAAATCATGTATTATTTTGATACGGCTAAAACATAAATAAAATCGAACATAAATAAAATAAGCAAAGTTAATAAGACGGAAGGTTTACAGATTCATTTCCAAGGCAATAGGTGAGGTGAAATTAGGTTTAACGTCGCGTCCAAGATTATTGCACTTATATAGCGACGTGCATGCACGTGTGTGTGTGTGTGTGTGTGTGTGTGGCTGCTTGTACTAGTCCGGACTGATGCCGATTTAAAGTGCTAGCTCACTGAGATACCATGCCGCAGTTTAACATGAATACCCCACTCAGACACAGTATACTGACTCCGAGCCGACCAGTCCTTGTTTAAGCCCCTTAATGCCGAGCGTCAGACAGGGTAACAACAAGTGCCATCTTTTAACGTCTTTTGGTATGACGCGGCCGGGGATCGAACCCCGAACCTTCCGCTCTCCGGGCGGACGCTCTACCACTAGACCACGGAGGCGGTCCACAAAGGAAATACAGGATAAAAGTATTTTATCAATACTGTACATGTAACATGTGTTTGCTCACAGATCGTAAAATTCAAACAAACAATCCAGTTGGGACCTGGCATGTGGAACTCTAGTTCCACAACACTCAATAGGTTGGCTCCTGCATCATAAGAGGATACATGTCATCGTATCCCAATTGCGTCAGGCTCGCTTACTTGGTTGAAGAATGGCATCGATCATATTTGCGTGGATCGATGCTCATGATACCAATCACTGGATTGTCTGGTCCAGACTCGATTATTTACAGACCGCCGTCATATAGCTGGAATATAGCTGAGTGCGGCGTAAAACAACAAACCAACCAACCAACCCAATTGCGTGGATCGATTTTCATGATGTTAATCACTGGATGGTCTGGTCCAGACTCGATTATTTACAGACCGCCATCATATAGCTGGAATATTGCTGAGTGCGGCGTAAAACAACCAACCAACCAACCAACCCAATTGCGTGGATCGATTTTCATGATGTCAATCACTGGATGGTCTCGTCCAGACTCGATTATTTACAGACCGCCGTCATATAGCTGGAATATTGCTGAGTGCGGCGTTTAACAACAAACAAACAAAACCAAGAGGATAAATTAGATCAGGTGGCCAGGCTCGGTGACCTCGACGGCGTGTGACGTTGCTCTTAATGTGAAACACTGGTTTATCTGGTTCAGACATGATTTAATACTGACATAGTAAGAACAGGACTCTCTTCGACAGGATACAAAAAAGAAAACAGCAATTTTCACTGTAAGCTATGCCCCACCGCGTGGTGCCTATGCACGGTGTCGGTCTCATGTTGACACGTCCCATGTGTTCTACTGAGACATTGTGGTTTGCAAATAAACAAAGTTTTTAAGGTACAGTAAACTACGTGTATAACGAACACGCTTATAACGAACTTATTTTTTACTTCCGGCCATTTGCTGTTTATATGCTGTAAATATGCTTATACCGAACTACGGTTATTGCGAACTAAAAATAGTGGTCCCTGTGAGTTCGTTTTAACCGTACTTTACTGTATTTACCTTTTAGCCAATGCCATCTGGAATTGTTCAGCCCGCACATCACAAACCTTAGTCAGTATTCACCAGTGTATAATTCCTCTTGAGTACTCGACCCTTCAGAGCAAGGACCACAAAGAAGATGGTCTGCAATAAAGCAAGTGCTAATACGCAGAAAAGAAGCATTCTAGGTTCATAGTCCGCCATTAATTGTCCAATGACCAGTGCTTCAGTCGCAATACCTGCTTGGTCAGCAAACATGACAACAGCATACAACGTGTCGGTCATTTTGACGTGTACGGTCGCCCACGCCATCACCGAGGCAAACAACGGAGCTGTCCATAGCGCCAGCATCAAGGACGCCGTCCACAGAAACACCACACTATGTTCCGCTGCCAGCAACAACATTGCTGAGGCAACCAGACCATTCAAACACACCACCGTCAGACGGAACTGGGACAGGACGAGAGTCAGCACTGCTCCCCCCGCTCGACCAATTACCATCATGGCGGCGAATGAAGACGTCATCAACGCCATGGTCTGTTCAGAGATTTGAAGGACGCTGTGAGTTCCATATAAGGACAGGAGAGTTGAATACACAAAGCTGGTAGATCCACCCACAAAAATAAATAACATAAGCGTGAGAACAAAACTCCGTGTAGAGTATCCAAATTGTTTGATATCTGTGGGGTCATGTGACACTTCCGGTTTCGACTCGTGCTTCAGACGGCTCTGGAGGACAGCCAAGGCAACTGAGAATGTCACACCAACTATCCCAAAACCTAGAAAGGCATAATGGAGGTTTGAGTCTGATTTTTCTCCGACGACGGAAGGCGCGTTTCTGTTGTGTGTTTCGTTGCCGCAAAATGTATTTCCGAGGAAGGGGGCGATGAACAGAGGTCCACTCGCGTCGCCGACACAGATGGACAACATTAGCAGGTGAAGATGAATAGCATTGTTATCACCGGATTCGCCTATCTTTGCTATTCTGGCTGAAATGAGAAAGTGTGGTAAAAGAATACTTAATACATATCTGTGTGATTTCGTGTACTTTGTATTTCAGAGATGCACAGACAGGTTTTGCCATTTTGGATCGACCACAGACCTCGTACTTTCTCTACTTGTTCTCTACTTTGTCACGTTGTCACATCCTCTTATTTCTCAGTGCCCTCGCCATCATACTGTCCATCACCCGTGTCCTCGTCTTCACCTCAAACCCACGCTCCTATCCAGTCAACGGCCTTGCCTCTTCCCTATGCATTCCACTCCCGCACCCTCGACCTTACTCTTTCCCAAATTCATTCCACTACCGCACCCTCGCCCTTACTCCTTCCCCATTCATTCCACTCCCGCGCCCTCGCCCTCGCCCTCGCCCTTACTCCTTCCCCATTCATTCCACTCCCGCGCCCTCGCCCTTACTCTTTCCCCATTCATTCCACTCCCGCGCCCTCGCCCTTACTCTTTCCCAAATTCATTCCACTCCCGCGCCCTCGCCCTCGCCCTTACTCCTTCCCCATTCATTCTACTCCCGTACCCTCGCCCTACTCCTTCCCCATTCATTCCACTACCTTACCCTCGCCCTACTCCTTCCCCATTTATTCAACTCCCGCGCCCTCGCCCTTACTCTTTCCCAAATTCATTCCACTCCCGCGCCCTCGCCCTCGCCCTTACTCTTTCCCCATTCATTCCACTCCCGCAACCTCGCCCTTACTCTTTCCCCATTCATTCCACTCCCGCACCCTCGCCCTCGCCCTCGCCCTTACTCTTTCCCCATTCATTCCACTCCCGCGCCCTCGCCCTTACTCTTTCCCCATTCATTCCACTCCCGCAACCTCGCCCTTACTCTTTCCCCATTCATTCCACTCCCGCACCCTCGCCCTCGCCCTCGCCCTTACTCTTTCCCCATTCATTCCACTCCCGCGCCCTCGCCCTTACTCTTTCCCCATTCATTCCACTCCCGCACCCTCGCCCTTACTCTTTCCCCATTCATTCCACTCCCGCGCCCTCGCCCTTACTCTTTCCCCATTCATTCCACTCCCGCACCCTCGCCCTCGCCCTCGCCCTTACTCTTTCCCCATTCATTCCACTCCCGCGCCCTCGCCCTTACTCTTTCCCCATTCATTCCACTCCCGCACCCTCGCCCTCGCCCTCGCCCTTACTCTTTCCCCATTCATTCCACTCCCGCGCCCTCGCCCTTACTCTTTCCCCATTCATTCCACTCCCGCAACCTCGCCCTTACTCTTTCCCCATTCATTCCACTCCCGCGCCCTCGCCCTCGCCCTCGCCCTTACTCTTTCCCCATTCATTCTACTCCCGTACCCTCGCCCTTACTCTTTCTCCATTCATTCCACTCCCGCGCCCTCGCCCTTACTCTTTCCCAAATTCATTCCACTCCCGCGCCCTCGCCCTCACCCTTACTCCTTCCCCATTCATTCTACTCCCGTACCCTCGCCCTACTCCTTCCCCATTCATTCCACTACCGTACCCTCGCCCTACTCCTTCCCCATTTATTCCACTCCCGCGCCCTCGCCCTTACTCTTTCCCCATTCATTCCACTCCCGCACCGCCCCTATTACTCTTTCCCCATTCATTCCACTCCCGCACCCTCGCCTTTACTCTTTCCCCATTCATTCCACTACCGCACCCTCGCCCTTACTCTTTCCCCATTCATTCCACTCCCGCACCCTCGTCATTACTCCTTCCCCATTCATTCCACTCCCGCACCCTCGCCCTTACTCTTTCCCCATTCATTCCACTCCCGCACCCTCGCCCCTACTCTTTCTCCATTCATTCCACTCCAGCGACCTCGCCCTTACTCTTTCCCCATTCATTCCACTCCCGCACCACCACCCTTACTCCTTCCCCATTCATTCAACTCTCGCACCCTCGCCCTTACTCTTTCCCCATTCATTCCACTCCCGCACCAACCCCCTTACTCTTTTCCCATTCATTCCACTCCCGCACCCTCGCCCTTACTCTTTCCCCATTCGTTCCACTCCCGCACTACCATCCTAACTCTTTCCCCATTCATTCCACTACCGCACCCTCGCCCTTACTCTTTCCCCATTCATTCCACTCCCGCACCCTCGCCATTACTCCTTCCCCATTCATTCCACTACCGTACCCTCGCCCTACTCCTTCCCCATTCATTCCACTCTCGCACCGCCCCCATTACTCTTTCCCCATTCATTCCACTCCCGGACCCTCGCCCTTACTCCTTCCCCATTCATTCCACTCCCGCACCAACCCCCTTACTCTTTTCCCATTCATTCCACTCCCGCACCCTCGCCCTTACTCTTTCCCCATTCGTTCCACTCCCGCACTACCATCCTAACTCTTTCCCCATTCATTCCACTACCGCACCCTCGCCCTTACTCTTTCCCCATTCGTTCCACTCCCGCACTACCATCCTAACTCTTTCCCCATTCATTCCACTCCCGCACCCTCGCCCTTACTCTTTCCCCATTCATTCCACTCCCGCACCAACCCCCTTACTCTTTTCCCATCCATTCCACTCCCGCACCCTCGCCCTTACTCTTTCCCCATTCGTTCCACTCCCGCACTACCATCCTAACTCTTTCCCCATTCATTCCACTACCGCACCCTCGCCCTTACTCTTTCCCCATTCATTCCACTCCCGCACCCTCGCCATTACTCCTTCCCCATTCATTCCACTACCGTACCCTCGCCCTACTCCTTCCCCATTCATTCCACTCTCGCACCGCCCCCATTACTCTTTCCCCATTCATTCCACTCCCGGACCCTCGCCCTTACTCCTTCCCCATTCATTCCACTCCCGCACCAACCCCCTTACTCTTTTCCCATCCATTCCACTCCCGCACCCTCGCCCTTACTCTTTCCCCATTCGTTCCACTCCCGCACTACCATCCTAACTCTTTCCCCATTCATTCCACTCCCGCACCAACCCCCTTATTCTTTCCCCATTCATTCCACTCCCGCACTACCATCCTAACTCTTTCCCCATTCATTCCACTCCCGCACCAACCCCCTTACTCTTTTCCCATTCATTCCACTCCCGCACCCTCGCCCTTACTCTTTCCCCATTCGTTCCACTCCCGCACTACCATCCTAACTCTTTCCCCATTCATTCCACTCCCGCACCCTCGCCCTTACTCTTTCCCCATTCATTCCACTCCCGCACCACCACCCTTACTCCTTCCCCATTCATTCCACTCCCGCACCTCCACCCTTACTCTTTCCCCATTCATTCCACTCCCGCACCCTCGCCCTTACTCTTTCCCCATTCATTCCACTCCCGCACCTCCACCCTTACTCTTTCCCCATTCATTCCACTCCCGCACCACCACCCTTACTCCTTCCCCATTCATTCCACTCCCGCACCACCACCCTTACTCTTTCCCCTTTCATTCCACTCCCGCACCACCACCCTTACTCCTTCCCCATTCATTCCACTCCCGCACCACCACCCTTACTCTTTCCCCATTCATTCCACTCCCGCACCCTCGCCCTTACTCCTTCCCCATTCATTCCACTCCCGCACCTCCACCCTTACTCTTTCCCCATTCATTCCACTCCCGCACCCTCGCCCTTACTCTTTCCCCATTCATTCCACTCCCGCACCTCCACCCTTACTCTTTCCCCATTCATTCCACTCCCGCACCACCACCCTTACTCCTTCCCCATTCATTCCACTCCCGCACCACCACCCTTACTCTTTCCCCATTCATTCCACTCCCGCACCTCCACCCTTACTCCTTCCCCATTCATTCCACTCCCGCACCGCCCCCATTACTCCTTCCCCATTCATTCCACTCCAGCACCCTCGCCCTTACTCCTTCCCCATTCATTCCACTCCCGCACCCTCGCCCTTACTCTTTCCCCATTTATTCCACTCCCGCGCCCTCGCCCTACTCATTGCCCATGCATTTCACTCCCAGTCCCTCACCCCTATTCCTCCAACCGCAGTCAATGCCCTCTCACTCACACCCATCCTTATACTTGCCCTTTATCGCCCAGTCCCTGTCCTTTATCACATCGTCCACTGCCAGCCCTTGCCCCTGTTCTTGGTCTAGACCACTGCGTTAATACGCCGCGTCATGAATCGCAACCACGTCCGCACATTATTTGTCCTCTCCTTTGTCATTCTGCCCCAACTGACATCATTTGTCAAGGTTTCTGAAGACCTGGCATAACGACTTAAACATCCAAGCGTTTTCCACTTACCACTTGTGCCTATGCCACTGGACAAGCCAAGAACAGAACTTGTTCCCACAGCCAACCAAAACGTCGGGCAAAGAGGCAATGCGATAAGAAAAACACTGGCTATCAGGGCACAGGTTGATATGAGCTGGTATCCCCCAAGTATACGCCTAATGGGTATGTGTAACACACTACCCACGGTCTTGGTAGCTGAATAAATTGGGAACAGAAGATTGATGGTTTGTAGATTCACGCCGTATTTGCATTGAAGTGCTGGTAAGGTGGGCCCATAGGAACTCTCAGTGACGGCCTGAAACATTCGCAGATGAGTTAGTGAATACATGCGTCGGTTGTACTCACCTCCCCTGCCCAGTCCGACCCCTTAAGATCCGGGGTAGACTAGGTCTTCAGCAACCCATCCTTGCTGTAAAAAGCGACTATGCTTGTCGTAAGAGGCGACTAACGGGATCGTATCCCAATTGCGTGTATCGATGCTCATGATGTCAATCACTGGATTGTCTGGTTCAGACTCGATTATTTACAGACCGCCGTCATATAGCTGAGTGCGCCGTTAAACAACAAACCAACCAACCAACCAACCAACCAACCAACCCCTGCCCAGTCCACGTCCTCTCCCACGTTCATCCCCTGCCCTGTCATCGTCTAAACCAAGGTTCTGGCGGTCAATATTATATGTACAGATAATGAATTCATTGCGCTTTGCTTTTGGTTTATGATTAACCATTATCTTATACCCAGATGGCACAGTTGTTGGGGGATAACCAGGACTTGGCTGGTTGGTTTGTTGTTTAACGCCGCACTCAGCAATATTACAGCTTTATGACGGCGGTCTGTAAATAATCGAGTCTGGACTAGATAATCCAGTGATTGATATCATGAGCATCGATCCACAAAATTGGGACCGATGACATGCATCAACCACCCGATCCCGTTAGTCGCCTCTTGCGACAAGCATGGGTTGCTGAAGACCTATTCTACACCGGATCTTCACGGGTCGATGACCACGAGAAAATCAGTTTTAACTTCTTTTAATGATTATTGTGTCATCTGGATAGTGGATGTTAATATATCTAAAACTAAAATTGTGATCGAGTCCCATTCACTGTCTGGGCTGCGTGTAGAGGGGGGAAGGGCCCTGGGCTGATGATGAGCCTAACCAGCCTGACTGTGCCAGAATCGTCATCATAATCATCATCATAATAATAATAATAATAATAATAATAATAATAATAATAACAATCCATTTATATGGCGCTGAACTCCATGCGCAAGTGTCTCTAAACGCTTCGACGTTATTACCCCAGTCAATGGATCAGTGTGCACTCAACAATCATTCTCAGCTCCCGGAGGAGTATACAACAACAACAAACACGGAAACAATAAAGCAACTTGTCAATACAAATCACACGAACTTACATCCATGAATGACAACGCCAAAAGGAGGGCCATTAGGATGGTGGGATACGTGGAGTGGATTCCAGCACATTTGGGGGAGTTTTCCATTGCTGCAACAACACATTGCAGACATTATAGGAGTGAGTGAGTGAGTTGGGTTTTACGCCGCTTTTAACAGTATTCCAGTTATATCGCGGCGTGTCAGCTTAATGTTGGGGGAAAGCCCGAAGTGATGCAGGTCTCAGACGTTTACCACTTCGGTGAAACCCATGAGTACGGGTATGGTGCTGACAAACCTAGAAACATAATCGGGGCGAACCGGGATTCGAACCCACAATCATAGGTTTCTGGCGTGCCCAAGGGACGCAACTCTTCACAGCGAATCGCGGCGCCTTAGACGACTTGGCCACCCGTGCCCCCCGCAGACATTATAGGAAGTAACATTCAAATCATGTAAAGGATTTTTATACAGGAGTGAGTGAGTGAGTGAGTTTGGTTCAACGTCGATTTGAACATAATTCTAGTTGATGATATTAAGAGCAATAATAAGCACGTTTAAGATTTGACTTAATTAATTTATGCGGTTTTTGAGGAATAAACGTAACAACGGATTTTACATTTATACCTACATACACGCAATATAATAAGGAAGTCATCAAACTTGATAAGTACATAGCTTCATACAAATAAACTAAATCAAATACCTAATTCTTGTTAGTGGCTCAAAAGATCTGTATTCTCACTGGGAGATTGTTATTGCTGTGTGACCTCTCTTAGTTATTACCGCCTCCGTAGTCTAGTGGTAGAGCATCCGCCCGGTTCGATTCTCGGCCGCGTCATACAATAGACTTGTCCGGACTAGTACAAGCAGCCACACACACACACACACACACACACACACACACACACACACACACACACACACACACACACACACACACTTGCGACTCCCACTGTTACATTGTTGAACATTAACCAACAGTGGTTGTTGAAAGCGCTAAAAAAATGTAACGCAAATAACGTTAAATTAATTAAAGGTGTTGACAACTATCCTTTAACATCCTGACATATACGCCAACATATTGCACTGTCGTGTGCAAAAGCAACCTGGAACAACGTTCAGCCTCCTAATATCGCTGCAATGGTTACATGCTCTGAGGCGTAGAACAGGTCTTCAGCAACCCATGCTTGACGTAAGTGGCGACTAACGGGATCGGGTGGTCAGGCTCGCTAACTTGATTGATGCATGTCATCGCATCCCAATTGCGTGGATCTATGCTCATGATCCAGACTCGATTATTTACAGATCGCCGTCATACAGCTGGAATATTGCTGAGCGCGGCGTTAAACAAACAACCAACCATCCAACGTTAATCGCCTCTTACGACAAACATAGTTGCCTTTTACGACAAGCATAGTCGCCTTTTACAGCGAGGATGGGTTGCTGAAGACCTAGTCTACCCCGGATCTTCACGGGTCGGACTGGGCAGGGGAGGTGAGTACAACCGACGCATGTATTCACTAACTCATCTGCGAATGTTTCAGGCCGTCACTGAGGGTTCCTGTGGGCCCACCTTACCAGCACTTCAATGCAAATACGGCGTGAATCTACAAACCATCAATGTTCTGTTCCCAATCTATTCAGCTACAAACAAACCTAGTTTATACGGCCTTGTTCATCATACAAACATGACGTGTTGTAACTCACAACTGTAGTTCTTTACAATTTGTTGTTGCGCAACGAACGAAAACCGAGGTTCAGAATTAATTCCCTGTAATTCATGCTGAGCTCCAACGAAACGTGTTCTTTTGTCACAGCGTAGCTGTCGGATCGCCTGGTAGCGTTTATGAAGGTTTGTTTGTTTGTTGTTTAACGCCGCACTCAGCAATATTCCAGCTATATGACGTCGGTCTGTAAATAATCGAGTCTGGATCAGACAATCCAGTGATTGATATCATGAGCATAGATCCACGCAAACTGGGGTCGATGAACGCATCAACCAAGTCAGCGAGCCTGACCATCCGATCGATCCTGTTAGTTGCCTTTTACGACAAGCATGGGTTGCTGAAGACCTATTCTACCCCGGAATCTTCACGGGTCTGTTGGGAGTAGTTATAAAACTATGCATCTGAAAATTCCCTCTTTATTCGGAGTGTTAAACCAAACGCACTCACTCACTATCATTATCATCATCACAACTTTCATGATCATAACAACCATCACCATAATCGACTCGTCACCAGGACACAATCCTTTGTTCAGTGTGTAAGTAACCTCATCAATATAGAAGTAACTGACAAGTCGCGAAAAACTTGTGAATGACGACATGTCAATATGTACATCGCCACAGTAACCATCACCAATAACCACTAGAACACAATCTTTTGATCATTGTTTGTTTGTTGTCTAACGCCATACTCAGCAATATTCCGGCTATATGACGGCGGTCTGTAATTAATCGAGTCTGGACCAGACAATTCAGTGATTAATATTATGAACATGCATCAAACCAAGTCAGCGAGTCTGACCACCCGATCCCGTTAGTCGCCTCTTATGACAAGCATAGTCGCCTTTTACGGCAAGCATGGGTTGCTGAAGACCTATTCTACCCCGGATGTTCACGGGTTTATTGCACAAGTAGCTACACATGAAATAAAGAGTGTCTCTTACGGCAAACATAGTCGCGAAAAACTTGTGAATAAAGAAATGTCAATATGCAGAAACCATCACCAATAATCACCAGAACACAATCTTTAGATCAGGTGAGTGAGTAGGGATGATTTAGGTGTAACTTACCCAGTCTACGTCCCTCTCTGTCCGACCTGTCGCAGCAACTAAAACCACACTTCGCCTTCAAAAATTATATTATGCCTAAACTTGGGAAGTTCAGCATATGTTGCCTAGACAGAGGTGCGGGGGATGTAGACGCATAAACAATACTCGTAAAAAATAGATAAGATTTTTTGCATTATGGGTATGTTATACATTTTGTTTTTAAATAAATAAATTTAACACGTCCCATTTATATTCTGGAAACCCATTTAACAAGAAACTATCCATGCTGTGGCCAGTCTCTATATAAAGCATGTTCTCATGGGTACATAAAAAGGAAGAAGATGTAAAAAGATCTTTCGAAAAGTCAAAATTTAAGCTATGTCGCCCATTGGTGGCTCATGGGCTAGAATATTTTCCTTTGCTCAAAACTCATGTTTTTCTTTTGCAAATACATAAAGGTGTGTCTACAAGCAACATGACACACGATTCAACTCATTTTAACATAACTCAACTAACTTGTGGCGTTAAAAATATTCCGCCCATGGGCGAAAAGGATTGGCAGGTCCATGGGTGAGAATATTTTCCTTTGCTCAAAACTCAGGTTTTTCTTTTGCAAATACATAAAGGTTTGTCTACAAGCTACAGTCTTTTGGTCAGACTCTTTACAGCAATAACTTATTGTGTGCAAAGCATATTGAATCATGTGAAACATACTTTATATTATATCATCACCTTTCTATTTAAAATGGGCCTTTAGTTGGTTAGATGTTACCTTTATACCTTTAAGTGTTACCTTCTGTACATATTGTGTATATAGTGTATAATACGAATTCATGCGAGTGTACTCCAATTCATTGGCGTTATCATCCAAAACATTACTGTTTAGTTGGTTTCTTTCTCATTTCCCATTTTATGTCTAGTACTCATTAAAAATGTTAATTAAATCTATAATCATATTAATATAATTATTTTTACTAGAAAACGTATCTTAATTTGTTCTTGCACTGGATCTTATCGTGTATTTGGCATGGAGAAAGTTACATTGTAGAGGTGAAATTCGAGTAGATGTTTTTGAATGTTGTGAAACGTCGGGGAGATCCTGGATACATGCATGTATGTACGCACGCACGCACGCACGCATGCATGCATTAATATAAGTATGAGGCGAAGTTAGTCGAGGCACTATGTAGGGGGGTTACAGCAGCAGCTTAATGACGATTGGCTGTTTCAGATATCCTGTAACTTCACTGGTTAATGGGGTCGGTGGGGTAGCCTAGTGGTTAAAGCGTTGGCTCGTCACGCCGAAATCCCGGGTTCGATTCCCCACATGGGTACAATGTGTGAAGCCCATTTCCCGGTGTTGCTGGAATATTGCTAAAAGCGGCGTAAAAACCATACTCACTCACTCTTCACGTTGAGTTTATTATCAACAGTCATGAAGTAATCACTAAAGCGGTTTTTGAGAAATTGTTCATGTAACACGTATTTAACTGTCCTGGGTGTATCTGATTCCATCCAATATAACAAATGATGAAATGTAGTGGAAAGTATATTTGGCTTCAGGGTCAATATCGAATTCATAATAGTAAGTGAGTGACACTAGAGATTAATTTTACACATGGTACACATGTGGGGAATCGACTGACTCCGAGCCGACCAGTCCTTGTTTTGGCCCCTTAATGCCGAGCGCCAGGCAGGGTAACAATAAGTACCTTCTTTAAACGTCTTTTGGTATGACGCGGCCGGGGATCGATCCCCGTACCGTCCGCTCTCCTAGCGGTTTCACGCTGAAGACTACCACTACCACTAGACGGTCTCACGCTGAAGACCCGGGTTCGATTCCCCACATGGGTAAAATATGTGAAGCCCATTTCTGGTGTCCCCCGCCGTGATATTGCTGGAATATTGCCAAAAGCGGCGTAAAACCATACTAATAGTATGTGGCTAAATACAACATGTGCTTTTTCTAACATGATAAAATGTGTCATCGTACCTACCTCGTCCTGGACCCGTTCCACACTGTAGTCTTAGCGCTACGACTATCTCCAGTGGAAGTAGTCAAGTTCTCAATAAATTTGAAACTACGCACAAACAGCTGCTACCTGATGCATCCAATTAACCAAAGTCTAATGCCAAATTTCATAATGTTATGACCATTCTATATATAAGGGGGTATTTGCGTCATTTTGTGTTCAGTAAATGGGCAAAAATTATGTAAATAACTTACAGGTAACGAGGAATGCCGGATTATTTGTCAGAGCGAAATTAGAGTTGTTCAACATTAATTTCACACTGACAGATAATATGCCATTCCTCGTCACGAATAGTTTATTAGTTTCATTACCAATCGCCCAGCTTTAATTAAGAAGATAAAATGATAAGAAACAGTTTGCTCTTCTGTTAGGCGAAGTCGCATTTTTGAATATTCATACGCGTGTGAAACCGCATTGAATTCGGTAATTTTTCCTGATAACAAAGAGTGTACACACAACACTAAGATTCCGCGAATGCGAAATAGTTCGTTTGAGCGGCATTAATAATTATTCTTCCACAATTGATGAATTTTGGCCATTAATATACATTTTGATTTATGTATAACTACCACAATGAAATCAAAATGACAGGGCATTATTGTTAACACAAAATTAAAACACGCGTCGACAGTGTTTCGTCAGTCGCCTCAAAGTCACAAGTTCATGACAACGAAAAGAAAACCAATCCTTTGTCGGTCTGAACATTCTTAACAACAACAAGCTGTGTAAACTGATTCTACAACAAGTAAGGTTTATTTGACAGACTCTTTCAAGTGATCTTATGTCTTCCATTTTGAGGGCGGTCGGATAGCCTAGTGGTTAAAGCGTTCGCTCGTCACGTCTAAGACCCGGGTTCGATTCCCGTTTTACGCCGTCTTTAGCAACATTTCAGCAATATCACGGCGGGGAAACCAGAAATGGGCTTCACACATTGAACCCACGTGGGGAATCGAACTCGGGCCTTTGGCGTGACGAGCCAACGCTTTAACCACTAGGCTACCCCACCGCCCCCAGCGTGAAAAACATGACATAATCAATATAAGAGTATAAGTAAAGGTTACAAAACTATTTCCATAATACCAAGAAGTCACTACCTTACGCAGAATGCATTGTACGATTCCGACACCCGTCACAAACACATGGAAAGGCAAGTCAAATGTTCACCTGAGCCTTGTTGAACCGAAGCCTGACCCGCCAGAAGTATGTAGTCAACCGTAGTCGAAGACACAAGGTCGTGGTGCAGAGGTCACGGAGGAGAGATTATTTTGGTACCATGGAGAAAGTTACATTGTTGAGGTGAAATTCGAGAAGGTCCTAAGACAGATCCTGAGAGCATAATAATGTGAACAAATGACAGAAACTTGTGAACTGTTTGCTCATCGATAAATAACTAAATTTTCGTTGTGTTCATTGAAATTCCTGCATTCTGATTTGCTGAATTGGTCACGTGTTATTGCATTCATTTCCCCATGAATGTAAAAAAAAATAGCCATTCCAACCGAGGCGCACTACCTATATTACTGCGGAATGTCGGGGAATCCCAATACTATAGTCGAGGGAATTCCCTTTCTGCTCACGTGTATCGTCATTCACAGGACATTTAACGACTTTCATGCATATTCATTGTCCAAACTACCCTTTGAAACCGAAGGCCGAGAAGGAATGAAACAGCAAACGTGCAGGCTCGCTCGCCTGTTTTTTTCCCGCTCGCCTCGGTTCAACTTTCATGTCTTCGGGTTTCATTTCTAAATAGCATTTTTCCAACTGTGTTTTACCGTAATCAGGGAAGTAATGTTTGAATCTGGCGTGGGAAGGCACGGCGTCGGCTGGCGAGCTGGTGTGCTGACTGGTCCTGGTCTTTGCTGTTTTACCCAAGCCAGGAGCCTCCTAACTATCGTAGTGAGGTGAGGTGAAATTGGGTTTAACGTCGCGTCCAAGATTATTGCACTTATATAGCGACGTGCATGCACGTGTATGTGTGTGTGTGGCTGCTTGTACTAGTCCGGACTGATGCCGATTTATAGTGCTAGCTCACTGAGATACCATGCCGCAGTTTAACATGGATACCCCACTCAGACACAGTATACTGACTCCGAGCCGACCAGTCCTTGTTTTAGCCCCTTAATGCCGAGCGCCAGACAGGGTAACAACAAGTACAATCTTTTAACGTCTTTTTGTATGACGCGGCCCGGGATCGAACCCTGGACCTTCCGCTCTCCGGGCGGACGCTCTACCACTAGACCACGGAGGCGGTCCCTAACTATCGTAGTATCGAATCGATCCGTGTCCAGGCTGACACTGGCCGTCTTCAGCAATCTGTGAATTTACCTTAGCATCTTTAATCACCTTTCAATGATCGGCCAGTTGATCAATGATGACTAACACATGTAGGCGGTCGGGTAGCCTAGTGGTTAAAGCGTTCGCTCGTCACGCCGAAGACCCGGGTTCGATTCCCGACATGGGTACAATGCGTGAAGCCCATTTCTGGTGTCCCCCCGCCGTGATATTGCTGGAATATTGCTAAAAGCGGCGTAAAACCATACTAACTCACTCACTAACACATGTAACCGCCACAGGTTCATTAACAACTTCGATAAATCTCTTGCATCACGTTTATCGTGTCGGCCATTTTGACGTCTTGTACTTGATATAAATGTATTACGAGGTCATTGTGACTGACTTACTGAGGTAGTTCTTTACAGACCTTTCTCATCTAATTGTGATATTATAATGGACACATATTATTTATGTGTTGCGCAAGATGTTTCTGAAGAGCAAGTTGTGCATCCATACGCTGTCACCTCTCTTTTTTAGGAACTATTTTACTCCGCGATATAGCTGGTTGTTGTATGGCTGTCAGTGTAAACATGAAATCACACGTACTAAATAAAATTGTGTTTAGATCTTGGCCTACATCCTTTGAGGAAATAACAATCGCAAGCAAGCTCCGAAGTTCATCCAGTTTGGCCCTAACTCTATGAAGGTTCATACTCCAATGAACAAAGCGAAGGTCAATTCTTAATAAATGCAGCACAAGAAGTAACGAAGTAAAATATTGATTGAATCTAATGCAGGTTTCTCCATCTTCCAAAGCCCCGTGGGCGACCTCTAGGTCCAGAGTATGGGCCACTCAGGAATTGGTGTTTGCGGGAAGACAGCTTCACAGCCGTTCGTTGTCCTCGCACTGATGCTAGCGCTGACAGTGCTTGATGTGAGTGGACCACCTCACCTCACCTCACTGCACCTCACCGCCCCGCTCCTTAACTCACCTCACCGCCCGCTCCTTACCTCACCTCAACGCCCCGCTCCTCACCTAACCACACCTCACTGCACCTCACCGCCCGCTCCTAACCTCACCTCACCTCACCTCACCACACCTCACAGCCCCGCTCCTCACCACACCTCACCGCCCCGCTCCTTACCTCACCACACCTCACCTCACTGCACCTCACCGCCCCGCTCCTCACCACACCTCACCGCCCCGCTCCTTACCTCACCTCAACGCCCCGTTCCCACCACACCTCACCTCACTGCACCTCACCGCCCCGCTCCTCAACACACCTCACCGCCCCGCTCCTTACCTCACCACACCTCACCTCACTGCACCTCACCGCCCCGCTCCTCACCACACCTCACCGCCCCGCTCCTTACCTCACCTCAACGCCCCGTTCCTCACCTCACCACACCTCACCGCCCCGCTCCTCACCTAACCTCCCCACACCTCACCTCACTGCACCTCAACGCCCCGTTCCTCACCTCACCACACCTCACTGCACCTCATCGCCCCGCTCCTCACCACACCTCACTGCACCTCACCGCCCCGCTCCTCACCTCACCACACCTCACCGCCCCGCTCCTTACCTCACCTCAACGCCCCGTTCCTCACCTCACCACGCCTCACCTCACTGCACCTCACCGCCCCGCTCCTTACCTCACCACACCTCAACGCCCCGTTCCTCACCTCACCACACCTCACCTCACTGCACCTCACCGCCTCGCTCCTCACCACACCTCACCGCCCCGCTCCTTACCTCACCTCAACGCCCCGTTCCTCACCTCACCACACCTCATCTCACTGCACCTCACCGCCCCGCTCCTTACCTCACCACACCTCAACGCCCCGTTCCTCACCTCACCACACCTCACCTCACTGCACCTCATCGCCCCGCTCACCTCACCACACCTCACCACACCTCATCTCACTGCACCTCAACGCCCCGCTCCTCACCTCACCTCACCTCACCTAACCTCACCACACCTCACCTAACTGCACTTCACCGCCCCGCTCCTTACCTCACCTCACCGCCCCTCTCCTTGCCTCACCTCATCACACCTCACTGCACCTCACCGCCCCGCTCCTCACCTCACCTAACCTTACTGCACCTCACCTCATCGCCCCGCTCATTACCTCACCTCACCTCACCACACCTCCACCTCGCCGCCCCGCTCCTCACCCCACTTCACCTCACCGTCCGGCTCCTCACCCAACCACACCTCACCGCCCCGCTCCTCACCCCACTTCACCTCACCGTCCGGCTCCTCACCCCACCTCACCTCACCTCACATCCACCTCGCCGCCCCGCTCCTCACCCCACCTCACCTCACCGTCCGGCTCCTCACCCAACCGCACCTCACCTTGTTCACAGGGTGTTATTGACAGCTGCTTCGGGCCAAGCCTGCACGACCTTCGGTGCATCTACTCTGTGAGTGTTCAGACCATCAGTATCCTGTTCCCTATGTACGCTGGCTTCAAGACAGCCGGTTGCCTCCTCTACAGCCCCCTCCAGACCATCCTGGGGGAGAACACACTGATCCCCCTCTGTGTCATCATCAGCAGCTGCGTGGTGGCGGTCATACCAATTTGTCCCTTGTTCTGCCCGGCGGTCGTAGCAAGCTCGGTATTAGGGCTGACAGAAGGCATCGTCAATACAGGTACGTGTATGTCCTTCTACTTTACGATCCGTGAAGATCAGGGTTAAACCTATGCTTGCCGTAAACGGCGACAATGCTTGTCGTAAGAGGCGACTAACGGGATCGGGAAGTCAGTCTCGCTGACTTGGTTGATGCATGTCATCGTATCCAAATTGCGTGGATCGATGCTCATGATGTCAATCACTGAATTGTCTGGTCCAGACTCCATTATTTACAGACCGCCGTCATATTGCTGGAATATTGCTGAGTGCGCCGTTAGGCTAAACAACAAACAAATCATATAATTTCCACAGTTGTTTTCCCTTTACGCCAAGTGGAATCTGTTTTGGCAGGAAATCTACATTGGTTATTCCCATGCATTGACAATTTAAATTTGTTTGTTTCAGGCAGAGTGGTCAAGATTGGCTCCTACGCTCAAGAGAGTGCAGTTCCGTTACACCTACTTGGAATGGCGCTTTGCACCGGAAACATCTTTGGACCACTGATTGTCTCCCCTTTCTTAACGAGCACCAACAGGCATAGCAACTCTTCCAATACCTCTCTTGATGCTGACCAGAGAGCCCAGTGTTCTCAATCACAGTCGGATATCTATTATGCCTTTCTGATAATTGCTGCCTTTGGTATACTTCTGACTTGTGGGTTGATTATCATAAATTGTAGGCAAGATAAACACGATGAAAACGTCAAATGTAAGATGACCGAAACGAAATATAATCTGGGGAAATATAAAGTTGCTTTAGTATCAGGCCTCATCCTGTTTTTGGTAATAGGAGGAGCGACCAATTTTGTATATGGTGCCATACTCTTACTCTATGGAACCAACTGCAGCCTGAGCATTCCTGGGCACACCATGGCACTGATGACGTCATCGTTTTATATGGTGACAGCGTTAGGGCGTGTGTGCGGGATCTTCCTGAGTTTGATCATGTCTCAGTTAAGTCTGGTAATAACATGTTTGATTGGAGTCCTAGCTTCGTCCCTTCTTTTGTTATTTACTGCAGAAATGAGTACAGTGTTTCTGTGGAGCGGGTCTCATGTTTTAGGGCTGTTCTACGCGCCTGTATTCCCTTCTGTAGTTGCTTGGGGAGTTGAACACTTACCAGGCAATGACAATGTCTACGCAGTCGTGGTTTTCTCCGACTTGGCTGGAACGTCTTTAGTGTCGTTGATTGTTGGAGAAGTTGTGGCTTCGCATAGCCCTCAAATGCTGCATGTGTGCATGGTTTCAATAGCTTTGCTGCAAATGGTGATATTTGTAGTATTAATTTTGCTTGGAGCTCAGGTAAAGAGCTGCGCCCCAAAAAATGAGATGAGGTGAAATGAGGTGAAATGGGGTTTGACGTCGCGTCCACGATTATATAGCGACGTGAGGATTATAAGGCATTGGGTACACTATAAATATGCCTTTTTTGCAATTTCTTTTTAACTTGGAGGTAACAAAGTAAAAGAAAAGTTTGTATTTCAGCGTGTCTTCTCTGTGAGTGTGTGTGTGTGTGAATGTGCATATGTGTCTGCGTGTTCGTGCGTGTGTGTGTGAGAGAGAGAGAGGGAGGGAGAGGGGAGAGAGATAGAGGGAGAGGGGAAGAGAGAGGGAGGGAGAGAGAGAGGAGAGAGAGAGGGGAGTGAGAGGAGAGAGAGGAGAGAGAGAGGGAGAGAGAGAGGAGAGAGAGAGGGGGGAGAGAGAGGGAGGAGGAGAGAGAGAGGAGAGAGAGAGAGGAGGGGAGAGAGAGAGGAGAGAGAGAGGAGAGAGAGAGGGAGGGAGAGGGGAGAGAGAGAAGGAGGGAGAGAGGAAGAGAGAGAGGGGAGAGAGAGTAGAGAGAGAGAGGAAGAGAGCGAGGGAGAGAGAGGAGAGAGAGGGAAGGAGAAGGGAGAGAGAGCGGGAGGGAGAGAGGAGAGAGAGAGGAGAGAGAGGGAGGAGGAGAGAGAGAGGAGAGAAAGAGAGAGGAGGGGAGAGAGAGGGAGGTCTTCAGCAACCCATGCTTCCCGTAAAAGGAAAAGCTGGAATATTGCTGAGTGCGGCGTTAGGCAACAAACCAAGAAAGAAAAGTGTGTGCCTGATATTGTGAGCCTCGATCCACGCCGTCGGGGTACGATGACACACTATCAACCAAAAAACAAAGTTTGTCCACCCGACCAAATAGGTCTCCTCATAATTATTACCCAGATTCCCAAAGGTTGCTTGTATTACAGTATATTGTATTATGATGCAACGTCGTCGTCGTTATCATGATGTGAAAGACAAGCGTTAGCGACATCGTAGGATATGACAGCATCTTTTTTGCAACATACACAGCCAGACAAAAGGAAGTATACACCCATGTTTGTTGATGGCTAAAATTGAAACAAAGATGAAATGGATATTCGATAGTGATGTATTTGATAGAGGTATCATACTTATGTTTTAGACCTTCACTTTGCAGTCTTTGGCAGACCCGTGAAGATCCGGGGAATAATAGGTCTTCAGCAACCCATGCTTGTCGTAAGAGGCGACTAACGAGATCGGGTGGTCAGGCTCGCTGACTTGGTTGATGCATGTTATCGATCCCAATTTTGTGGATCGATGCTCATGATATCAATCACTTGATTGTCTGGTCCAGACTCGATTATTTACAGACCTCCGTCATATAGCTGGAATATTGCTGAGTGCGGCGTTAACCTCTTTATCATTTAATGTCATTCTTAAATTCTGGGCTTGAAAATAGCATTCCCTCTCTCACAAACATTACCGAAATATTTCGAGTGTTCCTGGAATGCACGCATTAATATTTATTACGTCACAGGGTTAGTGATGTGTCAGATGGACTGTGACAGTAGCCAATATAGCTCCAACTGAAATCTGTTTCTTACACAGTGGCGAAGCAACATATACGCAAAACAACAATTGTTTTTACTTGCCTTTCGCGGTAATCCATCGGTCTGTCCGCTAGAGTAACTGCCCTTTGTCACAGGGAAGCTACTCTAACCCTAGTCTATGAGAAATCACGGCCACATTCAGACGTTGTTGACAGTCGGTCTGTCCTGATATAACGTTGAGTACTGTCAGATGTACACAGAGCGACAAAACGAAACAAGGTAACAATTCAAACATATTTCGTCCAAATCCAAGTTTCAAGCCGCAGAGGTCGACAAGCACAGATATGGCTACTGATCCCGCTTGGCTGGGCCCAGTGCCCTCGCAAAATTGGTTCGAAATTTATATCTCCAAAGTTGCCAAAAGTTATAAAATGCCCTAGCTACATCACAGTTAGACACTGATTTTCAGTATATTAGACTGTTCTTTTGATAATGATAGCAATTATCCCTTTAGTTTATCCAGATTCCCGATGGTTAATCCAGACTCGATTGCCGAATGACAAGGGCGACGCCATGTTTGTTTGTAAACACTGAAAGTAGTCCCTACCTGACCTTTGATATTTGCATCTCTATCCGCATATGACCCCAACGGATATCGTTTTTTATCCGTTGGCTTTATCCTGCCGAGAAACCTACCCATTATATGATAAATGGTTGGTTGGTTGGTTGGTTTGTTGTTTAACGCCGCACTCAGCAATATTCCAGCTATATGACGGCGGTCTGTAAATAATCGAATCTGGACCAGACAATCCAGTGATTGATATCATGAGCATCGATCCACGCAATTAGGATCGATGACATGCATCAGCCAAGTCAGCGAGCCTGACCACCCGATCCCGTTAGTCGCCTTTTACGACAAGCATAGTCACCTTTTACGGCAAGCATGGGTTGCTGAAGACCTATTTTACCCCGGAATCTTCACGAGTCTATGATAAATGGAAATACATGTAGTAAGGCAGCTGGCACACTGTCGTGATATAACGAGTACCACCTGCTGTTGACTTATCCTGTTGATAACAGTTTCCGTAACCCTCGCCTTCCTCAGTCGTACATCTGGCTGTATATCTGGCATGAATAGAATCTGACAAGCTGCGGCAAATTACGGATTATATATATTATGGATTCATATCTTAAAAACATGAATGTATGTAAAGGTATTATTAACATTATTGCCATGGACCTACGACATTAACTTACTTCCTACTTAAGTAGGACCAGAAATATCGGTTCAATGTATGAGTTTACGGTACTGTAATTCACTTACAGTGAACGCTTTCCTCCAAAGTATCCCATAGCACTGTACTCAAGACCGGCAGTGTAGAGTTTACAAAGGTTTGCAAGACTTCTTACAGATGTAGTGTTAGTTTATAACACTTCTTTGTGCCTGACCAAGTGTTGTCCACTTGGGTATCTATATCACTGCATGTCCTCTCCCAACCCCTGACTACAAGATTCTGTAGTGTCTCAGAGCTGCCTCTTTGGGTTGAAATGTCAATTGTCTGAGATCTTCATGAACAGAGATTTTGCCTTTCATTGACCTTCCAAATAAACCAGTGAGAACGACAAACCGCTCAAGAATCTGCATTGTGTTGTCATAGATATCTGCTGATGATGGGAGAGCATTGGTGACTTCAGGAAATACTTGACACGTTCCCCAAGCATATGAACCGATGAAGTGACAATGTCTTTGAATTCCGTGGACCTCTAGAAGAAAGCTCTCGGCTGTTTCAGTCAATCCAACTGCACCTCCATCTCCTTTCATACGGCTATTGAATTGTTCATGTGTCTGACCTTGTGCCACACAAGAGAATGTCCACCGGAACAATATACGAGGTACAGCGGTGCTTGTGCTCTACTGTAAGAGGGACATATCTGTGAAATGCAAGCCATTAATATGACAAGTGATGCTGCAAACTTTGGGAAATCTGCTTTTTCAATTGCACCCACCAGGCACAATATGCAAAGTTCTTGTTCAAGAACAAGGGGCCAGTAGTGAAACGGGCTGAGCAGCTTACTACGGTGCACACCAGTTTCTGAAAGGATCGTCTGTGTTCGCTTCTGTTTCCTTATATCGCACATATGTCTGATGTTGTAGTAAGGTGGGTACACATGATGAAGGAATCAGCAAATCTGCCTGAGGCAATTCCAGCAGCGCAGGTTGCTGTTTTCAATCTACTTCCTTCGGTACAGTTTCTGGGAATCCTGAAAGCAACTATTTCTATATGCAAATCTACCAAACATGATAAGGAAGTTCATCACATAATTCAGGACAGTTCCACTGGATTGTTTTTAGCATTTGTGAATTGGTTTATCCAAGGCAAGCACATGCATCTGACCAGGATTCAAATGCTCAATACCCTTTTCACCACATTAATTGAATGCTGTATCATAGCAAAAGAGTGTGCACATTCTAGAACATTCGCATATGGGCAATTGGTGCTTTTAACCCAAAGTGCACAATTTTGACTAAAATCCAGCCTTAACCGCCCCACTATATCTGCACCAGTATAGACACCAGCAATGCCCACGTGTGTAGCAGCACCCCTGTCTGCACCAGTATAGACACCAGCAATGCCCACGTGTGTAGCAGCACCCCTGTGTGCACCAGTATAGACACCAGCAATGCCCACGTGTGTAGCAGCACCCATGTCTGCACAAGTATACACACCATCAATACCCACGTGTGTAGCAGCACCCCTGTGTGCACCAGTATAGATACCAGCAATGCCCACGTGTGTAGCAGCACCCCTGTCTGCACCAGTATAAACACCATCAATACCAACGTGTGTAGCAGCACCCCTGTCTGCACCAGTATAGACACCAGCAATGCCCACGTGTGTAGCAGCACCCCTGTGTGCACCAGTATAGACACCAGCAATGCCCACGTGTGAAGCGGCACCCCTGTCTGCACCAGTATAGACAACAGCAATGCCCACGTGTGTAGCAGCACCCTTGTCTGCACCAGTATAGACACCAGCAATGCCCACGTGTGTAGCAGCACCCCTGTCTGCACCAGTATAGACACCAGCAATGCCCACGTGTGTAGCAGCACCCCTGTGTGCACCAGTATAGACACCAGCAATGCCCACGTGTGTACCAGCACCCATGTGTGCACCAGTATAGACACCAGCAATGCCCACGTGTGTAGCAGCACCCCTGTCTGCACCAGTATAGACACCAGCAATGCCCACGTGTGTAGCAGCACCCCTGTCTGCACCAGTAAAGACACCAGCAATGCCCACGTGTGTAGCAGCACCCCTGTCTGCACCAGTAAAGACACCAGCAATGCCCACGTGTGTAGCAGCACCCCTGTGTGCACCAGTAAAGACACCAGCAATGCCCACGTGTGTAGCAGCACCCCTGTCTGCACCAGTATAGACACCAGCAATGCCCACGTGTGTAGCAGCACCCCTGTGTGCACCAGTAAAGACACCAGCAATGCCCACGTGTGTAGCAGCACCCATGTGTGCACTAGTAAAGACACCAGCAATGCCCACGTGTGTAGCAGCACCCCTGTGTGCACCAGTAAAGACACCAGCAATGCCCACGTGTGTAGCAGCACCCATGTGTGCACCAGTATAGACACCAGCAATGCCCACGTGTGTAGCAGCACCCCTGTGTGCACCAGTAAAGACACCAGCAGCACCCCTGTGTGCACCAGTAAAGACACCAGCAATGCCCACGTGTGTAGCAGCACCCTTGTCTGCACCAGTATAGACACCAGCAATGCCCACGTGTGTAGCAGCATCCCTGTGTGCACCAGTATAGACACCAGCAATGCCCACGTGTGTAGCAGCACCCCTGTGTGCACCAGTAAAGACACCAGCAATGCCCACGTGTGTAGCAGCACCCTTGTCTGCACCAGTATAGACACCAGCAATGCCCACGTGTGTAGCAGCACCCCTGTCTGCACCAGTATAGACACCAGCAATGCCCACGTGTGTAGCAGCACCCCTGTGTGCACCAGTATAGACACCAGCAATGCCCACGTGTGTAGCAGCACCCCTGTCTGCACCAGTATAGACACCAGCAATGCCCACGTGTGTAGCAGCATCCCTGTGTGCACCAGCATAGACACCAGCAATGCCCACGTGTGTAGCAGCACCCATGTGTGCACCAGTAAAGACACCAGCAATGCCCACGTGTGTAGCAGCACCCCTGTCTGCACCAGCATAGACACCAGCAATGCCCACGTGTGTATCAGCACCCCTGTCTGCACCAGTAGAGACACCAGCAATGCCCACGTGTGTAGCAGCACCCCTGTCTGCACCAGTAAAGACACCAGCAATGCCCACGTGTGTAGCAGCACCCCTGTGTGCACCAGTAAAGACACCAGCAATGCCCACGTGTGTAGCAGCACCCCTGTCTGCACCAGTATAGACACCAGCAATGCCCACGTGTGTAGCAGCACCCCTGTGTGCACCAGTAAAGACACCAGCAATGCCCACGTGTGTAGCAGCACCCATGTGTGCACCAGTAAAGACACCAGCAATGCCCACGTGTGTAGCAGCACCCCTGTGTGCACCAGTAAAGACACCAGCAATGCCCACGTGTGTAGCAGCACCCCTGTGTGCACCAGTAAAGACACCAGCAATGCCCACGTGTGTAGCAGCACCCTTGTCTGCACCAGTATAGACACCAGCAATGCCCACGTGTGTAGCAGCATCCCTGTGTGCACCAGTAAAGACACCAGCAATGCCCACGTGTGTAGCAGCACCCATGTGTGCACCAGTAAAGACACCAGCAATACCCACGTGTGTAGCAGCACCCCTGTGTGCACCAGTAAAGACACCAGCAATGCCCACGTGTGTAACAGCACCCCTGTGTGCACTAGTAAAGACACCAGCAATGCCCACGTGTGTAACAGCACCCCTGTGTGCACCAGTAAAGACACCAGCAATGCCCACGTGTGTAGCAGCACCCCTGTCTGCACTAGTAAAGACACCAGCAATGCCCACGTGTGTAGCAGCACCCCTGTGTGCACCAGTAAAGACACCAGCAATGCCCACGTGTGTAGCAGCACCCCTGTGTGCACCAGTAAAGACACCAGCAATGCCCACGTGTGTAGCAGCACCCCTGTGTGCACCAGTATAGACACCAGCAATGCCCACGTGTGTAGCAGCACCCCTGTGTGCACCAGTATAGACACCAGCAATGCCCACGTGTGTAGCAGCACCCCTGTCTGCACCAGTATAGACACCAGCAATGCCCACGTGTGTAGCAGCACCCACGTCTGGACCAGTAAAGACACCAGCAATGCCCACGTGTGTAGCAGCACCCCTGTCTGCACCAGTAAAGACACCAGCAATGCCCACGTGTGTAGCAGCACCCCTGTGTGCACCAGTAAAGACACAAGCATTGCCCACGTGTGTAGCAGCACCCCTGTCTGCACCAGTATAGACACCAGCAATGCCCACGTGTGTAGCAGCACCCCTGTGTGCACCAGTAAAGACACCAGCAATGCCCACGTGTGTAGCAGCACCCATGTGTGCACCAGTAAAGACACCAGCAATGCCCACGTGTGTAGCAGCACCCCTGTGTGCACCAGTAAAGACACCAGCAATGCCCACGTGTGTAGCAGCACCCATGTGTGCACCAGTAAAGACACCAGCAATGCCCACGTGTGTAGCAGCACCCCTGTGTGCACCAGTAAAGACACCAGCAGCACCCCTGTGTGCACCAGTAAAGACACCAGCAATGCCCACGTGTGTAGCAGCACCCCTGTCTGCACCAGTATAGACACCAGCAATGCCCACGTGTGTAGCAGCACCCCTGTGTGCACCAGTAAAGACACCAGCAATGCCCACGTGTGTAGCAGCACCCCTGTGTGCACCAGTAAAGACACCAGCAATGCCCCCGTGTGTAGCAGCACCCCTGTGTGCACCAGTATAGACACCAGCAATGCCCACGTGTGTAGCAGCACCCCTGTGTGCACCAGTATAGACACCAGCAATGCCCACGTGTGTAGCAGCACCCCTGTCTGCACCAGTAAAGACACCAGCAATGCCCACGTGTGTAGCAGCACCCCTGTGTGCACCAGTAAAGACACCAGCAATGCCCACGTGTGTAGCAGCACCCATGTGTGCACCAGTAAAGACACCAGCAATGCCCACGTGTGTAGCAGCACCCATGTGTGCACCAGTAAAGACACCAGCAATGCCCACGTGTGTAGCAGCACCCCTGTGTGCACCAGTAAAGACACCAGCAATGCCCACGTGTGTAGCAGCACCCCTGTGTGCACCAGTATAGACACCAGCAATGCCCACGTGTGTAGCAGCACCCCTGTGTGCACCAGTATAGACACCAGCAATGCCCACGTGTGTAGCAGCACCCCTGTGTGCACCAGTATAGACACCAGCAATGCCCACGTGTGTAGCAGCACCCCTGTCTGCACCAGTATAGACACCAGCAATGCCCACGTGTGTAGCAGCACCCCTGTCTGCACCAGTAAAGACACCAGCAATGCCCACGTGTGTAGCAGCACCCCTGTCTGCACCAGTAAAGACACCAGCAATGCCCACGTGTGTAGCAGCACCCCTGTGTGCACCAGTAAAGACACAAGCAATGCCCACGTGTGTAGCAGCACCCCTGTCTGCACCAGTATAGACACCAGCAATGCCCACGTGTGTAGCAGCACCCCTGTGTGCACCAGTAAAGACACCATCAATGCCCACGTGTGTAGCAGCACCCATGTGGGCACCAGTAAAGACACCAGCAATGCCCACGTGTGTAGCAGCACCCCTGTGTGCACCAGTATAGACACCAGCAATGCCCACGTGTGTAGCAGCACCCATGTGTGCACCAGTATAGACACCAGCAATGCCCACGTGTGTAGCAGCACCCCTGTGTGCACCAGTAAAGACACCAGCAGCACCCCTGTGTGCACCAGTAAAGACACCAGCAATGCCCACGTGTGTAGCAGCACCCTTGTCTGCACGAGTATAGACACCAGCAATGCCCACGTGTGTAGCAGCATCCCTGTGTGCACCAGTAAAGACACCAGCAATGCCCACGTGTGTAGCAGCACCCCTGTGTGCACCAGTAAAGACACCAGCAATGCCCACGTGTGTAGCAGCACCCCTGTGTGCACCAGTATAGACACCAGCAATGCCCACGTGTGTAGCAGCACCCCTGTGTGCACCAGTATAGACACCAGCAATGCCCACGTGTGTAGCAGCACCCCTGTCTGCACCAGTAAAGACACCAGCAATGCCCACGTGTGTAGCAGCACCCCTGTGTGCACCAGTAAAGACACCAGCAATGCCCACGTGTGTAGCAGCACCCATGTGTGCACCAGTAAAGACACCAGCAATGCCCACGTGTGTAGCAGCACCCATGTGTGCACCAGTAAAGACACCAGCAATGCCCACGTGTGTAGCAGCACCCCTGTGTGCACCAGTAAAGACACCAGCAATGCCCACGTGTGTAGCAGCACCCATGTGTGCACCAGTAAAGACACCAGCAATGCCCACGTGTGTAGCAGCACCCCTGTGTGCACCAGTAAAGACACCAGCAGCACCCCTGTGTGCACCAGTAAAGACACCAGCAATGCCCACGTGTGTAGCAGCACCCTTGTCTGCACCAGTATAGACACCAGCAATGCCCACGTGTGTAGCAGCATCCCTGTGTGCACCAGTAAAGACACCAGCAATGCCCACGTGTGTAGCAGCACCCCTGTGTGCACCAGTAAAGACACCAGCAATGCCCACGTGTGTAGCAGCACCCCTGTGTGCACCAGTATAGACACCAGCAATGCCCACGTGTGTAGCAGCACCCCTGTGTGCACCAGTATAGACACCAGCAATGCCCACGTGTGTAGCAGCACCCCTGTCTGCACCAGTAAAGACACCAGCAATGCCCACGTGTGTAGCAGCACCCCTGTCTGCACCAGTATAGACACCAGCAATGCCCACGTGTGTAGCAGCACCCCTGTGTGCACCAGTAAAGACACCAGCAATGCCCACGTGTGTAGCAGCACCCATGTGTGCACCAGTAAAGACACCAGCAATGCCCACGTGTGTAGCAGCACCCCTGTGTGCACCAGTAAAGACACCAGCAATGCCCACGTGTGTAGCAGCACCCATGTGTGCACCAGTAAAGACACCAGCAATGCCCACGTGTGTAGCAGCACCCATGTGTGCACCAGTAAAGACACCAGCAGCACCCCTGTGTGCACCAGTAAAGACACCAGCAATGCCCACGTGTGTAGCAGCACCCTTGTCTGCACCAGTATAGACACCAGCAATGCCCACGTGTGTAGCAGCATCCCTGTGTGCACCAGTAAAGACACCAGCAATGCCCACGTGTGTAGCAGCACCCCTGTGTGCACCAGTAAAGACACCAGCAATGCCCACGTGTGTAGCAGCACCCCTGTGTGCACCAGTATAGACACCAGCAATGCCCACGTGTGTAGCAGCACCCCTGTGTGCACCAGTATAGACACCAGCAATGCCCACGTGTGTAGCAGCACCCCTGTCTGCACCAGTAAAGACACCAGCAATGCCCACGTGTGTAGCAGCACCCCTGTCTGCACCAGTATAGACACCAGCAATGCCCACGTGTGTAGCAGCACCCCTGTGTGCACCAGTAAAGACACCAGCAATGCCCACGTGTGTAGCAGCACCCATGTGTGCACCAGTAAAGACACCAGCAATGCCCACGTGTGTAGCAGCACCCCTGTGTGCACCAGTAAAGACACCAGCAATGCCCACGTGTGTAGCAGCACCCATGTGTGCACCAGTAAAGACACCAGCAATGCCCACGTGTGTAGCAGCACCCATGTGTGCACCAGTAAAGACACCAGCAGCACCCCTGTGTGCACCAGTAAAGACACCAGCAATGCCCACGTGTGTATCAGCACCCTTGTCTGCACCAGTATAGACACCAGCAATGCCCACGTGTGTAGCAGCATCCCTGTGTGCACCAGTATAGACACCAGCAATGCCCACGTGTGAAGCGGCACCCCTGTCTGCACCAGTATAGACAACAGCAATGCCCACGTGTGTAGCAGCACCCTTGTCTGCACCAGTATAGACACCAGCAATGCCCACGTGTGTAGCAGCACCCCTGTCTGCACCAGTATAGACACCAGCAATGCCCACGTGTGTAGCAGCACCCCTGTGTGCACCAGTATAGACACCAGCAATGCCCACGTGTGTAGCAGCACCCCTGTGTGCACCAGTATAGACACCAGCAATGCCCACGTGTGTAGCAGCACCCCTGTCTGCACCAGCATAGACACCAGCAATGCCCACGTGTGTAGCAGCACCCCTGTCTGCACCAGTAAAGACACCAGCAATGCCCACGTGTGTAGCAGCACCCCTGTGTGCACCAGTAAAGACACCAGCAATGCCCACGTGTGTAGCAGCACCCCTGTCTGCACCAGTATAGACACCAGCAATGCCCACGTGTGTAGCAGCACCCCTGTCTGCACCAGTAAAGACACCAGCAATGCCCACGTGTGTAGCAGCACCCATGTGTGCACCAGTAAAGACACCAGCAATGCCCACGTGTGTAGCAGCACCCCTGTGTGCACCAGTAAAGACACCAGCAATGCCCACGTGTGTAGCAGCACCCATGTGTGCACCAGTAAAGACACCAGCAATGCCCACGTGTGTAGCAGCACCCCTGTGTGCACCAGTAAAGACACCAGCAATGCCCACGTGTGTAGCAGCACCCTTGTCTGCACCAGTATAGACACCAGCAATGCCCACGTGTGTAGCAGCATCCCTGTGTGCACCAGTAAAGACACCAGCAATGCCCACGTGTGTAGCAGCACCCCTGTGTGCACCAGTAAAGACACCAGCAATGCCCACGTGTGTAGCAGCACCCCTGTGTGCACCAGTAAAGACACCAGCAATGCCCACGTGTGTAATAGCACCCCTGTGTGCACCAGTAAAGACACCAGCAATGCCCACGTGTGTAACAGCACCCCTGTGTGCACCAGTAAAGACACCAGCAATGCCCACGTGTGTAGCAGCACCCCTGTCTGCACTAGTAAAGACACCAGCAATGCCCACGTGTGTAGCAGCACCCCTGTGTGCACCAGTAAAGACACCAGCAATGCCCACGTGTGTAGCAGCACCCCTGTGTGCACCAGTAAAGACACCAGCAATGCCCACGTGTGTAGCAGCACCCCTGTGTGCACCAGTATAGACACCAGCAATGCCCACGTGTGTAGCAGCACCCCTGTGTGCACCAGTATAGACACCAGCAATGCCCACGTGTGTAGCAGCACCCCTGTCTGCACCAGTATAGACACCAGCAATGCCCACGTGTGTAGCAGCACCCCTGTCTGCACCAGTAAAGACACCAGCAATGCCCACGTGTGTAGCAGCACCCCTGTCTGCACCAGTAAAGACACCAGCAATGCCCACGTGTGTAGCAGCACCCCTGTGTGCACCAGTAAAGACACCAGCAATGCCCACGTGTGTAGCAGCACCCCTGTCTGCACCAGTATAGACACCAGCAATGCCCACGTGTGTAGCAGCACCCCTGTGTGCACCAGTAAAGACACCAGCAATGCCCACGTGTGTAGCAGCACCCCTGTGTGCACCAGTAAAGACACCAGCAATGCCCACGTGTGTAGCAGCACCCCTGTGTGCACCAGTAAAGACACCAGCAATGCCCACATGTGTAGCAGCACCCATGTGTGCACCAGTAAAGACACCAGCAGCACCCCTGTGTGCACCAGTAAAGACACCAGCAATGCCCACGTGTGTAGCAGCACCCTTGTCTGCACCAGTATAGACACCAGCAATGCCCACGTGTGTAGCAGCATCCCTGTGTGCACCAGTAAAGACACCAGCAATGCCCACGTGTGTAGCAGCACCCCTGTGTGCACCAGTAAAGACACCAGCAATGCCCACGTGTGTAGCAGCACCCCTGTGTGCACCAGTATAGACACCAGCAATGCCCACGTGTGTAGCAGCACCCCTGTGTGCACCAGTATAGACACCAGCAATGCCCACGTGTGTAGCAGCACCCCTGTCTGCACCAGTAAAGACACCAGCAATGCCCACGTGTGTAGCAGCACCCCTGTCTGCACCAGTATAGACACCAGCAATGCCCACGTGTGTAGCAGCACCCCTGTGTGCACCAGTAAAGACACCAGCAATGCCCACGTGTGTAGCAGCACCCATGTGTGCACCAGTAAAGACACCAGCAATACCCACGTGTGTAGCAGCACCCATGTGTGCACCAGTAAAGACACCAGCAGCACCCCTGTGTGCACCAGTAAAGACACCAGCAATGCCCACGTGTGTAGCAGCACCCTTGTCTGCACCAGTATAGACACCAGCAATGCCCACGTGTGTAGCAGCATCCCTGTGTGCACCAGTATAGACACCAGCAATGCCCACGTGTGAAGCGGCACCCCTGTCTGCACCAGTATAGACAACAGCAATGCCCACGTGTGTAGCAGCACCCTTGTCTGCACCAGTATAGACACCAGCAATGCCCACGTGTGTAGCAGCACCCCTGTCTGCACCAGTATAGACACCAGCAATGCCCACGTGTGTAGCAGCACCCCTGTGTGCACCAGTATAGACACCAGCAATGCCCACGTGTGTAGCAGCACCCCTGTGTGCACCAGTATAGACACCAGCAATGCCCACGTGTGTAGCAGCACCCCTGTCTGCACCAGCATAGACACCAGCAATGCCCACGTGTGTAGCAGCACCCCTGTCTGCACCAGTAAAGACACCAGCAATGCCCACGTGTGTAGCAGCACCCCTGTGTGCACCAGTAAAGACACCAGCAATGCCCACGTGTGTAGCAGCACCCCTGTCTGCACCAGTATAGACACCAGCAATGCCCACGTGTGTAGCAGCACCCCTGTGTGCACCAGTAAAGACACCAGCAATGCCCACGTGTGTAGCAGCACCCATGTGTGCACCAGTAAAGACACCAGCAATGCCCACGTGTGTAGCAGCACCCCTGTGTGCACCAGTAAAGACACCAGCAATGCCCACGTGTGTAGCAGCACCCATGTGTGCACCAGTAAAGACACCAGCAATGCCCACGTGTGTAGCAGCACCCCTGTGTGCACCAGTAAAGACACCAGCAATGCCCACGTGTGTAGCAGCACCCTTGTCTGCACCAGTATAGACACCAGCAATGCCCACGTGTGTAGCAGCATCCCTGTGTGCACCAGTAAAGACACCAGCAATGCCCACGTGTGTAGCAGCACCCCTGTCTGCACCAGTAAAGACACCAGCAATGCCCACGTGTGTAGCAGCACCCCTGTGTGCACCAGTAAAGACACCAGCAATGCCCACGTGTGTAGCAGCACCCCTGTCTGCACCAGTATAGACACCAGCAATGCCCACGTGTGTAGCAGCACCCCTGTGTGCACCAGTAAAGACACCAGCAATGCCCACGTGTGTAGCAGCACCCCTGTGTGCACCAGTAAAGACACCAGCAATGCCCACGTGTGTAGCAGCACCCCTGTGTGCACCAGTAAAGACACCAGCAATGCCCACATGTGTAGCAGCACCCATGTGTGCACCAGTAAAGACACCAGCAATGCCCACGTGTGTAGCAGCACCCCTGTGTGCACCAGTAAAGACACCAGCAGCACCCCTGTGTGCACCAGTAAAGACACCAGTAATGCCCACGTGTGTAGCAGCACCCTTGTCTGCACCAGTATAGACACCAGCAATGCCCACGTGTGTAGCAGCATCCCTGTGTGCACCAGTAAAGACACCAGCAATGCCCACGTGTGTAGCAGCACCCCTGTGTGCACCAGTAAAGACACCAGCAATGCCCACGTGTGTAGCAGCACCCCTGTGTGCACCAGTATAGACACCAGCAATGCCCACGTGTGTAGCAGCACCCCTGTGTGCACCAGTATAGACACCAGCAATGCCCACGTGTGTAGCAGCACCCCTGTCTGCACCAGTATACACACCATCAATACCCACGTGTGTAGCAGCACCCCTGTGTGCACCAGTATAGACACCAGCAATGCCCACGTGTGTAGCAGCACCCCTGTCTGCACCAGTATACACACCATCAATACCAACGTGTGTAGCAGCACCCCTTTCTGCACCAGTATAGACACAAGCAATGCCCACGTGTGTAGCAGCACCCCTGTGTGCACCAGTATAGACACAAGCAATGCCCACGTGTGTAGCAGCACCCCTGTGTGCACCAGTATAGACACCAGCAATGCCCACGTGTGTAGCGGCACCCCTGTCTGCACCAGTATAGACAACAGCAATGCCCACGTGTGTAGCAGCACCCTTGTCTGCACCAGTATAGACACCAGCAATGCCCACGTGTGTAGCAGCACCCCTGTCTGCACCAGTATAGACACCAGCAATGCCCACGTGTGTAGCAGCACCCCTGTCTGCACCAGTATAGACACCAGCAATGCCCACGTGTGTAGCAGCACCCCTGTGTGCACCAGTATAGACACCAGCAATGCCCACGTGTGTAGCAGCACCCCTGTCTGCACCAGTATAGACACCAGCAATGCCCACGTGTGTAGCAGCACCCCTGTGTGCACCAGTAAAGACACCAGCAATGCCCACGTGTGTAGCAGCACCCCTGTCTGCACCAGTAAAGACACCAGCAATGCCCACGTGTGTAGCAGCACCCCTGTGTGCACCAGTAAAGACACCAGCAATGCCCACGTGTGTAACAGCACCCCTTTGTGCACCAGTAAAGACACCAGCAATGCCCACGTGTGTAGCAGCACCCCTGTGTGCACTAGTAAAGACACCAGCAATGCCCACGTGTGTAGCAGCACCCCTGTGTGCACCAGTAAAGACACCAGCAATGCCCACGTGTGTAGCAGCACCCCTGTGTGCACCAGTAAAGACACCAGCAATGCCCACGTGTGTAGCAGCACCCCTGTGTGCACCAGTAAAGACACCAGCAATGCCCACGTGTGTAGCAGCACCCCTGTGTGCACCAGTAAAGACACCAGCAGCACCCCTGTGTGCACCAGTAAAGACACCAGCAATGCCCACGTGTGTAGCAGCACCCCTGTGTGCACCAGTAAAGACACCAGCAACTATTTCTTTATGCAAATCTACCAAACATGATAAGGAAGTTCATTATATAATTCAGGACAGTTCCACTGGATTGTTTTAGCAAGTGTGTATAGTGGTTTATCCAAGGCAAGCACATGCATATGACCAGGATTCAAATGCACAATACCCTTTTTACCACATTAATTGAATGCTGTATCATAGCAACAGAGCGTGCACATTCTAGAACATTGGCATATGGGCAATTGTTTTTGGAGGCTATGGTTGTCTTGTTTTCCCAGTACTTCCTTCATGTGATATGACCAGTTTCACTCATGGTCAGGCATTGTGTTAACACTATCTACATCCTGGGTGAAAGGTCATTTTAATTGAGGCACATAATTACTCATCTTGCGAAAACAGGATGGGGATACATTAGTATCTACTGTCGGCTGTTAGGAAATGTTTTTCCTTGTTTGTGTGCTTTCTTCAGCCAAAAGAACAATGTGATGTTCCTTCGTCTTCAGCTGATGAACGCTGCTGCAATAGTGAAATAGATGACCATGAAGTGGACATGTTGCTGCTTTAGAGAAGGGATTATGATAGATGTTATCTTTTGAGAATGTTGGTGGGTATACCACACCTTCGTCTTCATAAACACCACAAACTGTGCTATATCTGTTCAAATACACCATATTTTGAAATGTGTCAACAAGATCACGTTTTCTTGTTTTATACCAAGTAAACTGGGACTTGTATTTCTCGGTCTCAGTGGTGTCTTTGTGTTGATGAGCTAGTGCACCAACATATCACGCTTTGAAAACAAGATGTTCTGAGATACAGTAAACTATGTTTATAACGAACACGCTTATAACGAACTGGCGGAACTGTTTTTTTGTGTCCAAGCCATTTGCTGTGTATATGGTATATCCTACAATTTTCATACTGACTAGAGCTTTCAAAAAGGCAGGTACATACCGTTTATGGTAGTAAAAAGGAAATGTTCCTCTGAAAGTTTGTTTCAACCTTACATCACGTGGATAAGTGTTGCTCGTTTAGTTAGCCTTAATGATTCAGAATAAAAAAAGGCATGTTTCAGTGCTGGTCCAATATCTTTATCACATTCCAAGTTCAGTTACAGAATTTTAACCAAGTTCATGCAGTCCAATGTATTCCCCAGATCTGCCGTACAGAATACAGATCTTGCTTCAAATGACTGAATTTTAGTACCAAAAGCTTATAAATTCAGTAAAGCATTACTTGGAATTGTTTTAAAACCAGATTTGATTGAAATGATTGCAATGAGCAAATGATATTGATATTGTGGACAAACATTTGGCATTGTTTAAAGATTAAGTCATTTTGGAGGCCATCTTGGATTTTCTTCGCCACCAGTGGGCGCTGCATATTAGATTTGAATAATATACAACATTGACGCAATTAGTTTTATATAATTGCCTAAAATTGACAAAATAATGATGATATATTGAATATAAATTGACGTCATAAGAGATTTTAACCATTTTGGCGGCCATCTTGGATTTTCTACCACCAGGTGGCGCTGCTGAGGTGGATCCATATCCAGAAATGTTCCGAATGTTTCAATGTATAAGTGTGCCAAGTTTGGTGCTTTTAACCCAAAGTGCACAATTTTCACTAAAATCCAGCCTTAACCACCCCACTATAGGAAGATTTTGAGCTTTCATTCCCAAGGAACAGATAATAGATGTTTCAAACTTTGAGAAGGTTATTCAGGAATAATACTCATTCAAAGAAAGAAAATGAAGAACAGTTAGAGGCTACCATGTTATGACCTGTTTGTATTCGGGTTTTTTATTGGTTTTTGTATTGTTTTTATTATTATTATTCTCATGATAGTTGCCACTGTAATATGTTCAATCCATCAGTTGCCTGTTGATATTAAATACAAACAGCTTGTGTAGAAAATATATCATTATATTATTCCCTGTAAGAAACACCTACATAGATATATATAATGACTCTGATGTATGTTAAGAATGTTTGTTTGTTTTGTTTGTTTGTTGTTTAACGCCGCACTCAGCAATATTCCAGCTATTTGACGGCGGACTGTAAAATAATCGAGTCTGGACCAGACAATCCAGTGATTGATATCATGAGCATCGATCCAAGCAATTGGGGTCGATGACATGCATCAACCAAGTCAGCGAGCCTGACCACCCGATCCCGTTAGTCGCCTTTTACGCCAAAAGAAGTTAAAATATGGTACTTGTTGCTACCCCACACACCCCCAAACCTCACACAACCCGTCCAACCCTAACATAATCACTCCCTCACAGAAACACTCCAAACTTCACACAACCAGCCCCAACCCTCACACCACTCCCTCACAAAACCAGCCCCAACAGACGTTTACGAATCCAACCCTCAAACAACCATCCCAACCATCACACAACCACTCCAACCATCACACAACCGCTCCCTCACACAAGCACTTTAACCCTCACACAAGCACTTTAACCCTCACACAACCAGCCCCAACCCTCACACAACCACTCCAACCCTCACACAACCGCTCCCTCACACAACCAGGCCCTAACAGACGTTCACCGATCCAACCCTCACACAACCACCCCAACCCTCACGCAACCACCACAACCCTCACACAACCACCCCAACCCTCACAAAAACCCCACAACCCTCACACAACCGCTCCCTCACAGAACCACTCCAACCCTCACACAACCACCCCAACCCTCACACAACCACCCCAACCCTCACACAACCACCCCAGCCCTCACACAACCACCCCCACACACAACCACTCCAACCCTCACACAACCACTCCCTCACAGAACCAGCCCCAACAGACGTTCATCGATCCAACCCTCACACAACCATCCCAACACTCACACAACCACTCCCTCACAGAACCACTCAAACCCTCACACAACCACTCCCTCACAGAACCAGCCCCAACAGACGTTCACCGATCCCACCCTCACGCATCGAGCCCCAACACTCACACAACCACTCGCTCACAGAACGAGCCCCAACAGACAGTTACCAGTTTTGTGAAACTGCCCAACTTAAGGCCTTGTGAAGGCTAAACTGCCCAACTTAAGGCCTTTTGAAGGCTAAACTGCCCAACTTAAGGCCTTGTGAAGGCTAAACTGCCCAACTTAAGGCCTTTTGAAGGCTAAACTGCCCAACTTAAGGCCTTATGAAGGCTAAACTGCCCAACTTAAGGCCTTTTGAAGGCTAGACTGCCCAACTTAAGGCCTTTTGAAGGCTAAACTGCCCAACTTAAGGCCTTTTGAAGGCTAAACTGTCCAACTTAAGGCCTTATGAAGGCCATCTTCAACCCAGGAGCAAGGGAAGAGACAAACCAATAAACCGAAATTCAAACCCACAGTGAACGGTTCATGGAGTGACAAACGGACACAGCTTGCTCCTAAGGATCCAGGCCACCTGTATTACATAGTGTCACGTTATTACCATGATCATAGCTGACACATTATCCCAGCTAGCACACCAACGTCGAGCCGACGTTGGCTTTGCATCGGCAACCGCCGGCAATATCGGCATCGGCAAACTGCAGCGGTCCGCTGTCAGGCCAATGCTGGTGATTGGCACTGACATTGAACGTGATATATGATTTGATCTTGTTATGATAACATAAAAGAAAAAAAACACATTTGTCGATTACAATGTGACAAATAATAGATCAAGTATATTTACGAATAATACAATAATTCTATTCGAACTCAAAATATTAACTTTATTTTTAATTTTAAAATTAAATAGATCAAGCACATTCACTGACCATTTTGGCTGCACATATACAACAGACAGAGAAGATACAGACGGGATTCGTCACATCTTACAATTCATTCAGCAAATTACATGATATTGGCAAATGTTTGGAATATCGCGAGCGGTTATGTTACGTTGGTCCAACGTTTTCACAACATGTTTCCAAGGGAAGCTACTCTTGTTATAGAGGGCGCTGTTACTCACGCGCGTCTTTTCAAGCAGACGACGAAAGGATGATGCGCGGAGGGCTGAGGGAAAATCTATTTTGCGGTAAGTGTTTACTTCATTACTGTATTTACGAGGTGTTTATTTCATTTTCAAACCTTACAATTGAAACGAGAAACAGTGTACATTCATAAGTGTCAACATGAGTAGAGAAATCTAGGCCTATGTGTTTTGGAGGTTCGAGAAACACACTCCTGTCAATTCTACGTCAGTGTCAAAATCCGTAGAATATGTCGTGACACTGCATCCTCACTAAATTCTCTATTTATATTTTTAAAACACCATATACATATTTCTAGCAAAACGCGGGGACAAGGGCAAATACAAAACATGACAAGATATGTTTTATTTCCATGTAGATTCAGCGATGTTCAACCAACGAGTCGCAATCTCGGGGTGAGAGAGTATTACAGCGGCAAGCAAATAAATAGCCAAACTTTTACTTACATTAGTATTTTTGAATGAACATTGCTTTATTTGTCATTGTCGCAGTCGTATTTGTTAAGTATGGGGATGGATGAGGTTGGGAAATTAATTACAACCTCGAATTTACAAGTCAATTTTGTGATTGCGGTCAGCACAAAAAGCAGTGGACATGAAATTCATAACGAGGCTTTCGGAAACTTTCAGCATTGCGTTGTGCATGTCATGCGGTCTAGCTAATATTCCTACTGATCGATGAACGGAGCTACACTGCCGAGTTCGGTTTTCGATCACCAAACAGTTGAAATAAATTATTTTTTTGAAATTGATGTCATAGTTACTTGCGAATTTTGAACATTTTCTGGATAAAGGGCGAAATGAAAGGACAGCTCTTTTTGTAAACAATCACTGTGTATTACAGGTGTGGGCAATTTTATCAAGATCTACCTGGATACCTTACATAGACCTAGGCCTATATATCGATCAGAAATCTTATACCGATGTATGGTATCTGTATCGATCGATTAAAAGGTGTAATCACGCAGTTTCATTTTGAGATATGGCGATTTCAGAATCGAGACTATGATTACTAGTTTATATTTAGCAGACATTAATTACATGAGAGTAAAGGTAAAACTTAGTAATATATTCTTAATTTTTAAGGTTTTTGCGGGAAAGGCTTCTACCGTACAGTTTTTCCCCGACTTGTGTGTGTGTGTGTGTGTGTGTGTGTGTGGGGGGGGGGGGGGGGGGGGGGGGGGGTACGGTAGTCTTATCATTTTTTATTTTTTTTATAAGTTTTTATTTTTTCAATCATTATACATTTATTTGATGAAATGTAACATTCCAGTACATTTAGAGACCAAAATTTAGAGAATAGGCCAATGTCACTCAATAATCACTGCACATTTAGTAAGGTTGTAGTAGTCTTATCATGTTAAGAAATTTATTATGTACATTTGTGATGAAATACTGAATAAAATATTTTAAAAATGTACTATTTCAAAGGTAATTGATGCTAAATATATTACAAGACAATTTAAAATGTCATTTATTAAATCAAAATTCAAATTAATGGTAAAACTATGATGAGGAAGAATAGATACTGCAGTACAGATTTTTAGGACATTATCCATTGTACAAAAACACCCAGAGCCTTGTTTCAAATTTGATTTATTCTAACTAAAGATATATTATTTCAGTTTATCATTATCCCTTTTCCTATGTTTACAAGCAATGAAACTGTGCATAAAATTACTTGTCCCCTCACACAACCAGTCCCTCAGACAACCACTCCAACCCTCACACAACCGCTCAAACCTTCACACAACCACTCCCTCACACAACCACTCCAACCCTCACACAACCACTCCATCAGACAACCACTCCAACACTCACACAACCACCCCAACCTTCACACAACCACTCCACCTCAACCTTCACACAACCACTCCACCCCTCACACAACCACTCCACCCCTCACACAACCACTCCCTCAGACAACCACTCCACCCCTCACACAACCAGCCCCAACCCTCACACAACCACTCCACCCCTCACACAACCAGCCCCAACCCTCACACAACCACTCCCTCACACAACCAGCCCCAACAGACATTCACCACTCCAACCATCACACAACCACTTTAACCCTCACACAACCACCACAACCCTCACACAACCACAACCACTCCAACCCTCACACAACCACTTCAACCCTCACACAACCACTCCAATCCTCACACAACCACCACAAACCGCACACAACCACAACCACCACAACCCTCACACAACCACTCCAATCCGCACACAACCACCACTCCAACCCTCACACAACCACCACAACCTTCACACAACCACCCCAACCCTCACAAAACCACCACAACCCTCACACAACCAGCCACAACCTTCACACAACCACCACATCCTTCACACAACCACCCCAACCCTCACAACACCACCACAACCCTCACACAACCAGCCACAACCTTCACACAACCAGCACAACCCTCACACAACCACAACCCTCACACAACCACTCCAATCCTCACACAACCACAACCACTCCAAACCTCACACAACCACTCCAACTCTCACACAACCACCCCAACCCTCACACAACCACAACCACACCAACCCTCACAGAACCAGCCCCCACACTCACACAACCACTCCAACCCTCACACAACCACTCCCTCACAGAACCAGCCCCAACAGATATTTACCACTCCAACCCTCACACATCCACTCCAACCATCACACAAACACTCCAACCCTCACAAACCACAACCACAACCACCACAACCCTCACACAACCACTCCAATCCTCACACAACCACAACCACCCCAAACCTCAAACAACCACTCCAAACCTCACACAACCACTCCAACCCTCACACAACCACTCCAACCCTCGCATAACCACTCCCTCCCAGAACCCGCCCCAACCCTCATACAACCAATCCAACCCTCACACAACCACTCCAACTCTCACACAACCAGCCCTAACTCTCACACAACCAGCACAGCCCTCACACAACCACTCAAATCCTCACACAACCACAACCACTCCAAACCTCACACAACCACTTCAACCCTCACACAACCACTCCAATCCTCACACAACCACCACAAACCGCAAACAACCACAACCACCACAACCCTCACACAACCACAACCACTCCAACCCTCACACAACCACTTCAACCCTCACACAACCACTCCACCCCTCACACAACCAGCCCCAACCCTCACACAACCACTCCCTCACACAACCAGCCCCAACAGACATTCACCACTCCAACCATCACACAACCACTTTAACCCTCACACAACCACCACAACCCTCACACAACCACAACCACTCCAACCCTCACACAACCACTTCAACCCTCACACAACCACTCCAATCCTCACACAACCACCACAAACCGCACACAACCACAACCACCACAACCCTCACACAACCACTCCATCCGCACACAACCACCACTCCAACCCTCACACAACCACCACAACCTTCACACAACCACCCCAACCCTCACAAAACCACCACAACCCTCACACAACCAGCCACAACCTTCACACAACCACCACATCCTTCACACAACCACCCCAACCCTCACAACACCACCACAACCCTCACACAACCAGCCACAACCTTCACACAACCAGCACAACCCTCACACAACCACAACCCTCACACAACCACTCCAATCCTCACACAACCACAACCACTCCAAACCTCACACAACCACTCCAACTCTCACACAACCACCCCAACCCTCACACAACCACAACCACACCAACCCTCACAGAACCAGCCCCCACACTCACACAACCACTCCAACCCTCACACAACCACTCCCTCACAGAACCAGCCCCAACAGATATTTACCACTCCAACCCTCACACATCCACTCCAACAGTCACACAAACACTCCAACCCTCACAAACCACAACCACCACAACCACCACAACCCTCACACAACCACTCCAATCCTCACACAACCACAACCACCCCAAACCTCAAACAACCACTCCAAACCTCACAAAACCACTCCAACCCTCACACAACCACTCCAACCCTCGCATAACCACTCCCTCCCAGAACCAGCCCCAACCCTCATACAACCAATCCAACCCTCACACAACCACTCCAACTCTCACACAACCAGCCCTAACTCTCACACAACCAGCACAACCCTCACACAACCACTCAAATCCTCACACAACCACAACCACTCCAAACCTCACACAACCACTTCAACCCTCACACAACCACTCCAATCCTCACACAACCACCACAAACCGCACACAACCACAACCACCACAACCCTCACACAACCACAACCACTCCAACCCTCACACAACCACTCCAATCCTCACACAACCACCACAACCCGCACACAACCACAACCACCACAACCCTCACACAACCACTCCAATCCGCACACAACCACCACTCCAACCCTCACACAACCACCACAACCTTCACACAACCACCCCAACCCTCACAAAACCACCACAACCCTCACACAACCACCACAACCTTCACACAACCACCACAACCCTCACAAAACCACCACAACCCTCACACAACCAGCCACAACCTTCACACAACCAGCACAACCCTCACACAACCACAACCACCACAACCCTCACACAACCACTCCAATCCTCACACAACCACAACCACAACCACTCCAAACCTCACACAACCACAACCACTCCAAACCTCACACAACCACTCCAACTCTCACACAACCACCCCAACCCTCACACAACCACACCAACCCTCACAGAACCAGCCCCCACACTCACACAACCACTCCAACCCTCACACAACCACTCCCTCACAGAACCAGCCCCAACAGATATTTACCACTCCAACCCTCACACATCCACTCCAACCATCACACAAACACTCCAACCCTCACAAACCACAACCACAAGCACCACAACCACCACAACCCTCACACAACCACTCCAATCCTCACACAACCACAACCACTCCAAACCTCACAAAACCACTCCAACACTCACACAACCACTCCAACCCTCGCATAACCACTCCCTCCCAGAACCAGCCCCAACCCTCATACAACCAATCCAACCCTCACACAACCACTCCAACTCTCACACAACCAGCCCTAACCCTCACACAACCAGCACAACCCTCACACAACCACTCAAATCCTCACACAACCACAACCACTCCAAACCTCACACAACCACTCCAACTCTCACACAACCACCCCAACCCTCACACAACCACCACAACCACAACAACACCAACCCTCACACAACCAGCCCCAACCCTCACTCAACCACTCCAACCCTCACACAACCACTCCAACCCTCGCACAACCACTCCCTCACAAAACCAGCCCCAACGGGCATTTTACCACTCCCACCCTCACACAACCACTTAACCCTCACACAACCAGCCCAAACCCTAACACAACCAGCACAACCACAACCACTCCAACCCTCACAACCACTCCAATCCTCACACAACCACTCCCTCACAGAACCAGCCCGAACAGGCATTTTACCACTCCAACCCTCACACAACCACTTAACCCTCACACAACCAGCCCAAACCCTCACACAACCAGCACAACCACAACCACAACCACTCCAACCCTCACAACCACTCCAATCCTCACACAACCAGGCCACCTGTATTACATAGTGTCACGTTATTACCATGATCATAGCTGACACATTATATTACATTATATCTATAAATAGTATATATATTCACGGTGTGATTTTTCCATTAATATCTCCAGAAAATAACGCCTAGGCACTGTAGCTCACCTGGATTAGGTAATCAACTGTAAAATGTTCAAGAAAGACATAATGATAACAACATCAATACGTTATCAACATTAATACTGTGGCCCAAACTCTAACACTAAAAATGGAGAGGTGAGGTGAAATGGGGTTTAACGTTACGTCCAAGATTATTGCATTTATACAGCGATGTGCATGCAAGTGTGTGTGTATGTGTGTCTGCTTGTACTATGCCAATTTACAGTGCTAGTCCACTGAGACACCATGCCGCAGTCTTACATGAATATCCCGCTCAGACACAGTATACTTACTCTGAGCAGACCAGTCCTTGTTTTAGCCACTTAATGCCGAGCGCCAGACAGGGTAACATCAAGTACTATCTTTAAACGTCTTTTGGTATGACGCGGCTGGGGATCAGACCCCAGACCTTCCGCTCTCCTGTCGGACGCTCTACTACTAGACCACAGAGGCGGTCCCTCTTGATGAAGATAACAGATGATCAGTTCAAGGTCAAGATCTAAAATATTGCAAGTGAGTGAGTGAGTTAATATTTAACGTAACATCGGCAATATTTCAACCATATCGTGACGAGAGTGAGTGAGTCTCAGTGAGTGAGTGGGGTTTTACACCGCTTTTAGCAATATTCCAGCAATATCATGGCGGGGGACACCAGAAATGGGCTTCACACATTGTACCCATGTCGGGATTCAAACCCTGGTCTTCGGCGTGACGACCGAACGCTTTAACCACTCGGCTATCCGTCTGCCCCTTACGTTTTGAACACAAATGACACAGTAAGGACCATACACAGATTTTTCAACATGGCTGATGAGGTAGATGAGATTCGAACCTCTTGAGTAAGTTAGCAAATTTGAGCTCAGTACAGTTTTGAACAGCATTTCAGTTATATCACAGCGTGCCAGCTGTGGGAGGAAAGTTCGATGTGATACATTCTCAGACATTTACCACTTTGGTGAAGCCCACGAGGGTCTGGTGCTGACAAACCTAGAAACAATTGGGTGACCCGGGATTCGATCCCATGAACATAGAATTCAGGTGTGCTCCATGAACGCAACTCTGCACAGCCAATTGCGGTGCCTTAGACGACTGGGCAACTAATTTGATCCCTTGTACATAGAATTCAGGTGTGCTCAAGGAACACAACTCTGCACAGCCAATTGCGGTGCCTTAGACGACTGGGCAACTAGTTCGATCCCATGAACATAGAATTCAGGTGTGCTCAAGGAATGCAACTCTGCACAGCCAATTGTGGTGCCTTAGACGACTGGGCAACTAATTCGAACCCTTGTACATAGAATTCAGGTGTGCTCAAGGAATGCAACTCTGCACAGCCAGTTGTGGTGCCTTAGACGACTGGGCAACTAATTTGATCCCTTGTACATAGAATTCAGGTGGGCTCAAGGAACGCAACTCTGCACAGCCAATTGCGGTGCCTTAGACGACTGGGCAACTAATTCGAACCCTTGTACATAGAATTCAGGTGTGCTTAAGGAACGCAACTCTGCACAGCCAATTGTGGTGCCTCAGACGACTCGGCAACTAGTTCGATCCCATGAACATAGAATTCAGGTGTGCTCAAGGAACGCAACTCTGCAAGCCAATTGCGGTGCCTTAGACGACTGGGCAACTAATTCGATCCATTGTACATAGAATTCAGGTGTGCTCAAGGAACGCAACTCTGCACAGCCAATTGCGGTGCCTTAGACGACTGGGCAACTAATTCGAACCCTTGTACATAGAATTCAGGTGTGCTCAAGGAACGCAACTCTGCACAGCCAATTGTGGTGCCTTAGACGACTGGGCAACTAATTCGAACCCTTGTTGTACATAGAATTCAGGTGTGCTCAAGGAACGCAACTCTGCACAGCCAATTGTGGTGCCTTAGACGACTGGGCAACTAATTCGATCCCATGAACATAGAATTTAGGTGTGCTCAAGGAACGCAACTCTGCACAGCCAATTGCGGTGCCTTAGACGACTGGGCTACTAGTTCGATCCCATGAACATAGAATTCAGGTGTGCTCAAGGCACTCAACACTGCACAGCCAATTGCGGTGCCTTAGACGACTGGGCAACTAATTCGATCCCATGAACATAGAATTCAGGTGTGCTCAAGGAACGCAACTCTGCAAAGCCAATTGCAGTGCCTTAGACGACTGGGCAACTAATTCAAACCCTTGTACATAGAATTCAGGTGTGCTCAAGGAATGCAACTCTGCACAGCCAATTGCGGTGCCTGAGACGACAGGGCAACTTGTGTCCCCGCAAACCTCTTGGACAGATTGGGGTGTCCTCATGGTGGGTACAAACATGTAAATTCAATTCATTGGTCTAGTGGTTTTTGATATAATGTTTACAGTGCAAAGAAATGCTGTTTGAGAGAATTGAGAAACATAGTTCAAGTGCAAAGGTTAAATAAAGCTTCATATCTAAAATGTCATGAAAAACAAAACATATGTTCAGCCCGATTTTCAACTAAGAATGTTCATTTCATTCCATTTTGAAAATAAATGACCATGTTGTGCCCCCCCCAAAAAAACAAATTTTCAGCAATGTTGAAGTGTAAAGGTTAAAACATAAAACATTGCCAAAAAGACCCGGAAGATATATTTATATGTTGAGCCCAACTACTGACAACACACATACCAAATTTCAGTACATTTTGAACAAATATTGTTTTATGCAAAAGAGATTATATAAATTGTCTATAAGCAGGATTCTCAATATGCCTGCCTTGGAGAAATAGCTGTAAATAGGATTCAAACCTCTTTGAAAAATTGGTGCGTCACCATTGATGGGAATGAGCATGTGAAGTATCAGCTTCAGTGGTCCAGCGGTGTCTGAGAAGATGTTTAAGATGGATGGCCAACAACACATCTGGCTATGACTGACTGACTGACTGACTGAGTTTAACGCCACATTGAACAGTATTCCAGTTATACCACGGCATGTCATCTTGATGTTGGAGAAAAGACTGCAGGGATGTTCCACTTTGTTGAAACCCATTAGCACAGATTTGGTACTGACAAACAGGCCATGACCATGATGACATAAGATCACTTGACTTTCGGTCAGATGAGCTAAATATGGAAATTAGTGGTTATCGTTGGCGATATATTAGTGGTCTACAAACAAAAAGCAAACGTAGAGGACTTGTGTGAAATCAGACAACCATTTATTGTTTGTTTTCTCTCGTTACAGTTTCGTCAGAAAAGTTCATTCACTTCCAGGAATTATAGGTGAACAGATGCCGCTACTAGAGAGGTGAACAGAATGGGTAAGATAAAACAATGCCTCGACTTACTCATCTTTTAACAAACACAATTAAAGCACTAACAATGGCATCAAAAATCATCTACAATCAAATGTTAAGTGGTCGCAAATGTTCTAAAAATCTCTAACTGCAAATGAATTAATCAGATCATTGGATATATGAAAGTTTGCTGAAATATTCAACATAACAAAATAAATATGATAAAGCACATGAAATGGGACATCTTCAATTGCAGAATACGAGTCATAACGTCCCCCACATTAAGGATTACACATGAAATGGGACAACCTTCGCATGCGGAATATGAGTGATACCGTCCCCCACAACAAAGGATTTAACACATGAATTGGGAGAATCTTTGTTTGTGGAAAAGAAGTCACAACATCCCCAAGATTGAGGATTTCCACCCAGTGGAAGCAAACCTTTCCTCTCACCTACAAAAATAATAGTCTTGGTTCTCAGGCACCGCCCGCATCATCATAAAGTTTGCAGCATGTTTCGCTTTTATTTCCATTTTAAAATAAACAACAAAAATCCAACTGAAGCCAAATATTGTATTCCTGTATTTTACTCATGAAGGAATACATTTATGTAGGGAGGCCCTTTCCCGGGTTGATTGTACACAACTAATTTTTGGTTACACAATTGTTTATTTGGTTACATACTAGTTTGAACAAAGAAACCAAAACACAAAAAATGTTTTTAGAAAAATCACCACCCGTCCGCACTATATTTTCAAAAGTCATTGCCTGAGAACCAATTCTTTTATTCTTATTTAGCCTTACCCAGAAAGTGTATTGACAGGCCTAAGACTGAAGGTTAATACATTTTCTCATGATGTGATACATATCTGGATAGTTTCGGTGAAAGGATACACAATAACACTTTTGTATCTGGTTTTGATACATATTAGGTTTCATTGGCAGGCCTGTGGAACACAACAGTCCAGAACTATGGGTTCAACATGTGATAACAGCTTCATTACCAATGGCAACACTATACACATGTACATTACCCTCCTCCATCACCCCTAAATACATCTGGCTGGTCATCAAGTAGTGTGGCCTTGTAGCGATCATGGAAGTGAAATGACCCCAACTCTGTGCATGAACCTCGTATGAACCCTGCCAAGAACCACCCTACCACTGCCTGATGCTGGAGCAATGTGGAGTGAGTGAGTGAGTATGGTTTACGCCACTTTTAGCTATATTCCAGCAATATCACGCCCGGGGACACCGGAAATGGGCTCCACACTTCGAACCCATGTCTGGAATAAAACCTGGGTCTCCGGCGTGACAAGCCAACGCTTTAACCGCATGGCTACCCTTCTGCCCTGGAGCAATGAGGCCATCAAGATGTGGCATGTGTTAAACGTCGAATATTGCCACCTCGGGGATGTAATCAGAGTACTCATGGTCAGAGCACCTGTTCAGGTGTACAAGTTTTTTATCAGAGACTCAACTTTCAGGTTTTTACAGTCCAAGTAAGTAAATAACTCAAACTCATAAGTTTACGCTGAATATGAACCGAAGCAGCTATAAACAAAGTAGAGTGAAAAAATATGTTGACATCCCCAAAATTTCTACAGAATAAAGAGCTACATGAAATTGCAAAGCAGAACTCGCTTGACAAAAGAATCTCTTTCAGAATTCCAACATTTTTCCAATACCTGATGAAGGAATAAGCATACTCCAAAACATTGTGTTCCTCATTACAAAGAAGTTGAGATCCATAAATTCTTTTCCTTATTTTTCCAAGTTTATTTTGTGGGGTATTTCTAAAAAAATAAGAATTTTTGCAGTTTCAAGTCCTACACTGAACCTTTGAAGCACTTCCTTGAGGGTAACGGTTCTCCCCTCTAATCTCAAAGACAATAATCAATGACTATAACACTGATGCAAGTCAGTGTTCATGGAAATAGTCTCAGTGCAATATCGCCCATCTTCCCGAGGCAAGAGCGTTAAAGTCTTGTTTCCACCCTTGCCACATCAAGCCCACTTTCCTGTGCTAAATATGATTGGACCATCGCAATTATCGATAGTCCAATCAGAGAATCAAAATCAACATCCACGACTGGTACACCTTCGTATGAAAGTGATTTACCACTGCTTGTCTTTGTTGACACGAATGTCTTTTTCACTGCCCATGTTTTTATGTCAGGAATGAAATGGTGAATGTTTTCGTTATCTGATCGACTAGGTCATCGCCAATGGTAGTCACCATTTTTGTGAAGCTATACGAGATAAGAACTGCGATCAGATTGGATATCGCGTTTTCATTACAAGGGGCACAACTAGTGATCTATCGAGGTGGCACCAGGGTCGAGACAAGAAAAGTGGGCCGTGATGTGGCAAGGGTATAAACTAGGCTTTGATATAAACTAGTGGACAAACTGGCCTCAGGAAGATGAATATCACTATGCTACACCGTCCCTACCAGCTGCACAGTTCAATCACAGCATGAAGAGTCTTAAATCTTTCACTTTACAGACATACCATAGAGAGTCCTAAATCATTCACCTTCAAAGACATATACAAGTCAAAGCACCGTGAAACAAGAAGCCTTGAGAAACAGAGCCCAAGTTATTAGTATAAAGGTATATCTTTCAGGACATTATCATTTGCAGAAGCCCGAGGTCTTCAATTAACTGCCCAACAAAGGCAGCCATAGCTAAAATGGATAGAATTTGTTATCAAACAGAAATAAACAACATTATCAGTTTTGAAATATTTAGTTGCAATCAACACAAATTTCACTGACCCACTTTTACAAATATGGAAAAGTCATAGAACAAATCAGATGACGTCACTATTGAATGTGACGTCACCTATCCCTATGACGTCACCTAACAACGGGCGTGATAATGGCCCGTCGTCAAACAATATGAGGGTATTATCAAGTTACAGTGGCCCACCCATTTCTGATAACATGCGGGCACTTAAATGATAATTCTATCCATTTTAGCTGTAATATAAGTTAGCGCCCTCCTCTGCTCGTGATAGGAACTTTAGCTGAGACTTTAGTTCATGTCACCAACTTATGCCAAATAGGCCGCAACACACTCCGACGCAGTGGTGACTCAGCATAACACCACTTCCACATGCTAATTTGCATATCACGTGACCGGGCTTTCTCTTGTTAGTAAACAAATGCGCTTTTTCAGAAATCAGAACAAAACAGACTTTTGCAAGTATTTGGGAGTGCATTACATATTGTTTTGCATAATTATATAGATATGCTACTACAACTGCGACAGTGAGTTGTATGACAATATATATTTACACATCAAAGTGACCGTATCGCTAGCTCTCCGTAGGGCTTCGAGACAGCACATGGAGCCGTACAACCAATGTAAACATAGGATAACTACAGAAATGGAAATAGTTTTTCAAGATTTAGGATATTTTCTCAATGAAAGTTAACCATTCTATGACATATGTTTATCTAGATGTCTAAATTTGTCAAAAATGAAACAGATGAAAAACATATGCAATATCTTGAATAGACTTTGTAAGATGTGACGAATCGTCACATGAAGCTGGCCTGTGTCAGAGGTACTATGCTGGTCGCATGGAACTCTGGGTAGGAGAGTGGGGCCACAAGCGTGATGCATTTCTATGAGGAGGCAGAGCTGTGAACCTCTCACTGAATCATCCAACCTCCACACATGGCATGTGCAGGGTCATGACAAACAATCCCCACCCACCTCTACGAAAGACATGATGGCCCCTTGTGGATTAATCTCAGTTACTGGAGGGGTAGTTTTCAAGAACATCCCTATGGCACAAGGCATACATGGATATATCTGCTACCCACGAACTTGTCCTTAAAACATTCACATACGGCATGGATCAAACAGGGATTTATGTAGCCTTTCTCAGAGGAGTGAGTGAGTGAGTATGGTTTTACGCCGCTTTTAGCAATATTCCAGCAATATCACGGCGGGGGACACCAGAAATGGGCTTCACACATTGTACCCATGTCGGGAATCCAACCCATGTCTTCGGCATGACAAGCGAATGCTTTAACCACTAGGCTACCCGACTGCCCCTGCTTTCTCACAGGGGGCCTAAAACTGGCAAATGTCAGTAAAAACAAATTAGAAGAACATGATGTCCACTGCAGAACAGTAATAACTTGTGTTATGGGTTTGTAGACTTGTGTTATGGGATGTATTTCACTGATCAGTAAAGGATCTTATATGTCTAGTTACATGAGTGCATTGACTGCAATCTGAAATGCAATGTGATAATACCTGAACTTAGAAAAATAAAATAATTAAAAATCTATTTTGAACAAAACTATTTTCTCCCAGTTTGTCGACCAAGGGAACTTAGTTTTGAACTAGATAAACCCCTGTTATGATGCAACAAAACATTACATGGCCAATATATGGTCAAAACTGACCGTGTGAAAACAAAGCACTTGTTGCAGGGATTGAATGCACGTGTTGACAAGGAATTACTAAATTATATCAAAGCAATAAATTTTTCACAAACTGATAAACACATACTATACATGGGCGGATACAGCTTTTTTTAAAAGGGGGGATGCACAATTAAGATCTATTTATTGTCTTTGGTGGTAATTTATACAGAAATAAAAGATTTTTTCGAAATAAAAAGGTTCATTTTGTTAGTCACAATATGCAGATCTGAGAACCTGTACAAGTTGAAAATGGATAACTTGTGTGCACGGGCAGGCAAAACAAAAATCTTACCCTAAATTTAAGGCCATTATTTCTTATTTGTTGGATCACATGTGTGACAAATGGCGAATTTCCTTTCTTTTTATCTCTCCTACAGGTAACGTCTGTAAAAACATTTTGTGATCCAGTTGTCAAAATAGAGAAAATATGAATCCCTCTTCTGACTTTCACAATAATAACCCATGATCCAATTAAATAAAAATATAAACTGTTTATGGGAAATGCAAGGATGGGTGAAACAAATGGAGTTATCTCCCTTGAGACACCAACAGAATGCATCAACACTTATCAAGGTGCCCAGGTAAAGACAACTATAACAATGCACCTAACATGATGCAACACTTCATTAACCCTGGTATATACTACTCAAAAGAAGTTAAAGAACACCCTATTTTGTCATATGACCATAGTTGATCTGACATGGCTGGTGGGTCTTGCAACACACAACATTCCAATTGTTCCTTAACTTGTTTTGAGTGGTATATACCATGGAGCCATTCTCAAGGGCAGACCCAGCATTTTTAAAACAGGGGTCCAAAATATCAAAATCCTCTCTGACAAATTTACTGCCTACAACATACTACATTTGGTTTTCAAAAAGTGTGTGTTGAGGGGAGATGTTCGGTTGGTTGGTTTGTTGTTTAACGCCGCAATATGACAGCGGTCTGTAAATAATTGAGTCAGGACCAGACAATCCAGTGATTAATATCATGAGCATCGAACCACGCAATTGGGATCGATGACATGCATCAACCAAGTCAGCGAGCCTGACCACCCGATCCCGTTAGTCGCCTTTTATGACAAGCATAGTCACCCTTTACGGCATGCATGGGTTGCTGAGGACCTATTCTACCCCGGATCTTCACGGGTCCGGACCCTCTGGACTCCCCCTCTAGATTTGCCCAGGCACGTGTCTAAGCTCTAACTCAGCACAGGATTCTGTCTCTCCTGAACTTAACATCAACAACCATCTCCTGAATGACTGGCATAGATCACTTTGTACAAACAAGCCCTGAAAATATTTCATCGATTCAGAAGACTGTTGTAAGTTAAGTTACTGCTGGAGGATTGTTTCTTGAGTTCTAAGACGGGGAAAGGGACAGTCCTTTTGCTATAATGTCACGGTTTTGTTTCAGGCGGCACATAAGGTTATGCCAGCATTGGTAGTATCACTGCTTATTCCAAGAATGAGAGCTAAGTGATTTGTGTACTTTAAATGGACATATTTTTACCAGACTCAAAAAGAGCGTATGCCGGCAGACTGTATCACAATCAAATGGAGTTCAAATACACTGGATAATCATGGAAAGGTTAGGGCCGTCACGATACAGGTACCTCACGATACGATACGTATCTCGATTTTGAGGTCAAGATACGATATGTATCTTGATACAGCAATACCGACCTTTTATGCATAAATTTAGAAGCAAACTTTTTAATCTAATCACTATCAGTAGATTATTTTGTAAAACAATAATACTTAGAAAAGTTTGTTTCTGTTTATTCAATCAAGTGTCAGACACTAACAAGTTTTCGTATGTGCCAAATTCAGAAAATATTATGACGTTTCGATTCAAAAAGAAAAATCAATCAACAAATGGATACCGATTTCAATCAAATATCTTATCGGTGTAAATTTACATGAATCTCGTATCGTATCATGAGAATTATCTACCAATGCATCGTTACAATCGGTGAATCGTGACTTCCCTAATAATGGTACGGATATATTTTTCAGTTCTTTGGCAAACAACCCTGAACCCATTAAAACCTACAAGGATGATGGTGCAGTTCGTGCCATGCTACCTCACTTAGCACTTTGTTTGAGGACAAATACAGGTCACCTTACTGCATAGCCTTACCAGCATCCAGTTCAATCTCACGGGACACAAATTTGCTCTGAATATATATATAAGTAATCTTTGTTCTGTCAACTGGAAATGGACATAAATCATCAATTAAACAACGCAACACATGGGTCATATGGGAGGATGGGCGTGGCAGGGGGAAATTAGGGGCGGGGAAGGGCAGAGTCTGGGTCGGTGGTGATTACTGTTAGTTTAGCAGGGGACTGCAATCATTGTATTTTTTCACTTTTACCTATTTCAGGTGAGCTACGTGAGATATTCTCCATCAATGTGTTTATTGTACTTGATAAAACATCATACACGTGAAATACCTCTATTTTTCATTAAATCTGGTCAATTTAAAAAAGATTCTGTTGATAATATTAAAATGAAAAAATTGTAGCCACCCTTTTGCCAAAAATACTTTTGTGTTTTCAACATTTGCAAAAACAAAAGAGCTTTCAGAGATAAAAATCATTTAATTCCATATTCAAGCAATTTTCAAAGATACACCGAAACAGCGTAATTTTCTCTCAGAACATGTCTCCAAAACCAACCACACTGTGACCTTGCAATCTTTGCCTGCCCACGCTCAAGGAGACCAGAAGACGAAAGTGTTATATTGCATAACAGTGTCGCTGTCAAGATGAAAGACATAACAAGCCCAGCCTATAACTCTAGCTATATTTCAGTAAGAGCATGTCAAAAATATGTACAAAATGTCAGGTCAATAGTCTCTTATTGCAAAACTCATATATGTACAGAATGATGCTTTGTACCACACAATAACTTAGCCTGGAGGAGCACACACCAAGCTGAGGACACACTGATAAAGCACATGGAATACAGTACCATAAGGAACCACGAGGCCATCCTGTATAGAGTGCCATGAGAGTACCACGAGGCCATCCTGTATAGAGTACCAAGAGGCCATCCTGTATAGAGTACCACGAGGCCATCCTGTATAGAGTACCACGAGGCCATCCTGTATAGAGTTCCATGAGGCCATCCTGTATAGAGTACCACGAGGCCATCCTGTATAGAGTACCACGAGGCCATCCTGTATAGAGTGCCACGAGGCCATCCTGTAGAGAGTACCACGAGGCCATCCTGTATAGAGTACCACGAGGCCATCCTGTATAGAGTACCACGAGGCCATCCTGTGTAGAGTACCACGAGGCCATCCTGTATAGAGTACCACGAGGCCATCCTGTATAGAGTGCCATGAGGGCATCCAGTAGAGAGTACCACGAGGCCATCCTGTATAGAGTACCACGAGGCCATCTTGTATAGAGTACCACGAGGCCATCCTGTATAGAGTACCACGAGGCCATCCTGTATAGAGTATCATGAGGCCATCCAGTAGAGAGTACCACGAGGCCATCCTGTATAGAGTACCACGAGGCCATCCTGTATAGAGTACCACGAGGCCATCCTGTATAGAGTACCATGAGGCCATCCTATATAGAGTACCATAAGGCCATCCAGTATAGAGTACCACGAGGCCATCCAGTATGGAGAACCATAAGGCATCCACAATACAGGACTATAGGACCATCCAGAACACAGTACCATGAGGCCCTCCAGTATACAGTACCATCCGCCATCCAGTATGGAGAAACATAAGGCCATCCACAATACAGGACTATAGGACGCTCCAGAATACACTATAGGGCCATCCAGAACACAGGGATTTAGGGCTACACCTAATACATACAGCACGGTAGGGCCGACCAGAACACCGTACCATTAGGCCATCCCAAACACAGTTTTAGACAGTGTATAATCTATCTGGATTTATTCTTTGCTTCTCATCTCCTGTCACCCATTTGCTCACTTCAATAGCTAGTATCTCGTCCTTGAAACAACAATTAATTAACTTCCCATTTCACTGAACGATTCATAATTCATGTTAACCTTATGCGAAGAAGGGAGGTAACTCTGACCATGAAAGTTTAAACTCTCAACATCAATATAGCAACTGCTTGAACATAGCAAAATAGTTATTAAACTGCAAAACATTTTGCGCACATCTTAAACAATGGACAACATATCAATTCCTGACCAGAGGCAGATTTCTAATGTTAATTTTCTTAAGGCCTACGAGTTAGCATGGAGATGGGTGAGTGAGTGAGTGAGTGAGTGAGTGAGTTGGGTATATAACGCCTCTCTTAACAATATTCCAGTTATATCATGGTGTGTCAGCTTAATGTGGGAGTAAAGCCAGAGTGTTGCTGGTCTCAGACGTTTACGACTTCGGTGAACCCCACGAGCACGGGTATGGAAACTTAATCAGGCAGAACTTAATTCCGACCATAGTTTCTGGCCCAAGGGACGCAACTCTGCAGCAGGGAGGTGAAGAACACACAAAACTTTAATGTAGTATGCTTTTGTTTGTTTGTAATTTAACGCCGCACACAGCAATATTCCAGCTACATGATGGCAGTCTGTAAATTATTGAATCTGGGCCAGACAATCCAGTGATTGATATCATGAGCATCGATCTACGCAATTGGGATACGATGACATACCAAGTTAGTGAGCCTGACCACCCGATCCTGTTAGTCGCCACTTACAACAAGCATAGTCGACTTGTATGGCAAGCATGGGAAGTATGCCTCATCACTTAAAGAAATATACACAGAATCTGTAAAGTTACTCTTGCGCCTCAAAAATACTTCCAAGCGATGAATAAAAGAGGCTGAAAATGGTTGTGGCTAATTAACGGCAAGAGTAAGTGGGTAACTATGCCAACAGAATTTTTCAGCTTTTGTCAGTAATAAATGCCTGCCTAATGTCATGCTAGGGCATTTTACTGATCCAAGCAGCACTGGAGCACCCTGACTCCAAGCCCTTTATATATGGGCTACTATAGGCTCCCCAGCCCAACAGTATATATAGCAAGATCAGCTGAACTGTGAGTGTTGGCTCTCATGCTACAGATCTCAGTTGCACCACAGAGTGAGTGAGTGAGTATGGTTTTACGCCGCTTTTAGCATTATTCCAGCAATATCACGGCGGGGGACACCAGAAATGGGCTTCACACATTGTACCCATGTTGGGAATCGAACCCGGGTCTTCGGCGTGACGAGCCAACGCTTTAACCACTAGGCTACCCCACTGCCCTGTTGCACCACAGAAAATAAAAGGAGTAGGCTGTAGACCCTTACAACTTTGCTGCAATCCACAAGCATGGTACAATTCTGGAACACCAAGGTTCTTAGTCGAACCAGGGATTCAAAGCCCAGATCAGCAGATCCTGGCACTGCTATGGGCCATAACACTGCACAGCTATTAGAAAAAGACTGATTGATAAACGTAACAGAAAGTGCCAATAACATTACAATGAACTCCTTCAGGCATAAGAAAGGCTGTATGTCAGCTAACTGCATAAACAACTAATTGTGGACCAAAGCTTCTGCTGAACAACCAACACAAATCTTACTTGTGGTCATGTGACCAACAATACCGCTGACTTTTCTGTTTGGTCTTTTTCCTTTTCATTGTCTGGCGAAATGTCAAATCATATGAATTTCCAGAACGCTCTGTACAGAGATTGCAATGGTTTATTTAGCCCTCACCAACACTCACTGAAAGAAGGTGTTTTGTGTACATCAGAAAGGTCCCTGAAAGTTTCAATGCAAAACAGTCAACAAACTAAGGAATCCAAAGATCTCCCTTAAGGCACTGGTCATTTATCATAGGGTGGGGTGGGGTGGGTCAGAGGGAATCAGGAGGGTCTCTAGGGGAGGGTCATAAAAAATAATACACATATTTGGGGAGGGTCATGAATAAATGGACATTTTATTATCAAATATAAAGCGCTTTTGCATTTTGTCTGTTCTGGGAGAGTCATGAAAAAAATGTACAGACATGAGAAGGGTCATCCTAAATATGACGAGCATTGGGGGAGGGTAATCATTTTCTGCACCAAAAACCTCTGACCCACCCACCCACCCCTGAAGTAAATGACCGGTTTCTTGAGGTTTCTTCCTATAGTAGTTGGTCCTAATCTCAATTTTACACTCTTAGGGTGATGGACCCCTTGACTTTCACATTTAGTATTGAACACTGATGATGACAATATCCCCCGGGATCAACAATCCGGATCAGATACGCTGCAGAACCATCAAAAGCACAAATATTTACATTCATGACACATCCTGGAGGTTGTTTAAAAATCATAGTAACTTTTGTACGACAATGGCAGTTGTCAACAGCCACTGTCCGGGCTGCCATCTTGAATAGTAACCATAGTAACATTGAAAGGATAGTGAAGAACAAGCAGGACAAGCCAGCGAAGCACAGAACGTAGGCTCCGGTTTCTGTCAGCTTGGTCTGTGCTCTGTTCGTAAGTGTCCATGATTTTATGCATCGTGGCGGGAACGCACCAAGTTTCTGCCCAGGGTCGCAATAGTGTCCATGACAACGACCCTACGATTGAGTACACAAAGGCCAATATTATATGCACGTATAGCCTTCAGTTCAGTCAGTAACAAAACTAGTTCAATCACATGACAAGGTTCTGCCAATCAGAGAATCGAACACCTCCAGAAAGACTTCTTGGGGGTGTTTTCCTTCTTCAATTGGTAGCCTCCTCCCCGGCTTGATTGACCTGAGGCATCCTGCAACGACAAAGAAGAAGGGGGAGTAAGTGAAAGGGAGGACTTAGTCGTGGTCAGCAGTCACACATTTTCACCAGCGAGCTTTCACATAACCTAAATCCAGGCTACACAATACATTTAATGATTAGCACAAATGTTCAAGTCTGCACACCCTGCAGTTTAAATGTCACCATAGAAAATCATTCTAAGCTAGATCAACTGATCCTGGCAAAGCTAAGGGACATAACTGTGCACAGTAAACAGCCAACAAAGAGTGAAGAACTTAGTATGTGGCCAACCATGGGTTTATACTGACCTGCTCAGAGGCTGCTATTCGGCCTCAAGTCAGCAAAATTCCCCAATTGGAACTAAAATCCTTCCCAGTTATAATAATAATAGGCTATTTACATTGCACATATTTCCACACCACTCAGGGGCATGCTCAAAGCGCTATTATCACCCCAGCCACTGGATCAATGTGCACTCAAGAATCATTCTCAGCCCCCTGGGGAGTATACATCCCAAGCTGCCTGTCATGCGCTAGAAGGTTAACAACCACATTGCCATCTCATCCTACCGGGTACCCATTCACTGCTTGGTGAACAGAGGCCCATATTCGAACAAAGTCACTTGCCCAATGAGACGCCACATGTGTTATGTGTGATTCAGAGCGGGGCAGGACTGAAGCCTTGGAAACTCTCAGGGGCCAAGCTGCCGAAATGCTGTCACCCATCCAAGGACTCTCTGCGACCGACATTGCTTAACTTCACCTGTTATGGGCACTGTGTCCCTCTACTTACTGATTTCCTGTCCATCTTGAGCTTAATGTCTCTTGCTAGTGTGAAAAAGGCCTCCTCCACGTTGTTGCTGGCCTTCGCACTCGTCTCCATGAACTTGATCCCGTGTTCCACAGCAAGCTGAAACAGACAGGTCAGTTAGCGGAACCATCGCCTGTGTTTTGGTGGTCAGTTAGCGGGAACCATCGCCCGTGTTTTGGTTGTCAGTTAGCGGGAACCATCGCCTGTGTTTTGGTGGTCAGTTAGCAGGAACCATTGCCTGTGTTTTGGTGGTCAGTTAGCGGGAACCATCGCCTGTGTTTTGGTGGTCAGTTAGCAGGAACCATTGCCTGTGTTTTGGTGGTCAGTTAGCGGAACCATCACCTGTGTTTTGGTTGTCAGTTAGCGGGAACCATCGCCTGTGTTTTGATGGTCAGTAAGTGGGAGCAATCGCCTGTGTTTTGTTGGTCAGTTAGCGGGAACCATCGCCTGTGTTTTGGTGTTCGGTAAGTGGGAGCCATCGCCTGTGTTTTGTTGGTCAGTTAGCAGGAACCATCGCCTGTGTTTTGTTGGTCAGTTAGCGGGAACCATCGCCTGTGTTTTGTTGGTCAGTAAGTGGGAACCATCGTCTTTGTTTTGGTGGTCAGTAAGTGGGAGCCATTGACTGTGTTTTGGTGGTCAGTTAGCGGGAACCATCGCCTGTGTTTTGGTGGTCAGTAAATGGGAACCATCGCCTGTGTTTTGGTGTTCAGTTAGCGGGAACCATCACCTGTGTTTTGGTGGTCAGTTAGCGGGAACCATCGCCTGTGTTTAGTTGGTCAGTTAGCGGGAACCATCGCCTGTGTTTTGTTGGTCAGTAAGTGGGAGCAATTGACTGTTTTGTTGGTCAGTAAGTGGGAGCCATTGACTGTGTTTTGGTGGTCAGTTAGCGGGAACCATTGCCTGTGTTTAGGTGGTCAGTAAGCGGGAACCATCGTCTGTGTTAAGGTGGTCAGTTAGCGGGAACCATCGCCCGTGTTTTGTTTGGCAGTGAGTATTTTTATACCATCGCCTGTGTTCTGTTGGTCAGTTAGTAGGAACTATCGCCTGTGTTTTTGTGGTCAGTGAATAGTTATTGGTGGTCAGTGAGAGGGTATTTACCATCACTTGTGTTCTGTTGGTCAGTGAGAGGGTATTTACCATCACTTGTGTTCTGTTGGTCAGTGAGAGGGTATTTACCATCACTTGTGTTCTGTTGGTCAGTGAGAGGGTATTTACCATCGCCTGTGTTCTGTTGGTCAGTGAGAGGGTATTTACCATCACTTGTGTTCTGTTGGTCAGTGAGAGGGTATTTACCATCGCCTGTGTTCTGTTGGTCAGTGAGAGGGTATTTACCATCGCTTTGGTTCTGTTGGTCAGTGAGAGGGTATTTACCATCGCCTGTGTTCTGTTGGTCAGTGAGAGGGTATTTACCATCGCTTTGGTTCTGTTGGTCAGTGAGAGGGTATTTACCATCACTTGTGTTCTGTTGGTCAGTGAGAGGGTATTTACCATCACTTGTGTTCTGTTGGTCAGTGAGAGGGTATTTACCATCACTTGTGTTCTGTTGGTCAGTGAGAGGGTATTTACCATCACTTGTGATTTGGTGGTCAGTGAGAGGGTTTTATTACCATTGCCTGTGTTTTGTTGATCAGAGCAGGATATTAACCATGGTATGTGTTTTTATTAGGCAGTGAGTGGGGCAATTTTGCATTGATTTATAGATTCCATAGGGTATAAACACTATTAAAAAGGTTTAAAAAATCCTGAATATTTGGTCTCATATTTGAAAACAAATTTCAATCAACACCAGTTAGAAAAAGACAATAACATAATTTAAGTCTTAAAACTACGTCCATTGTACAATGTAAATATAGAATAAATTAATAATCATAAAATTGTTAATTAGAATGTAGATAGGACCCATTTTGCCAACAAAGTAATTCCACTGCTGTTCCAAATTTTCCATGTGTGAATCAATACAGAAGTTAAATATGAATTGATAGAGGTAAGTGTGGATACACTATGAGGCGAGTATGATACGTATCATAAATATAGGGTTACGAATACGAATATCTATTCACGAATACAATAACAAGTTACTTCCGGTGTTACATGCTCACGGTAATCAGCTGGTATTGTCTTTCCATTGGGGGAAAAACATTGACTCAGTGTAAAACGTGAATTTTACACAAATGTACATAATTGTATGTCATGTCATTGCTTAGGTTGGAACATTTCGATGATATTTTTTGTGAAGCAAACAAGCAATACATTGCAACAATGACGCTTATACTATAGCCTAATGTTTAGGTTGACAGCACCATTAGGTGCCTTGACACACTGACACAAGTTACGCTACTGCTTGCTTGTTTAAATTTCATTTTGCATATCTCGCTTTGATAAGTTAAAAAACACTGTTTACCAAAAAGTCGTACATATTCAATTCTAGTGACCACGAATAACAAATTCAATTCATGAAGTATACAGTTCGAATGTGCGAGTGAGTCGTAACAGCCCTAATTAACAGTATTGGGGAATCATAACATCCCCAATAAACACTGTAACCAATCCTCGCCAGAGGGCTTGACAACCAGTCCCTACCTGCTCGCCCTTCTCCTTCGACACCTGTCGCCTGTCATTCATATCACACTTGTTGCCCAAGATCATCTTCTCCACATCCTTCGATGCATGCTGAAAACACATCAACCATCAACATCCATCAGTGCCAGGTTCTACTTGTCTGTTTGTTTCTAATGTCGCAATCAGCAATATTCCAGCTGTATGACGACAGTCGGTAATTAATCGAGTCTGGACAAGACAATCCAGTCATTAATATCATGAGCATCAAACTGCGCAATTGGGATCAATGACATGCATCAACCAAGTCAGCAGGCCTGACCATTAGTCGCCTCTTACAACATCCATCAGTGCAAGGTTCTATTTGTCTGTTTGTTTCTAACGTCGCAATCAGCAATAGTCCAGCTATATGACAGCGGTCTGTAAATAATCTAGTCTGGACCAGACAATCCAGTCATTAATATCATGAGCATCGATCTACATTATTGAGATACGATGACATGCATCTACCAAGTCAGCGAGCCTGACCACCCAATCCCGTTAGTCGTCTCTTACGACAAGCATAGTCGCCTTTTACGGCAAGCATGGGTTGCTGAAGAGCTATTCCACCCCGGCTCTTCACAGGTCTGGTTGGGTGTCGGACTGACAGAAATGAATGGTTTAAGCTCTTACCTCCTCTATGTTACGGATCCAATTCCGTATGTTTTCAAAAGATTTCTCATTTGTGATGTCATAGACCAGCATGATGCCCTGAAACACATAACGATGTATTGAAAATAAAATTGTGAATTTTTTTTGTCAAGGCATTTTGTCAAATACGCAGGAGTGCTCTGTCGATGCATAAGCAACTGGAGTTCTGTCACTGCTTGAGTGAGTATGGTATTATGCCGCCTTTAGCAATATTCCAGCTGTATGACGGCAGTCTGTAAATAATCGAGTCTGGACCAGATAATCCAATGGTTGACATTATGAGCATCGATCTACGCAATTGGGATATGATGACATGCATCAACCAAGTCAGCATGCCTGACCACCCGATCCCGTTAGTCACCACTTACGACAAGCATTGTTTATTGCAACCCCCCACCCACCCCACAATATATATACGTTTTGCATCCTTTCTCAATTAGGATATTGTGTCAGACGCAACATTTTTACTACATGAGTATGGTTTACGCCGCTTTTCGCAATATTTCGGCAATATAACGGCAGGGGACACCAGAAATTGGCTTCACACATTGTACCCATGTGGGAATTGAACCTGGGTCTTCGGGTCCCACCCATTACTGTGTGCTTACCATAGCCCCTCGGTAGTATGCTGTGGTGATGGTGCGGAACCGCTCCTGTCCAGCTGTGTCCCTGAAACAGAAAAATCATAGTTTTGTTTGTTTGTTTGTTTGTTGTTTAATGCCGCACTCAGCAACATTCCAGCTATATGACAGTGGTCTGTAAATAATCAAGCCTGGACAAGACAATCCAGTGATTGACAGCATGAGCATCGATCCACGCAATTGGGATCGATGTCATGCATCAACTAAGTCAGCGAGCCTGACCACCCGATCCTGTTAGTTGCCTCTTACAGCAAGCATGGGTTGCTAAAGACCTATTCTACCCCGGATCTTCACTGGCTATGAATCATAGTAGCCATAGTAACAAATCATATCATAGTAACAAGGCTTGTAAACCGGGCTGGCAATGTTTCAGGGAAAGCTGCATCCCTGCATTATACCAAAAATATTATGTCTAGCATATAGGAGTGTACGCGTATGCCTATTGCAATTTATTTTTCTGTTTCGGTATACCTGTATACTGTCCACTGTGCACGTTTCAGTATTATTTTTTAATTCATATCATTTAACCTAAACTCTATACAGAAATTCATTCGCAAATCATGATGATACACTTGCTAAAATAAACTACTTACTACTCTCTTAAGGACCACCCAGCAATTCTGTCAGTCAAGTATCGCAAAATGTGTTGTAATTGGCATTCCAAATTACTGATAAAAAAGCTGCTACGAAAATGTGTCTACAGCTAGCTTTTCCTTTTGAACATGCTCTGAAATAAGTTTAGTCAAGACGTTTCCACTCGATATGACTTAATATGTGTATCATGATGCATATCGTATCGTGAGCTTACTCTATCATTTCACCCCTAGTAAATACGCAGCATGGTTAAACATGGAAGCACACTTACCATATCTGTAACTTGATCTTTTTCCCATCAAGCTCGATAGTTCGAATCTTGAAGTCAATTCCTGAAATACATAAACAAAGCAGGTACAAACAAGAGTGAGACACTGTTAGTACAGGCGTCATTGAAACATCACATACGAGATGAAGAATTAACTGCAGCGGAGAGTAAGTGAATCCCGCACTCAAGAGTGAGTGAGTGAGTGAGTGAGTGAGTGAGTGAGTGAGTGAGTGAGTGAGTGAGTGAGTGAGTGAGTGAGTTGGGGTGAACGCCACTCATAACAGTATTCCAGTTATATTGCGGCGTGTCAGCAAAGCCCAAATTGATGCAGGTCTCAGACGTTTACCAATTCCATGAAACCCACGAGCACGGGTATGCTGCTGCCAAACCTAGAAACATAATTGGGGCCAACCGGGATTCGAACCCATAATCATATGTTTCTGGCGAGCCCAAGGGACGCAACTCTTCCTAGCAAATCGCGGCGTCTTAGACGACTGCGCCCCCGCACTAAACAGTGCTCCAGCTGTATCAAGGTTGTTGATAAGACATGAAGTCTGAACCAGCCATCTTCTTACGGATTTAATGATCAACTTCCCACATTGTCAAGGTACCATCACACACAATGAACCAAAGTCACCAAGTCTGACCATGGTATGATCACACGTAATCAACATGATCAACCAAGTCACTAAGCCTGACCAAGCAACCAAGTCACTATGCCTGACTAAGCAACCAAGTCACAAAGCCTGACCAAGTAAAAAGGTCACTAAGTCTGACTAAGCAACCAAGTCACTAATCCTGACCAAGCAACCAAGTCACAAAGCCTGACCAAGCAACCAAGTCACTAAGCCTGACTAAGAAACCAAGTCACTGAGCCTGACTAAGCAACCAAGTCACTAAGCCTGACCAAGCAACCAAGTCACTAATCCTGACTAAGCAACCAAGTCACTAAGCCCGACCAAGCAACCAAGTCACAAAGCCTGACCAAGCAACCAAGTCACTAAGCCTGACTAAGAAACCAAGTCACTGAGCCTGACTAAGCAACCAAGTCACTAAGCCTGACCAAGCAACCAAGTCACTAATCCTGACCAAGCAACAAAGTCACCATGCCTGACTAAGCAACCAAGTCACCATGCCTGACTAAGCAACCAAGTCACTAAGCCTGACCAAGCAACCAAGTCACAAAGCCTGACCAAGCAACCAAGTCACTAGGATTGACTAAGCAACCAAGTCACTAAGCCTGACTAAGCAACCAAGTCACCATGCATGACCGCCCAATCCAATCTCAGTAGGTCTTCAGCAACCCATGCTTGCCATAAAATTGACTATGCTTGTCATTAAGAAGCGACAAACGGAATCGGATTGGTAGGCTCACTGACTTGGTTGAATCATGTCATCGTATCCATATCGTGTGGATCGATGCTCATGATCATGATGATGTCAATAACTGGATTGTCTGGTCCAGACTCGATTATTTATGATTTATTGTTTGTTTGTTGTTTTGCACACAGCAATATTCCAGCTACATGACGGTGGTCTGTAAATAATCGAGTCTGGACAAGACAATCCAGTGATTGACATCATGAGCATTATAATTATTGGGATACAATGACATGCATCAACCAAGTAAGCGAGCCTGACAACTGATCCTGTAAGTCGCCTCTTACGACAGGCATGGTCGCCTTTTATGGCAAGCATGGGTTACGGTTACCTCTAAAACCATACTTGCTCACTTATACGACAATGAACAGATCAATGACTAATTTACTGACATAGTCTAGTAACATAAAGCAGAAGTATAGGTTCAACAGTCTAATCATCAGCAGATAGCCGATGTTATCATACAACATACCAGGACCACAGTGATGGGTCAGAATTGTGTCCACGGTACTGACGTCATGATAACTCATTCTAACTGTACACATTATACACAGAGCTTCAGATAAGCTGTATATTTGCAAGAAATACACTGACTTAATCACCGTAACCCAATCAATGTTAAGTTGCTTTCATACGTACAAAATACGCACAAAAATATTTCCAAGATGGACCAAAATTATTATACTATTTGTGATCTTTAACTCCAAAACATTAGAGTGAGCTGTGGCACATCTGAAAGAAACAAACCACAAAATTCTTGCGATATAAAGTGGCACTAGACCTTTAGTCCTTGCGAAAGTAGGACTGGCCATCGATACAGATCACAGTGAGTGAGTGAGTGAGTATGGTTTTACGCCGCTTTTAGCAATATTCCAGCAATATCACGGCGGGGGACACCAGAAATGGGCTTCACACATTGTACCCATGTCGGGAATCGAACCCGGGTCTTCGGCGTGACGAGCGAATGCTTTAACCACTAGGCTACCCGACCGCCCCTATACAGATCACAGAGATCGATAATCAGTGACTACATCTCGATCAATTATCAATAAATATCAGAGAAGTAATACTTGAGAAAATACACAACAACAAAAATCTGAAAACAATCAACATATTTCACTCCATTGGTGAGCGCTGGCACATTTATGCAGTGATTACTTTGTGGACATTTGAGACATAACAAAAATAGTTACTTTCCGTTTTCAGCAATTAACATTATTGACAATAAGAAGTTTGTTTTGGTAAATCTATTACTTTATTTCATCACAATAGTTTATGTAAGATGGTATTGATGACACAATTTTCATATCGATAATCATTAATATTTCTTTCCATTGACCATGTTGACGATATTTCCATTTATCAATCTTTTTTGCCAGCCCTATGCGACTCTGCCTCGTACTAGCTAAGGTATCATAAGGACCTGTGGCCATTTGTGATTTTTAAGGGTTATGCTATATCATATGTTATCATCATAAGGACTAGCAGACTAAAAATATTAGTTTCTACTGCAGCTAACCAACCACTACATTTTGTCTATATCACACACTTTGTCTATCATGTGTATAGGGAGACTTACGTACACATAGACAATAAATATTTTGATCTTGTATCCTTCTAAAAGACTATGCCAATTCTGAACAACTGTCCATTTTAATGAATGAACAAATGAAAGAATCATCCATTTACAGTCACATAAGCACAGTGAGTGAGAGAGTAAGTGAGGTTTTACGCTGCTTTTAACAATATTCAAGCAAATCACGGAGGGGGGCACCATAAAAGGGCTTCACAGATTGTTACCATGTGGGGATTCGAACCTGTATCTTCGGTGTGATGAGCGAACGTTTAAAGTACTAGGGTACCCAAACGCGCAAACATAGGCTTCATCATATGCATATATAATGCAGAGGATCAAATTATTTTTCATAACATAAACAGTTAATTTTGCAGTTGATTAGTCCCCTCAGACTGTAGATTTTAATTAATAACTGTCTGTTTTGAATAAATGGCCATGTTAATTGAACTTTGAATGGAGACTCAAAGTTTCATTATGAAGGATTCAGCGCATCAGATAGTCAATCTCGAAATCAAACAAACCTGCAATTTTGAATGGAGACTAGACATGATGTGAGAAGACATCAAGGAACAGACCCCCACCCTGAACCCCCATTCCGAAAACTGCCCTGCCATCGGTCATAAGGATTTGCTGAAAACTGGACATCCACGTTAACAGAATCACTGTATGCTAGTGGTGTCACTATTCACAACAACAGACAGTGAAGCAGTGTCACGATTCACATCAATAGATGCAGTGTCAAAACAGTGTCACTATTCACAACAACAGACAGTGAAGCAGTGTCACGATTCACATCAATAGATGCAGTGTCAAAACAGTGTCACTATTCACAATAGACAGTGTGTAGAGCCAGTGTGACTATTCACAACAACAGATACCGTGTGCCAAAGCGGTGTCACTATTCACAACATATATAGCGTGAGCTAGCGGGGTCACTATTCACAACAACAGATGCAGTGTGTCGAAGCGGAGTCACTTTTCACAACAACAGATACAGCATGAGCTGGCAGTGTGACTATTCACAACAACAGATACCGTGTGCCAAAGTGGTGTCACTATTCACAACAACAGATATAGCGTGAGCTAGCGGGGTCACTATTCACAACAGATACAGCCTGTCCAAGCGGAGTCACTATTCGCAACAGATGCAGTCTGTACTAGCTGAGTCACTATTCACAACAGATACAGTGTGAGCTAGCGGTGTGACTATTCACAACAACAGATATAGCGTGTCGAAGTGGAGTCTCTATTCACAACAACATATACAGCCTGTCCAAGCGGAGTCACTATTCACAACAACAGATACAGTGTGAGCTAGCGGTGTGACTATATTCACAACAACAGATATAGCATGTCGAAGTGGAGTCTCTATTCACAACAACAGATACAGCGTGTCGAAGTGGAGTCTCTATTCACAACAACAGATACAGTGTGAGCTAGCGGTGTGACTATATTCACAACAACATATACAGTGTGTCGAAGTGGAGTCTCTATTCACAAAAACAGATACAGCGTGTCGAAGTGGAGTCTCTATTCACAACAACAGATACAGCGTGTCGAAGTGGAGTCTCTATTCACAACAACAGATACAGCATGTTGAAGTGGAGTCTCTATTCACAACAACAGATACAGCGTGTCGAAGTGGAGTCTCTATTCATAACAACATATACAGCCTGTCCAAGCGGAGTCACTATTCACAACAGATGCAGTCTGTACTAGCTGAGTCACTATTCACAACAACAGATACAGTGTGAGCTAGCGGTGTGACTATTCACAACAACAGATACAGCGTGTCGAAGTGGAGTCTCTATTCACAACAACAGATGCAGTGTAGAACTAAAAGCAGTGTCACTATTCATGATAAAAGATACTACATTAACTTGGTGTGTCATTATTCACGATAATAGATTGTGTATTCTAGGGATGCGTCTATTCACCTTTGTTACTGGCCTGGTTGTCATATGATGAAACACAATGACTTATGCTAGTTCATAATATATCTTGAATGAGTAAAATTAACCAGTCATGCTAATTGAACACAAACTGATTGATAGCAAGAACCTGTGACCCTAAACAGTGGGGTAATAACCTTACAAAAAATACAATTTAAAGCTTCCATACCTTGTACTTAGATTGTGAGAAAGGTCTTTTTTTAGACTATTAAATATTGGTAAAAAATTGTCATAGATTAATGCCAAACCACTAACAGCCTATCATCAACATAACTAGTAATTGTTCAAAACAACAAGCTTCATCGTGTGATATGTTTGCCTTCTTGGAATAACACGGAACATAGTCAAATATGACATAGAGCAGATAGGCCCAATGCGGCAATGGCAGTGTGTCTCGATCTCTACTCTCAAAACATGAGTCAAAAGTTTCAGCTGTGAGTTGAGTTATGATAGTCCAATTCCTAAATACCTACCGATATACGACATGCCTTTATACATGGTATACAGTTCAGTATAAAGTACATAATATGGCTATTATATCTCAACTCAACTCTTGAAACTTCGGATTCCTGTCGTCTCGCCAACAAACAACTAAAGGTAAATATGTCATTTTCTAGTGGTATGCAACTGGTCCGTGGTCTGATCAAGTGGCCATAACTTGTCACACAGGGTCTATAACATCAACATGCCTGCCTATATGACTACGAAACACGGTTTTTTAAAATCTGTAATCACGGAAGACATATGGAATATAAGTAGAATAAGCATACGTGTGACTAATTCGACGATGTCAGAGGAGAGCGTGAAATTTTTAGAATTTCTGACATCGGACATCAAAACTTTGAGACCGAGGGACCATATGTGTGGACGTTGATGCTGACTCACCTATCGTTGATATAAATGTAGAATTAAAGGCATCTTCTGAAAATCTGAATAATAAACACGTTTTTCCTACACCGGAGTCTCCAATCAGTAAAAGTTTGAAAAGATAGTCGTAAGTCTTCGCCATTTTGTCTGAACAGGAAACACCCTCATTTGCATAAATGACGGTGACGTATAAGAAAGTTCACTTCCGGTTTTCTAGGGTCACGCGCAGATGAGTCAGCTGAGCCTTTTCATTGTGAATGTATGCAAGCGAGTCTATTTATTGTTAACGCGTGTTTCAGATAAGATATTGAATGCATACCGTTACGATAAAAAGGATTTTACCAAGTTTCAAACTGTCAATGATAAGGGCAGATCAGCGAGTGCAAATCAGTGTTTATTTATATGTAAAACATTTTTTGTTGTACTTTATTCCGGAGAAAACCTCCTTACAGTCAACGCCCTGATATTTACAAAGATACTTTTACCAAATTCTTTCTGACTTTTTTTGTTTTCCTTACAAACATTGTGTTGAATTGTGTGATTATTGTGAGATGAACAGCAGTTGGTTTTCTTTTATAGCCCGACATTTCTTTTGTAAAATAAATAATAAAATAACCACAAAACCACTTTTTGTTTCCACAGTAGAGGAGGAAAGGTTCTTTCGAAAACAATATATCACAATTATTTAAAAGAAGTGTTTTCATAGGCTAGTTGTTTGTTTATTGAAATATGGAAAACGCAAAACATTTCGTCATTACCGGGGAAAATATGTGTTATAATGAAAATAAATTCGTTATTAAGAAAATAAATTCGGTATAACGGAAAACATATATTTGTCATTTCTGATAAAAGATGCGTCATAACCCAAATATATTTGTTAGAGTTAACAAAAATTCGTTATAACGGAAATAAGTTTAATAACGGAAATATTTCAGGTTTACGGAAAAAGGTTCGTTATTTCGAAAAAAGATGCGCTATAACGAAAACACATTGTGTTATAACGCAAATAAACACACAGATCGATATTTAAACTAAGTCCCCATTCTTAGTTTTGTTTGTTGTTTAACGCTGCAATCACCAATAAGCAAGTTATATGACGGCAGTCTGTAAATAATCGAGTCTGGACCAGAATGACATCATAAACATCGATCTACGCAATTGGGAAACGATGACATGCATCAACCAGTCAGTGGGCCCGCCCACTCGATCCCGTTAGTCGCCTCTTGCGATAAACAAGTTCTAACCCGGGTGTTCACGGGTGCATTCTTACTTATTGCAAGTATTGATCTGTGTTGTCATGCGTCTGTGAATGCGAGGCTCTTGCCTGATGGATGTCATTTATTTTCGTTATAACAAATATATTTTCGTTATAACGCATCTTCTTTCGTGACGACTTTTTTTTCTGTGAACCGAATTTTCTTCCGTAATAATTTCGTTATAACGGATATAATCTTGTTGTAACAAATATATTTTCGTTCCAACGAATCTTTGTCCTTAATAATTAATCTTTCTTCTGTTGTGAAGAATTTAATTAATGTCGAAATAACGAGTTTATTTTCGTTATAAAAAATCCCCCCCCCCCCCCCCCCCCCCCCCCCATGTCTTTTCCATAATATTTGGACCCTAACAGGCCTTCGTAAACCTGAACAAATATTTTTTTTTCACATACGTAGGGTTAACCTAAGCCATATTGTGTTAATTTATAGAGTTGAGAGATTTTTTCTAGTAGAAGAAATATTTTGATTAATAAATGATATCTTACCGACTCTAGGGATACAAAAAATGAATCATCGAAGAAACTGTTTTATATTATTTCGGGTTATTCAACACACATGCCGATCAACTGGGCGAGACAAACCAGTGACTGATAGTATGAACAACGCCCCAAGCCGTCGGGGAACGATGACACGCAATCCACCAAGTCCTGACCATCCGATCCACGAACGACAAACACACACTCTTTTCTCATCCGAAAACCCCAGGTGTAGCATTGGTTTGACGGTATGACGGTGGTCTGTAAATAATAGTCTTGACCAAACAATCCAGTGATTAATATCATGAGCATCGATTCACCCAATTGGGATCGATGACATGTATCAACCAAGTCAGCGAGCCTGACCACCCGATCCCGTTAGTCGCCTTTTACGGCAAGCATAGTCGCCTTTTACGGCAAGCATGGGTTGCTGAAGACCTATTCTACCCCGGACATTCACGGGTCTAGTAGTAACTATATGTTTGTTTGTTTATATACGAAATATCCATATATGTGTTATAGTCGTCAGTTTGCAACTCCTTGGAGAAATTCTCAAATATGGAACAAAATTAAAGTTCTGAAAACAGCCTCTTCACTGATTTCAAACAAAACTCCCAACATTCTAAAAATACTGTTTTTTTTCTCAGTTTTTCTTTTCTCCACACTGGCTGAGAGTCAGGAGATAGACGTTGCATGTTTTCAATCTGCGAGTTTTATTGAGCATTCTAGAGTATTCCATTAATTTTTAAAAAATCTCCACCTGATTAAAACAGGTGATTTGATGCGGAAATGAATATTGATAGAAATGTCCTTTTTGTCACATAGTATGAAGACATTTTAAAATAGAGATATTAAAAATTATACGCCACCAAACTCAGAGCGGTTACAACAATACCCAAAGTGAGTTTGGCGATATATTGTAGGCAAATAAACGATATCTAGAACTCAGCTTCAAATTGCAGGCCAACAGACAGCTTGGGTGCTTCTCTATATCTGACTAGTGATATAGCTTGTTAAAAAATGTGGTGTGACGTCATAATAACTAAACCTTGCAGGACTTGATAACAAATCTTTATAAGTGCCCACTTCATGATAGATTAATTACGAAGTAGCTAGGCTGCACAATGTAAATGGTGGGGCTTTCACCCATCATCAAGCTGACAGGTCGTGATATAACTGAAATAATGTTCAAAGCTGTGCCCGTAATTTAACGTAGATGGGGTATGTAAACAATGGCTCCAGAACACACAGGAAAAATGTAATTTGTCCTCAGGTGAAGATTGATGAAATGGGGTTTAACGCCGCGTTCCAGAGTAGTTCGTGTGTGTGTGTGTGTGTGTGTGTGTGTGTGTGTGTGTGTGGCTGCTGGTACTTGTCTGGACTACCCGTGAAGATCTGGGGTAGAATAGGTCTTCAGCAACCCAATGCTTGCTGTAAAAGGCGACGATGCCTGTCGTAAGAGGCGACTAACGGGATCGGATGGTCAGGCTCGCTGACCTTGTTGTTGCGTGTCATTGATCCCACGTAATCGATGATCATGGTGTCAATCACTGGATTGTCTGGTCCAGATTCGATTATTTACAGAACCGCTGTCATATAGCTGGAATATTGTTGAGTGCAGCGATAAACAACAACAAACAAAATATGTACGTGCAAAGAATATAGACTGTCAAGTTGTCAACTACATATACTGCTGTTTTGATTGGCATTATCAGTTCCCTAAGTACGGTGGCCCATAATGGACATGGAGTCTGTTTTTCAATATTTTGATATATCACTTACATTTATCGTAACCTTTTGCAAATTAACACAATTTGTCATACAAATATGTGATAAATCATGCATAAAAACAACCGAAAAACAACTGTAAAATGTACATTCAAGTAGCTATTGAATCGCTGAAATTATAAGCGAAAATGTCAAAAACTAAAATGGAAATGTCAAAAACAAAAACGAAAAGGTCAAAAACAAAAGCGAAAATGTCAAAAACTAAAATGAAAATACAGAAAACTACTTCCACCGCGGTGATAATATTCCCATCGCAGTGATAATATTATCACCGCGGTGGAAATATCAAAATATGGAAAAAAACAGACTCCATGTCCCTTATGGGCCACCGTACCTAAGTGTTGACAACCATGATTTACTAAGCTGAGCAATTCCCTACTTGTCGACACTGATACCCACTGCCAAAAGTTGCTTCGTCGCCACGCTTGTCAGTTACCCTCTGTCCACTAGTCCCCGGAGACAGGTATTTGTAGTCAGGCCACCCCCCCCCCCCACCCCCCCACCCCCCCCCCCCCCCACCCCCCCCCCCCCCCCCCCCACCACACATAACCACCAGAAACGAGCTACCAATCACGCTCTGTGTCAAGGGCAGTGACTCTTCCGGAAAATATAAAGTTAGACAGAATTGTCTCCCCTCGGCCAACAACGCTCAAGCTCCTTCCCAGCGCGTGACACACTCTCGGTAACATCGCTGCCACCAGTGTGGGCGCGGCCATTACAAGAATCTTGAAATTTGCCCTCCAACCCAATATGTAGTAACGTTTATACTTTTGTTTATGTCTTTGGGAATGCCATGATATTTCAATTTGAAAAGGTTTACGACTGACAATGTTTTCCAGATGAATTTACTTTCTTGTTTTGATAATCAGATTGGTTCGAGATTGCAGACTAACGGAAAATCAACCAACTTCTCCCTTACATTCTTACTACATCAATAATACGATAGTTTTAATGAAACAGAAATTCAAATTGACAAACGAAGAGAGTAATTTAGCATCGATAAGTGTATTCGGCGTCACGACAGTCGTCACTTGTTTGTAAACATAACGGTCATTCGGTTGCGAGTTCAACTCCAAGCATGGTTGTGGCCACCTATTCACAGTGGGGAGTTTTGACTGGTGGCAGCGATAGTATAGAGAGCTCCGGGAACGTACTATCGCTGTGAGGAGCTTGAACAACGCTATGCATAAGCTTTTTCCAAATATGATCTGAAGGATCAACGCGACGCGAAGAAATTTTGTAGCATACCTATCTATTGTTTGTTTGTTTATTTGTCGTTTAACGTCGCACTCGGCAATATTACCGCCTCCGTGGTCTAGTGGTAGAGCGTCCGCCCGGAGAGCGGAAGGTCCGGGGTTCGATCCCCGACCGCGTCATACCAAAAGACGTTAAAAGATGGTACTTGTTGTTACCCTGTCTGGCGCTTGACATTAAGGGGCTAAAACAAGGACTGGTCGACTCGGAGTCAGTATACTGTGTCTGAGTGGGATATTCATGTTAAACTGTTGCATGGTAGTGTGCTAGCACTATAAATCAGCATCACCGGACTAGTACAAGCATACACACACGTGCATGCACGTGCAATAATCTTGGACGCGACGTTTAACCCCATTTCATCGCACATTTGGCTCCCTTTGGTCATTGCGCCCGACGAATACAAACCTGTTTAGTGTAATACTTTACAGTTAGGAATGGTTTTAAAATATTGTCATAATCATTTAGTATTTCGTATGTACACATAGCATAAGACATCTGCGAGATAAGATAAGGTTTCTTTTTAAAATGCTTTTACATCTTTCCAACTAATACTCGTCCCCGTGTAACTTTCTCATACCAAAAACAAAAAAAGCAAAACGTACAATTATACACTGTAAAAAATGTTCAGAATGTAAAGACATGCAAGACATGTTTAGGGATGTGTTTCAATCCTGAATGGTGTACACTTTTTGTGTGTTCTATCTAAACACGTTTACGGTCTTATCACCTGAAATGAGCTACCGTTTCTCAGCCTAAACACCACGTCCACACAGCGCTACAACAACACAAACAACGAACTTGGTACAATATTAACATAAAAAATGTACAAATATACCAAGTCAATGGTGCCTAGGTAAATTGGCATTTGTGACGATAACAGCACCGGTCTTGGTTCAAATCAAGAGGTTGTTGCATCGCATCCAGCCGAGGTTTCTGAGTGTTCTGTTCATAAATGTGTTGCTGCTGTATGACTAATAGTATTTCTCTCATACAGGAAACGGAAGCTGACAACGAAAGCATACCTGATTACTACGTTATGTAGACCCTTAACTTTTTAAGGTTATCCCCCATACGTCTATATACCCATTAAACCCTTAAACAGCACGTAGAAAGCTCTCCTTTTTAAAATTTCATGCAATGAATTTCAGTGGGGTGGGGGGTTCGGGCTATTTCCATATTTAAACCCTAAACACGTTTAGCTGTGAAACACAATCCTGCATGTTTAGACCCTAAACGCGTTAAGCTGTGAAACACAATCCTGCATGTTTAGACCCTAAACACGTTTAGCTGTGAAACACAATCCTGCATGTTTAGACCCTAAACACGTTTAGCTGTGAAACACAATCCTGCATGTTTAGACCCTCAACACGTTTAGCTGTGAAACACAATCCTGCATGTTTAGACCCTAAACACGTTTAGCTGTGAAACACAATCCTGCATGTTTAGACCCTCAACACGTTTAGCTGTGAAACACAATCCTGCATGTTTAGACCCTAACACGTTCAGCTGTGAAACACAATCCTGCATGTTTAGACCCTAAACGCGTTCAGCTGTGAAACACAATCCTGCATGTTTAGACCCTAAACACCTTTAGCTGTGAAACACAATCCTGCATGTTTAGACCCTAAACACGTTTAGCTGTGAAACACAATCCTGCATGTTTAGACCCTCAACGCGTTTAGCTGTGAAACACAATCCTGCATGTTTAGACCCTAAACGCGTTCAGCTGTGAAACACAATCCTGCATGTTTAGACCCTTAACGCGTTCAGCTGTGAAACACAATCCTGCATGTTTAGACCCTAAACGCGTTTAGCTGTGAAACACAATCCTGCATGTTTAGACCCTCAACACGTTTAGCTGTGAAACACAATCCTGCATGTTTAGACCATCAACGCGTCAAGCTGTTAAAACATAATCCTGCATGTTTAGACCCTCAACACGTTTAGCTGTGAAACACAATCCTGCATGTTTAGACCCTAAACACGTTTAGCTGTGAAGCACAATCCTGCATGTTTAGACCCTAAACACGTTTAGCTGTGAAACACAATCCTGCATGTTTAGACCCTAAACGCGTCAAAACTGTGGGGCAAAGAACGTACTTTGGTTTGTTTTTAACATCCAAACACATTGCTCACAGTGGTCGCCCATCAGAATCACCATACCCTACCAAGGCCCCGTCACTCATCAGATTTCCCGCCTCATCAAGAACAAAGCCAACATAGATGTCACCTTCTCTAGCGGCAAGTCCATCAAGACCCATCTACAAGCCAAATGGCAAAGGCACAAGAATGTCCCAACCCCCGAGGATGTATATACCAGATCCCCTGCAACTGCGGCCACCAGTTCATTGGAGAAACCCTCAGACCCCTAAACACCAGACTCAAAGGACATCAGACCTCTGTCAACAAACTAGACCTGAAATCCGCTATTTCCGAACACATCCTCAAGAACCAAGACCATAACATCCTGTGGGAAGTCACCAAAGTCCTGTCTGCCACAACAACAACAACTGGCGACAAAGAAAACTCCAAGAAGCCATTGACATCAGGAGACACCAGCCGGCCATGAACCGTGACTAGGGCCCACTTGCACAAAGCGATCTTAGCGCTACGACTATTGTAAGTCAATGTTAAAGTATGGGAGTTATGATCATCTTAGCGCTAAGATCGCTTTTTGCAAGTGGGTCCAGGGAACCTATCTGCCTGGTGCTGGGGACTTATTGCTTTGATCTTTGTCGGTGCCCATTTCCTAGCTGGCTTCTATTTGCCCATTGCTTTTTCTAGTCCTTTACATATCAGTGCTAGTTACCCCCAGCAAGTCGTTTGCCAATTGTCCGTTACCATTTACCTAAGTGTTTAAAGTGTGGCTTCCATTGTCTAGTGATAATCGCCTATCAGCGCCAATTATCTGTTGGCTCACCTTGTTAAGTTTCCATCTTTTGTTATCTTATTACTTTTGTTGTTCTTATACATGTACATACATACATACATACATACATACATTCATACATACATACATACATACATACATACATACATACATACATACATACATACATACATACATACATACATACATACATACATACACACACACACACACACACACACATACATACATACATACATACATACATACATACATACATACATACATACATGCCCTCGTATCATTCATTTTCCTGATGAAGGAGCAAGCATATATTCCGAAACGTTGTGTTCCTCATAATAAAGAAGTTGACATCCATAAATTCTCTTCCTTATATGTATCACTTCTAACTGCCTTTCAAAGACGTGGTATAACGTAATTTCTTGTGATTTAACGCCATGTAAATATTTATTTTTGGTTTGGTTTGGTTTGTTGTTTGGGGCCGCACTCAGCAATATTCCAGCTATATGACGGCGGTCCGTAAATCATCGAGTTTGAACCAGACTATCCAGTGATTAATATCATGAGCATCGATCCACGCAATTAGGATCGATGACATGCATGAACCAAGTCAGCGAGCCTGACCACCCGATCCCGTTATTCGCCTTTTACGACAAGCATTGTAAATATTTAATCTATATAATATATACACTGGGTTAACCGTCTCCTTGTTTCGTCTACCTACAGCAGCAAACAGACAGTTTACAAGCGTGTTGAAGAAAGTATGTGTTATAGATCACAAATACCTCTTCCACAAACAAGGGAACTTACATTCTTACTTACCAGTTGGTGTGTCGTCGTCTTTAGCAAAGTGAAGCATCAGTTCCACTTTGCCGACATCCGAATCCCCGATCAATAAAATTTTATAGGGTTTATCAAAGGTCGCGTCAGCGTCCATCTTGTCTGTGGTGAATAAGTCTGGTCCTCCTAAATGGCCCCTCGTCACCATGGTGACCAAATTGTACATACCGCTGTACTCTTAAAAGTCAAACTAAAATAAATCAAACGCCTGTTTGATTCACGCCACATGCATATGGGAGGGTCACATTGATACTTTGTGACCGCCTCCGTGGTCCAGTGGTAGAGTGTCCGCCCGGAGAGCGGAACGTTCGGGGTTCGATTCCCGGCCGCTTCATACCAAAAGGCGTTAAATGACGGCACGTGTTGTTACCCTGTCTGCTGTTCGGCATTAAGGGGCTTAAACAAGCACTGGTAAGCTCGGAGTCAGTATACTGCGTCTGAGTGGGGTATTCGTGTTTAACTATATGGCATAGTATCTCAGCACTATAAAATCGGCATCATTCCGGACAAGTACAAGCAGACACACGCGCGCACGCACGCACGCACGCGCGCGTTAATGCACGTCGCTATATAAGTGCAATTATCTTGGACGAGACGTTTAACCCCATTTCACCTCACCTCACCTCGATATTTTATGTTAATCAATATTGGAGCTATGTTGTCACAGCGGCCCATCAACAATCACGTCAAGCTCATGAAAATGTATGGTTGATTGCTGCAGCAGCTGCGACCAACGCCGTAGGGTGACCCACATTCAGCCTTGCAGGTCACATATTCTGACCACCCAATCCTCACTGATCGGCTGAGAGTGGCAGCCGGGCGGAGCAAGGGGGGGCCGACCTACCCACCTTTTCCCGTCGAAGTTTTTTTATCAACACATTTTCACAAGGAAAATATTGATCATCCTCCACCCCCAACCGCCAGATTAGAGTCCAGTGAGTTGTTCGCCATAGATGTAGCTGAGCAACGCGGACTTGTATGGGTTTTCAAGATGGCGACTAGCCACAAACAGATGTCTTGATTTTATTGGACTTAGTGCTAAGTATATATCAAATGTTAGGGACCACAGAAAGCTTGAAACTTGGGGCTTTCTATAACCGACTGTAAAAGTCCAGTTTCCACCCTTGCCGATCTAGGCTGGAATTCCTGGGCTCGATCGTAACGCCACCAGTGACGTTTTCGAGTTATGTCCCTTCCATGCCTCTCCTATGGACCAATCAGATTCCACCTCTCGTATCACTTGCATTTGATTCAAACAAAATGGCGGCGCCCAGTCAAGACGATCTGATCGATAATCAGGATCTATATTGTGATAAAACACATCGTCTTACATCGCGAAGTGCATGAAATCGCGTGAGCATCTTGATAAAAAACATGAAAAGATTTGGAAAATATCTGTTTACAACGGGTTGGCGGTACACATGCTTTGCAAATCCTGCAATCGACCGAAATCTGCGCGACAGTTTACGAACTGGTCACACCGAAACTCGTCATGTGTACTTTATGTAAAACCAACTGTGATATTGAAGGACTTTTCATCAAAAGCGGCGTATACTACGCATCCGTATACTATTGCACGTATATCCGAGGTCACTCAACACGTCCGATGAGCGTGGCTAGACGATGGACCTGGCCATGTGTTTGTCTGTTGTTTAACGCCGTACGCGGCAATATTCCCGCTTTATGACGGCGGTCTGTAAATAATCGAGTCTGGACAAGACAATCCAGTGATTGACATCATGAGCATCAATCCACGCAATCGACATACGATGACATGCATCAACCAAGCCAACGAGCCTGACCACCCGATGCCGTTAGTCGCCTCATACGACAAGCGTAGTCGCCTTTTACGGCAAGCATGGGTTGCTGAAGGCCTATTCTACCCCGGATCTTCACAGGTTTGTTTGTATGTACGCCAAAGTAAATTACCTACACTGTAAACAAAATGTGTTTTGATTGTAAACAAAGTCCAAACATGTTTAGATCTAAACATGATTAGGAATGATACGACCGTATCTGTTTTTCACATGTCAATCACTGGATTGTCTGGCCAAGACTCGATTATTTACAAACCACCGTCATATGGGCTGAGTGCGGCGTTAGACAACAAACAAACGAACAAACATCAAACAAGGACATTGTAAAGTGTGAAGAATATTTCACAAGGCAACAATGTTATATTTGTGATGACAATTTATTTATAGTAAAGCACAAATTCTATACTTTTTGGGTAGAGACACGTGCGGGACTAGAACCCACATTCGCACCTTATGGTGACATGCGTCACTTTACTGTGTTCTACATTTTAAAATCTCAAAATAGGTTGCACAATTTTAGTAAAAAACAGTATTTATTTTTTATTTATTTAAAAAACAAACAACAACAACCCTTGCTGGTTGGGGTTGGAGATGAGAAAAAAAAATGTGGATTGCCTTATATTGACATGTTTTGTTTGTTTGTTGTTTAACGACACACTCAGCAATATTCCATCTATATGACGGCGGTCTGTAAATAATCGAGTCTTGGCCAGACAATCCAGTGATTGACATGTGAAAAACAGATACGGTCGTGGAGGATTATATATTGATACTGCTGACCCCACAAGACACAAACGTCTTTCCTGTTTCCTAAGCATTATAATAGACTAGCACGTCGTGATATATAACGACCGCCTCCGTGGCCGAGTGGATAGATGGTCTGTCTGTCCGGGGAGTAGAAGGTCGGTGGTTCGATCCCTGGCCGCGTCTTAACAAAAGATGGTATTTGTTGTTACCCTGCCTGGCGATTGGCATCAAGGGGAAGAAAGTACTTGTCAGCTCGGAGTCAGTACGCTGTGTATGAGTGGGGCATCCATGTAAAACTGCAGCATGGTATCCCTGTATCTTAGAGGGCTAGCACTGTAAAACCGGAATAAGCCCTGACTGGTACAAACAGCAAGAATTTTGAACGCGACGTAAAACTCAACTTTCCCCTCTGAAATACTGTTCAAAGCGGGCACAACTCAATATTTTTATTGGTATTTTGAATGTTGACTTCCTCCAAACATTATTGGTATTAAATGTTCTTCCCTAATCAGGGGCGGTCGGGTAGCCTGGTGGTTAAAGCGTTCGCTCGTCACGCCGAAGACCCGGGTTCGATTCCTGACATGGGTACAATGTGTGAAGCCCATTTCTGGTGTCCCCCGCCGTGATATTGCTGGAATATTGCTAAAAGCGTCGTAAAACCATACTCACTCACTCACTCACCTACCCTTCCCTACTCGGCTCACCATCATTGGTATTGAACGTTGTTCCCTACTCGGCCCAGCATCATCGGTATCGAAAGTCGTTCCCTAATCGGCCCAGCAACATCGGTATCGAAAGTCGTTCCCTAATCGGCCCAGCAACATCGGTATCGAAAGTCGTTCCCTAATCGGCCCAGCAACATCGGTATTGAACGTTCTTCCCTACTCGGCCCAGCATCATCGGTATCGAAAGTTGTTCCCTAATCGGCCCAGCATCATCGGTATCGAAAGTCGTTCCCTAATCGGCCCAGCAACATCGGTATTGAACGTTCTTCCCTACTCGGCCCAGCATCATCGGTATCGAAAGTCGTTCCCTAATCGGCCCAGCAACATCGGTATTGAACGTTCTTCCCTAATCGGCCCAGCATCATCGGTATTGAACGTTGTTCCCTAATCGGCCCAGCATCATCGGTATTGAACGTTCTTCCCTAATCGGGTCTGCATCATCGGTATTGAACGTTGTTCCCTAATCGGCCCACCATCATCGGTATTGAACGTTGTTCCCTACTCGGCCCAGCATCATCGGTATCGAAAGTCGTTCCCTAATCGGCCCAGCAACATCGGTATTGAACGTTCTTCCCTACTCGGCCCAGCATCATCGGTATCGAAAGTCGTTCCCTAATCGGCCCAGCAACATCGGTATTGAACGTTCTTCCCTAATCGGCCCAGCATCATCGGTATTGAACGTTCTTCCCTAATCGGGTCTGCATCATCGGTATTGAACGTTGTTCCCTAATCGGCCCAGCATCATCGGTATCGAAAGTCGTTCCCTAATCGGCCCACCGCCATCGGTATCGAAAGTTGTTCCCTAATCGGCCCACCATCATCGGTATTGAACGTTCTTCCCTAATCGGGTCTGCATCATAGGTATTGAACGTTCTTCCCTAATCGGCCCACCATCATCGGTTTTGATAAGTCGTTCAATAATCGTCTTCGTTTCCTTAGTTTAAATATTTTGGGTTCATAAACGTTTTAAAATTACGGAAGCTTTTACGGTCATTTGGTTTCTTTATGTTTTTCTTGAAATTTAAAGATACCAAGTTGAAATTTCAAGATACTAAGTTGAAATTTCAAGATAAGAATTTGAAATTTCAAGTTATATTAATATCCTGAAATTTCAACTTATATATCTTGAATTTCAACATAACATCTTGAAATTTCAACTTACGTATCTTGGAATTTCAACTAACGTATCTTGGAATTTCAACTTATCATCTTGAATTTCAACATATCATCTTGAAATTTAACTTAAATTATACGGAAGCTTTTTAGGGCCATCTGTTTATTATTTTCTTGAAATTTCAAGATGCTTAGTTGAAATTCCAACTTAGTATCTTGAAATTTCAAGAAAACATATACAAACAAATGGCCCTAAAAGGCTTCCGTATTATAAAAAAAGATATTCCACTTTAAATATTGGGGAGGGTGGGGCCTGATAATTTCCCTTCTTAAACAAATCACAACTTGTTTCCCAGCCAGATAAACGCTAAATGTACGCTGAAATACTGTTGATAGTTTCACGGGTACTCAAAGTACTCTGTGGCTTTAATGTTCCCGTGGGGGCGGTCGGGTAGCCTAGTGGTTAAAGCGTTCGCTCGTCACGCCGAAGACCCGGGTTCGATTCCCGACAGGGGTACAATGTGTGAAGCCCATTTCTGGTGTCCCCCGCCGTGATATTGCTGGAATATTGCTAAAAGCGGCGTAAAACCGTACTCACTCACTCACCAATGTTCCCGTGCACTTCTAACACACTTACAGTTCCTGTCAGAATTCACAAGTAGCACAGAACAAATAAGAATTTCATTTTTTCGCTCACCCTTCTTACAAAAATATATATAATTAAAAAGTTTTTCTTATATCTCATTTGAACACCCGCTAAAGGCTTTGAGAAAAGAATCCGATAACCGCTTGATGTGTGAGTGAGTGAGTATGTGTGAGTAACGCCGCTTTTAGCAATATTATCTTCTCTATTGTCTTTATTGCGTCTCTATTATTTATGTTGAGATGTGAAAAAAGGTGAATTGATTATGGGAATATTCGGCATAACTATATGAAATTATAAATCTATATGAAACGTCACTTTACAAATGTTAGAAATTAAGTTAAAACTTTCTTAGCACTGTTTACCCGCCATACTTTCTATTTCATAAGCGATCACACTCTGACTACAATTACATAGCCTCTGGTTGCATTTAACTTCAAATTAAAAATATGATTGAATAATGTCACGATTCTCTCTTTTCTATAGCATGTACTTATGTATAAAATAAAACATGTATACAATTGTAAGTGCGCAATAAGAGTTTAAGTGAGTTACCTGCCCTTGATCGTATTTATATCTTATTTTAATCAATGTTCCTTTTCAAATCAACGTGCTGAGATCACAGGTGCAATTTGAATATGATTCTACATAATTGTTATTTTTCTCAATCAATAATATGTTCCATTATTACTGACAGATTGCGAAACTATGGCGGATTTCACCACAGTGGTGCAAGCGACCCCCGTGCTATATTAGTTGTAGGCCCCAGCTCGGCCTTTTCTACCAGGCTTCGCTTTGAACAAGATGCCAGTGAGTTGCTCTTACCAAAACTGCAATTTCTTTATTATATGTCAAAACTGAATTCTCTAACTTGCAGGTGTTCAATTTGAAACATAAATCTTGATGACCATGGTTGTATTTCCTTCAGGAGGTGTTTCAAATTCTTGTATGTGTGACTGTAAAATCGGTCATGATCGATGATTGTATTTTCTACGAGACGTGAGCATGTGAATGACGTGTGTATATATTTCCACGAAATCTCCACTGCAAAATATCACGTGTGTTAAGGTTGCGTGTAAGGATGATTAATTGGCGTAGTTCACAAGAAATTTGGATTGGGCTGTGGTTTTGTCAAGTGGATAACAAAACTGAAATCTGTCGAGGTCGAATCAAGTTGTAAACAAAGATGGCGGATCCCATGCTTTCCACATGTTATGCAAGAAGTGAATGGAGTTATTATCGGAATATGGAAATGTGTTGACTACATTGGAGGAGACTATGAGTTTTATTTTTGTAAAGTTCGATGTTCAATCCTTTCCCCATATTTAACAACATGGTATTATGGGAAACAAAACAGAAAATAGACCCAAGACGTTGACAAGGGGAGAGAATCCACACACATTTCTCACACTTAACTTGGGTGACACCAACCATGGCAACCGATAAGTGCTGTGGCCCCAGTGCTGTTTTATGAAGTTGATCTATTATTGGACAAGTCCCAAATTTAGAAAGTTTTCGTTACCATATTTAGACACGATAACTTAGTCAGGTGGGCAGTTCACGTGGAAGACACTGGTTCGATTCCCCACATGGGTAGGTGTGAAGCCCATTTCTAGTGTCCTGCGATGTGATGTTCCTGAAATGTTGCTGAAAAAGGCGTAAAATCATACTCACTCACGTTCATTATTTTAAAGAGTACACCGGCGAACAACAGTCAAAGATGTCAACATCCCTGCTTCACAAATGATTAAAAATGTCTGCAAATGATATAAAGGGCAGTCAAGTTTATAGCAGTAGATATGACATATTGTGTTTATTGTGCTGTTGAAACGATTTAAAAAAAGTCTTAAGAGTTAATTATGTATTTATTATTAATCAAAGCTACGATCTACACCCAAATTGCACTGCAACTGTTTGTTCTAATGCCAAAATTGACGGAACCACTGATTGATAATTAATCTTGTTCAATTTACGAACTGTTCACTTGACTATTTCCATTTTTCTGTTGTAGCTCGCGAAAGACCTTCTCCACCCCTCCCTTGAGGAGGAAAAGCAAAAATGTAAACTGAAGCGTTTGGTGCAGTCACCCAACAGCTATTTCATGGACGTCAAGTGTCCAGGTAAGCTTTCCATGCATTTAGAATTCTAAACAAGGTGCCCTTGGTCATGTTGGCAGGGATAGAAATTAGCAGTATTCGCTAGCCTACGCATTTTCATTACTCTTAAAGGTATCAAAAGGTGTTAAGACAAGCACCCTTGACTTTCATTCTCAGTTTTGAACACTGATTCACCATGGAGCATTCTTCATTGGAATGCCTGGCCAGCTTTTCATTGTCCTAGTGGGTCAAGTCAGTTTTTTTGTCCTGTTATCGATGAAATACAATTTATTTCCACAAAGCCATAAAATCTATTAACCTAAATGGGAAACTTTAAATTCAATTTTGGAATTTTTTTTATGACATTCACTGCAGGCTTGTGGTCGAATATCAGCCTCTGAGCTGGTGTCCCCTGTTGTGATATTGCTGGAATATTGCTAAAAGGGGCGAAAACCATACTCACTTAAGTACGAGTAAACCTCTAAGGACCTCAGAACCCCTGTCCTTTGAACACAGGTGCGGTTAAACTCGTTAAGATCCTGGGTGGAATAAGTCTTCAGCAACCCATTCTTGCCGTAAAAGGTGACAATGCTTGTCATAACAGGTGACTAACATGATCGGGTGGTCAGGCCCGCTGACTTGGTTGATGCCAGTCATTGTATCCCAATTGTGTGGATCAATGTTCATGATTTCAATCACTGGATTGTCTGGTCCAGACTTGATTATTTACAGACCACCATCATATGGCTGGAAGTGGAATATCGCTGAGTGCAGCATAAACAATATCATTCGTTGTCAGCATATTTAAATATTACAGCTATATGACGGCTGTCTGTAAATAATCGAGTCTGGACCAGACGATCCAGTGATTGACATCATGAACATGACAAGCTGAGTTGTTGTTTCTGGCAAGAATGGGTTGCTGAAGATCCCCGGATCTTCACGGTACCCCAGTTTTAAGAGGCTAGGGCAAACCCTGTGGGAAGAGGCAATGTAATGAGTGAAGTGGTCAGGCTCGGTGACTTTGTAGATTGTGTATCATTATATTTTGATGGTGTATGGTTGCTGACAATGTCTATCTTTATTTACATGGCAAACAACCTTTTTGAGTTTGACTTTCATGAATCATTACTGTAGTTCTGTTATGATAGGGGTTTCCAGCATTAGAAACTAACAGTTTTCGTCCACTAGTCCTTATAATGATAACATATAGCAAAACCCTTATAAATGGCAATTTTCTGCTAGTCCTTATGATACCTTTACCATTGGGCAGTTTGGCAAGGACGTTAGGACTAGTGCCAATTTCTAACCCTGGTTTCAATGATTGGAAATTTTAGTCGACTAGTGACTGTACTAGTCCTATAGTCCTTGCCAAACTGCCCAATAGTTAAGGTATCATAAAGACCTGTAGAAATTTGCCCTTTTTAAGGGTTTTGCTATATGTTATCATTATAAGGACTAGTGGATGAAAACTGACTGTTTCTAACGCTGCTGTATATGCCTCCACTATTGCACTGACAAGTCAGAAATGTGATGTGATTGCCTGTTGATGAAGGAAACACTGCTGTATATGCCATCCACTATTGCACTGAAAAGTCAGAAATGTGATGTGATTGCCTGTTGATGAAGTTGGGAGTCTGTATAGTTGCTTTTGTTCCAGGTTGCTACAAGATTACAACTGTATTCAGTCATGCACAGACTGTTGTGCTGTGCGTGGGCTGCTCCACAGTGCTGTGCCAACCCACAGGGGGCAAGGCTAGGCTAACTGAAGGTTTGTATGCATTTGACTGTTACCATGGTTACACCCTGGGCAACCCTAGAGATGTGGAGTAGAATAGGCCTTCAGTAACCATGCTTGCTGTAAAAAGCCACTTTGCTTGTCATAAGAGGCGACTGAAAGGATCGGGTGGTCAGACTCGCTGGTTTGGTTGATGCATGTCATCGTATTCCAATTACGTGGATTGATGCTCATAACGTCAATCACTGGATTGTCTGGTCCAGACTCGATTATTTACAGATCATCGTCATAAAGCTGGGTTGCCAAGTGCTCCGTTACACAACAAACAAAAGCAATGTGGGGTGGTTTTTGCTCAGTCCAGTTTGTGTGATTTGTCAAAAAGTGTTATCGATTAGCAGCATTTTTTGTATCTGATTACACCATGTCAACTATGGGTTATTGTAGATCGCTACTTGATGGATTTACCCTTGAAAATATGGGTTTGGATTTGTGTTCAGCAACCCATGCTTGTAAGAGGGGACTAACATGCTCGCTGACTAGATTGTCTGGTTCAGACTTCATTTACAGACCATCGTCATATAGCTGGAATTTTGCTGAGTGAGGCGTTAAACAAACAAAACTTCATGGAGTGTGTGGTCCGATTTGTATACTTGGTTGATTTGGATATCATTGTTTGTCAACAATGTGGGATATTGCTCGATTGTTTATAGGCTGCCACCATATTGCTAGAATATTCAAATTTTTCTTCATGTCTTTTAAATACCCTTTGAAGTTCCTGTCATGATTTTTTAGACCAACTGTGTGCCCTTCGGCAAGACATGTCATGTTCCATTCTCATGTGAAATTTCTCATGTCTTTTAAATACCCTTTGAAGTTCCTGTCATGATTTTTTAGACCAACTGTGTGCCCTTCGGCAAGACATGTCATGTTCCATTCTCATGTGAAATTTCTCTCAACAGGTTGCTCTTTCCGCCGGAAGCAGCACTAAGTTGGAGAAAGAAGAAAAAAATGGAAAACCCCAGAGGTTCTGTTTATCAGGCTTGTAATTAACATATAAATAAACATTACGTCGTCCTCTGGGATACACAGGCGTTGGTGTTATATCTTTTTATACTGGGACAGCAAGACGTAATGTGATTCGTACAACAGTTTCTGACACCTCGTCCACCTGACCAATCAGGTTAACCCCGTCAGCATGCGGACATGGTGAGGATGCCATCTGTGGGATGACACCGCGATCTGCTTCATACTCTCCCTTCAACAGAAGGCGCATAGAATATCCACATTGTGGGTACGGAAACTTATTTTGCTCAAAATTAATATGAACATGCTCAGCCCTACTTAAGGCACCAATGATATAGCAGGACCTGATTTAAGGAATTTGAGGTGTATGTTGACCTGAAAACTATTTGCACCAGATAAAAACCATGTTGCAACTGGTCCCATTTATTTATCAAGGTTGATAAACCTATTTTATTTTTAGGATTACAGATTTTTCAGCCCCAAGTCCAGGGTTGGAGGAGGGGTTAAAAAAAGTAAAAAATCCAGATACATTTTTTTTAATGCAGAATGCCTCTGGCATACTTTATGAACATATTCTGTGTCAAAAGACTGCCATTTGTGACGATAAAGCCCCTAGTAACAATACAAATTCTACTGGTTACAACACAAGACAATTGTCAAGGGAAGCTATTCATGTTTCGCTCTAGATCAACAAAGATAATTATGTATCTCTTTACTAGTTTACAACGGTAAATTCATATATTGTAAACTAAAAGGTGATAACAAATAAAATAACTGACTACGCAGTCAGATTTTTTTTTAAACGTTTTCTAAAAATTAGTCGGCGGGTCTATAATCCGAAAAATATGAAACGCCTGGCCTTAGATTCCCAATCAAAGTTTATTTACTAAAAATCTCAGGTCTCTGATGTCTCTCTTGATTTTACATAAACTTAATGACATTTTGCTGTTAAACGAAAAAGGAACGTGCACATAATCTTGGAAGTACACACAGTGGGAAGTCAAGCCCATGAAAGCATGACAAAACACTCCTTAAATGGATCAGTGATGTATGGTACGTAAAGTTTGGAGTTTGAGTTCATGTAGACATAAATATTAGGTTGCACTTTGCAATAATAATCAAGCCCTGTGAAGCGATCATAAAATGTTTGACAACAAAGGTAGTGTATTCACCCTGGCCTTCCCTTGTGAGGCCTGCAAGACGAGAGTGATTTGCTTGGTTTCATGTGGGGATTGGGTGGTCAGGCTTGCTGACTTGGTTGATGTATGTCATGGATCTCAATTGCGTGGATCGATGGTCATGATGTCAATCACTGGATTGTCTGGTCCAGACTCAATTATTTATAGACCGCCGTGATATAGCTGGAATATTGCTCAGTGCGGTGTTAACAACAAACAAACAAATAGTGGGGGTGGTTGAACAATAGCAACACTTTAAGAAAATACCCTTCTATGAAAATAGATCTGAGAAATTGTCTGCTTTATGTTAAGCTATGCACAGAGTAAATGTGATCTGTGTCTTTAAAGCACTCACTTGTGCAATGGTCCTGTTTCAGTTTTAAGAGCTATAGACAGAGTCACTGCCCTTGGGATACTCCACCTACAGAGTTGGTTGGTCTGTACTTCAGGCAGACGATACGTACAAACAAGATACTCCGACAGGTATTAACAGCCCAGAAATGCCTTTGAGCTTTACAAGCAGTGTAGGGGCAGTCGGGTAGCCTAGTGGTTAAAGCGTTCGCTCGTCACGCCGAAGACCTGGGTTTTACGCCGCTTTTAGCAATATTCCAGCAATATCATGGCGGGGGACACCAGAAATGGGCTTCACACATTGTACCCATGTAGGGAATCGAACCCGGGTCTTCGATGTGACGAGGTAACGCTTTAACCACTAGGCTACCCGACCGCCCCTGTCTCCTCAGAAGTCTCGTGACACAGTACTGGCTATATCCCCAGAGCTGGTAAGTAAGCTCGAGGTGTAGACAAGTATGCTGTAGCCTGAAGTCATTCCAACATTTTGATGGGTATAAATTTAGGTTGGTCATGACTGCGTTGAAATTTGTCCCTGTCTCCACCACACGAACCACTGATAGGAACTCCAGATTAGAATAGGACCAAGCAATATTTCCTGGTTGGAAGAAACGACTAATGGATCAGGTGGTCTGGTTGGTAGAAACTAACAGTTTCAGTCCACTTGTCCTTGTAATAACATTGCAAAACCCTTAAGAATGGCAAATTTCTACTAGTCCTTATGATACCCTAACTATTGGGTAGTTTGGCAAGGACCAGTGCCAATATTTAATGCTCGCTGGTTGTGCGTCATCATACCTGACTGTGTTGCTCATACTATCAATCGACCCATGAAGATTCCGGGGTAGAATAGGCTTTCAGCAACCCATACATGCCGTAAGAGGCGACTAACGGTATCAGGTGGTCAGACTCGCTGGCTTGGTTGATACATGTCATCGATCCCAATTGCATGGATCGATGCACATGATGTCAATCACTGGATTGTCTGATCCAGACTCGATTATTTTACAGATCGCCGTCATATAGCTGGAATGTTGTTGAGTGCGGCGTTAAACAACAAACAAACATACTGTCAATCACTAGATTGTCTGGTTCAGACACAATTATTACAGCTGCCATCAAAGAGCAGGAATTTTGCTGAATCTGGAGTTGACAAACAAACAAACAACAATGGTGGTATGGTTTATTTCATGCTATGTACAATTACACCCAGCCTCTCCACTGGTATTTACAAAAATAAAAACATCATTATTCCGAAAACATATCAACTATTCACATGTATCACATTGTTTAAGGCAGCTCTGAAAACATTGCAAGTTCTACTCTCTACCCTGTCTACACCGACTCCACACAACCTGGGGAACAACATATTGTACAGGATCATGTCCGTGCAACCGCTGCAATATACTAAACTGGCACTGTAACCACTGCATACTCCAAAGAACTGCAGGTATTTGTTCTTCATGTCCGTGGCTCATTACTTGCAAAAATAATCTGGAATGACCCCCCACCCCTCTCCCCATTCATACTACAACATTGTTACAGTTGATGGAACATGTGACTCCAACTGATATAAAACATGGGGTGGAATACCAAGCAGTGTAGCATCCAGTCCTAGATGTTCAAAGGCAGTCAAACAACACACTTGGTACAAAGGCAAATTGTGAGAACCTGTATGTGGACACTGATATAAATCCTGAATCAATGTTTGAAAAGTGAAGTGCCGGGCTGCCACCAGGACCCACAGACTTCAGAAGCTGCAGGCCCTGACTGAACTCTCAGTCAAGAAGCTGCAGGCCCTGACTGAACTCTCAGTCAAGAAGCTGCAGGCCCTGACTGAACTCTCAGTCAAGAAGCTGCAGGCCCTGACTGAACTCTCAGTCAAGAAGCTGCAGGGCCTGACTGAACTCTCAGTCAAGAAGCTGCAGGCCCTGACTGAACTCTCAGTCAAGAAGCTGCAGGCCCTGACTGAACTCTCAGTCAAGAAGCTGCAGGCCCTGACTGAACTCTCAGTCAAGAAGCTGCAGGCCCTGACTGAACTCTCAGTCAAGAAGCTGCAGGCCCTGACTGAACTCTCAGTCAAGAAGCTGCAGGGCCTGACTGAACTCTCAGTCAAGAAGCTGCAGGCCCTGACTGAACTCTCAGTCAAGAAGCTGCAGGCCCTGACTGAACTCTCAGTCAAGAAGCTGCAGGCCCTGACTGAACTCTCAGTCAAGAAGCTGCAGGCCCTGACTGAACTCTCAGTCAAGAAGCTGCAGTTTATTGTGACAAATGGATCGACATGTAAATTTACTGCAGGCCATGAGGGCAAAAGTTGAAGCTATGGACACTGGCCTGTAGGAATGTGACAACAGCATGCAGGGTTGCCTCAAGATATGAATGAGTTGCTGATATGTTCTTAATTTCCTGTACATTACGAACTCCAAGTCCAAGTTTTCGAATAAATAGTAAACGTATCACATAGGTATAACATAAAAATAACAGGTAAAGTTCCGCCCGTAACCCCTGCCTGGAAACTTTAAAAAATCATAAGTAATTAAAAAAATTACCGATTTATACCACGTGGACTGAGGCTCGATTCCTGTTCGTCCAAATTGGATCGGCCAGCCTTGGTGTGTTGCACGTGCTGGGGCCTCGCGAAATTATACCACGTGGCCCTGAACACAATGCAGTTTTCGCAAGACACAAACTGTGAACCAAGACTCGCGCCATGCTTGTCTGAATTGAATCGGCCAACTTTGGTGTTGCAGGTGCTGGGGCTGTTACGAAGAATAACGACCTGCCGAAACAATGAAGATCATGCATCCTCGTGGTATAAATAGGGTTATGGTTAACGTTCCGGTTAGGTTCTCCTAACCAAGGTAAAATTTGATGCAAGGCTTACGGGCAGAAATCTTTCCATGTACCATAAGAGGAACATAAGGGAAACATAGGCGGAACAAATTTCCGTGTGGTGGATCTTGCATCTTCAACAAAATCATCGTGATCATATCAAATAAACATATAAAATCAAATGATTACATTATTTCTCTTTGCATACAATGAAACCCAACTACAACTGAGTAAGAACAATAAAACTTCTAACCTTGTTCCATCCACGGTGAGCCAGGGTATTATGTATACATGCCAACTACTAAATACCCTAGCCTGTTACATCTTTGTATTATGTCTGATTCAAATGACTCTGAACTAGGGCTGGGACGGGTAACTCAGGTACTCAGGTCGGGTGGGTCCTGAGTAGGACCCGTGGTTAGTCACGTGATATATTGTTTAATGACAAAAACTCACTATAGCTCAGTGGCTACACTACAAGTCACATCTGTTTACAATTCTTTCTGATCAAGCACATTCCTTCTGACTTGTATAGTTTCAGTAAAGATGAAGCTTCAGTCAACTTCAGTGTATGCATGATCTGACTGTTTGATACATGTATCTAAATAGTTTTTGCCAGTGCTGCGGTAACAAAATTCCCAATGAGACATCTTGTTCCCCACTATTGAGACCTTCAGTAGGTACCTGGGTAGGGTCGGGTAACGGGGTCCGGTACCCGGGTAGTAAATTTGGACTCGTCCCAGCCCTACTCAGAAAAAACATTAATTCAAGTTGCACACAGAGAAGTTCTCAGGGAAGTTAATGATAAGCTTGAAACCTCACCGCACAGGGTGTTTATCCTACCATGGCGATATTATACCCTGCATCACCGAGGATGACACTGCTCCACTACAAGCATAACTGTCACTACTTTTACTAACTACTGTCAGAGCTCCAGATAATGGTGCGCATAAGGCTTAATAAAATAAAAGACTTGGTTCTCAGGCAATGGCTTTTGAAAATATTGTAAGAGCGGGCGGTGGTTTTTGTTGTTGTTGTTCAAACAAGTATGTAACCAATTAAACAGTTGTGTACAATCAACATGGGACATGGCCTCACTACAGAAATGTATTCTTTGATGGGTAGCATACTGGAATACAGTATTTGAGTACTTGAGGATTTGGAATATTTAAGGACTTTTTTGGTTGTTTTTAGTGAGTGAGTTTTAAACCGCTTTTAGCAATATTCCAGCAATATCAGGGCGAGGGGCAACAGAAATTGGCTTAACACTTTGTACCCATGACAGGAACCAAACCATTAGGCTACCAGACTGCCCTTGTTTTTTTTGTTTTGTTTTTTGTTTTTGTTTTTTTTAAATGAGAAATAAAAATGAAACTGCAGCGAACCTTATGATGATGCGGGCGGTGCCTGAGGACCTAGACTATTTTTTTTTAATGTACTCAAATAGTTTTTGTCAGTATACTTCTTGTTTTACCCAATCCAGACTTCAGCTACTGGAGCAGTTTCAGCAGTTTCAACTAAAATCATTCAAAGTTATTAAAATGGGGTTGAAATATCAATTTCATATTTGCAAATATATATTTTATCACGAGATATAAAATTAAAACGTAAATTCAGGCAAGCATGTGGATGCCAGACACAGTCTATACCATAAAGTGAAGGGTACTAGTCGAACTAGCTCTTCATCTTGCCATCATTTTCAGTAGCTTTTTGTGTCATCATATGGACTGAGCTTACTAGACCAGAAAAGAATAGTACTTGACTCTGGCTTCGGAATTGTGGCTAGAGTCGCAAGTGTACACATATACATCACTGAGGGGAATACAGGAAGTTACATTGAAATTATTCATTGAATACGGAAGACTTTTAGGGCTATTTTTTATATATATTTTTTCTTAAAATTTCAAGATACTAACTTGATACTACAAGATGCTAACTTGAAATTTCAAGATGATATGTTGAAATTTCAAATTATTAAGTTGAAATTTCAAGATAATAAGTTAATATCTTGAAATTTCAACTTATTATCTTGAAATTTCAACTAAGTATCTCGAAATTTCAAGCAAAAATCTTAAAGTTTCAACTTATAATCTTGAACTTTCAACTTAAAATGTTGAATCTTGAAATTTCTAGAAGAAAAGAAAAAACCCAAATGGTCCTAGAAGGAGAATTGAGTTTCTGGAATTATGAGGGCTGGTGGTTTTATTTTTGCATTCTAGCAATATTCCAGCAATATTCCAGCAATATTCTAGCAATATTCCAGCAATATTCCAGAAACATTCCAGCAATATCCCAGCAATATTCCAGCAATATTGCAGCAATATTGCAGCAATATTCCAGCACTATCCTTGCACTATTCCAGCAATATTTCAGCAATATTCCAGAAACATTCCAGCAATATTCTAGCAATATTCCAGCAATATTCCAGCAGACGACACCAGAAATGGCCTCACTGTACCCATGTGGGGAATCGACCCTGGGGAAATAGATCTACCACTTGGCTGCCACTGCCTGGAAATTATGAGACATAATTGTTGACATGTTGCACACTGTCGACTCTTGATGTTTGAACTTGGAACACTCTTTAAAACAGAAAAAGGATGAGTGGATTGCCAGCCACATGAAGGTCGTAACACCTCAACTATTTTGTTTCTGTGTCAGCATGTCTGGAGCTCTGTAAAAATATATTTAGCATTGAGGATATGTCAATGAACAGTAAAACCATGGAATGTATCAAATATACACAGATTTACATCACACGTGTGACATTATCACAGCAGTCACAAGCTAACCTAGTATTTGTTTATTGCGTCCTACACAAATCATTCCATTATCTGTTGTCAAGAGTGGTTCTTCCCTATCTCAAAATATCTCTAACTACAAAATAGCACCAGCAAGAGTGATGAGGCCAACTTTGGAGCCATGTTATCAGTCGTTAGTAACAGGCATTAGCAAAGAAACAGTTCCTTATCTCCCAACTGTTACACTGTTGTGAACATTCTTGCACAACGCCCAAGCTCCTTCCCAGCGTGACACCTTCGTTACACTCTCGGTAACATCGCTGCTACCAGTGTGGGCGCGGCCATTACAAGGATCTTGAAATTTGCCCTCTAACCCCAAATGTAGTAACGTTTGTACTTTTGTTTATGTCTTTGGGAATGCCACCATGTTTCATTTTGAAAAAGTTTACGACTGACCATGTTTTCCAGATGAATTTATGTTTTTGTTTGCTTAATCAGATTGGTTTGAGATTGTAGACTAACGGAAAATCAATCACTGGATTGTCTGGTCCAGACTCAATTACTTACAGACCGCCGTCATATAGCTGTAATATTGCTGAGTGCGGCGTTAAACGACAAACCAAACCAAACCAAAGCCGTTCGTCTGCAATCTCGAACCAATCTGATGAAACAAACAAAAAGGTAAAATTCATCTGGGACATAATGTCAGTTGTAAACCTTTTAAGAATTAACTGTTATAGCATTCCCAAGACTTAAACAGAAGTATAACGTTAGTACTTTCAGTGTTAGAGGCCAAATTTCAAGATTCTTGTAAAGGCTATGCCCACACTGGTGGCAGCGATGTTACCGAGAGTGTAACGAAGGTGTCATGCGCTGGGAAGGAGCTTGTTTACTACCAAGCACATAAAAATTATTTAAAAAAACCCAGGCTATTCCTCATCTTGTATGGTACAGTATATAACTGTCACTGATGCACAAAACAACAATAAATGAACGTGACATATTAGCCTGATTGCGTATCCGTGACATAACATATAAACATGTGAAAAGATGCTTTTTCTATACGTTTAAACCAAAGATGAGTATTATATTAACATCAAAAAGAATAAATCAAACATCAGCATCACGTTTGTTTCATATTGATGTTAGTTGGTGTCAACGACCTTGCATAAACTCATTAAGATACATGATGAAAATCTGAATCTAGTCTAAATCTGAAATAAAAGGCTTGTTATCCATTGCATACAGATAGTACCATATAAGGACTTACAGGAGCTTTACTCAGACTAGGCCATTTTATAAGCTGACACATACCAACGGCAAGGATGTCTGTTCATTAATTGAGCACTTACTTTTTCTTAGGTAATTCTAAAAGCTAAGAAATCATACAACTTTATGAATAGTAGACGTGACTATTGGTCTGGAAATCACTATTGCGATAACTATTGATATTGAAAGAAACTATTGCGATAACTATTGATATTGAAAGAAACTATTGCGATAACTATTGATATTGAAAGAAACTATTGCGATAACTATTGATATCGAAAGAAACTATTGCGATAAATATCGATAGTTTTCAGTGTATCATTTTAGATGGATTTTAGATTTGAATTAAACCTTGGAACTGAAGTTTCCTTTGAATGTGATAACAATAACAACAAATACAAAGTAAAGTTTGACATATGACTGATTTGGTTTTTCTTTACCCTGATAATTTAAGAAAAAGAAACTTCCAAATTACCATGTGTAAATTACTTGACTGTCAACCTCCCCCAAGACCGGTTGCTAAGCATCAAGGGCAGTTAACTCTAATCCTCACTCCACTGCATTCGCGAGCGTGTTTCGGTGACACTATTGCATGATATGGTAAATACAATCAAAACTATTGATATTCCTAACTGAAATTGACACTATTGATCGGACACTGATTTAACAATCGATTTATGGAATTTAAGTGCTTACCAATAGCAATATAGCAATATTTCGATTTAACGTCACACCCCTAATGGATAGCAACTTCCGGTTAATGCATACAGCAACGTTTTGATGTAGATTCTTACTGTTAATCTGCTTATCACAAACTATCATGCATATATACCTCTTATCAGTTGGTTGTTGTCACTCCAGCTTGATAACGGTAAAGAGTGAGTGAGTGAGTGAGTGAGTATGGTTTTACGCCGCTTTTAGCAATATTCAGCAATATCACGGCGGGGGACACCAGAAATGGGCTTCACACATTGTGCCCATGTCAGGAATCGAACCTGGGTCCTCGGCGTGACGAGCGAACGCTTTAACCACTAGGCTACCCGACCGCCCGATAACTGTAAATAATCCACACAGGAACATCACTATATGCAATTAACCAGAAATCTGCCATCTATAAAGCTGTACGCTTTCTTATTTACTCACTAAATTCTAGAATGCCAATCACACAGTTATTATAAAAGCTTTATTTTATCTTACTTTCCAAACAGAACGGGTTCGTGAGCAATGCTCCTGTACAGTTACCAAAGAGGTGAGTTTATAGAGGTGAGAGGTGATCATAGTTTAATGGCTGTTGACTTGCCATCGGTCAGGTGCCAGTGATGTGCTCTCTTTCCCTCTTGTAAATATTACATCAGTGTCAAGTGGAGTGAAAGATGGAATCTAGCTATCTTCGGAATAGATCGCGCAGGTTCTGTTGTTCTACCGGGTACCCATCTTACTCCTACCTAACCTGGATACTTGTTCTGACAAGCTACAGAGAATAGGCGATAGTTCTGTAAAAGTTTAGCTCGCCAAATTTCATGAATTATCACTCTCGGTTACCAAGTTATTCAGTTTCTATCACAGCAGTACATAAAGTTATTTTGGTTTATTTTACTATACCAATATACAGGGTAACTTAATGTAAATATCTGAAGAAACTTTTGAAATAACCGCTATATCAAAAATATAAAATATTTGAATAGTTTCTTACCAAATGTTGGCTAGATTCCTCTAAAAAACTTGAAAAAAATATTATAATAAATAAACGTTACATATCTTACTATCTTACTCTCTATTGAAATGCAGTTGATAACATATCCAATGGTATCTTATACATGTGATTTGTACCAAAGGAGGATTTAAGGACACTCTTAAAGGGACACTCTTGCAGGAAGCTTTTAAAGGGACAAGCTTAAAGGACACTCTTAAATGGTTGCTTTTAAAGCGACAATCGTAAGGTGATGATCTTAAAGGGACGATCATAAAGGACGCCTTTAAATGGTTGCTTTTAAAACGATGATCTGAAAGGAAGCTTTTATAAAGGGACAATCTTAAAGGACGCTCTTAAAGGGTTATTTTTAAAAGGACACTTTTAAAGGGATGCTCTTAAAGAACCACGCTTAAAAGGATGCTTTTAAAGGACACTCAACGTCCTTGAGAAAAGTTAGCAGACATGTACAAGCTGGTCAGAGGGAATACAGATAAATGTATCCCTGGTTGGTTTAACACCTTGTAGAATGGCATGACACACATATAAACACCAGTGACAGATCCACACACTGCACAATGACTGCTCCCCTAATGATTACTAAGATAAGGATAACTCCCTATGACCATGCACAATGAGTGAGTGAGTATGGTTTTACGCCGCTTTTAGCAATATTCCAGCAATATCACGGTGGGGGTCACCAGAAATGGGCTTCACACATTGTACCCATGTCCTGAATCGAACCTGGGTCTTCAGCGTGACGAACAAACGCTTTAACCACTAGGCTACCCGACCGCCCTCCATGCACAATGAAGACATAGCACATTTCAGCCAAGTTAAAGAGGCATGTGGATTGTAATGAAGAATCATAATAATAGTTTTTTTAAGTTTTTTTAAGTTTATACCCTATTAGCAGGCCATTTATTACAGGTGTGGTGTGGCCTGACGTTTTTGATGCACTAATGTACTGAAAAAAATAACGTGTTATGGTTTTGGATGACCCACCCTGAAAAGACAAAATGCAAAAAGTATTTTCTTTTTTAATATAAAAATGTCCATTTTTTCATGAACCTCATCCAATAACATGTATACATTATTTTTTAGGATGCTCATCTTGAAGTTTGTCAGCCCCATACCCGTGCTCGTGGGTTTCACCGAAGTGGTAAACGTCTGAGCGCTGCATCACTTCAAGCTTTCCTCCCACATTAAGCTGACACGTAGTGATATAACTGGAATACTGTTAAAAGCGGCGTAAAACCCAACTCACTCACTCACTCACTCATCTTGAAACTCATATTTTTTGCTGACCCTCCCAATTCCCTCTGACCCCCTCCCTGAATAAGAATGACCCGTGTCTAACAACCCTGGATCTGCCACTGCATATCATGAACACTAAATTGATATACTACTCAAAAGAAGTTAAGGATCACCTGATTCTTTCATATTACAAAAGTTAATCTCTCATGCCATGACAGATTAACATTACCAATATGAAATAATCTGGTGATCCTTAACTTCTTTTGAGTAGTATATTTAAGTAAAGATTTAACGTCACTAATCATTAAACCCAGGAGTACAAGGAGTGACAACGCCATGCCATGATCCTGTAACTGGAACCATTGCCTCTTGTTCGCTGGAAGTGTTCATCATCCTCGTGGACCCTCCCTTGAAGATGCAAGCGATATGGAGCAAGACCTTTAAGGCTTGTGTCAGCAACTGCAGCCATCGTTCTCTTGATGTTTTGGCGCTGGTTTCTCTGTGAGTTTTACGGCATCGGTGCTGAAGAGGTCTGGGTTTGGAGCAGGCTCAGCGTTGCCGAGTCCGGAGTTGGGGTAAGTCTCGTACACCCGGATCAGCTGCTTCGCCACCTGGAGGAACGCCTCTTCGATACCTGGAACAAGGGCGGGTAATTTAAGATCACGATCCACGATCCACGATCCAGGAGTTGGGGTAGGTTTACGGAAAAGTGAGACTTGGAGACATAGACGATGACTGTAAACCGACATTGAATCTTTGTGTAGAGAACATGTGGCATACAATGTCATGTGAGTGAGTGAGTGAGTTGGGTTTAACGCCGCTTTAAACAGTATTCCAGTTATATCACGGCGTGTCAGCTTAATGTGGGAGGAAAGCCCCAAGTGATGCAGGTCTCAGACGTTTACCATTTCAGTGAAACCCACGAGCACGGGTATGGTGCTGACAAACCTAGAAACATAATCGGGGCGAACCAGGATTTGAACCCACAATCATAGGTTTCTGACACGACCAAGGGACGCAACTCTGCACAGCGAATCACGGCGCTTTAGACGACTGGGCCACCCCTGCCCTCCAATGTCGTGTGAGAAATTATGTTTCTCACACGACACTGTATGCAACAGAGGCAAGAGCGTCCACTAGTCTTTTTATCAAAGTCTTGTTTCCACCCTTGCCTACTTTCCTGTGCTAAATATGATTGAACTATCGCACATATCGATAGTCTAATAAGAGAACAAATTGTTTGATAGGCATTACTGTAAAAAGCGACGATTCGGTATAGATCCTTATACCGTTGTCAAGCAAGATTCGGATCTATCAGAAACGTTGCTTTTTACAGTATTAAAGAAGTTGTTATCCATAAAATTGAGTCTACCTTGCAATCAGAGAAAGTTTCACAAAATCAACATCCACAACTGGTACACCTTCGCATGAAAGTGATTTGCCACTGCCTGTCTTTGTTGACACGAATGTGTCTTTTTCATCTATTTACACCCCACAACGATTTCCTATGTTTTTGTGTCAGGGATGAAATCGCGAATGTTTTCGTTATCTGATCGACTAGGTCGTCGCCTATCTTTGTAAAGCTATACGAGATAAAGAGTGGTGATATGATTGGACGTCTTTTGTTATGGCGTGGCCGGGGAACGCCGGACCTTCCGCTCTCTGGGTGGACGCTCTACCACTAGACCACGGAGGCAGTCCCGAATAAGAAGGCTGTGTTTTGAACACTATTGTAGAATATTGGCTGGTCCGTATTTAGAGTATTTAACCTAACTGGAGACATATTTCCAAAATCAAAAATGGTTTTATTAATTTGTCCAAATGATGTAAGAGGGTAACAGTGCATCTTATCCCGCAAGACAAACTTGTTAACTAATCTCTTTACTAGAGACACGTATTCAGTGTTTGGAGCTAAGAATGAAAGTCAATGCGTCCTTTAAAAGCACTGATGTTAAAAGCTAAAGATGTCGGGGGAGGGTCACCACATTCTAATCCTATAGGAACAAACATACAGGACTCCAACCCACCTAATCAAACTGCTGATATAGAAATCACTAACTTTGTTAACTTTAAACAGTCCTGGTGAGCTAGAAGACGAGTATTTACATGGATTTGTCTTGGCCTGCTCATTGGCTGATATTCAGCCCCAAGTCTGCAGCAAATGTCAGTAAAAATCCAACCTTAATTCATGTTGATCATGTTGATACAGCTATAACTAATTTCATGGCTTCGTTGAGGGGACTCACAGGACCAACCAAAAAGTAGTGTTGGATGCAATGTTGTAAAAGCTGAATTTAAGACAAGAGTTTGCCACTAACGTGGCTATATCCCCCGCCCCTGTTGCAGAATTTATGACGTAATTAAATCTAAAGCCTTTTTTAACCGAGGTGGAACTTGTCATTGAAATTGTAAAAAAAAGAAGAGTTTTGAACCTAAGTCCATCTTGTTGCCATTGAAACTTAAAAAATATAAATTTATAAACTTTCTAAATACCCGGTAGCAAAAGGCACCAGTTCAGCATGTACTTGACAGACCTGCAAAGTTTCATGAAAAAATATTGAACGGTTTATGAGTTATTCTCCGGAAACGAAACCCTACCCTCACAGAACCTAAGTCCATCTTGTTGCCATGGAAACGTAAAAAATAAAAATTTCTAAAATGTCTAAATGGCAAAAGGCACCAGTTCAGCATGTACTTGACAGACCTGCAAGGTTTCATGAAAAAATATTGAACGGTTTATGAGTTATGCTCCGGAAACAAACCCTACCCTCACAGTCCATCTTGTTGCCATGGAAACGTAAAAAATAAAAACTTCTAAAATTTCTAAATAGCAAAAGGCACCAGTTCAGCATGTACTTGACAGACCTGCAAAGTTTCATGAAAAGATATTGAATGGTTTCTGAGTTATGCTCCGGAAACGAAACGTGACGGACGGAAATAATGATTTTCTCCTAATTTGCCTGCCAAGGGAGGTTTGCAATCCTAGGTAAAACCCTCAACATGCTCATTTGGAAATGTATTTATCATATTTTCATTCCAGAATCTCTCATCACAATAAGAAATGAAATCTTACCAATGTTTTTTAGAGCCGATGTTTCAGCGAAGAGGGCATCAATGGAGTCGGCATACTCCTGGGCATCCGCCACGCTGACCTTCCTGCCACTGTCAAGGTCGGCCTTGTTTCCAATCAGACACATCACTGAAACAGTCATGGTTTCTCATCTGATTGAGTCAGTATCCGAGAGAAAATAAATCCTAGTGAGTGAGTGAGTGAGTGAGTGAGTGAGTGAGTGAGTGAGTGAGTGAGTGAGTGAGTGAGTGAGTGAGTGAGTGAGTGAGTGAGTGAGTGAGTGAGTGAGTGAGTGAGTGAGTGAGTTGGGTTTAACGCCGCTTTTAACAGTATTCCGGTTGTATCGCGGCGTGTCAGCTTAATGTGGGAGGAAAGCCCGAAGTGATGCAGGTCTCAGACGTTTATCACTTCGGTGAAACCCATGAGCACGGGTATGGTGCTGACAAACCTAGAAACATAATCGGGGCGAACCGGGATTCGAACCCACAATCATAGGTTTCTGGCGTGCCAAAGGGACGCAACTCTGCACAGTGAATCGCGGCGCCTTAGACGACTGGGACACCCGTGCCCCCAAACAAATCATAACATTAGGCTTAAAATATATAAGAGTTGGTTCTCAGGCAATGACTTTTGAAAAATATAGTGCTTGTTCAAGCTAGTATTTAACCAAATAAACAGTTCCATCAACCTTGGATAGGGCCAATCTACATAAACAAGAATACAAACTCCCATTGCCGCAATTATCATACCACGAGATGTGCAGTAAAGGGAAGCAACTGCATGCTATATTGGATCGCATTGTTTAAAGTATTAGGATTTTTATGGTTTTTAAAAAAATGGAAATAAAAACAAAACATGATATTGGCTCCCAAAACAATCCTATCTATGGGCGTGGCCTAAAGGTATCAGCACGGCAGTGCAGCAGTACGAGACAAAGGTTTTCATTGGCTGATGTGCGATTCTTAGCAGCTATACATATACTGTTTCGGCTATTTCTGTTACTCCTATAAAAATATCAATATTATGTACACTGAAATGTTGAATTTGTGAAACATTACCTTTGTTCTTGATATTGTGAGTAATTAAAATAACAATAAACAATCTGTAACCATGGTAACTAGCAATTTATTATTTACCCTGTTCAGTACCATAAACGGTCACTTCTTACTTGTCCAGTGTGTGTATGCTTGAGTTTGCAGAGCTCCAGATAACTTTTTGAGCAATTGAGTTTTTACACTAGGATTTCTATTTTGATTGGGTTATTACATTTTTCATTGGGTAAGCAATATTTTTTCACTCATCTATTTATCACTTTATTGGGTTTTTCCCAAAATTAGTGAGCATTTTAAGATTAAAAAAAATGAAATAATGTTTTAGATGTATATAACTGTTCTAAATATATTGGCTTGGCTCGGAAAGTAATTAGCTCGTAATTGTGTTTTGGAAATTAGCTCCTTTGTACGCATGCTGAAAATGCTTCATCGGGTATTTATGCGGGCTGTTTTTATACATTTGAGTTTTTCATTTAATGCATGCGTTTCTGTACGCAAGTTAATTGAAAGTAATTGGGTTTTGAATATTTTTTCGGGGGGTATTTTACGCAAATACGCAGCTTATCTGTAGCTCTGAGTTTGAGTGTGTGTGTGTCTGTGCTTGTGTCTGCGTTTTGTGTGTCTGTTGTTGTGTGTTGTGCGTGCGTGTGTACATGTGTACGCGATCGTGCGTCATATCAAACACTGTAAGGGGATGGCGGATGCTTGTAACACATAGATTACGATTTGCGACAAAAAAATACAACAGATTCGTTTTTCATTGACCTCTCAAATTTACATAATTCACAGTCCAACTAAATGTGAAACAGCATTGTGATAATTGTTAACAGGCTTCTGGTTGCTAAGACATTGTCTCTTTGCCCTCTCATGGGAATGGTCTAGGTTTTGAAACTTCTTCTTTCTGAGTGGCATCAACTAACTGATTGGGATGGCAGTATTATCCAATTCAACCTGCTGTATCTCAATAAATATTTGTACAGATTTAGGTGCCAGCCCTCGAGATGATTTCTTGGCGTCAACCTACTGCTAAGTGAGACACCTTGTGCTTTGTGACAAAGTCTTTGGTGATAATGGAAGTTTGACGTCTGGTCTTAACCATAAAGTTGAATTCAGAATAAAAAGTGCCGACCCATCTTAGAATTGAAAAAAAACCCTGTAACTCAACCTGCGCATTTGCCACAGTGAAATACTTTTTCTTGTCCCCACAGTGGGCGAAATGTTTTGTTTGGGAGATGATTACCTCTGTCGATTTTTATTGTCTGTTTTACGTTATGTCTGTTTGATAAATTTAATTTTGGTAATGCATTTGTGATTAAGTATGTCCTAAAGTATTAAAATCTGCAAAGTTGCAATGTTGACATTTCTTGTGCTTTAAGCATTCCCCCTGACCAACTTCTAGACCAATCTGTAATTAATTAATAGAAGCGCCCCAACCCCCTTCCCCCCAGATACATGAAAGTCCCGAGACTCCAGCTACTCCTACACAGTCACATGAAAGTATCGAGACTCCAGCTACTCCTACAGTCACATGAAAGTCTCGAGACTCCAGCTACTCCCACACAGTCACATGAAAGTATCGAGACTCCAGCTACTCCTACAGTCACATGAAAGTCCCGAGACTCCAGCTACTCCTACAGTCACATGAAAGTCCCGAGACTCCAGCTACTCCTACAGTCACATGAAAGTCCCGAGACTCCAGCTACTCCTACAGTCACATGAAAGTCCCGAGACTCCAGCTACTCCTACAGTCACATGAAAGTATCGAGACTCCAGCTACTCCTACAGTCACATGAAAGTCCCGAGACTCCAGCTACTCCTACAGTCACATGAAAGTCCCGAGACTCCAGCTACTCCCACACAGTCACATGAAAGTCCTGAGACTCCAGCTACTCCCACACAGTCACATGAAAGTCCCGAGACTCCAGCTACTCCTACAGTCACATGAAAGTCCCGAGACTCCAGCTACTCCCACACAGTCACATGAAAGTCCCGAGACTCCAGCTACTCCTGCAGTCACATGAAAGTCTCGAGACTCCAGCTACTCCCACACAGTCACATGAAAGTCCCGAGACTCCAGCTACTCCTACAGTCACATGAACACACAGGAAGAAAGTTTCAGTGTACCTACCTATAGGTGTGTCTACATTTTTCTTCAGTTCTGAAAAAAACAACACAAGAGAAATTAGACCTTTCAATTGACCATGATGACATTCTACTGTTTTCATCAATACTTAATAATTATTTTCCTTTTAGTTTTCAAATCACGCACACAGCTAATAATGGTCTATGAGCTGCATATTTAATAATAGCTTCAACAAGCTCTGTCTGACCTTTGACCCAGTCCTTGATGTCATAGAAACTGTCGGAGGAGGTGATGTCGTAAACCAACATGGCAGCATTGGCCTTCCGGTAGTACATCGGGGCCTGAAACATTGAATATCCTTGAAGTCCCATTCATACACCTAAACATCTTACACTGAACATCAGTGAAGACACATTCTCACAACTAAACATCTCACACTAAACATCAGATAATTCACATTCTCACATGTATCTGATGAAAGTATTCGCTATCAACCTGAATCTCTCTTGCCCTGATGAAAGTACTCACCACTGACCTGAATCTCTCTTGCCATGCTGAAAGTACTCACCATTGACCTGAATCTCTCTTGCCATGCTGAAAGTACTCATCATTGACCTGAATCTCTCCTGCCCTGCTGAAAGTACTCACCATTGACCTGAATCTCTCTTGCCATGCTGAAAGTACTCACCATCGACCTGAATCTCTCCTGCCCTGATGAAAGTACTCACCATTGACCTGAATCTCTCCTGCCCTGCTGAAAGTACTCACCATTGACCTGAATTTCTCCTGCCCTGCTGAAAGTACTCACCGTTGACCTGAATCTCTCTTGCCATGCTGAAAGTACTTACCATTGACCTAATCTCTCCTGCCCTGCTGAAAGTACTCACCATTGACCTGAATCTCTCTTGCCCTTCTGAAAGTACTCACCATTGACCTGAATCTCTCTTGCCATGCTGAAAGTACTCACCATTGACCTAAATCTCTCTTGCCCTGCTGAAAGTACTCACCATTGACCTAAATCTCTCTTGCCCTGCTGAAAGTACTCACCATTGACCTAAATCTCTCTTGCCCTGCTGTATCCCACACTTGCAGTTTAACTCGGTAGTTGTCCACCGTCCTGCAAGAGACAATGACACAATTCATCCAACTTGTTCAGTCATAGACAACCACCAGCCTTTGAACAAATGCGGGAAAATAACAAGTAATACAGGACTAGTCAAGTGACCACGTACAAGACTCTTCTTACCGTGTACAAGGCTATTCTCTGTGACCACATACAAGGTGAGTCTCTGTGACCATGTACAAGATGGGTCTCTGCGACCACATACGTACAAAACACTGACCACATACAAGGTGAGTCTCTGTGACCATGCACAAGGTGAGTCTCTGTGACCACATACAAGGTGAGTCTCTTTGACCATGTACAAGGTGAGTCTCTGTGACCACATACAAGGTGAGTCTCTGCGACCACATACGTACAAAACACTGACCATATACAAGGTGAGTCTCTGTGACCATGTACAAGGTGAGTCTCTGTGACCACATACAAGGTGAGTCTCTGCGACCACATACGTACAAAACACTGACCACATACAAGGTGAGTCTCTGTGACCATGTACAAGGTGAGTCTCTGTGACCACGTTCAAGACTAGTCTCTGTGACCACATACGTACAAAACACTGACCACAAGACTCTGTGACCATGTACAAGGTGAGTCTCTGTGACCACATACAAGGTGAGTCTCTGTGACCACGTTCAAGACTAGTCTCTGTGACCACATACGTACAAAACACTGACCACATACAAGGTGAGTCTCTGTGACCATGTAGAAGCGTGGTCTCTGCGACTAGGTACAAGACACGTCACTGTGACCATGCTCAAGACTAGTCTTGTGACCACATACGTACAAAACACTGACCATGTAAAAGACTAGTCTCTGTGACCACGCACAAGACCCTGTGACTACGTACAAGACGAGTCTCTGTGACCATGTACGTACAAAACACTGACCATGTAAAAGACTAGTCTCTGTGACCACGTACAAGACCCTGTGACTACATACAAGACGAGTCTCTGTGACCATGTACATACAAAACACTGACCACATAAAAGACTAGTCTCTGTGACCACGCACAAGACCTTGTGACCACGTACAAGACGAGTCTCTGTGACCATGTACGTACAAAACACTGACCACATAAAAGACTAGTCTCTGTGACCACGTACAAGACCCTGTGACTACATACAAGACGAGTCTCTGTGATCATGTACATACAAAACACTGACCACATAAAAGACTAGTCTCTGTGACCATGTACAAGGTGAGTCTCTGTGACCACATACAAGGTGAGTCTCTGTGACCACGTATGTACAAAACACTGACCACATAACAAGACTAGTCTCTGTGACCACGCACAAGACTTGTCTTGTGACCACGTACGTACAAAACACAGACCACGTACAAGACAAGTCTCTGTGACCATGTACGTACAAAACACTGACCACGTACAAGACAAGTCTCTGTGACCATGTACGTACAAAACACAGACCACGTACAAGACAAGTCTCTGTGACCATGTACGTACAAAACACAGACCACGTACAAGACAAGTCTCTGTGACCATGTACGTACAAAACACTGACCACGTAAAAGACTAGTCTCTGTGACCATGTACGTACAAAACACTGACCACGTAAAAGACTAGTCTCTGTGACCATGTACGTACAAAACACTGACCACGTAAAAGACTAGTCTCTGTGACCATGTACGTACAAAACACTGACCACGTAAAAGACTAGTCTCTGTGACCATGTACGTACAAAACACTGACCACGTAAAAGACTAGTCTCTGTGACCATGTACGTACAAAACACTGACCACGTAAAAGACTAGTCTCTGTGACCATGTACGTACAAAACACTGACCACGTAAAAGACTAGTCTCTGTGACCACGTACAAGACCCTGTGACCACGTAACAACACTAGTCTCTGTGACCACGCACAAGACTTGTCTTGTGACCACGTACGTACAAAACACTGACCACGTAAAAGACGAGTCTCTGTGACCACGTACAAGACAAGTCTCTGTGACCACGTGCAAGACTAATCTCTGTGACTACGTGCGTACAAAACACTGACCATGTACAAGACGAGTCTCTATGGCCACGTACAAGACTCTGTGGCCACATACAAGACTCTGTGATCACGTACAAGACGAGTCTCTGTGACCACGTACAAGATGAGTTTCAGTGATGATGTACAAGACAAGCTACATGATACTGCAACCGACGTGAATCGACACTCCAGGGCATGATATGGCGACACCATGGGTCGAACATGGCGGAGGAGGAGCAACAGTGGTTGTTTTGCTAAATGCCCTATGATGAGCAACAAGTCATTATGGAATCAATGTCAAGTCATTATGGAACCCATGTCAAGTGATTATGGAATCCATGTCAAGTCATTATGGAATCCATGTCAAGTGATTATGGAATCCATGTCAAGTCATTAAGGAATCCGTGTCAAGTCATTATGGAATCCATGTCAACTCATTATGGAATCCCTGTCAAGTCATTATGGAATCCATGTCAAGTCATTATGGAATCCATGTCAAGTCATTATGGAACCCATGTCAAGTCATTATGGAATCCATGTCAAGTCATTATGGAATCCATGCCAAGTCATTTTGTAACCCATGTCAAGTCATTATGGAATCCATGTGAAGTCATTATGGAACCCATGTCAAGTCATTATGGAATCCATGTCAAGTCATTATGGAATCCATGTCAAGTCATTTTGTAACCCATGTCAAGTCATTATGGAATCCATGTGAAGTCATTATGGAACCCATGTCAAGTCATTATGGAACCCATGTCAAGTGATTATGGAATCCATGTCAAGTCATTATGGAACCCATGTCAAGTGATTATGGAATCCATGTCAAGTCATTATGGAATCCATGTCAAGTCATTATGGAACCCATGTCAAGTGATTATGGAATCCGTGTCAAGTCATTATGGAATCCATGTCAACTCATTATGGAATCCATGTCAAGTGATTATGGAATCCATGTCAAGTGATTATGGAATCCATGTCAAGTCATTATGGAATCCATGTCAAGTGATTATGGAATCCATGTCAAGTCATTATGGAACCCATGTCAAGTCATTATGGAATCCATGTTCTTAAGGAACTAGGCAGATTGCTTATTCTTGTGCACAGCAACTTACTGAGGCAAGGCTGTCACATGACTGGAAATGTGTGGCACAACCAGTGGCTATAGTTCCTTCTATGTGCCTCCTATTGACCAATCACATTCCACCTCTCATATCACTTGCATTACTTCAAACAAAATGACAACGTGATCGATAATCAAAATCTATACTGCAATAAAACAGCTATTACCTTGCATCAAATCATTTGAGCATCTTGATTAGAAACATGAAAAGATTTGGAAAATATCTGTCAACGGTATATCTGTCATTTGAAGGTACACATGCTTTGCAAAGCCTACAGTTGACGGAAATCTGCACGTTGAGATCCATGTTGTTTACAAACTGGATGCCGAGACATGAGGCCTATTATCAGCGTCTGGGTGTCCCAACGTTTAAAACGAACTCAATCACTTCTCACTGTACCTTCCAGTTACCATGGTTACTTACATCTTGTATGTGAAGAAGGAAGCACCGATTGTGGGACTGACAGCCTTGCTGAACATTCCCCCGACATAGCGGATCACAACACTTGTCTTTCCCACACCTGAAACACACAATAGAATACACTGGAATATCTGTCCAAACAGGGCTCTGACTAATCTGGACCACTTAATTTACTGGACAAAATTGTGGCCTTGAGTCTCAGCCAAATACTTCTGAGTCTTCAAGCCCTGACATATATTTTGGCATTATTATTGTGTGTTTGTTTGTTTGCTGTTTAACGCCGCACTCAGCAATAGCCCAGCTATGTAACGTCAGTCTGTAAATAATCAAGTCTGGACCAGACAATCCAGTGATTGACATACAGGAGCATCAATCCACGTAATTGGGATCGATGACATGTATCAACCAATCCTGTTAGTCCTCTTACAACAAGTAAAGACACCTTCTACTGCAAGCATGGGTTGCTGACGACCTATTCTAAAACGGAGAGGTGAAATGAAGTTTGACATCATGTGAGTATTGGAGAGATTGTTACAAAGATTTTAAAAATAGTTTATGACTGGTAGCCATTTAGTGATGTAGAAGTGTACTCATTGACTTTTCTAGCGGAACAATTCATAGCACCCCCAGTTGTGACAAACTGAAAAACTGATTTAAAATAATGAACAGATCTGGGAATATGGTAATCACAGCTTCAAATACAGGAGGGAAGATCTGAGACAGTGAGAGCTAATTCTTCTGGATTTGGAAGGAAATGATCTTGATGTGTCGATCAGCTGTATTATTTACAGGGGGCGGTCGGGTAGCCTAGTGGTAAAAGCATTTGCTTGTCATGCCAAAGACCCGGGTTCAATACCCGACATGGGTATAATGCGTGAAGCCCATTTCTGGTGTCCCCCGCTGTGATATTGCTGGAATATTGCTAAATGCAGGGTAAAACCATACTCACTCTCTCTCACTATTATTTTACAAAATGATGTCATCTACATCTGTCACACAGAACACAATCTAGTATACACAGATGACACTTTAGCCAACTTCAGTTGTCAGCAGTGAGTATCCGACAGTAAAACAATGCACTGTCAGAGTGGGTCTATTTATAGGTGCTAACCTGCCCCAGGCTCCAGGCTCAGGTAGTATGTGCACTCAATGGCCTCAAAATATGTTAGGGCGTGTCGAATCAGGTAACATCATAAATGGTGTTCAAATTTTCTAAAACAGTTTCCGTTATTACCATCTGCTTGAAAGTTGTATGACAAGGCAGGTGCAAAATGTTTGTCTTGACGTTTGAACACCTCGGAAGTGAAATAGACCAGTTTACACTTCGTCGCCCATTTTCTTACCTTGCGAGCCTAAAACAACCACCTTCGCCTCTAAAGATCGCATGCTCTCCTCTGGAGTTGCCATTGACTAGGTCAAGGTTTTCTGATTAGACTTCACGTGTTAAAATAGGTGTTATCGTGCTTGTTCTTTATCATCAAAACTGTAAACATTGGCCACCGGAAGTTACGGAAGTTGCAGCTGAACTCTGACCTTTGAACTCAATATCGCAGAGAGTAGACTGGTTTTCGTTATACGTTTCGCACAAAGACAGACACCAGTTTAGATTCGAGTGCATTTACACTGGTTCAACTTGTTGGTTCACACTGCAAGCTTAGCGCTTTGTGATTCATTCGTTTCAGTTGACAGAAACCCAGTCAAGATACAACTCTCAGAATGAATTTCAAGCGTTTCTGAATTAACCATATCTGGACCACCTTAAGCCACAATTTCTTAACTTCTCTTATTTAAATCTGCCAACTGTATTCATACAATAACACCTTTAATGCATGAATTGTATTTGTCATAGTTATTTTCGTTTTGTTATTTAAGAGCATCATGAAGATTTTATCGAAATAAAAACATTGTCCCAGAAAATGCTTGGAAAAAAATAATTATGCTTCAGACTTTTGAAGAGAAAAGAAATTGTCTGCAAAAAAATAATACCTAGTTACAAGATGCCTTTGAAAAAATATGATAGTTTTAATTAAAATATATATATGATTTTGCAGCTGATATAAATCTTAGACCTGTAATTGAAGAACAGCCTGGGCGGCATACAGACTCGGTTAAACTCTGTGAATCCTGTTATCTGCAGTCAAACATTTTACCAAGGATACAATAGATTTTCCAAATAGACTTTTTGTATTTCTAAATTATTTTCCGGAAACCAAACCAGGAAATAGCAAACTTGTAATTTGTTATGTGTAAAACCTTCATGCTAATATTCCGCCTGATTTAGACCTTAAAGCCACCTCCTACTGGTTAGGCCAGCATGAAGAAAGGATATCTAAATCATTTGTTTCTGAGTTATTATATTTATACTTCAAAACAATACGTTTTACTTTGATGAAAACCATTACAAAAAGATCAAAGGTACTGCGACAGGTGCGAAAATAAATAAAACTTGCGACATTGTCTTTGTATTTAAGAAAAAAACACATGCAGGGTTTGGAGTTTAACGTATGGTTAAGAGTTTGGAGATTTCTGGATGACGTCATTGTCTCCATTTAACTATACTATCAGCGAATCTATAAAGAGGGCTTTCTCTATACCAACATCAATCACAAAAGGAAACTGCGAGAAACTATTGAAATACAAATCAAGAGGCCAGCCATTCACAGGGACCATTGCCAACATACAAAATACGATTTCTATGTCGTTGGCAATAATATTAAGAAAACCCTTATCATGATCAGGAGGTACCCAGTCTTAAATTTAGCGCAACATTTTGTATTCTTAATTTATCTATTCTTTGTACATGCGTTCCGTCTTTACATGCTTTACTTATGTTTACACTGCTAAATATGTAATAGATGCTGTGGTAAAGAGGAGTGAGTGAGGAATATTGCAGCATTATCACGGCGGGGGGCACCAGAAACGGGCTTCACACATTGTACCCATGTGGAGACTCGAACCCGGGTCTTCGGCGTGACGAGCGAACGTTTTAACCACGAGGCTACCAGACCCCCCATTTTGGTAAAGAATGCAGTCAAGAATTATAGTGAGTGAGTGAGCATGGTTTTACGCCGCTTTTAGCAATATTCTAGCAATATCACGGCGGGGGACACCAGAAATGGGCTTCACACATTGTACCCATGTCGGGAATCGAACCCGGGTATTCAGGGTGTCAAGAATTATATGAGAAACACCATCACAATCAGGGAAATGCATTTGTCTGTAGTATTTTTACTACCCGCCATGGGTACTGGTAATAAACATTTGCTTGGCGCAAGGGGCGGTCGGGTAGCCTAGTGGGTAAAGCGTTCGCTCGTCACGCCGAAGACCTGGGTTCGATTCCCGACATGGGTAAAATGTGTGAAGAACGTTTCTGGTGTCCCCCGCCGTGATATTGCTGGAATATTGCTAATAGCGGCGTTAAACCAAACTCACTCACTCTTAGGCGCATTTCCGTAATTAACGACAAAGAAGATAAATTAATCAGCAAAAAGTCAGAGAAAAGGGGCGATGGTACATATATGGATTTTGTTAGGGAAATAGAGTCTCTGTTGACAGGCAGTGTTTTTAATCGAAGGATGTTGGTAAGGCATTTCATTACAGCTTATTTTATTGGAATATTTCAAGCAGTGTGTGCATGCTGATGTTAGTACTTGGATAACAGAAGGTAGTTTAGTAACAGCAGGCTCCAGCCTTGGCCGATGATTACTCCGTCACCCATGAGACCCGTGAAGACTCCGGGGTAGAATAGGTCTTCAGCATCCCATGCTTGCCGTAAAAGGTGACTATGCTTGTCGTAAAAGGCGACTTACGGGATCGGGTGGTCAGGCTCGCTGACTTGGTTGATGCATGTCATCGATCCCAATTGCGTGGATCCATCCTCATGATATTAATCACTGGAATGTCTGGTCCAGACTCGATTATTTCCAGACCGCCGTCATATATCTGGAATATTGCTGAGTGCGGCGTTAAACAACAAACCAACCAACCAACCAACCGTCACCCATGACGGTCTGGCCAATTCACTAAAACATAATAGCTGTACAGATGTAAGTGATTTTGAAGCAGAACAATGAAAAAAGCCGTATAATAAAGCATTTTATAAAAAAAATGAAAAAGACAATTTGTTTATAACACGATGTGTAGCAAAACCCAGTCAACTTGACATGTTTGTACTCACACCTACTGAGGAATGTACTTTTTAATTACTAAGTGAGTGAAACAGCACTGAAACAGTCATGGTTTCTCATCTGATTGAGTCAATATCTGAGGGAAAATAAATCATAGTGAGTGAGTTGGGTTTTACGCCGCTTTTGACAGTATTCCAGTTATATCACGGCGTGTCAGCTTAATGTGGGAGGAGAGCCCGAAGTTATGCAGGTCTCAGACGTTTATCACTTCGGTGAAACCCATGAGCACGGGTATGGCACTGACAAACCTAGAAACATAATCGGGGCAAACCGGGATTCGAACCCACAATCATAGGTTTCTGGCGTGTCCAGGGGACGCAACTCTGCACAGCGAATCGCGGCGCCTTAGACGACAAGGCCACCTCCAATTACTAAGATGATGTGGACTGGAAACATCACTTCATCATGGTGAGGCGACGGCTAACCATGCACCATGACAATACCCCTGAACGTGGTGGAGCTTTTGTTCCCAAAAGTATTTTTAAAATATTGAAAGGCCAAGTACACAGTAGAATGCATTTCTCCAATCACAAAGATCAGTGTTTGCCTCACATTGGTCCAAATTAGGACACACTCACTTACATTATCACACAATAGAAACAGGTGATACCAGACCGATTAGATTCCCTTTTCAAAACGCATTCATTAGGAAAGAGTAAGTTAGTGTGGTTTTACGCCGCTTTTAGCAATATTCCAGCAATATACACCAGAAATTGGCTTCACACAATGTACCCATGTCAGGAATCGAACCCGGGTCTTCGGTGTGATGATCAAACGCTTTAACCACTAGGCTACCCGACCGCCCCTCATAAGGAAAGAATGTTCCAGACAGGTGCAAGAAATGTTTGAAGGCAATATCATTCAGTCCAGTTCTTCTCAATGGCACTCTCCCTTTGTCAAGGTTAAAAAACGTGATGGCTCTTACTGCTTTGCCGTAGATTATAGACGCCTCAATGCAGTTACCGAACCTATATTTGTACCTCTAGTACCTCTGCTGAATTGTTTTAGGGTGTTTGACTGTGCTAGTGGCATTTGGCAAATACCACTCCATCCAGATTCAAAACACAAGTCGGCTTAATTTGTACCCGATGGTGTTTTTGGATGGAATCTGGTGTTTTTGGATGGAATCGCCTCCGTTTTGGCCTAAAATATCCTCCTATGGCATTTATGCAAATCATTTCAGAGGCAATAAAGAAATGAATTAGCGTTACATTCTAATATACTCATAACGCTACCCCCACCGAACCTGTCCACTTCTGATGGAGGCTAAGTTATTTATTTACACAAAAAACGAGTTGTGATTTTTTGCGATAGTTGTCGAGGTGGCCGTGGTGGTTCTTTCACGTAAGTGACGTAGGTATGAATCTGTTCTGTGCTCCAGTAGTGAAACGTGATCGACCGGATCTGGGAAGGTCCCGTGTTGTCCTGCGTGCCTGGTAACGGTTCCACAATCTTGTAATGGTGCTTGGTGCTATGTGGAAAAACACTCAATTGGGATACGATGGCATGCATCAACCAACTCAGCAAGCCTGACCAATCGATCCTGTTATTCGCCTCTTGTGATTTTAGATGAGACTCTCAATTTTAATCACCAGGCATAATAATAGTGAGTGAGTGAGTGAGTGTGGTTTTACGCCGTTTTTAGCAATATTCCAGCAACATCACAGCGGGAGACACCAGAAATGGGCTTCACACATTGTACCCATGTCGGGAATCGAACCCCGGGTCTTCGGCGTGACGAGCGAACGCTTTAACCACTAGGCTACCCGCCCGCCCCGGCATAATAATAATGATGATGATGATGATTATAATAATGATAATAATAATAGCCATTGCACATCTCAGTTCAATAAACACAAATACCCCTACGAAGTAAACGAGCATGGTGTTATCTGGTTTTTAGCAATATTCATTGCGAGATAACGGCCAGATAACAGAGACGGCCATTATTGACCTTTGTCACCTCACCTTGAACAGCATGCAGTCCGATATTTTCTTTATAGTTTTATCATTTATCACATTCAGCTATAATTCGTTTTTAACTGATGAAAAGAAAACACCCAAGTACCTTATTTTCTAAAAATTAGCAACTTTCGGTATAATTGATTATAAACAAAAACAATCTGAATTGTAACATTTTCGATTGGATGAAAGTTGTACCATCATTGCAAAGGCGGTAAACAAACAACTCCACATGCATCGTGCCCCTGTAATACTATTGCAATCCTTTTTATATATCTAAATTAATTTTCTAGAATTATTTAAACAGATGTATAAATCTTTGTAAAAATATCACATTTTTAGAGAATTGCATATAAACTGTCTGACATTGATATTTTGTTTACCAGCTTGACACGTTTGGGGCGTGGCCTAACTCGCGATTTGTTTAGTTGAACAAAGTCAACACTGAGAACGTGTGACACACCAACTGAGAACCGTGTGATACACCAACTGAGGACCAACTGAGGACCATGTGACACACCAACTGAGGACCGTGTAACACACCAACTGAGGACCGTGTAACACACCAACAGAGGATCGTGTGATACACCAACTGAGGACCAACTGAGGACCGTGTGACACACCAACTGAGGACCGTGTAACACGACAACTGAGGACCGTGTAACACACCAACAGAGGACCGTGTGACACACCAACAGAGGACCGTGTGACACACCACTTGAGGACCGTGTGACACACCAACTGAGGACCGTGTGACACACCAACTGAGGACCGTGTAACACACCAACAGAGGACCGTGTAACACACCAACTGAGGAACGTGTGATACACCAACTGAGGACCGTGTGACACACCAACTGAGGACCGTGTGACACACCAACTGAGGACCAACTGAGGACCGTTTGACACACCAACTGAGGACCGTGTAACACACCAACTGAGGACCGTGTAACACACCAACAGAGGACCGTGTGACACACCAACTGAGGACCGTGTAACACACCAACAGAGGACCGTGTAACACACCAACTGAGGAACGTGTGATACACCAACTGAGGACTGTGTGATACACCAACTGAGGATCGTGTAACACACCAACCGAGGACCGTGTGATACACCAACTGAGGACCGTGTGACACACCAACTGAGGACCGTGTGATTGCCTGTCAGAAACTAACTTATTGATCAGCGACAGTTGATTGCCCCCCTCTGCTTCGCGCCGGGGTATGGATGTGCCAGGTGTAGACTCCATGTGCTCTTGCTGAAGCAATACATTTAAAAAAGCCGATCTGACGTATCGATTCGTCAAGCTGATCCCCAGTGGGTGTGAGGAACAGATCAGTTGCGTGATGGCGATGTATCTGCTCACAGTTTTCTTTATCTGGCTCATCCCGTATTATTACTGCACTGTAGGGGAAGCATGGCATTCAGAGAACATTTTGAGGCCATATATGATGAACTCACAATGTCATTTAGAAAGTGGTAAAATGTAACAAATGTTATATATTTGGGATAACCCTTTCTGAGTAAAGTGTGTTTTTAACTGATGAAAAGAAAACACCCAAGTACCTTATTTTCTAAAAATTAGCAACTTTCGGTATAATTGATTATAAACAAAAACAATCTGAATAGTAACATTTTCGATTGGATGAAAGTTGTACCATCATTGCAAAGGCGGTAAACAAACAACTCCACATGCATCGTGCCCCTGTAATACTATTGCAATCCTTTTTATATATCTAAATTAATTTTCTAGAATTATTTAAACAGATGTATAACCTCACTCACTCACTCACTCACTCACTCACTGACTCACTCACTCACTCACTAACAAATACACTCACACAAACTCACACAAACTCACACACACACTTTCAGACATATATTCAAACAAACACAAATAAACACACATGCAAAAAATAAAATTCACAAACACACACACACACACTCACACATACACTCTCACACTGTCCTATACTGTTCCTGACCCTGCTATGTGCAGATCCTATACAGTTCCTCACCACGTAGTGTGCAGGTCCTATATTGTTCCTCACCCCCTAGTGTGCAGGTCCTATACTGTTCCTCACCCCCTGTGTGAAGGTCCTATACTGTTCCTATCTACCCTGTGTGAAGGTCCTATACTGTTCCTCAGCCCGCTGTGTGAAGGTCCTATACTGTTCCTCACCCCGCTGTGTGAAGGTCCTATACTGTTCCTATCTACCCTGTGTGAAGGTCCTATACTGTTCCTCACCCCCTGTGTGAAGGTCCTATACTGTTCCTATCTACCCTGTGTGAAGGTCCTATACTGTTCCTCACCACCCTGTGTGAAGGTCCTATACTGTTCCTCACCCCGCTGTGTGAAGGTCCTATACTGTTCCTATCTACCCTGTGTGAAGGTCCTATACTGTTCCTCAGCCCGCTGTGTGAAGGTCCTATACTGTTCCTCACCCCGCTGTGTGAAGGTCCTATACTGTTCCTATCTACCCTGTGTGAAGGTCCTATACTGTTCCTCACCACCCTGTGTGAAGGTCCTATACTGTTCCTATCTACCCTGTGTGAAGGTCCTATACTGTTCCTCACCACCCTGTGTGAAGGTCCTATACTGTTCCTCACCCCCCTGTGTGAAGGTCCTATACTGTTCCTATCTACCCTGTGTGAAGGTCCTATACTGTTCCTGACCCTGCTATGTGCAGGTCCTATACAGTTCCTCACCACGTAGTGTGCAGGTCCTATATTGTTCCTCACCCCCTAGTGTGCAGGTCCTATACTGTTCCTCACCCCCTGTGTGAAGGTCCTATACTGTTCCTCACCACCCTGTGTGAAGGTCCTATACTGTTCCTCACCCCCCTGTGTGAAGGTCCTTTACTGTTCCTATCTACCCTGTGTGAAGGTCCTATACTGTTCCTCAGCCCGCTGTGTGAAGGTCCTATACTGTTCCTCACCCCTCTGTGTGAAGGTCCTATACTGTTCCTATCTACCCTGTGTGAAGGTCCTATACTGTTCCTCACCACCCTGTGTGAAGGTCCTATACTGTTCCTCACCACCCTGTGTGAAGGTCCTATACTGTTCCTATCTACCCTGTGTGAAGGTCCTATACTGTTCCTCACCACTCTGTGTGAAGGTCCTATACCGTTCCTCACCCCCCTGTGTGAAGGTCCTATACTGTTCCTCACCACTCTGTGTGAAGGTCCTATACTGTTCCTCACCACCGTGTGTGAAGGTCCTATACTGTTCCTCACCACCCTGTGTGAAGGTCCTATACTGTTCCTCACCACCCTGTGTGAAGGTCCTATACTGTTCCTCACCACCCTGTGTGAAGGTCCTATACTGTTCCTCACCACTCTGTGTGAAGGTCCTATACCGTTCCTCACCACTCTGTGTGAAGGTCCTATACTGTTCCTCACCCCCCTGTGTGAAGGTCCTATACTGTTCCTCACCACTCTGTGTGAAGGTCCTATACTGTTCCTATCTACCCTGTGTGCAGGTCCTATACTGTTCCTCACCACTCTGTCTGAAGGTCCTATACTGTTCCTCACCACAATGTGTGAAGGTCCTATACTGTTCCTCACCACCCTGTGTGAAGGTCCTATACTGTTCCTCACCACTCTGTGTGAAGGTCCTATACTGTTCCTCACCCCCCTGTGTGAAGGTCCTATACTGTTCCTCACCACCCTGTGTGAAGGTCCTATACTGTTCCTCACCCCCGTGTGTGAAGGTCCTATACTTTTCCTCACCACAATGTGTGAAGGTCCTATACTGTTCCTCACCACCTCGTGTGAAGGTCCTATACTGTTCCTCACCACTCTGTGTGAAGGTCCTATACTGTTCCTATCTACCCTGTGTGAAGGTCCTATACTGTTCCTCACCACCCTGTGTGAAGGTCCTATACTGTTCCTCACCACCCTGTGTGAAGGTCCTATACTGTTCCTCACCACCCTGTGTGAAGGTCCTATACTGTTCCTATCTACCCTGTGTGAAGGTCCTATACTGTTCCTCACCACCCTGTGTGAAGGTCCTATACTGTTCCTCACCCCCCTGTGTGAAGGTCCTATACTGTTCCTCACCCCCCGTGTGAAGGTCCTATACTGTTCCTCACCCCGTGTGTGAAGGTCCTTTACTGTTCCTCACCCCCGTATGTGTAGATCCTATACTGTTCCTCACCACCCTGCGTGAAGGTCCTATTCTGTACCTCACCACAATTTCAGTTTCCATACAGATGATCACCACCTTAAGAAATATTTGTTAAAGTTTGCATGCCTCAACATTGAACCCGTTAAACTCGAGATAGCATAAGGCCTGGGTCTGGTTGTACTCTATGGCCTTATGTGAAACAGCTTTGGTGAGAGCTATTGGTGTTCTTGGGAGCACGACATTCTACCACGTCAGGTGCTCCATCTGACACCGTATCCGTGTCCCATACACAGCGTTGCTTCATTCAGTTTCCACTCAGTGTTGAGTGTAACAACGTCATCATGAATATTACCTTCAGCATCTTCCTTATCCTCCTGACAGGTGAGTGAACGCCGCGTTGTTAGTCATCCAGCACATCCCTGGTCTGTGTCAGTCCGTCACATGAAAGGTTGTGCTACGTTTTCGGAATATAGGAGTATCCCCCAGATGGTTTTTTGTTTGTTTTTTTGTTTGTTTGTTTGTTGTTTAACGCCACACTCAGCAATATTATATGACAGCTATATGACAACGGTCTGTAAATAATCGAGTCTTGACCAGACAATCCAGTGATTGACATCATGAGCATCAATCCACGTGATTGGGATACGATGACATGCATCAACCAAGTCAGCGAGCCTGACCACTTTTTCACGGCAAGCATATCGCCTCTTACGGCAAGCATGGGTTGCTGAGGACCTATTCTACCCCGGATCTTAACGTGTCCCTCAACATGGTAGACGAGCTCATCAAACACAACGGTTCAAACAGAAGGATCTTATGTTTGACCAAACTAAACCTCCGGGCAAACGAAAGCATACTCTTATAAAATGAATTTGACCCAAAAATTACAAAGGTTACTCAAACGTCACTAGGCTGAAAACAGTGGCCGAAACATTTCAAAGTTAAGATCCCCGTATGAAATGCATCACCATCGAATAACCTTTGAGTGTATACTTTCTTTTGCCCGGCAGTGTACTGAATTATCTGTTGTATTGTATGGGGTTACTTTCCATGAATATGTGTTCAAATTTAACTGGACTGAACTTATAAGAAGCACTAAATAACGTTAGTTTAAATTATGTGTGAAATGAGCATTTTTTTAGTCGTCTTATTATTAGTCTTTTTGTCTTATTTGGTTAATGATTCTGCCATTTTTTGATTTCACAAATGTAGGAAGTCCGGGTTAGAATAGGTCTTCAGCAACCCATGCTTGCCGTTAAAGGCGACTGTGCTTGTCGTAAGAGGCGACTATGCTTGCGGTAAAAGGCGACTGTGCTTGTCGTAAGAGGCGACTATGCTTGCCGTAAAAGGCGACCGTGCTTGTCGTAAAAGGCGACTGTGCTTGCCGTAAAAGGCGACCGTGCTTGTCGTAAAAGGCGACCGTGCTTGTCGTAAAAGGCGACTGTGCTTGCCGTAAAAGGCGACTATGCTTGTCGTAAAAGGCGACCGTGCTTGTCGTAAAAGGCGACTGTGCTTGCCGTAAAAGGCGACTATGCTTGCCGTAAGAGGCGACTGTGCTTGTCGTAAGTGGCGACTGTGCTTGTCCTAAGAGGCAACTAACGGGATCGGTATCGGAATTGTATGTTGAACATAACTTTGCAAATGGATCGTTTATGCACAGCAAAAGCCATAGAGTATGTGGTCTAACTACAAACGACCATTTTAGGGAAACAATGAAAAGATGTGACTGGTTATGATGTCAGTTTGCTGTTAAACGCAGCACTCAACATTATTCCAGCTATAAGACAGCGGCATGTAAATAATCGAGTCTGGATCAGACAATCCAGTGACTGACATCATGCGCAACGAGCCACCAAGTTGGGATAATTTGACATGCAATCAACGAAGTCAGCGAGTCTGACCACCCGATCCCGTTAGTCGCCTCTTACGACAAGCATTCTTAACATTTACGGCAAGCTTGGGTTGCTGAAGACCTGTTCTATCCCGGATCTTCACGGTTCGCTTTTTAGTGTATTACCTGAGAACAAATTATTCAAGTCAAGGCCACAAGGTCACAATAATGCTGACGTGACTACATCTGAACTCACTCACTAACTCACCCAATGAGTTAATCAAACATCTTGATAAAATAGAACGCCATTTTAAAATCCATCTTCACTCACTCCTACTGATGAAAACAAGTTAAATATTTCTACATTTCCGATATTAAGCATGTGTCAGTTGAAAATAAGTGTGAGTGTTGGCGTCTTGAGTATACAACTGAAAAAAAGTTCCTTTACATTAAAGCTGCCATGACAGATTCAAGTACAGTAAACTACGGTTATAACGAACTCAAAGGGACCACTAAATTTGGTTCGTTTATAACCGTAGTTCGTTATAAGCATATATTCAGCATATATACAACAAATGGCCGGGACTAAAAAATAAGTTTGTTATATCGGTCAGTTCGTTATAAACGTGTGCGTTATAACCGTAGTTGACTGTAATTGAAGTTACACTTTGTATTTACAGCTGTACACAAAACTGTAACTGTAAACTGTAACGGCTGTGGCAACATCCAGCTCGTGGTTTAAAGTACTGTTTCTTTTTTACGGAAAATTGATTTGAAAATACGCACTTTAAATCACTTTGAAAATCGTGAAGACACTAGAATGTTCCAATGAGTAAAGTGAAATAATAAGGCGTATTTAGATCCAGGTGTTGATTAATGTGCTCCAACTAAACTATCATGCCTTTTTTCTGCACACAGTGTACGGAACGTCAGCGGGGAGGCGCAGCAAGCGGTCAGGTGAGTTGACCTTCTGGTGAAAAGTGAATACATTATATATACAGTTATATACTTTAATCAGTCGAGTTGTCTATGAAGTACACAGGTGGGAAGATGGTGGTGGTGTATGTGTATGGGGGTGGGGGTGGGGGTAGGTGGATAGGTGGTGGGGGTGGGGGTAGGTGGGTAGGCTGGTAGGTGATGGTGGTGGTGGTGGTGGTGGGGGGGGGGGGGGGGGGTGTAGGTGGATAGGTCGGTAGGTGGTGGTTGGTGGGGGGGGGGGGGGGGGAGGATAGGTGGATAAGTCGGTTGGTGTTGGGGGTAGGTGGGTAGGCTGGTAGCTGTTGGTTGAGGTAGGTAGGTAAGCGGGTAGATGGTGGTGGGGGTATGCGGGTAGGCGGGTTGGTGGTGGTGAGGGGGGGGGGGGGGGGGGGGTAGACGGATAGGTGGTGGTGGGGGTAGGTGGGTAAATAGGTTGTTGTTGGGGGTGGTGGGGGTTAGGTGGATAGGTCGGTAGGTGGTTGCGGAGGGCGTAGGTTGGTATAGGCTGGTATAGGCTGGTAGGTGGTGGTGGGAGTAGGTGGGTAGGCGTGTAGGTGGTGTTGGTGTTGGTGGTGGGGTGGGGGTGGGGGTGGGTGGGAATGGGATAGGTCGCTAGGTGTGGGTGTTGGGTGGGTAGGCTGGTAGCCGGTGGTGGGGTTAGGTAGGTAGGTGGTTGGGGTAGGTTGGTAGGGGGTAGGGGTAGGTGAGTAGGTGGGTAGGTGGTGGTAGTGGGTGTAGGTGGGTAGGTCGGTAGGTGTTGGTGACAGGGGTGGTTGGGTTGGCGGGTAGGTGGTGGGAGGGGGGGGAGGTATTGGGGGTCGGGGGGTTACCAATGACATATTACCAACATCATGACATCTAAAATTAAACCCTCGGTGGCACTGTGGGTTACAGTGAGTGAGTGAGTGAGTGAGTGAGTGAGTGAGTGAGTGAGTATGGTTTTACACAACTTTTAGCAATATTCCAGCAATATCACTGCGGGGGACACCAGAAATGGGCTTCACACACTGTACCCATGTGGGGAATCGAGTTGGTTACAAAACGTTACACGACATTTGAGGATGCGGGTTCGATTCCCGTTGTCTACAATGAAAAAGTTTTATTTCTTGGCTTCGGTGTTAGAACATTGGACGTTTGAAACACTAAGTCCAAATTCCATCTACATCTCAAATCATCAGGTCTTACCTGAAAAAGGTAAAACATCGAAAAAGTAAGACCTCCCAAGAGGTAATTACGAGATAGAAAGATGCCTACAATACAATAGGCAAAAGTGGCAGTAGGGTTATAATATCTGTTCAGATATGGTTATCAAAGCATATTTAAATGTTTCAGGTACAAAGGTTCTTTGCATGTTGGGTATGGTTTAAATAAGTTAGACCTTTGGAACCCTGGTGTCTAATTTATGAAATGGTCAGTTTCAGTCTCGAGACCAAACCGTTTCAACGTTTGGAAACCAGGACCAGGGCCCACTTGCACAAAGCGATCTTAGCGCTAAGATGATCGTAACTCCCATTCATTAACATAGGCTTAAGATAGTCTTAGCGCTAAGATTGCTTTGTGCAAGTGGGACCAGGTGTTATACCCTGTGCATATTGAACACACAATGCCATTTAGAAAGTGTTCAATTGTAACACAAAATGTTATATTTGGGATACCACTTTCTAAGTAAAGTACAGATTCTAGTACTTTTTGAGGGTTGAGTCCCATCCGGGATTCGAACCCACATTGCCAGAGTGAGGCACATAATCGCATAATAAAATAAATGATACTTTTTTATGAGAAAGTCAGAGATAGTCAAATTATCACTCAATAATTTCCATGATGTCAATCACTGGATTGTCAGGTCCAGACTCGATTATTTACAACCGCCGTCATATAGCTGGAATATTGCTGAGTGCGGCTTTAAACAACAAACAAACAAACACACCTTGCACAATTCCATCTGTGTGTTCCTGCTAGAGAGATATCCCATGTCTGAAGAGCGCCAGTGTCCTCTCAATAACGTCATATATTTCTCTACATCCAGGTCATGGAGTCTTTCGGCCGCAACACATTCATAATGTACTGAATATTATATACATCGCGTTGGAACCCTGGTGTCTAATTTATGAAATGGTCAGTTTCAGTCTCGAGACCAAACCGTTTCAACGTTTGGAAACCAGGACCAGGGCCCACTTGCACAAAGCGATCTTAGCGCTAAGATGATCGTAACTCCCATTCATTAACATAGGCTTAAGATAGTCTTAGCGCTAAGATTGCTTTGTGCAAGTGGGACCAGGTGTTATACCCTGTGCATATTGAACACACAATGCCATTTAGAAAGTGTTCAATTGTAACACAAAATGTTATATTTGGGATACCACTTTCTAAGTAAAGTACAGATTCTAGTACTTTTTGAGGGTTGAGTCCCATCCGGGATTCGAACCCACATTGCCAGAGTGAGGCACATAATCGCATAATAAAATAAATGATACTTTTTTATGAGAAAGTCAGCTTTTAATCAAGAGATAGTCAAATTATCACTCAATAATTTCCATGATGTCAATCACTGGATTGTCAGGTCCAGACTCGATTATTTACAACCGCCGTCATATAGCTGGAATATTGCTGAGTGCGGCTTTAAACAACAAACAAACAAACACACCTTGCACAATTCCATCTGTGTGTTCCTGCTAGAGAGATATCCCATGTCTGAAGAGCGCCAGTGTCCTCTAAATAACGTCATATATTTCTCTACATCCAGGTCATGGAGTCTTTCGGCCGCAACACATTCATAATGTACTGAATATTATATACATCGCGTTGGAACCCTGGTGTCTAATTTATGAAATGGTCAGTTTCAGTCTCGAGACCAAACCGTTTCAACGTTTGGAAACCAGGACCAGGGCCCACTTGCACAAAGCGATCTTAGCGCTAAGATGATCGTAACTCCCATTCATTAACATAGGCTTAAGATAGTCTTAGCGCTAAGATTGCTTTGTGCAAGTGGGACCAGGTGTTATACCCTGTGCATATTGAACACACAATGCCATTTAGAAAGTGTTCAATTGTAACACAAAATGTTATATTTGGGATACCACTTTCTAAGTAAAGTACAGATTCTAGTACTTTTTGAGGGTTGAGTCCCATCCGGGATTCGAACCCACATTGCCAGAGTGAGGCACATAATCGCATAATAAAATAAATGATACTTTTTTATGAGAAAGTCAGCTTTTAATCAAGAGATAGTCAAATTATCACTCAATAATTTCCATGATGTCAATCACTGGATTGTCAGGTCCAGACTCGATTATTTACAACCGCCGTCATATAGCTGGAATATTGCTGAGTGCGGCTTTAAACAACAAACAAACAAACACACCTTGCACAATTCCATCTGTGTGTTCCTGCTAGAGAGATATCCCATGTCTGAAGAGCGCCAGTGTCCTCTCAATAACGTCATATATTTCTCTACATCCAGGTCATGGAGTCTTTCGGCCGCAACACATTCATAATGTACTGAATATTATATACATCGCGTTTTCTGTCAACAGTACAACTATATTGAGGGTAGAAAAATAAATGTTTACGAGTTCTGACTTTTTGAAATCATTCTGAGGCTTTATTAAACATTTATTTCAAGAGTTCAACTGTGGTTCCCTGTCTACATTTCTTGGTATATTTGGTTGTAGCAATTTAGATTTAAATCAAGGGATACACATAAACTGGGGAACGGAACATAGTATACTGTTTTTATGTAATTGAAAATTGAAAAAAATGTTAAATTTGTTGTTAATTTAACCATCCCTCATTCCTGCAACAGTTTGTAAAAAGTAATCTGTGGCAGGGTAATTTTGGTATATTCGTTCAATGGAGACTGGGTATGAAATGCAACCACGTGACCCCTACTACGTGTTTTTGCTCCAACATGAACCCCACTATGTTTGAAATGTAAATTTGATGTAAATTTGTGCCGAGAAAAGCAAGATTCCATCAGCAGTTGTGTATTAGGCAAAAAACAAATTGTGTATTTTTTTTTTATTCAAATTATATATTTTTAAAATTGATAACATGTAGAAGTAATCTTGAGCGATGTTTAAGCGCCATAACAGTTAATGTCTGTATATAACATCATACATGTATAATCATCACCGACCCGAGCTATTTTCAATTTATTAAAAATCAAACGTATAAAGTCAACTGAGATTTCCTTGCTCGTCAGTTTATAATCACTTGCTAAATTCGACTCAAGATGAGGATACCTCAACAGATTTGAGTTAACATGTTCACATGGAAGTAAAACGTAAGTGTAACGTATATACTGTCAAATAGTGGCACTAAGTCTATGTGTCACTCTCTGTCCTTTGATCTGTTCACGCTGCGTACATATGTCGCATTCATTGATTCATAACAACACCTGGATGAGCTGGGGATCAGCTGACTCGTGTGCGGCATCCTGGATTAGATATGTGGACACTTAATATGAAACTTTCTGAAGTAACTGAGGAACGAAGTTGATTTTATCAAATGTCTGATTGTCAATTGGATTTTTGATTTTTTAAAAACTTTTTTTATTGTTGTAGAGTTGTAGAAAAATACAGTATTCCGTCAAATACATATTTCGGATTGCATGGAATGACACAATACTCTCTTTAAAAAATTAAAGGGTTTGAAACAAACATTGTCCTATTTCAAACCAAAACGGTTGCAACACACAATCAGATTCAAACATATCATGTATCAACAGGGAGCTAAGAATAAAATGCTGAGAATAAAGGTGACCATGTTTTGTTAAAGTTATTTTTGTCATCCTTTTTTTTATAGCAATAACTTTCTCGATTGAATATATGTTTGTAAGTAGTTTTAAAATTATATCTAATTTCGGTTTGGTTAAGTTAGCGATATTATCCAAAATATGAACTGTACTGTATGGTTTTAATTTTTAAAATATAGCTTATAGAAATTTAAACGCTGATGGGTATATATCTTTTGGACATCGTATCTTTGAAAAATCAATGAATTTAATTTTTTCGGCACACATTTACATCTATTTAAACATGGTAGGGGTCATGTTGTTGCAAATTCATTTCTTACCAAAGTCTTCATTGAACCAATTTAGTTTTACACAAAATTACTCGGCCACAAATTACTTTTATTTCTTTTGGGAGGAATGAGAGATGGTTAAACAGACATAATTAAATTAAACAACAGTTCTTCTAGATTTCAAGTGCAGGTGCACACCCCTTGTACTTTTTGTATACTGTATTAATTACCTATCCAAACCTTTAAATAGGCTAAATATATAGTTTCTAATACTTCATTTATACGTCAAAACTTGAAAGCTCTATTACTTTTTATGCACGATAAAATAATCACTGAAATATATTTATTCATAAAATGTAATAATGAAAATTCTTTGAAGGAATGGGCATTTTATATAAACCTTTGGCTCATAAATAATATCCAATCCATATACTTATAATTTTTATGCATTAAATAAATACGTTTATAACGAACACGCTTATAACGAACTGACGGATATAACGAACCTATTTTTTTTGTCCCAACTATTTGCTGTCGTTATGCTGTATAAATGCTTATAACCAACTACGGTTATAACGAACTAAAATTAGTGGTCCCTTTGAGTTCGTTTTCACCGTAGTTTACTGTATTCCATTAGTAAATTAAATACAAACTCCCATTTGTCATAATGCTATTTTGAAATTAATAATAATTGACTGAATCATGTATCCCTTGCTTTACCATAATGCTAGAAGCTTGTCATTTTATAAATAAATTTGTAGACTTTTCATTTCTGTCTCAGCATGTCAAAATAACAATAATAAATAAATAAAATTATTAAAAACCTTTTTCGATAATATGTAATAAGGTTTAAGGACAAATGTATCTGCTCATTTCAGAATAATTTGCCTGTAATTACCTCTTGTGTAAGAGTGTAGGACGTTACCCCCACACGGACAACACCCCACACGGACAACACTGACATGTCCCCACGTGGACAATACCCTGCACATAATATTGAAATGTATATAAATAACCAAAAATATTATTTATTTACAATATTTGCAGGGTTGTTTTACATCAGTCTACTAAGTGTTCACATAAGTCATAGCTATATTTATTTGCATTTCTCCTACTCTACTGGGCCACTGTTCGTTACTCAACGTTTCACGATAAAAAGAAGCAAGAATGAATACATGAGGGACCATCTCAGAACTTAAATGTAGGCAGAGTTCCAGATAACTTTTTGAGCAACTGAGTTTTTACTCTAGGGTTTCTATTTTAATTGGGTTATAACATTTTGCATTGCGTAACCAATATTATTTCACTCATCCATTCATCACTCTATTGGGGTTTCCCAAAATTAGTAAACATTTTAAGATAAAAAAATGAAATAATGTTTTAGATGTATATAACTGTTCTAAATATATAGGCTTGACTCAGAAAGTAAATTAGCTCATAATTGTGTTTCGGAAATTAGCTCCGTTGTACGCATGCTGAAAAAGCTTTATTGGGTATATATGCGTTTTTTTTTTTTTATACATTTGAGTTTTTTCTTTAATGCACGCGTTTTTGTACGCAAGATAATTGAAAGTAATTGGGTTTTGAATATTTTTGGGGAGTATTTCACGCAAATACGCAGCTTATCTGTAGCTCTGATATTGTAGGTAATTGTTTCAGACATAAATCCCACCCCACTACTATGAATTTCTCTCCAAAAAAACTTATTTATGAAAACGTTGAATTCCTTGTAATACACCAAAACACGCTGCCACGAAGTCATGGCGATGAAAAAAAAACTATCTCGCGGAGAGATACGGATTTATTTCATGATAACTCCAAACAACATACCGTATTCGACGTAATAAGCGCCCCGCTATAATAAGCGCCCACGGCGATATTTGCAGATATATAGGCTGGTGAAGAATCCAAATTAGCACCCCTTCCGATTGATCAATGTACACAAGACTTATTTAAACGCGTATAATACACACTCGTGTGTTATATGCACCCTTAATTATGGGCAATTAAATTCTGGGAAAATATATCTGTCGTACATAAACATTTCAGGCTGTCACCATAAAACACGAAATTTATCTTTCAACTCTGTTTTTTTCACCAAAATAATATTCTAATAAGAGCCCCCAATTTCTAATTTTGAGAGCGCACTGGGCGCTTATTACGTCGAATACGGTATGCCTGGCGAATCTTATTGCGTTTTAGTTCCCATCACCATGGGGTCCGAGTTGACTGCTTTTTTCTGTCAGCTTCCCAGATGGCGTTAACGATCACGTGATAAAATAGGCGTTTTCGCTCAGTTTAGTTCTTTATGAAACATTGAGAAATCAGGTAAATTGATTTTGGAATTCAGATTTTTCTCCGACATCGGACTTTTGAACTGGTCCCTAACATGTGCCTGATGGTATGATATCTATGACATTTGTTCTAAAATTGGGACACTTGGCATCTGAGACACGTCGAATCTCAGACACCTGGCATCTGACACCTGGCATCTCAGACACCTGGCGTATCAGGCACCTGGCATCTGACACCTGGAATCTCAAACATTTGACATCTGACCCCTGACATCTCAGACACCTGCCATCTCAGAAACCTCGTATATCAGACACCTGACATATCAGACACCTGACATATCAGACACCTGACATCTCAGAAACCTTGTATATCAGACACCTGACATATCAGACACCTTACATCTCAGAAACCTCGTATATCAGACACCTGGCATCTCAGACACCTGGCATCTCAGACACCTTGAACCTCAGACACCTGGTATCTCAGAAATATCGTATATCAGACACCTGGCATCACAGACACCTGGCATCTCAGACACCTGGCATCAAAGACACCTGGCATCACAGACACCTGGTACCGCAGACACCTGGCATCTCAGACACCTGGTATATCAGACACCTTGTCCCTCAGACATCACAGACATCTGACATCTCTGACACCTGGCACCTCACACATCTGGCACCTCAGACATCTGTCATCAAAGACACCTTGAACCTCAGGAACCTGGCATCTCAGACACCCGGCACCCCAGACACCTCGCACCTCGGATACGTCGCTTCTCAGACATCTGGCATCTTAGACACCTGGAATCTCAGACACATCGCATCTCAGATATCTGTCATCACAGACACCTGGCATCAATGACACCCGGCAAGTCAGAAACCTGGCATCTCAGACACCTTGAACCTCAGACACCTGGCATCTGAGACACCTGGCATATCAGAAATCTGGCATCTCAGACACCTTGCACCTCAGACATCTGAAATCACAGACACATGGCTCCTCAGACAGCTTGCACATCAGACACCTGGCATCTTAAACACCTCGCACCTCAGATACGTCACACCTCAGACACCTGACATCTCCGACACCTTGCATCTCAAACACGTCGCATCTTAGTCACGTCGCATCTTAGACACGTCGCACCTCAGACACCTGGCATCCCAGACACCTGGCATCTCGGACACCTGGCATCTCAGACACCTAGAATGAGAGATACGTCACACGTCAGACACGTCGCATCTCAGTCACGTCGCATCTCAGTCACGTCGCATCTCAGTCACGTCGCATCTCAGACATGTCGCATCTCAGACACGTCGCATCTCAGTCACGTCGCATCTCAGTCACGTCGCATCTCAATCTCGTCGCATCTCAGTCACGTCGCATCTCAGTCACGTCGCATCTCAGTCTCGTCGCATCTCAGACACGTCGCATCTCAGTCACGTCGCATCTCAGTCACGTCGCATCTCAGTCTCGTCGCATCTCAGTCACGTCGCATCTCAGTCTCGTCGCATCTCAGTCACGTCGCATCTCAGTCACGTCGCATCTCAGTCACGTCGCATCTCAGTCACGTCGCATCTCAGACACGTCGCATCTCAGTCTCGTCGCATCTCAGTCACGTCGCATCTCAGTCACGTCGCATCTTAGTCACATCGCATCTCAGTCTCGTCGCATCTCAGACACGTCGCATCTCAGACACCTCGCATCACAGTCACGTCGCATCTCAGTCACATCGCATCTCAGTCACATCGCATCTCAGTCTCGTCGCATCACAGTCTCGTCGCATCTCAGTCTCGTCGCATCTCAGTCACGTCGCATCTCAGACACGTCGCATCTCAGTCACGTCGCATCTCAGATATCTGTCATCACAGACACCTGGCATCAATGACACCCGGCAAGTCAGAAACCTGGCATCTCAGACACCTTGAACCTCAGACACCTGGCATCTGAGACACCTGGCATATCAGAAATCTGGCATCTCAGACACCTTGCACCTCAGACATCTGAAATCACAGACACATGGCTCCTCAGACAGCTTGCACATCAGACACCTGGCATCTTAAACACCTCGCACCTCAGATACGTCACACCTCAGACACCTGACATCTCCGACACCTTGCATCTCAAACACGTCGCATCTTAGTCACGTCGCATCTTAGACACGTCGCACCTCAGACACCTGGCATCCCAGACACCTGGCATCTCGGACACCTGGCATCTCAGACACCTAGAATGAGAGATACGTCACACGTCAGACACGTCGCATCTCAGTCACGTCGCATCTCAGTCACGTCGCATCTCAGTCACGTCGCATCTCAGACATGTCGCATCTCAGACACGTCGCATCTCAGTCACGTCGCATCTCAGTCACGTCGCATCTCAATCTCGTCGCATCTCAGTCACGTCGCATCTCAGTCACGTCGCATCTCAGTCTCGTCGCATCTCAGACACGTCGCATCTCAGTCACGTCGCATCTCAGTCACGTCGCATCTCAGTCTCGTCGCATCTCAGTCACGTCGCATCTCAGTCTCGTCGCATCTCAGTCACGTCGCATCTCAGTCACGTCGCATCTCAGTCACGTCGCATCTCAGTCACGTCGCATCTCAGACACGTCGCATCTCAGTCTCGTCGCATCTCAGTCACGTCGCATCTCAGTCACGTCGCATCTTAGTCACATCGCATCTCAGTCTCGTCGCATCTCAGACACGTCGCATCTCAGACACCTCGCATCACAGTCACGTCGCATCTCAGTCACATCGCATCTCAGTCACATCGCATCTCAGTCTCGTCGCATCACAGTCTCGTCGCATCTCAGTCTCGTCGCATCTCAGTCACGTCGCATCTCAGACACGTCGCATCTCAGTCACGTCGCATCTCAGTCACATCGCATCTCAGTCTCGTCGCTTCTCAGACACGTCGCATCTCAGTCACGTCGCATCTCAGTCACGTCGCATCTGAGTCTCGTCGCATCTCAGTCACGTCGCATCTCAGTCACGTCGCATCTCAGTCACGTCGCATCTCAGTCACGTCGCATCTCAGTCACGTCGCATCTCAATCTCGTCGCATCTCAGACACGTCGCATCTCAGACACGTCGCATCTCAGACACGTCGCATCTCAGTCACATCGCATCTCAGTCACGTCGCATCTCAGTCACGTCGCATCTCAGACACGTCGCATCTCAGTCACGTCGCATCTCAGACACGTCGCATCTCAGTCACCTCGCATCTCAGTCACGTCGCATCTCAATCTCGTCGCATCTCAGACACGTCGCATCTCAGACACGTCGCATCTCAGACACGTCGCATCTCAGTCACGTCGCATCTCAGACACGTCGCATCTCAGACACGTCGCATCTCAGACACGTCGCATCTCGGACACCTGATATCTCAGACACCTGACATCTCAGACACCTCGCATCACAGACACCTCGCATCTCAGACACCTGGTACCTCAGACACCTGACATCTCAGACACGTCGCAACTTAGTCACGTCGCATCTCAGACACCTCGCATCTCAGTCACGTGGCACCTAAGACACGTCGCATTTCAGATACATCGCCTCTCAGACAAATGGCATCTCAGACACCTCCGATCTCAGACACGTCGCATCTCAGACACCTCGCATCTCAGACATCTAAAAGCAATTATAACAATGGCAAAAAATAACAAATACTCATCTCGCATCAACGATTTATATAAAACCTGTCAACAAAGGACAGTACATCAATAAGTATGGTATCACGTGTATCGTCATGAAAGATATATATAGTGTCATGAGATATAAAATGCTATGGTAGATGCATTGTATCATCATACGTGTACAGTGTCACCGGATATACAATAAACTGGAGTACCAGTTTTAATTCGTTATAACCGTAGTTCGTTATAAGCATATATACAACATATACAGCAAATGGCCGGGACCAAAAATATGTTTCGTTATATCCGTCAGTTCGTTATAATCATGTTCGTTATAAACATAGTGTACTGTATGTGTTTTATCATGGGGTATATAAAGTGACATGACAAAATCATAAAATAGATTGTTCTCATGGTATACACAAGAAGTCTATCGTTGAGTAACCATGCTGATGTTGTTTATCCAAAATATGTCGCTCCTTCTTTAAGAGAAGGTGACCCAGTCATTTAAGGCGTCGCGATTCGCTGTGCAGAGTTGCGTCCCTTGGGCACGCCAGAAACCAATGATTGTGGGTTCGAATCCCGGTTCGCCCCGATTATGTTTCTTGATTTGCCAGCACCATACCCGTGCTCGTGGGTTTCACCGAAGTGGTAAACGTGTGTGACCTGCATCACTTCGGGCTTTCCTCCCACATTAAGCTGACACACCGTGATATAACTGGAATACTGTTAAAAGCGGCGTTAAACCCAACTTACTCACTCACTCAGTCACTCTTTCAGAGAAAATAAAGGTTTGCAAGGAAGCGCGAAGCACAGATGTTTAAAAAACTGAATACAAATTGAATTAAAATTCAGGAAACTACAAATGTGAGCATATTGTCCTGCTTGGGATACCTTAATGATTTAGTAATGACGTCATATCTACAGAGTCACATTGCGTCCGAGCCACTGACCATAACGGAGACGGAGTCCTCTCGCAATCGGACGACGCTGACTGCACGCTGTACTACGAGTGTTATGAGACCTACCACGTGGTCAAAAGGTGCCCCTGTCCCAAGGTTTGGCAACAGTCCACGGAGTCCTGCATTGACTACTCGTGCATGCCTGGTGAGTTGTGGATAGTGTTTTGTATGTTGTTTATCGCCGCACTCTCTCTGCAATATTCCAGCTCCTTGAGGGCGGTCTGTAAGTGGGGACGGGGGAAGTGCGGGTGTGCGGGTGTGCGGGTGTGCGGGGGTGGGTATTACATTGTTTTTTATTAATTATGTCTCGTCACTGTTGTGTTATTTAAACTAATGAATTCGTTGATATTGTTTGACCGTATTTTTGTCAGTGTTTTATATATCATTAGGTCAATGCACGTATGTGTTAAACATGGGAATATTAATTTTTATATTTGGTTCCATAATAAAATAGGCTCATAATAATTGTATTTTGGAAAATTAAAAACAAACTATATTATGGGCGTAATATATGACGTAGGGGCACATATGATTTTTATGAACCCCGATATGTTTTCCCTCGTAGGTAATAAAAAGAATTCTAATGACACCCGTGCCTAAATTCGAGTATTTCACTCGCTCTCGCTCGCGAAATACCGACACTCGTGTCGTAAACAAAGTATGACTTGAAAGCTCATACAATATCCTCTATTTATTACCTGCGAGGGCAAACATATCGGGGCTCATAAAAATCATATGTGCCCTCTGGTCAAATCTCGTCACGAGATAACAATGTATTGTTTCCGTCATCCGGACGGCATTGGTGACGTCATTCGAATCTTATTGTGACGTGAGGTCGGAATGACGTCACACCAGAAACGACGTCATAGCTGAAGTCATTCGACACATTGTGGTTCCACTGCTGTTTCGACTTACTGTCCTCATAGGTAAACACTGAAATTCGAATCTGTATGTAGATATCTTCAGGTAATAAATCGAACATTATATTCGTGTTCATGCCATCCTATGTTTACGACACGCGTGCCTAAATTCCGGTATTTCCCTCGCTCTCGGCTGGAATTTAGACACTCGTGTAGTAAACATAGTATGACATGAGCAGAAGTATAATATCACCTATGTAACGTGTCATCTCTTAATGATACATTCGATACATGTGTCTGGGGATGATATTGTTCAAGGGTTGTGTAAAAAGATGTAGGGTCATAGTTAATTAATGATGTGTTTAATTAAAAGTTATCTGTTTATCAGATTAAGCTGAAAAAATATCTCGCCTCCTAACCAGATCCCCCCCCCCCCCCCCCCCCCCCCCCTTTCCCCTAGGTAATCAAACGGACATTTCCTTATATCTTTGTTGTATTTCTTACAGAATCTTCCAATATCCCCTGCACTATCGCTGTGACTGGGTTCGACCTCGCGCTGTACGACACGAGCGGAGGGCATCTGCTGAACGTCGAGCCTCAGGTCTCAGCAACAGTGTTTGATCCGTTCATGGATCGACTTGTATTTGCCGGCGAGTCAACCGTGAAAGATAGTAACTCAAACGGAACAGAGGTGGATCTGATAGCCGACCTAGGTAGGGGCATGATGTTGTATAGCCGACCTAGGTAGGGGGGAGGTGTTGTATAGCCGACCTAGGTAGGGGCATGATCTTGTATAGCCGAACTAGGTAAGGGCGTGATGTGTATAGCCGACCTAGGTAGAGGGGAGATGTTGTATAGCCGACCTAGGTAGGGGCGTGATGTTGTATAGCCGAACTAGGTAGGGACATGATGTTGTATAGCCGACCTAGGTAGGGGCATGATGTTGTATAGCCGACCTAGGTAGGGGCGTGATGTTGTATAGCCGACCTAGGTAGGGGCGTGATGTTATATAGCCGACCTAGGTAGGGGCATGATCTTGTATAGCCGACCCAGGTAGGGGCGTGATCTTGTATGGCCGACCTAGGTAGGGGCTTGATGTTGAATAGCCGACCTAGGTAGGGGCGTGATCTTGTATGGCCGACCTAGGTAGGGGCTTGATGTTGAATAGCCGACCTAGGTAGGGGCATGATGTTGTATAGCCGACCTAGGTAGGGCGTGATGTTGTATAGCCGACCTAGGTAGGGGCGTGATGTTGTATAGCCGACCCAGGTAGGGGCGTGATCTTGTATAGCCGACCTAGGTAGGGGCGTGATGTTGTATAGCCGACCTAGGTAGGGGCGAGATGTTGTATAGCCGACCTAGGTAGAGGGGAGGTGTTGTATAGCCGACCTAGGTAGGGGCGTGATGTTATATAGCCGACCTAGGTAGGGGCGTGATGTTGTAAAGCCGACCTAGGTAGGGGCGTGATGTTGTATAGCCGACCTAGGTAGGGGCATGATCTTGTATAGCCGACCTAGGTAGGGGCGTGATCTTGTATAGCCGACCTAGGTAGGGGCGTGATGTTGTATAGCCGACCTAGGTAGGGGCATGATGTTGTATAGCCGACCTAGGTAGGGGCGTGATGTTGTATAGCCGACCTAGGTAGGGGCGTGATCTTGTATAGCCGACCTAGGTAGGGGCGTGATGTTGTATAGCCGACCTAGGTAGGGGCATGATCTTGTATAGCCGACCTAGGTAGAGGGGAGATGTTGTATAGCCGACCTAGGTAGGGGGTAGCCGATCTATGTAGGGGGTAGATGTTGTACAGCCGATCTAAGTGGGGGTAGCCGATCTAAGTAGGGGGTAGATGTTGTATAGCCGATCTAAGTAGGGGGTAGATGTTGTATAGCCGATCTAAGTAGGGGGTAGATGTTGTATAGCCGATCTAAGTAGGGGGTAGCCGATCTAAGTAGGGGGTAGATGTTGTATAGCCGATCTAAGTAGGGGGTAGATGTTTTACAGCCGAACTATGTAGGGGGCAGATGTTGTATAGCCGATCTAAGTAGGGGGTAGATGTTGTATAGCCGATCTATGTAGGGGGTAGATGTTGTATAGCCGATCTAAGTAGGGGGTAGCCGATCTATGTAGGGAGTAGATGTTGTATAGCCGATCTATGTAGGCGGTAGATGTTGTATAGCCGATCTAAGTAGGGGGTAGCCGATCTAAGTAGGCGGTAGAGGTTGTATAGCCGATCTAAGTAGGGGGTAGATGCTGTACAGCCGATCTATGTAGGGGGCAGATGTTGTACAGCCGATCTATGTAGGGGGTAGGTGTTGTATAGCCGATCTAAGTAGGGGGTAGCCGATCTATGTAGGGAGTAGATGTTGTATAGCCGATCTATGTAGGGAGTAGATGTTGTATAGCCGATCTATGTAGGGGGTAGATGTTGTATAGCCGATCTAAGTAGGGGGTAGATGTTGTATAGCCGATCTATGTAGGGGGTAGATGTTGTATAGCCGATCTAAGTAGGGGGTAGACGATCTAAGTAGGGGTAGATGTTGTATAGCCGATCTAAGTAGGGGGTAGACGATCTAAGTAGGGGTAGATGTTGTATAGCCGATCTATGTAGGGAGTAGATGTTGTATAGCCGATCTATGTAGGGGGTAGATGTTGTATAGCCGATCTAAGTAGGGGGTAGCCGATCTAAGTAGGGGGTAGAGGTTGTAGAGCCGATCTATGTAGGGGGTAGATGTTGTATAGCCGATCTATGTAGGGTCGTGGTGTTGTACAGCCCAACTATTTCTTTTTACTAATTGTTCTATTCAGTTAGATCCAATAGGGTAATTAATTGCGCTGTACATAAAAATATATAAAAAACATATAAGAAACCTAATCATTTACAAGGACATCACTTGGCAAATATTTGGTTTGTAGTTGTCACCTCGTATTTTGATTGGTCTTTGAAGATATAGGATAATTTCTCCAGCGATATGATGAGGGTAACGCTATTATCATGTTCAGAAGGCCGAGGAGGGCGGTTGAAAAGACCGAGGGCTTCTGCAAAGAATAATGCCCTGAAAAATAGCGGTACCGTTATTATAGCTAAAATGGATGGAATTTGTTACCAAATAAAATGAACCAACAATATCGGTTTTGAAACATTTACTGCAATCAACACGAATGTCAGTGACCCACTTTTACAAATATAGAAACGTCATAAAACAAACCAGATGGCGTCACTATCGAACGAGACGTCACCTATCCCTCTCCTATGACGTCACCTAGCAACGGGCGTGATAATGGCCCATCGTCAAGCAATATGAGGGCATTATCAAGTTACAGTGGCCTGCTCATTTCTGATAACATGCGGGCGGTTTAATGGTAATTCTATCCATTTTAGCTTTTATGACTCTTACAATCGACCTTTGATCAAGATCTACCATTAAAGCATTGTTATTCAACACTGATTGCTTAATGTCCAGGTATTGATGTCGACTATATGGCGATGGGCGAGGACCTATTTCTTGTGTCTGGCAATAAAGTGTATCAGCTGGATGGAGTGAATGCAACCACCAAGTTGCTAGTTACTGCAACCGCCCCCATCCGTGATATACGTTACAATCCAAACGACAAGTAAGTCCACTGAGAGTGAGTGAGTAAGTTTGTTTGTTTGTGTGTTTGTTTGTTTGTTTGTTTGTTTGTTCAACGCCAACCTCAGCAATACACCAGGGGTGCGTTGCAAAGCGCCAATCACTTGCAAGCGATGTACAGCGATTCGCCTTACAACAGTGCGCTAACTTTCAGACGCTTGCAAGCGAAGCAATTGCTGGCTGAGGTCGCTTCGTTCTCAAACCAATATGGCGGCTTACTTTGACAGCGGAACAAGAAATTCTTGATTCAAAGGCAGCTAACAGCCAATCATCCTCAGCCTGCTCTACATCTTCAAAGTAGTCATAAATTCCATCAGTTCGTCATCGAGGCTCTTCCATTACGTTCTTCATTCCGTCAAGGCAACCAAGCGCTAGTTGCGCCGCCATTTTGGAACAGTGCGCAAACGCTTCGAACTGCTGCAGACACCGGGATGAGCGATTAATTTGCTTTCTCTTAGCGGTTCGTGGCTTGCAACGCGCCCCAGCTGTGTGACTGCGGTCTTTTAATAATCGAGCCTGGGCCTGACAATCCAGTGATTCACATCATGAGCAACGGCATATGCAAATGGGATACGATGACATGCATCAACCAAGTCACCTAGTCTGGCAAACCGATCCCGTTTGTCGGCTCTTACAAGAATGGGTTTCTGAAGACCATTTCTAACCCAGATCTTCAAGTGAGTGAGTGAGTGAGTTTGGTTTTACGCCGCCTTTAGCAACATTCCAGCAATATCACGGCGGGTGACACCAGAAATGGGCTTCACACATTGTACCCATATCGGGAATCGAACCCGGGTCTTCGGCGTGACGAGCGAACGCTTTAACCACTAGGCTACCCGACCGCCCCCAACATCTTCAAGGCTTAGGGGGGTAAGGTGAGGTGAGGTGAGCCGACCAGTCCTTGTTTAAGCCCGTAAATGCCGAGCGCCAGACAGGGTAACAACAAGTACCATCTTTTAACGTCATTTTGTATGACGCGGTCGGGGATCGAACCCCGGACCTTCCGCTCTCCGGGCGGACGCTCCACCATTAGACCACGGAGGCGTTCTAGGGGGGTAAGTGAATGAGTTAGGTGTACTCCTCTCTTTCCTCAACCATAGCAGCCTGTCAGCTTTATGTGAGAGGAAAACGTGAAGTGATGCTCGTGCGTTTCACCAAGGTATTATATACCATATATACGATATGAGGATGGTTTATGTGGTATAAATCACGTTGATGAAACCCACGAGCATCGTGCTGATTGACCAAATTGAAGGATTTTGGTAAATCAGAAGCCACAATCAGCGGATCCAAGCACGGGTAAGGGAAGCAACTGAGGAGATCGTGTTAAGGCTCTTGAGACTACTGGGCCACCCAGCCCCCGGTCAGAATAGTGGTTGATATTATGAACAACGTCCCACGCAGTCGGGACATGAACCATTTTCTCGCCTCGCACGACAAGCATATGTTACTGTCGACATATTCTAGCGTTGAATTTCCACTTGGTATATTACAGTCAATGCGTAAAATATTTTCCCGTCAGATTGACTAAATGTTATTAAAGTTCAATGGGCTAAAAGTATAGCAATAGACTAAATATGCCGGATTAGAAGACATACAAGTAAAAAAGAATACACTGACTTCCTTTTTATTTTAATCCTGTCATTTTCCGTCACTGGTTGATGAAAAAGAGAAAATAAAGTTTGAAATTCGTTATAATACTATCACAAAGGGACAAATAATTGTTGACGGACTGAAATATTTAGGCGTTATGAAAACTGCCTTAGTGAAAATTTCAGTCATTGCACACATTGACGGAGTTTACACATTGATTGATAAAGTACTAATACAGTACTGATACAGTGCTGACACAGTGCTGATACAGTGCTGATACAGTACTGATACAGTACTAATACAGTACTAATACAGTACTGATACAGTACTGATACAGTGCTGACAGTGCTGATACAGTGCTGATACAGTGCTGATACAGTGCTGATACAGTACTAATACAGTACTGATACAGTACTGATACAGTACTGATAAAGTGCTGATACAGTCCTGATACAGTACTGATACAGTACTGATACAGTGCTGATACAGTGCTGATACAGTGCTGATACAGTACTGATACAGTGCTGCCCTGTCTGATGCAGTGCTGATACAGTGCTGATACAATGCTGATACAGTGCTGATACAGTGCTGATAAAGTGCTGATAAAGTGCTGATACAGTGCTGATACAGTACTGATACAGTGCTGCCCTGTCTGATGCAGTGTTGATACAGTACTGATACAGTGCTGATACAATGCTGATACAGTGTTGATACAGTGCTGATACAGTGTTGATACAGTGCTGATACAGTGCTGCCCTGTCTTATGCAGTGCTGATACAGTACTGATACAATGCTGATACAGTGTTGATACAGTGTTGATACAGTGCTGATACAGTGTTGATACAGTGCTGATACAGTGCTGATACAGTGCTGATACAGTGTTGATACAGTGCTGATACAGTGCTGATACAGTGCTGATACAGTGTTGATACAGTGCTGATACAGTGTTGATACAGTGCTGATACAGTGTTGATACAGTGCTGATACAGTGCTGATACAGTGCTGATACAGTGCTGATACAGTGTTGATACAGTGCTGATACAGTGCTGATACAGTACTGATAAAGTGCTGATAAAGTGCTGATACAGTGCTGATACAGTACTGATACAGTGCTGCCCTGTCTGATGCAGTGTTGATACAGTACTGATACAGTGCTGATACAATGCTGATACAGTGTTGATACAGTGCTGATACAGTGTTGATACAGTGCTGATACAGTGCTGATACAGTGCTGCCCTGTCTGATACAGTACTGATACAATGCTGATACAGTGTTGATACAGTGCTGATACAGTGTTGATACAGTGCTGATACAGTGCTGCCCTGTCTTATGCAGTGCTGATACAGTACTGATACAATGCTGATACAGTGTTGATACAGTGCTGATACAGTGTTGATACAGTGCTGATACAGTGCTGATACAGTGCTGATACAGTGCTGATACAGTGTTGATACAGTGCTGATACAGTGCTGATACAGTACTGATAAAGTGCTGATAAAGTGCTGATACAGTGCTGATACAGTACTGATACAGTGCTGATACAGTGTTGATACAGTGCTGATACAGTGTTGATACAGTGCTGATACAGTGCTGATACAGTGCTGATACAGTACTGATACAGTACTGATACAGTGCTGATACAGTGTTGATGCAGTGCTGATACAGTGCTGATACAGTACTGATACAGTGCTGATACAGTGTTGATACAGTGCTGATACAGTGCTGATACAGTACTGATACAGTACTGATACAGTGCTGCCCTGTCTGATACAGTGCTGATTCAGTGTTGATACAGTGCTGATACAGTGCATCCTTGTCTGATGCAGTACTGATACAGTACTGATACAGTGCTGATACAGTGCTGATACAGTGCTGATACAGTGCTGCCCTGTCTGATGCAGTACTGATACAGTGCTGCCTTGTCTGATGCAGTACTGATACAGTGCTGCCCTGTCTGATACAGTGTTGATACAGTGCTGATACAGCGCTGATACAGTGCTGCCTTGTCTGATGCAGTACTGATACAGTACTGATACAGTGCTGATACAGTGCTGATACAGTACTGATACAGTGCTGCCCTGTCTGATGCAGTACTGATACAGTGCTGCCTTGTCTGATGCAGTACTGATACAGTGCTGCCCTGTCTGATACAGTGTTGATACAGTGCTGATACAGTGCCGATACAGTGCTGCCCTGTCTGATACAGTGTTGATACAGTGCTGATACAATGCTGATACAGTGCTGATACAGTGCTGATACAGTGCTGCCTTGTCTGATGCAGTACTGATACAGTACTGATACAGTGCTGATACAGTGCTGACACAGTGCTGCCCTGTCTGATGCAGTTAACCTCTACTTTTGCAGACAGCTGTACTACCTGGTAGGCAATGGCGAGGATGCCGTGTACAGCTTCAACCCAAGTGATGACCCGATAACTGTGTCCAGCATCGAAGTTAACGGGCCACCCGACCACCTCGCCTTAAACGTTAATGGTGAGTGAGTGGGTAGCGTGTTAACGCAGCCGCTTTGAACCGAATTTAAATCATATCAAGGTCTGCGATGGCGGTCTCAGATCATTTGAGGAGAAGAGAAACAAACGGATTTTGAGCTGGCAATAATCTGGAGTGAGGGAGTGACTGAGAGAGCTGGGTTTAACAGTATTCCGTAGCAACCTGATTTGGGAGCAAAGCCCCAAGTGGTGCTGATCTTTGACGTTTCCCATTTCGTCGAAACCCCTGAGTATGGTGCTGACAGACCTAGAAACAGAATCAGAGGCGAACACAGTCATAGGTTTCTGACGCCTTAGATGACTCGGCCCTCCAGATTTTTAATCAATGTCATAGCTATTCACTGGACAGACGTTTCTCCTGACAAAAAAAAACTAGCAAAGGAATGGCCTATTCTTTTCGTCCCCTGCAAACCCCAAGCTTTCCAAGGACACCTTTTGGGTTGCATTTTATAGCAGCTTCATTCATTACCTTCTGACAGAGAGAGAAATATAATTGGGGTTGTATTGAAATAAAAAAATGTACAATTGCGGAAATATTGTTTTGATAATTATAGAATGTGTTTACCTGGGATTTCGTATGGAGCCTACATACTTTTAGTCGGGTACAGGTAAAACTATTCCAAAAATGTCAATTTTGTGGCAGAAAATTTGTTTTTCCAACTCAATGAAGCAACATTATTTTAAAAATCTAGGCACATTTTAAAATCCAACAGTACTTGATTCTAATCCTCCACAGTTAATGCATGGTTATATCATGGCACATATTCTTATGAGCAAACAACAAAACATATAACTTCATCATTTAATGACAAAAAATCAAAACTTATTGATTGTTAGTTGGCTTACAAACATATTTTTTCCATCAACATTTCTTTTCAAGCAACACAGTCATATTGTAGGTCTTGTTTATTTTCTTTGTCCAATACAACATGCTGTCACTTTGTTTCAGGGAAGCAATTCCAGCACAGTCCTCTTGTAGGTCTTGTTTGTCTTCTTTGTCCAATACAACATGCGGTCACCTTGTTTCAGGGAAGCAATGCCAGCACAGCCATCTTTTAGGTCTTGTTTGTCTTCTTTGTCCAATACAACATGCAGTCACCTTGTTTCTAGGAAGCAATGTCAGCACAGTCATCTTGTAGGTCTTGTTTGTCTTCTTTGTCCAATACAACATGCAGTCACCTTGTTTCTAGGAAGCAATTCCAGCACAGCCATCGCGTAGGTCTTGTTTGTTTTCTTTGTCCAATACAACATGCGGTCATCTTGTTTCAGTGAAGCAATTCCAGCACAGCCACCTTATAGGTCTTGTTTGTCTTCTTTGTCCAATACAACATGCGGTCACCTTGTTTCTAGGAAGCACTGCCAGCACAGTCCTCTTGTAGGTCTTGTTTGTCTTCTTTGTCCAATGCAACATACGGTCACCTTGTTTCAGTGAAGCAATTCCAGCACAGCCATCGTGTAGGTCTTGTTTGTCTTCTTTGTCTAATACAACATGCGGTCACCTTGTGCTAGGGAAGCAATGTCAGCACAGTCCTCTTGTAGGTCTTGTTTGTCTTCTTTGTCCAATACAACATGCAGTCACCTTGTTTCAGGGAAGCAATTCCAGCACAGTCCTCTTGTAGGTCTTGTTTGTCTTCTTTGTCCAATACAACATGCGGTCACCTTGTTTCATCGAGGCAATTCCAGCACAGTCCTCTTGTAGGTCTTGTTTGCCTTCTTTGTCCAATATAACATGCGGTCACCTTGTTTCATCGAGGCAATTCCAGCACAGTCCTCTTGTAGGTCTTGTTTGTCTTCTTTGTCCAATACAACATGCGGTCACCTTGTTTCATCGAGGCAATTCCAGCACAGTCCTGTTGTTGGTCTTGTTTGTCTTCTTTGTCCAATACAACATGCGGTCACCTTGTTTCATCGAGGCAATTCCAGCACAGTCCTCTTGTAGGTCTTGTTTGTCTTCTTTGTCCAATACAACATGCAGTCACCTTGTTTCATCGAGGCAATTCCAGCACAGTCCTCTTGTAGGTCTTGTTTGTCTTCTTTGTCCAATACAACATGCGGTCACCTTGTTTCATCGAGGCAATTCCAGCACAGTCCTCTTGTAGGTCTTGTTTGTCTTCTTTGTCCAATACAACATGCGGTCACCTTGTTCCAGGGAAGCAATGCCAGCACAGCCATCTTGTAGGTCTTGTTTGTCTTCTTTGTTCAATACAACATGCGGTCATCTTGTTTCAGGGAAGCCATGTCAGCACAGTCCTCTTGTAGGTCTTGTTTGTCTTCTTTGTCCAATACAACATGCGGTCACCTTGTTTCTAGGAAACAATGCCAGCACAGTCCTCTTGTAGGTCTTGTTTGTCTTCTTTGTCCAATACAACATGCGGTCACCTTGTTTCTAGGAAGCCATTCCAGCACAGTCCTCTTGTAGGTCTTGTTTGTCTTCTTTGTCCAATACAACATGCGGTCACCTTGTTTCTAGGAAGCAATGTCAGCACAGTCCTGTTGTTGGTCTTGTTTGTCTTCTTTGTTCAATACAACATGAGGTCACCTTGTTTCTAGGAAGCAATGCCAGCACAGTCCTGTTGTAGGTCTTGTTTGTCTTCTTTGTTCAATACAACATGAGGTCCCCTTGTTTCTAGGAAGCAATGCCAGCACAGTCCTCTTGTAGGTCTTGTTTGTCTTCTTTGTTCAATACAACATGCAGTCACCTTGTTTCTAGGAAGCAATGCCAGCACAGTCCTCTTGTAGGTCTTGTTTGTCTTCTTTGTCCAATACAACATGCAGTCACCTTGTTTCTAGGAAGCCATTCCAGCACAGTCCTGTTGTAGGTCTTGTTTGTCTTCTTTGTCCAATACAACATGAGGTCACCTTGTTTCTAGGAAGCCATGCCAGCACATGCGTGTGCATTTCAAAGAGCGCCATACGACTCTTGTTTCCAAATTCGACGCATCAGTGACAAAAATGATGTCGGGGCAATTCCCTATTTTGACTTGTACCATATGTTCCCATTTTTTTAGCTGAACAAGTGACTTGCCTTTGCATGTGTTTGTTACGGGTGCCACCGGTCGAGCAGGATACACTCACGTATTCACGAATACTTGTATCATGACTTTTTTGTAGTGATTCATAAACACATGCTCATGATATAGTCGGAATCGTACAATCGACTCTGCTTTATGCATACATTTCTAGGGTTTGGTCGCTATAGTTCTACTTTGTCTGGTATAACATGTGCTCCCTTTGTTTCAGAGAATGAACTGATTTACAACACAATCTCTGGCCTCTACAGGCATGAGATCGGCCACGAGGAAGGTCACGACGAGGAAGAGGGCCTGATCATGGCCGGTTTTCCCTATGTAACAGCCCTTTGTGCCTACAACAACAAAATCTATGACATCAGAGCCGGGTAAGATGCCGCTGTACTTGTTATACGGGATCTGTGAAGACCCGGGGTAGAATAGGTCTTCAGCAACCCATACTTGCCGTAAAAGGCGACTAAGCTTGTCGTAAGAGGCAACTATCGGGATCAGGTGGCTCGCTGATTTTGTTGATGCATGTCATCGTATCCCAATTGCGTGGATCGATGCTCATGATGTCAATCATTGGATTGTCCCGACTCGATCATTTACAGACCTAGTGGTCCTGCTAGAGGTGATTTTATCGAAGAAAATATATCGTCACGGAAAATTCTTGAAAAAGATAATTATGAAAAACACGTTGCAACAATGACATTTGTGTGGCAGACTATTTCTTTCTTTTTTTCAACAGTCTGCCACACAAATGTCATTGTTGCAACGTGTTTTTCTTTTAGAAAACCCATTCAGGCTCATAGCACTAATTAGAAAATATCTGGTATTACAGCTGCAGCTGAAATAGCATCCTATCTCCAGACAAAATCCCGGCCTCCCCGGCCCGATTCTTTATTGGATGTGTTAGTTCGCTTGTAAAGGGGTTTGCGACACCAGTATACAACGGGTTTGAATTAAAACTCAACACCAAACCATAACAGCATCTAATTGGCTTATACATGGGTCACTTTGGGATTATACAGGATCAGTGTGATTCATATTTGCAGAGTTGCATAAATTGGTCACGCCAGAAACCGTATCCCGTTTCACCCAGATTATGTTTCTAGGTTTGTCAGCACCATACTCGTGCCCGTGGGTTTCACCGAAGTAGAAACAAGTCTAAGACCTGCATCACTTCGGGCTTTCCTCCCACGTTAAGCTGACATGCTGTGATATAACTGGAATACTTATAAAAGTGGCGTTAACCCCAACTCTCTCACTAACCCAGTATTTGCAGTCAACACTGATGCTCATCAAAGACAGACCAGAATAAACTCGCATTATTATTACTTTGCAGCATGGTCGAAATAAGACTGTTGGACGGGTCGTTGGAAAAGTCATTTGGAGTCAGGTCCGCCTTCAGCATCGAACCTTATGGAAAGTGTTAAACGATTTCCGTCGGCAAAATCGGCAAAGCGAGAAGAATGGACCGTTCACAATGAGCTGTAACCATCGTTTTTCCTGCATTTGAATAAACGTCCACCTCGTTCAGAGAGTTTATCCATTCAAAATATATTTATTTTTGCCAATATTGTTGAGACCTTGGTTGAGCGGCCGCCCGGAGAGCGGAAGGTCGGGGGTTAGTCCGCACATAGATGGTTTGAAAAATGACACCTCAAAAGTTACGTCTTAATGTACAGTAAAGTACGTTTATAACGAACTCGCTTATAACGAACTGACCTATATAACGAACTTATTTTTAAGTCCCGACCATGTGTTGTATAAATGCTTTATATATGCCTATAACGAACTACGGTTATTACGAACTAAAATTAGTGGTCCTTTGAGTTCGTTATAACCGTAGTTTACTGTAGATGTCCACATAAAGACGTTGTTTAAAGATGCACGGAGGGGCGTCAAAAGGGGTTACCTCAAAACTTTAGGCACAGAATTACTCACCTTGTTGTCTCAGTCTACAGTACAGTGACTTGGCTGTGTCTTCCCGTGACCAATAGACCACCATTTCCATAATAAGAAACGTCTGGGGTGCCATTTTTCAAACATTCTACTTTCTACGGAAATGTATGATTTATCTGTGACATTTGTGGCACACGACTGTAGACTCCGCGGAAGGCGGCCTGTCTCAACCATATGGTGAGGTGAGGTGAGGTGAGGTGAGGTGAGGTGAGGTGAGGTGAGGTGAGGTTAAATGGGGTTTACTGTCACGTTCAACATAGATAAACGTGTGTGTGTGTGTGTGTGTGTGTGTGTGTGTGTGTGTGTGTGTGTGTGTGTGTGTGTGTGTGTGTGTGTGTGTGTGTGTGTGTGTGTGTGTGTGTGACAGTGCACTCCTCGCAGTGATAACAGCACTATAGCCAGGTCCACTGTGGGCAAATTCAGCTGGGAAGTTAAATCCTTCTCCTAGAGGTGCTGTGAAGAGAGTAACTGCAGTTCCTATTTGGATAGATTGGTCCTGATTTTGGGTTCCGTCCCTCCAGCACTTCATGATAATGTCGGTCAAGGTTAGGATTTTAGTGAGGGTCATCGTTAGGGCTAGGGTCATTGTTAGGGTTAGGGTTAGGGTTAGGGTTAGGGTTAGGGTTAATGTGAGTACTTCATGATAATGTCTGTAGTCTGATAACTTTTTCGCAGGCAAGGCTGGTCTGACAAGTGGCACACCATTAGCTGAAATGTCTTGTTTGATGTACGTCCTCTGGGCAAGAGGAGTATAACAGCTTCCCATTCAGTTGGGTCACAAATAGCTGATCATGAAAGAGGAGATTTAACCATATCTGAGTCGGCCAGTTGGGAGCTACCTGCATCCCTGTTTTTCTGTCCTTGTCTGAAGACATATTCGCCACTCTACGGATATGAGTTGGCCAGTAGGGAGCTACGGGCATCCCTTCAGCCTTGACCTTGACCTTGTCTGAAGACATATTCGGCACCCCAGGGATATGAGCTGTGGATAACCAGATACTCTGAGACATGCAAGACCAAATTACAGCTATCTGAATGACTAGTGTTCATAGTGCTTGATGCATGGCATTTGTCGAAAAAATGAATAGTCTGAGAAAATACTTAACAATAATAATTACGTTTGGGGTGGTTAGAAATGAATTGTCTGCCACAAAAATATATTGTTGCAAGAGGCTTTAGGGTCTTAGATTTAGTTAAATAATATAAGGGTTCAGGGCAGTTAGCAATTGCAGAAGCCCGATGTCTTCCATTAACTGCCCGACGAAGGAGGGCAGTTGAAAAGACCGAGGTCTACCGTTATTATAGCTAAAATGGATAGAATTTGTTATCAAATAAAAAGAAACAACAATTTCGATTTTGAAACATTTACTGCAATCAACACGAATGTCACTGATCCACTTTTACAAATATGGAAACGTCATAGAACAAACCAGATGACATCACTATTGAACGTTACGTCACCTTTCCCTATCCTATGACGTCACCTAGCAACGGGCGTGATAATGGCCCATCGTCAAGTAATATGAGGGCATTATCAAGTGACAGTGGCCTGCTCATTTCTGATAACATGCGGGCGTTTTTATGATAAGTCTATCCATTTTAGCTATAATATCTGGTTTTGCAGCTGTAGCAGAAAACAATATCCACTCTCCATACAAATATGGGAAACCAGGGCCACGCGATGAGATCTAATCTCGCCTCTCGGGCTCTGGTTGATCGACAGCAGTCACGTTTTTACAACCTGGTGTTTACGATAGTGTTGATGTCATAGGTCATAGGTCACATGTGGGAGGTCATAGGTCACGACGTCACCAGGATTGCTGTCATTCACGAAGCATGTGGCCGCCCTGTTGTAATGCAAAATGAATGTGTCAACAAACAGAACAAAAAAAGTGCTACCAGCAAGGCGGATGTCTGAACTCCAGACTGTAACGAACCAGAACCAAAACCATGAAATTTGTAGAACCCAGGCGAGCGAAACAAACACGCGAGAGAGCCTGCGCGTTTGCTGTTTCATTCCTTCTTAGCTTTCGGCCTCGAAGGGTGGTTTGGACGACGAATATGCATGAATTGTGCTAAAAGGTCCTGGGCACGATGACACTGGTTAGCTTAAAGGGAATTCCCTCCAGTGTAATGTTTTGTTTGTTTGTTGTTAAACCCTCTGGATGCCGAGTTTTTTTTCTGACGCACATTTTCCTAAGATCGGAAAAGTGAAGGTTGTACGAGAATTGCGCTCACGCGGCACTGGATCTACCTCTGGCTATAAAAATACGCAGAGGTGGAGAATATTAAATTTCCTATTTGATGGTGTAAAGTGAACTGCAAATATTGAACCGGTTTTAAAAAAAATACACTTCTAAGTGTTGCCCGAGAATTTTTTCTACCTTGAAAAACAGTAAATTTCTCCGCTTTTTATCGTACACCGATAAAAGTACTGTGCGACGAATTTTTTTTATTTACAAGCTTTACGGAATCTGTGAGCGAACAAAATACTGCCTAATATCTGAACGGCATAACTATATACCAAATGGAGTTATATGCGCATGTATAACGACAAACATGCAATGCCAAAAATAGCTTGCCGTAAATGACGAAAACTGATTTTTCTCTATGACGTCAAAAGGCGACAGAGAGGTTACACACGCACAAAGAAAAGGGGGCATAACTCCGCTAAGCTTAGCACTAGTTTATTGTAACTCAGGTCACTTGGTGAGAATTAACTGTGGGTAAGGATAATATATTTTCGTGGTGTTTTGTTCACGAGGAACCAAACTATTCCAACACAAATATCGATAAAGAAACTGTATACGTTTAGTTGTAAAATAAAACCCATAAGAAATGATGAAATCGTGCTTCATAAAAAAGTGGTAAAAGAGAAATGGATGGCCCTATCTAACCTATAACTTAGTCCTTAGATTCCAACATTCTCCTGAATGTGTAAGTGTAATTTGACTAATGTTGCACCATTATTAATGGAGCACTAGCCTTATCATCAAATGTAATGAAATAACCCAAAACAATAACACCGTTCTATTTGACGTCATGGCTGTTTTTATGTCTTTGATAAACTCGGAGAAAGATGACTCTGGTATTTTGATTAATATATATCTCCCCTAATTTTCGTTCAAGATATGGAAAATCTCGATGTGTAAAACGTAATTTGACGCTTTTTCTACACAACATAAAATGACTGCTTTCACCAATTAAATAATGTCTTGAATATGTAAACAATTAGCTAGTTTATCGTGTGTCTTAATTGGACAAGACACGCACCTGTTTGGCATCAATTTACGTAATGAAATACCCAAAAGAATATTTCAAAACAACCAAATTATATTCAATATTGGACAGATATTGTTATTATTTCTCTTCACCTCGTCTCAGAATTACACACTAAAAGATGCGAAGAAAGCTCTATTGGTATAGAATTATCAGGATAATCGTATACGGTTGAACCAACAGCTAGGGTACTTGGCATGGGTTTAATTTTATACATTTTACAATTCCTGGAGAAATAAAGTGAACAGTTTTATATCCTGTGATCATAATATTGAAAAAAGAATGAACCCATTGATTATATAATGCAAAACAAGAGGAATAATTCGTAAATTGTTTGTGGCTAACACGCACCTGGCGAATCGTTAGCTATCGCGGCTCTGTGTATCAAACGACAAAAAAAAAAAAAAAAAAAAAATTCCAAGACCAAGACAATTCTTTCAGAAATGTGTGCATATCTTTTTACGAAAAATATTATCCATTTTGTTAAAGTAACATAGATCTATTCAGTTTTAGTTATAAAATAAAATGAAACAGCTCTTCAAAGACATTGGTTGTATGAACTTATGACATTGACTATTACACATCCCAAGAAATACGTACATGCTGCAGTTTACCTTTACGCTTCATCTTGTAACACTTGTCCAAAGGAAAGAAATATCGTATTCGACACTAAAAACCTATCAATTGTTATGTAAACAATGTTCAAACAAACAGGAGATTACCAAAGGTTCGTTCATACATGTTGTGGCTTATATTTGCATATGATATCATTTTGAACATTGACAAATATCCAAAGGGAGATTAATTGTGTGAAAAAATGTATAAAACATATGCAAAATCTACATCATAACTGAAACTGTAAAAAGCATGTTACAATGATCGTGTGCACTCTCATTCAAGGACCTTCGCCTCAAAGAAATTACCAAATATGTACAACAATGTTGACGTATGACATCACTACCTGTGACCCACTTTTACAAAATGGCGTGTTCACTGTCAACAGTGCGTGGGATTTTACGAGGGGACTTTCGTTGATTCAGGGATCGTATATACATAAATGTGACATGTAAGTAGTCAGAAACATTCTGACAATCTATGTACTGTTATTTGTTGTTATAATCTTCATTGAAAAGAACCGAAATAGGCAGAAATTCCGATAAATACCGTTGTCGTTGTGCGTGATTTTGCGTCAGTCATGGCGTCACACAGGACGGTAACTTTGACAGTATCTGTTGAAAATATCAAATCATTGCAATGTATCTATTTTGAATACCCTAATTTTTCCTACTTTTCTCTTCCCGTGCATATTCTGAAAATGTTGAGCCAATGTCTTGAAAGATTAGACGAATGGATAGCTCAAAATAGGAGAAAATGCTACACTGTGTAAAATCTGTATTTTGCTTTGTTTACATTTCAAACAAGTGCAGTTTTTCGAGCACAGCGTTCGTTTTCACACCTAACATATTTTGCTTGATTTCATCCAGCCACTTTGTATTGGTGACAAAGACTATTGGTCATTTGTTTCTAAAATATATGAGGAATTCAAGGATGTGTGTATGGCAGCTAAGTTTGAAATATACGCGATGTTACAGGCGCCTCATAACCGGTGTACCTGAAACGTGATTTTGTAAACACTAGCCAATATGGCGGAAAGTTCACTTCGGCGTTCGTTTTTGCTTATTTTCCAAAACATTCGAAACGATTCTCGGGTTATCGGAGACGTTTTGGAATGATCATTGGTGATTTCATAAAAGACAGATACCCGTGATCACTAATATACTATTTTTGAAATTCATTTCTCCGAGTAAATATCCTAAATTTAGATTTCAAAACATGCTGTAAATAACGCCGTGAGTGGTGATTTAGTAATGTGTAAAAAATGGCGACATTTACGATGTACCTAATTTTCAGAGGTCATTTTCAATAATTTTGCTTGGCCTAAAATGGCAGTGGATGATAACACAGAACAGGGAATTTCCCACCTTATTCAAAACTGTGAAGTGTATTTGTGTGGGTGATGTATTTTGAATTTTATTCGACTTCAAAGTGAGGGTTGTAGAGGAAGGACATATATGTCCCTGTGGCATCCTGTGCCGCACTCATGAATATTCCATCTATATGACGGCGGTCTGTAAATGATCGAGTCGGGACCAGACAATCCAGTGATTGACATCATGTGCATCGATCCACGCAATTGGGGCATGATGACATTCATCAACCAAGGCACCGAACCTGGCCACCCGATCCCGTTAGTCGCCTCTTACGACAAGCATAGTCGTCTTTTACGGCAAGCATGGGTTGCTGAAGATCTATTCTTCCCCGAATCTTCAAGGGTCCATATGTGATTATGAACCTTCACTGAGTGAGGGCCAAAACTGTATGAAAGTCTTGGCTTGCAAAAGTTCGACCGATCGTGTTCAATTTCAATATAATATGAAAAAAGTGTACATCATACCATGATAATAATGTATCTAATTTTAATAAACTTTGGAAACATGTTTATTCTTCATTCGTTACGGCTTTATTTGTCCATCTGTGCTACAGGATATTCTGCAAAATGTTCCTAATTTTAGAGCTGGCATGTAAGAAAACTTTTTAATTATATTATTAATTAATTAAAGTACGCATTTATATAGCGCTACTTATCCAGACATACTGCCTGCTCAAGAGCGCTCAGTCGTATGATCTTTTGAAGAAGATGGTCTTGAGTTTATATCTAAAGGTGTTGACATCTTCAGATCCCCTGACATCAATTGGCAGATGCATTCCATAGAGTTGCACCTGCTTTTCGGAAGGTTCTGTCGCCATATGTTGTTCTGCTGGTTGGTGGAACAGCAAGCTGTATTTTGTTTGCAGATCTCAGTGTTCGGCCAGGTTGCTAAAGGGCAGTGAGTTCCTGGAGGTATACTGGGGATAGCCCATGGATCGATTTGTAGACAAACATGATTTAGGAACATTGTACAGGATATTCGTTGACAGAGGAACATAAACTGACGTCCAAAAGAAACTTTACCAACTGAAAATATAAATTTAAGACAAAGTATAAATTTTTTTTCGATGAAGTCTATCTAAAACACATAACCTAAATACAACAATAGTGTATGCAGAAAATGTTAATTGAGATGTTTGTGAAATAACACGCGAAAAAGTGTAAAAACACGTGCACCAAGGACAATTGCAAATGCACGTGCGGGTAAGGGTATAAAACGATTGCAACGGCAAGTCAGACATCCACAGTGATACAAAAACACAAAAGAAATGCCACGACTCACAGTCGAACAACGTGAACGAGCCTTGGGTATGGTATAGATGGGAGCCACCCACGTCCATATTGCACGAACCTTCGGTTGCTCCCGTGTTGCCGTTACCAACTTGATGCAACGTTACAGACAGACAGCGCGGACCGCTGACAGGCCAAGAACAGGCAGGACCCAGGGTGACCACCCCCATGATGACCGGTACTTGCGTACCTTGCACCTCCGAAATCGCTTCCTGACAGTGACGTCATCGGCAACAAATGCCTTAGGTCACAGGTCGACAGACAGTGGCCAGGAGACTCAGGGCTCATGGAATCAGGGCTTTTAGACTATACAGAGGACAGCAACATCGTCGTCTGCGATTGAGATGGGCCCGGACTGTACGACGTTGGCAACGACGTGACTGGCAGAGGGTTGTCTTCACTGACGAAAGTCGATTCTGTATGAGTGTGACCTCATCAGACGACTGATTGTTTCTGTGCGTCGAAGAGTTTTGCGTGTATTGAGGCATTTGGTGGTCACACACGCTACTTATGACTTGTTATTGAACGTGAGCGATTGTTTATGTACTCTGCCTATTGTCCATGATTCTGAAAGCTCGAGTTTTGTACCACACCAAACTTTGGGGGGCTCTGACGTCATTCTCGGTCGCGGTATGGTTGTCATTTTCATTGTTGATTATGTTGATATATTGATCTTCTCAATACACTTTACTTCATGCATGTATGTTTTGTTGCTTTTGAGCAAGAGTGATTTCAAACTCTGGTAAAGTTTCTTGTGGACGTCAGTTTACTACAGATCCCAGGGCAGAGGGACATTATTACGATAATTTCCCGCGGCAAAGGGACATTATTACGATAATTTCCCGCGCAAAGGAACAATATTACGATAATTTCCCAGGGCAAAAGAAAAATTATTACGTTAATTTCCCGGGGCAAAGGGCCATTATTACGATAATTTCCCGGGGCAAAGGGCCATTATTACGTTAATTTCCCGGGGCAAAGGGCCATTATTACGATAATTTTCCGGGGCAAAGGAACCTTATTACGACATTTTCCCGGGGCAAAGGGACATTCTTGCGATAAGAGGAACGTCTCTGGAGGTTCATGAGCTGAAATATCTGACGCCCTATGGTTTAAGTGTTCATCTGAGGACTTCAAGTAGAAGCTCTCCAGAACACGGTAGGCAGGGAGCAGGTCGCAGAGGTAGCTGGGAGCAGCGGTTTTGTGTTGACTAGTGAGCAGGTAGTGGTGATATATCAAGTCCAATGTCATAAGATACAGTAAACAACGTTTATAACGAACACGCTTATAACGAACTGACGGATAAAACAAACTTTTTTGTCCGACTATTTGCTGTAGTTATGCTGTATATCTGCTGATAACGAACTACGGTTATAACGAACTAAAATAAAGTGGTCCCTTTGAGTTCGTTTTAACCGTAGTTTACTGTACTTTCCAAAGCTACATGGAAGATCAGAAAATAGGAAAACATTGAATGGCTGGTGCTCAGCTTTTGTCCAGGTGTACATGTGCTTAGTAACGCAAATACATGGAACCAACGTGACACATACATCTTTTTAGGGCAAGTCGTATCTTAGCTTTCAGCAGATGCTATTAATTTTGGCGTGACAGATCAACAAAGAATTTGCCCCTCTCTTGAAAATCATGATAATTATTCTCGACCATAATGTCCCTTGGGTGAGTGAGTGAGTGATTGAGTTTGGTTTTACGCCGCTTTTAGCAATATTCCAGCAATATCACGGCGGGGGAAATAGGCTTCACACATTGTACCCATGTCGGGAATCGAACCCGGGTCTTCGGCATGACGAGCGAACGCTTTAACAACCACGCTACACGACCGCCCCTAACGCCCCTTGAAGTAAAAATCGCGGAGAAAGTGTCTAGCAGGTCCATCAAGGCATTTAGAATTAATTTAAAATCAATAAAATAAGTATTATTATGTTGTCCTTGTTGAATGTAGAAATTCTGCCACATTAATTTATCTTATCTCAGTGTAATGTAGCCATTACAACTCACATATTTATTAGTTTACACAGTGTCACATACAACTGACGGCAGCTTAACTCAGAGTCATTAGTCATATCATATGTGCGACAGCTGTGTGATCACGTTACAGGTGTGCAGGGGTCTTCGTTTGTACTTTTGTGTGACCTATTTTGGTTTGATTGTTCATTAACGCTGCAGTCAGCTCTATTCCAGCTGTAAATACCCCAGTCTGGACCAGGCAATCTTGTCTTTGATGCTATGATACTGAGCAACTACCCACGACGTCGGGTTATGATGACACGTGATCAAACAATTCATCAAGCTTCGTACGACAAGCTCAGGTTACTGGGAATCAATTCTAACCCGGAAGTTATTTTGTTATGTTAATCGATGAACATTAGATACACGCGCTGCATGTTGTATAGGCATTGTACTAGTGGATAGTGGATAGTGGATAGTGCGTCTGGCTGGAGGGCGGAAGGTTGGTAGTTCGATCCCTTGGTCGCCTATGTGTGATAGTGGATAGTGCGTCTGCCTGGAGGACGGGAGGTTGGTAGTTCGATCCCTTGTTCGCCTAAGTGGGATAGTGGATAGTGCGTCTGCCTTGAGGGTGGAAAGTTGGTAGTTCGATCCCTTGGTCGCCTATGTGGGATAGTGGATAGTGCGTCTGCCTTGAGGGTCGAAGGTTGGTAGTTCGATCCCTTTGTCGCCTATGTGGGATAGTGGATAGTGCGTCTGCCTGGAGGGCAAACACACATACGCAGACATAAACACCACGTTGACCACGCCCATAGCAACACCCAGATCTCTGTGTCTCCCGCAACGTTGATCACACCTTTAACACCCATATCTCATGTCCCCTTTCCCTACGCTGTCCTGTCGGGTTTCAGGCCAAAACGATGTTATCTGGTCCTGTGCTGAAGTTGTCACTGGTTGGTATATTGGTGAATGGGTCCGGATCATTTATCCTCATACAAACAGGTATCATCCCCTGAAAAAGATATTAAGAACATCATAAGTCACAGACGGGCATTGTATCGCGATACCCCGGGCGTGATGTCCCCCTGACATACCAGGCCACGGCCACCCGGAGGTTGTGCGTGGTTAACGGGATCTTTAACCACGAGGGACGCCAATGAAGGTACAAAGAATAAACTATCAAAATTACTCTTTCAAGTACGGCTTTACCTGTATTGTGTAGTGTTGAATAGTCAAACATGTGTCATACTATCAGTTTTTTAGTTTTTTCTTGGTGAAGGTGAGGTGAGGTGAAATTGGGTTTAACGTCGCGTCCAAGATTATTGCACTTATATAGCGACGTGCATGCACGTGTATGTGTGTGTGGCTGCTTGTACTAGTCCGGACTGATGCCGATTTATAGTGCTAGCCCACTGAGATACCATGCCGCAGTTTAACATGAATACCCCACTCAGACACAGTATACTGACTCCGAGCCGACCAGTCCTTGTTTAAGCCCCTTAATGCCGAACGCCAGACAGGGTAACAACAAGTACCATCTTTTAACGTCTTGACGCGGTCGGGGATCGAACCCCGGACCTTCCGCGGAGGTGGTCAACAAGCAAGACCTTAAGCTATGAACCATTCCATATTATTTCAATATGACGTCGGGACCATCATCCCCAACTCAGACAGGGACAGGGCGAATTTCGTGAATCCATTCATGCATGTCACTAATCAGGTGGCGAGGCCTTCACAACAAATATTTCGTTGATGAAAAAATGTATTTGTTCATTTATCAGTTCGATCTCCACAGCCAGTTGCTGGGTCCTATGTCAGCCGAGGACACACCCGGTTATAGGTTATTTAGCCGCTTAACGTCGATTGTACCGGTGTGTGGTGCGTGTTGATAACCCTGTGTCAACAACACGACAAACACTCAGACCTGTATATCTGGCCCCGCACTCTTCCTGTGAGAAATACCGTACGTTATCAGCTTAGCGAGCTCCGGTTTGCAGTGAGTGAGTGAGTGAGTGGGTGGGTTGGTGGGTTGGTGGGTTGGTGGGTTGGTGAGTGAGTGAGTGAGTGAGTGAGTGAGTGAGTGAGTGAGTGAGTTTGGGTGAGTGAGTGAGTGGGTGGGTGGGTGGGTGTTTGAGTGAGTGAGTGAGTGGGTGGGTGGGTGTTTGGGTGAGTGAGTGAGTGAGTGAGTGAGTGAGTGGGTGGGTGGGTGTTTGGGTGGGTGAGTGAGTGAGTGAGTGAGTGGGTGGGTGGGTTGGTGGGTGAGTGAGTGAGTGAGTGAGTGAGTGGGTGGGTGGGTGGGTGGGTGAGTGAGTGGTTTTTTGGTGTTGTGGGTGAGTGAGTGAGTGAGTGGGTAGGTGGATGGATGGGTGAGTCAGTGAGTGAGTGGGTGGAGGGTGTGTGTGTGTGAGTGAGAAAGTGAGTGAGTGAGTGAGTGAGTGGTTTTTTGGTGTTGTGGGTGAGTGAGTGAGTGAGTGGGTAGGTGGATGGATGGGTGAGTCAGTGAGTGAGTGGATGGGGGGGGGGGGGGGGGGGGGGTGAGTGAGTGAGTGAGTGAGTAAGTTTGGTTTAACGTCTATTTGAACATTATTCCAGTTATATAACGGCGTGTCAGCTTACTGGGGGAGGAAAGCCCAAGCTAATCTAACGTTTACCACTTTGGTGAAACCAACAAGCACGTTTATGGTGCTGACAAACCAAGAAACATATTCGGGACGAACCGGGATTCGAACCCACAATATCAGGTTTCTGACGTAATGGTCTTTATTATCCGACGTAACATATTTCATTGTGCGTTAAACACAAAAATAACAGGGACAATTATATGGATGAATCACTCAGTGATAACGCCAGGTGTTCCCCACACACTAAGGGCGAGGTTATCCTGAATTTGCATCTTCGTATATCATGATGTTTTGGCGCTGACCCATCAGGGTCGGTCGGGTAGCCTAGTGGTTAAAGCTTTCGCTCGTCACGACGAAGACCCGGGTTCGATTCTCGAGTACAATATGTGAAGCCCAATTCTGGTGTCCCCAGTCGCGATATTGCTGGAATAGTGCTAAAGTCGGCGTAAAACCATGCTCACTCACTCACTGGACCTAACACACCAATGGGAGATAGGAGAGGGAGAATCCACTGCGTCTGAGTACATATGATAATATTAGGGCTTGGACGGGTAACTCGGGTACTCGGGTCGGGTGGGTCCTGAGTAGGACCCGGGTACCCACAGTACTACCCGGACCCGTGGTTGGTCAGGTGATATAATGTTTAATGACAAAGGCTATCTAAAGCTCTATGGTTACACTATAAGTCACTAATGTTCCCATTTCTTTCTGACAATGCACCAATTCCTTCTGACTATATGTTTGAATAAAGATAAAACTTCATTCAGTAAACCTCAGTGTATGCATGACCAGATCGTTTTACACGTGTATCTAAATACATTTTGCCAGTGCTGCGGTCAAACGTTTCCAAATCGGACAGTTTGTACATATCTCTAAATATCTACAGCGGGTACCCGGGTAGGGTCGGGTAATAGGGTGGTGGGTACCTGGGTAGTAAATTTGGACTCGCCCCAGCCCTAGAACTAACCCATCAGGAACAGTTAGCCATCTCTGGGTGTATAGGCCGTATTCCTGTGCCTCCAAACCCTCGGTCGTCCATCCATGACATTAGCAGGAACCAATAGAGTTTCCACCAGGTTCTCAGATTAACAGTCCGTCGTAATAAACACCATGCCAGACGAAACCTTTGTTTGTTTGTTTGTTTGTTGCACTCATCAATATTCCAGCTGTGTGACGGCGGTCTGTAAATAATCGAGTCTGGACCAGACAGCCAGTGATTGATGACATGCCATTGATCCACGCATGTAGTTGGTTGGTTTGTTGTTTAACGCCGCACTCAGCAATATTCCAGCTATATGACGGCGGTCTGTAAATAATCGAGTCGGGACCAGACAATCCAGTGATTGACATCATAAGCATCAATCCACACAATTGAGATACGATGACATGCATCATCAACCAAGTCAGCGAGCCTGACCACCCGATCCCGTTAGTCGCCTCTTACGACAAGCATAGTCGCCTTTTACGGCAAGCATGGGTTGCTGAAGACCTATTCCATCCCGGATCTTCACGGGTCTTCTCGTGATCACCACTGCAATAACGGTGACATAATATAATTCATTATCTCATGCGGTGCTCAACCTTTCCCCTGGTGTATGTGTCATCCAGGACACTTCGAGTTGGTTTATCACCAGTGTGCTATACACATGTTATCCACATCTTGCCCACGCGCTATGCCAATTATGTACTTTAGGTGTGGTTTGCATGTGGACCGCCTCCGTGAACTAATGGTAGAGCGTCCGCCCGGAGAGCGAAAGGTCCGGGGCTCGATCCATACCAAAAGACGTTAAAAGGTGGTACTTGTTGTTACCTTGTATGGCGACATTAAAGGGCTAAAACAAGGACTGTCAGTATACTGTGTCTGAGTGGGGTATCCATGTTAAACTGGTATCTCAGTGAGCTAGCACTGTAAACCGGCATCAGTCCGGACTAGTACAAGCATCCACACACACACGCGTGCATGTACGTTGCTTTAAGTGCAATAACCTTGGACGCGACGTTTAACGTTAGACCCCATTTCACCTCACCTTTGCATGTGCTATTATATAAGTACGCGTGGTATCTATATGAGATATCAATACTACCATGAACTTTATCCATATGATAATCAGTTGGTAACGTTATAGTGCAAACCATATCAATACTTTTATATGAAACTTAATTATCTAAAGAACCTAATTGTTTCAATATTTTTTTAAAGTGTACCGAAATTCTATCTCCTTTGTCTGTTTAATGTATACAGCAAACATTCGGCGTATCCCCCTAATCATAAGCCCCATCCGGACAGGACCCTTATTTCCCAGCGCTATCTACAAACGTCATTTAACACCCACTCACGTCGCTGGATATAACGTATGTACACTTACATAGGTCACTGACCTTGACCCCACATTGTGTAGTGAGTGAAAGAGTGAGTTGGGTTTAACGCCGCTTTTAACAATATTCCAGTTATATCGCGGCGTGTCAGCTTAATGTGGGAGGAAAGCTCGAAGTGATGCAGGTCTCAGACGTTTACCACTTCGGTGAAACCCACGAGCACGGGAATGGTGCTGACAAACCTAGAACCATAATCGGGGCAAACCGGGATTCGAACCCACAATCATAAGTTTCTGGCGTGCCAAAGGGACGTAACTCTGCACAGTCAACATTGTGTAGTACTTACTGCAGGGCTAGCTGCGTATTTGCGTAAAATACCCCCCCCCCCACACACACACACACACACACAACCATCAACCACCACCACCACCATCAAAAATAAAAAAAATATTCAAAACCCAATTATTTTCAATTAACTTGCGTACAGAAACGAATGCATTAAATGAAAAACTCAAATGTATAAAAACAACACGCGTAAATACCCAATTGAGCTTTTTCAGCATGCGTACAACAGAGCTAATTTCCGAAACAATATTAGAAGCAAATTTACTTTCCGAGTCAAGCCTATAGTTAGAACCGTTGTATACATCTAAAACATTTTATTTCTTTTAAATCTAAAAATGTTTACTCATTTTGGGAAAAACCTTATAGAATGATGAATAGATAAGTGAAAAAATATTGGTAACCCAATGAAAAATGCAATAACCCAATTAAAATAGAAACCTTCGAGTAAAAACTCAATTGCTCAAAACGTTGTCTGGAGCTCTGACTACTACTACCTTATACCTATCTACAAAACCTGACTGACCTTGTCAACCAGGTATACGGGCCCAGGTCATCGTCAGAAGCGGACGGATTGCAGGGCTGGTCGTGCCGTTGGCTGCGGCCGCCTTCTCACCGACGACTACATCGACGATGAAGAATCGCCGTCCGACTTCCTGCCTGTGTGACAGAGCGGGTCTCCGCTCCGGAAACATTCGCCGGGGTCGCGTTCTGTCACGTTATTATTATTCGACTTATTTTAACCCATCAACAATAAACATGGCTGCTGTCGTCTTAAACTTCACCCCTGAGTTTTGTCTTCCGTCATGACCCCGAGGTACCATTCGAGAGCAAAACGTACGCTCTTGGACAGTTATAACGCCGTTTTGAACAGTATTCCAGTTATATCACGGCGTGTCAGATTGATGTGGGAGGAAAGCCCGAAGTGATGCAAGTTTCAGAAATGTACCACAGAGGTGAAATCCATGAGCACGAACCCCAAATCGTAGGATTTTACAAATCATCCGCGTGGCCATGTGAGAATGGACCTGACCGGCAAAGAGTAAGTCCTGTCATAACACTACATGTGTTGATTGACCGCCTCCGTGGCCTAATGGCCATGGTAGAGCGTCCGCCCGGAGAGGGGAAGGTACCAAAAGTTAAAAATGGTACTTGTTGTTACCCTGTCTGGCCCTGTCTGGCGCTCGGCATTAAAGGGCTTAAAACAAGGACTGGTCGGCTCGGAGTCAGTATACTGTGTCTGAGTGGGGTATTCATGTTAAACTGCGGCATGGTATCTCAGTGAGCTAGCACTATAAATCGGCATCAGTCTGGATTATTACAAGCAGCCACACACACAGAGACACGTGCATGCACGTCGCTATATAAGTGTAATAATCTTGGACGCAGCGTTAAACCCCATTTCACCTCACCTCACATTTGTTTATAAGAAGTGTTCATTGTATATCTGGACTCATGTTTGCAATGTATTATATAAATTTTATTCAAGATACCACTTAATTAATAACGAGTGTGACACTGCAGGGAGAATAAACCATGGGTGGCGCTATTGATTCCCTCAATAGAATCCGACTTCGGCAACGTCGGGCAAGTCCATTTTATGCACCTGTGGGTATGTCCCGCATAGTCTCACAATCCTCATGTCGATAACCAATGCCTTTTCTCCCAATACCGGTTTTGGATGCGGTCGTTTTGCCATCGCGTTTATCTGCGATGCCCTGCCACATCTATGGCGAACCACTCACAAGACACTCGCCTCTAAAATAAAACGTCGTCAAACATACGACGCCATCACGTTGCGTGCGCATGTTCCAATCTCCAGAAAAGACGTCATGATAGAACACTATTTTATAGTGAAATAAACCACGCTTCGTTCTTCATTGCTCTTTGCGATTTATCGCGCAGCTGTCTTATATTTGTGTATATAGGATAGCTTCGTGATACACCGCTAAGACTTAATGTTAGGGTTAGGTTGCCCTAACCTGGGCAACATGTGAAGCAGATGCAACGGGCGGACATATTTCCCTTTTTGTATCTATTTTCTCTTCACACTTAAGGGGCGGTCGGGTAGCCTAGTGGTTAAAGCGTTCGCTCATCACGCCGTAGACCCGGGTTCGAATCCCGACATGGGTAAAATGTGTGAAGACCATTTCTGGTGTCCCCCGCCGTGATATTGCTGGAATATTGCTAACAGCGGTGTAAAACCATACTCACTCACTCTTCACACTTATATGTGACTTGGTTGATGCATGTCATCGATCCCAGTTGCGTGTATTGATGCTCATGAAATCAATCACTGGATTGTCTGGTCCAGACTCGATTATTTACAGACCGCCGTCATATAGCTGGAATATTGCTGAGTGCGGCGTTAAACAACAAACAAACAAACAAACAATCCGACAGAACCCCATTGTTTGTCAGTAGTTGAAGCGTTGCTGGTTTATATTCGGATTTCTTTGTGAAACGCCTTATTCGTCCGCAGGCTCGAGGCTGTAGTAATTTCTAAAACTAGATCGCAATTAAATAACTTTTTAAACATGATTCACATTCTAAATATTTGCTGTAATACTTGTAAAACTCAGTCTCAGTGAGGGTGCAGGGTGGCCAAGTCGTCCAAGGCACCGCGATTCGCTGTGCAGAGTTGCGTCTCTTGGGCACGCCAGAAACCTATGATTGTTGGTTCGAATCCCGGTTCGACCCGATTATGTTTTTAGTTGTGTCAGCACCATACCCGTGCTCGTGGGTTCACCGAAGTGGTAAACGTCTGAGGCCTGCATCACTTCGGGCTTTCCTCCCACATTAAGCTGACACGCCGTGATATAACTGGAGTACTGTTGAAAGCGGCGTTAAAAGCAACTCACTCACTCACTCAGCGTCAGTGTTATTACAGCCACTACGGTACTGCAACACAATGGGCGGCCGCGAGCGCGTATCTCAACCTGAATACGTGCCGCAATACCCAAGTTCAAACATTAAACCTAAAATAAACCACTGCCCAGCACTGAGCCAACACTGCGTTCTATAAACGATCAAAATAATCCCTTTCTTTTGTCCTTACTCTCTTCTTCTGATCTGATGTTACGCTGTGCAGACCACGAGGACTTATAACAGTGTAGTCACACCTACAGCAGTTACGTCCCCTGAAGTCTGTGTGATTAAGTGACGTGCCGATCATGTTCAGACTGTCATGTCCGGTGTATTATTAAAACAAGGAAATGATCACACGTTGAGGAACAGGGCAGTGTGGAGATGTGACGCCATGTCGGGGTAAGACTTATTTCAGTTTAAAAGTTTGTGTGTGGATATTTTATACTGACGCTACCACGTCGTCGCGAGGGTTCAGCCGTGCATGTTGTCGGTCCAACGGTGAAGTGAAATGGGGTTTAACGTCGCGTCCAAGATTATTGCACTTATATAGCGACGTGCATGTACGTGTGTGTGTTTGTGTGGCTGATTGTACTAGTTCAGACTGATGCCGATTTAGAGTGCTAGCTCACTGAGATACCATGCCGCAGTTTAACATGAATACCCCTCTCAGACACAGTATACTGACTCCGAGCCGACCAGTCCTTGTTTTAGCCCCTTAATGCCGAGCGCCACACAGGGTAACAACAAGTACCATCTTTTAACGTCTTTTGGTATGACGCGGCCGGGGATCGAACCCCGGACCTTCCGCTCTACAGGCGGACGCTCTACCACTAGACCACGGAGGCGGTTGTCGGCCCAACGACTGATGGTGTGATACATACCCCATTGTTATATCATATCTAGCCCATAGGTTAGGTAAGGTTATTTAGTGTGAACCAAGGCTTGTTACATCTATGTGTTATACGGTTAACAACCTACCCTAAGATCTCGGGGCGTTGGCTTACGCCTGGGGATTTAAGTGTAATAGGATATTTATTCCCTACTTGAGATTCTGTCCAGGGAAAGCAATATCCTAGGTAAAAATCTATTGGGAATATTTGCCAAGGGTATTATTTCAACAGCTAGTATCTTACTGACACTGGAATATTTTCCCTTCTGAATATTCTTTCCTCTGGAAACTATTTGACCCGGACACATTAATCGTTTACAATAGCGCCGTGGTCAAATCCAGTTTCGATGCGGGCCTTGGATACAATCATAATCACACATTGACGGTCATGAGTGAGTGAATGAGCGTTTAACGTCGCTTTACGCAGTATTTTAACATCTTCCCGAGGCAAGGGCGTAAACTGGCAACAAAAGTCCAGTTTCCACCTTTAGAATTTCGTGGCTCGATCGTAGTGCCACCAGCGCTATTACGAGTTATGTCCCTTCTATGTCCCTCCTAATGACCAATCAGATTCCACCTCTCACATCACTTGCATTTGCTTCAAACAAAAAGGACAGTGCCCTGTCAAGACGATCTGATCGATAATCGCGAAGTGATCAAAACATTTGTGCATTTTGATTAAAAACATGAAAAGATAAGGAAAATATCTGTCGACACCCAGATGACGGAACACATGCTTTGCAAATTCTGCAGTCGATCGAAATCTCGAAACTCTCGAAACTCCACGTTGTTGACGAACCGGATGTCTAATTCGTCGGGAGATTTTGATTGGACTATACATAGACTTTTTAGTCCAGCCAAAATGTATCTGCGGCATTCGAGCCTCGTTCGGCAAGGGTGGAAACTGGACTTTTACAGTCAGTTAACTCCCTTTCCTCGGGAAGATGGTATGTCAAGGCGTGTCAGCCTGATGTGGGAGGAAAGCCCGAGGTGATGCAGGTCTTCTGTAACGTTTACCACTTTGGTTAAATCGCACGAGCACGGATGTGGTGCTGACAAACCGTTAGCATCTTCATACAAACTACAAACTACACTTATTTACTCACTCACTCACTCGACAACCCAACCACCCAGCCCAAAACCCTCTTACCCACTCACTAACCCGTCCACTCAAACAACCACTCACCAAAACACTCACTCACTTACTCACCCAAACACTCACTTACATTTACTGACTCATTCACTCACCCCCGCTGCTGTAGATTATACAGAATACAGGGCAGTAATACGCCCAGGTGCTGTAGAATATACAAAATACAGGGCCGTGATACATCAAGGTACTGTAGATTATACAGAATACAGGGCAGTAATACGTCCAGGTGCTGTAGATTATGCAGAATACAGGGCAGTGATACGTCCATGTGCTGTAGATTATACAGAATACAGGGCAGTGATACGTCCAGGTGCTGTAGATTATACAGAATACAGGGCAGTGATACGTCCAGGTACTGTAGATTATACAGAATACAGGGCAGTGATACGTCCATGTGCTGTAGATTATACAGAATACAGGGCAGTGATACGCCCAGGTGCTGTAGATTATACAGAATACAGGGCAGTGATACGTCCAGGTGCTGTAGATTATACAGAATACAGGGCAGTGATACATCCAGGTGCTGTAGATTATACAGAATACAGGGCAGTGATACGTCCAGTTGCTGTAGATTATACAGAATACAGGGCAGTGATACGTCCAGGTGCTGTAGCTTATACAGAATACAGGGCAGTGATACTTCCAGGTGCTGTAGATTATACAGAATACAGGGCAGTGATACTTCCAGAAGCTGTAGATTATACAGAATACAGGGCAGTGATACGTCAAGGTACTGTAGATTATACAGAATACAGGGCGGTGATACGTCCAGGTGCTGTAGATTATACAGAATACAGGACAGTGATACTTCCAGGTGCTGTAGAATATACAAAATACAGGGCAGTGATACGTCCAGGTACTGTAGAATATACAGAATACAGGGCAGTGATACGTCAAGGTGCTGTAGAATATACAAAATACAGGGCGGTGATACTCCCAGGTGCTGTAGATTATACAGAATACAGGGCGGTGATACTTCCAGGTGCTGTAGAATATACAAAATACAGGGCGGTGATACTCCCAGGTGCTGTAGATTATACAGAATACAGGGCAGTGATACTTCCAGGTGCTGTAGAATATACAAAATACAGGGCGGTGATACGTCCAGGTGCTGTAGATTATACAGAATACAGGGCAGTGATACTTCCAGGTGCTGTAGATTATACAAAATACAGGGCAGTGATACGTCCAGGTGCTGTAGATTATACAAAATACAGGGCGGTGATACTTCCAGGTGCTGTAGATTATACAAAATACAGGGCAGTGATACTTCCAGGTGATGTAGATTATACAAAATACAGGGCGGTGATACTTCCAGGTGCTGTAGATTATACAGATGTAGTTTCATCGAAGATTCTTTCGTCTTCATTGGTTTATTTCGCGAATGCCTGGTGTCATGTCTAACCCATTCGTATAATTGTCACCGCTATTTTGTCTCGTTAAATGGAATCTGTTCCGGCGCATCATCGAGGCTGATTATTCTGTGGCGGTGACATTCTATAATTGAGACCCACCAGGAGGAATGGGACCGGCCAGGATACAACTGTGCTGTGACGTCATAATGCGTTTGACGTCAACGTTCCTCGGTGATGATCGCCATGTGTCTTCTAAGGCGCCGCGATTCGCTGTGCAGAGTTGCGTCCCTTCGCCAGAAACCTATGATTGTGGGTTCGAATCCCAGTTCGCCACGATTATGTTTTTAGGTTTGTCAGCACCATCCCGTTCTCGTGGGTTTCACCGAAGTGGTAAACGTCTGAGACCTGCACCACATTAAGCAGCCACGCCGTGAAATAACTAATACTGTTAAAAGCGGCGTTTAACCCAACTCACTCACTCAAACACATCATACAAGTTTGGTTTGTAGACAAAACAATGTGGATGTGGAATGGCTTGGATGGGACGCATTCAGTGGTAACGAACACTGCCTTACATTTAAGTTAAACAATTTAACCTCCAATAAAAAGACGTGTTGAATAAAACAGCATGTTTTTTATATAGATAATTAAAAGAGTTAATCTAGGTTCATCTCAATTGTGTTTGACCTCAAATGTATTTTTAAAGTACCAGTAAACAATGAGTTCAAATGTCCATGACTTCCGTCTGATGAGGCTGTCTGTTCCTGCATCCTTCTGATACGGGATGTTATGAAGCATTGTTTGAAGCCGTGTTAACCAAATCCAATTACTTAGTTAAAAACTCTAAATATAACAACACATTTTTACATACACATTAGAATAAAAATAAAGGTAAGTTTTATGAATCTGCGGGGTAAATCTCGAAACGAAAAGGATATATATCCAGCATCGGACTTTTGAGATGTTCCCTTAATAGGCGTCGTCCTTGTGAGTGCGTCTCACAATTCACAGTCATGTCCATGCACTTGATCCTGTAATCTGAACTTCACAATGAATGTAGGGAGACAGAGACGTGAAATGTGGGTCATATATCAGCTGCATCTCGATCAACTCCCTCACGACATGGCGATACGCGATCTGTGTGACTTTGATTGCATGTCGGAATGACACTGTTGTCGTTCTATACTTGTCAATGTTTGATAGGGATATCCCTGTGAGGCAGGGCGCGTGTGTCCTCCCACTTGGGATACCATCCCTACCTCATCAGCTTGCTGGCTTCTTTGGCCATGTGGACAAGGCGTTCGACCTCCGACCAGAAGGTCCGTGGTGCGAATCCCCAAAATGGACTTTATTGCCGGTACATGAATGTCTAAGAAGACTGATTGTTTGGAAGTGTTCTCATACAAACAGTATCTGATATTGGCGGATGTTTGGAAGTTTTGTTTGTTTGTTTGTTGTTTAACGCCGCACTCAGCAATATTCAAGCTATATGACGGCGGTCTGTCAATAATCGAGTCTGGACCAGACAATCCAGATATTGACAACACGAGCATCGATCCACGCAACTGAGATACGATGACTTGCATCAACCAAGTCAGCGAGCCTGACCACCCGATCCCGTTTGTCGCCTCTTACGACAAGCATAGCCGCCTTTTACGGCAAGCATGGGTTGCTGAAGACCCCGGATCTTCACGGGTCCTATGAATGCTACTCGATACTTGATAAGAATACTGGAATTTTTCACCCTGTTACGAAACTTGCAAATCACAAATCAGACTCATGTAATTTTGTTTAATTAACTTGAAATGAATCTAAACACGCTTTCCCCCTGCATTTGAATAGAACTCCCCCAGTTTGTTTTCACTTAAAAGGGTTTAACCCCAGTCATTGCACCATTGATCTACTCCGTCCAGGACTTACTGGAGTTTTTGTTTGGATTTGTGAAATATCTCTGTGCTTTACTCATATTGCTCCGTCATCAGCGAATTGAGAAGTTTGGGTAGGAGAGTTGACATTATCTAATAGATCATTGATCATGTTGTTAAACAGGATTGAGCTTTTAATGCTGCCTTGCGGCGTGCCATTGTCCTGTGGCATAGGATCAGATTGATTGATCCCTGTTTAACCTGATAGCGACCTGTCGTGCAGGAAGCTGTCAATGACGTTTGCCATGTTACCTTCTACTCCATTTTGAGCAAGTTTTGTGAGGAGTCCGTCATGCCATACCATGTCGAAGGCTTTGCTCAGAAGCTATGTATTGTCTGCTTAATTGAACTTTGGTTATTTCATTTGCCAGTCTTAGGATATGATCTAGACACGAATGTCCCATCCTGAAGCCACTTTGGTCAGGTTTGATGTGGTTACCAGTTTCAAGGTGATGCATGAGCCTCTTTGTAGCCATGGCTTCAATAGCTTTGCACATGTTTGAAGTGAGATCGGTCGATAAGTGAGTGAGTGAGTTTGATTTTATGCCGCTTCTAGCAATAATCCAGCAATATCACGACGGGGGACACCAGAAATGGGCTTCACACATTGTACCCATGTCGGGAATCGAACCCGGGTCTTCGGCGTGACGAGCGAACGCTTTAACCACTAGGCTACCCGACCGCCCCTCGGTCGTTAAGAGTTAAGTAGGGCTTCATCTTTCACTTGCTTTAGAAACGGGATAACTGCAGCATGTTTCCATACTTTTGGGACTTCTTCTTTGGGCCATATCGAGTTATACAACTAAGTGAGTAAGCTTTCGGTTTGATCAGGTAGGTTTTTCCATATCTCGTAACTGCTTGTGTCAAGACCAGGTGCAGTGCCTTTTTTTATGTTGTATTGCATCATCAAACTGTCCCAGTAAATGGCATACGGTATACCAGATGCTTGATTTGTGGCTGTTTTAATATCGTAGGCAAAATAATTTTTTCCTGTTTGAATTCTTTGCTGCAATTATTGTTGCTGCTGACAGATGAGAAGTGCTCCGCTAGAATGTTGGCCTTTTATTTGACTGTATGCGCGTTTCTATCTTGGGATTTTTTATAGGTTAAGACTTACCCCGATTCCGTGTATTTTGCTCCAGACTGTTTTAGCATTTTGTTTTTTACATTTAGAGATTTGCAGTCGGTCTGACATGACTCTTTTTGAGAATCGTCTATGAGGTGTCTTACTTTTATCCTGGCTACCTGATCAGGGGCGAAGGCTGGTGTATCCCTTTTTGACCTATTTAGGGCTTTCTTTCTCACTCGCCTAGCTTTTGCTATTTCCCTGTTCCACCATGGTACCGGAGTTTTGCCAGTTTTGTGTTTTTTTGGAATTGATTTTTCAGCTGCGGCATTAATTGCTGAGGTGAGATTTTGGCAAAAACGATCGGGATTATCCGAGGCAATTACTGAGGATTTGAAGGATATACATTCCTTCCTGAATCTGGGCCAATCGGCCTTTGCATAGACCCATGTGGGCTGAGGATTGGGCTGTTCCTCTAATTGAGGTTGGCAACCTATGTAGGTGAGTATAGGAGGTGAGGTGAATTGGGGTTTAACGTCGCGTCCAAGATTATTATATTTATATAGCGACGTGCATGTACGTGTGTGTGTTTGTGAGGCTGCTTGTACTAGTCCGGACTGATGCCGATTTATAGTGCTAGCTCACTGAGAAACCATGCCGCAGTTTTAACATGAGTACCCCTCTCAGACACAGTATACTGACTCCGAGCCGACCAGTCCTTGTTTTAGCCCCTTAATGCCGAGCGCCAGACAGGGATACAACAAGTCCCATCTTTTAACGTCTTTTGGTATGACGCGGCCGGGGATCGAACCCCGGACCTTCCGCTCTACAGGCGGACGCTCTACCACTAGACCACGGAGGCGGTCGCTGACTATAGGAAGGCGGTTGCTTCCAAAAGTGTCATCACGGACTTGCCATTGGCAATGTGAGGCGAGATTGCTGGTGCCAATTGTGAGGTCAATTGAACTCCTTGTGTTGCGGGCATGGCTATAGCGTGTGGGACTGACGTTGCTTGGAGATATGAGATTGTCGTCTCAGGACCAAGGCTAATATAGCCAAGGTCACCTGGAAAGGATTAATTTATAACAGTAATAATGAGAGAGCCTCACAACACGTTCAGGGTGACTTGGAGTCAATGGACAAATACAATGGGGATTAACAAATGGGATTAGCATTTTGTATTAATGGAAATTAAGTGATTCTAGACATGTACATGTCATGGCTGCATGGTAATTAGCCTTTTGTCATGCAGACAGAGGCTGTCTCAAATCGGTCACCATGACAACGAGGCTAATTACGTAGAATTAATGTTTCGGTGTCCACACAGTCCAGACCGAACCTGTATCCACAACGTATCTTAGCGTACAGTCACGCCTTGAAACTAGTCGTTCACAAGATTCGATTCCATGCGTCTATAAGTTAGGGCGGAACTCTTACTACCAACATTTGTAGGCGTAAAAGGCGACTATGCTTGTCGTAAGAAGCGACTAACGGGATCGGGTGGTCAGGCTGGCTGACTTGGATGATGCAAGTCATCGATCCCAATTGCGTGGATCGAGCGCATGCTGTCAATCACTGGATTGTGTGAAAAAATATCAGGAGCCGAGTTAAAACTTGTGTTTTGTTTGTCTGTTTCTGGTTTAACGCCACACTCAGCAATATTCCAGCTATATGACGGCGGTCTGTAAATTATCGTGTCTGGACCAGCCAATCCAGTGATTGACATCATGAGCATCGATACACGCAATATAACTTGTGAATTCATTCCATTAATTACCAGCAATTGAGACTCACAGACACATAAAATACCATTCATAATTCGGCGAAGTCTATATATGCACATAAGGAAGAGAATAAATGGATGTCAACTTCTTTATTATGAGGGACACAACGTTTCGGAGTATATGCTTACTCCTTCATCAGGTGAATGTAAGCATATACTCCGAAACGATGAGTTACTTATAATATATAATTTGACATCCTTATATTCTCTTCCTTATGTGTATCACTTCTAAATGCCCTTCAAAAACCTAAACAGTAAACTACGGTTAAAACAAATCAAAGGGACTACTATTTTTAGTTTGTTATAACCGTAGTTCGTTATAAGCATATATACAGCAAATTGTCGGGACCAAAAAAGTAAGTTCCTTATATCCGTCATTTCGTTATAAGCGTGTTCGTTACAACCGTAGTTTACTGTATACGCACATCATGACATTAAGTCGCATATTCAACACCTTTCCGAGACAAGGGAGTTAAAGGGGAAGTGTACACGCAAAAATCACTTTCTTTCTTTTTCTAAACAAAACGCAATTTTAGAATAATTTGGTATCTGTGTTTGAAAATATACACTCATTTTTTTCACAGTGAAAGTAGGAAGCTCACAATAGTGTGAAAATGATATGCCGTTATGAGGCCTTCGTTTTTCGAGCTAAACAGGCCTGAGTTATCCCCCTTAGATTATGACGTAATTGGTGCCAATTCAACTGGGTCCCTGTCTATTCTCAACGCAAAAGATATCAAGTACAAGTTTGCGGTAAAACAACATGGCCTACGACACACTTCGGCGCAGTGGTGACTCAGCATAACACTATGCTGGCTGGCATCTGAGACGCTAGAATCACACACCTAGACCTACACCACGTGAAGCGGCTCTAACAAAGCATGATGGCGTCATAATGTTTATCAATTGGCACCAATGACGTCATATTGCAAGGGGCATAAGCCATGGTGTTTTTGTTGTGGAAATAGAACACTTGGTAAATGTGAAAAATATTAATCGTTTTAATGCGAAAAATATGTTAATTAATTGTGATATTTTTATATTTTTGTCTATGACACTTCTAGGTTAATAGGTTAATTTCCGTGTGAACTTGCCCTTTAACTCACTATGGGGTCCGTGGAAACTTGTATTGTCAGTTAACGCCCTTAACATGGGAAGGTGCATATTTATGAATTAACAATTTACACAGACTACTTATAATGTGTGATGACAATACCGCCCAGTCAACCAGCAAGTTCACATACACTTGAGGTCGCACTAAAATCTTCGTCAATATTTGTACAAATCTGTTGTCAACATTTGGAAAAGAATATATATAAAAAAACGTTGCCATCTAGGAATGTGCGACTCAAGAGTTTACACATTCGTGGGGTTACATTTACTGACGCAAACTTTCGCCTGGACTATTATTGTAAACATTTGCGACTTTTTAAAACTGGTTTCCCGTGTGGTTGACGAATTCAAAAAGCATTCACCGGAGCTCCCAGTTGATAAGCTTCTTTGTGCACCCAAGCAAAGAGAGCCGCATAGAAACTCTCTGAAGCGTTTGCAATATAAACAGTGAGACGGAGTCCTACCTGTCAGGAGAGGCCAGTGTGAGAGGTCAGGGTTGGTGTCGGGTGCGGGTGGCTAGGGAGAAGGTATGTGTGTCGACATTTTAACTTGGTGTTAAAGTGATTTTTATTGCTCCGTGTGTGTTTCTGTTAAACTTGCTCGTTTTAAAACTGCCCAAGTGTACCACGTGATAACTGTTATTTGCTCGAGGACCGCGTCCATTGCAGCCTGTACATGCGGCAGATGGATCCGGGATTGGGGTAGCGAAACCAGTCACGAAATCAAGAGTCGGCTGGGAGTTAAGTCAGAGACAGGATGAGTAGTGGAGACCGTGTTTACTGTGAGATACAGAGTAGTGGGGATTGTGTGTTTACTGTGAGATACAGAGTAGTGGGGACTGTGTGTTTACTGTGAGATACAGAGTAGTGGGGATTGTGTGTTTACTGTGAGATACATAGTAGTAGAGACTGTGTTTGCTGTGAGATACAGAGTAGTGGCGACTGTGTGTTTACTGTGAGATACAGAGTAGTGGGGATTGTGTGTTTACTGTGAGATACATAGTAGTAGAGACTGTGTTTGCTGTGAGATACAGAGTAGTGGGGATTGTGTGTTTACTGTGAGATACAGAGTAGTGGGGACTGTGTGTTTACTGTGAGATACAGAGTAGTGGAGACTGTGTGTTTACTGTGAGATACAGGGTAGTGGAGACTGTGTTTGCTGTGAGATACAGAGTAGTGGCGACTGTGTGTTTGCTGTGAGATACAGAGTAGTGGCGACTGTGTGTTTACTGTGAGATACAGAGTAGTGGGGATTGTGTGTTTACTGTGAGATACAGAGTAGTGGAGACTGTGTGTTTACTGTGAGATACAGAGTAGTGGGGACTGTGTGTTTACTGTGAGATACAGGGTAGTGGAGACTGTGTTTGCTGTGAGATACAGAGTAGTGGCGACTGTGTGTTTGCTGTGAGATACAGAGTAGTGGGGACTGTGTGTTTGCTGTGAGATACATAGTAGTAGAGACTGTGTTTGCTGTGAGATACAGAGTAGTGGCGACTGTGTGTTTACTGTGAGATACAGAGTAGTGGGACTGTGTGTTTGCTGTGAGATACAGAGTAGTAGAGACTGTGTTTGCTGTGAGATACAGAGTAGTGGGGACTTTGTGTTTGCTGTGAGATACAGAGTAGTAGAGACTGTGTGTTTACTGTGAGATACAGAGTAGTGGGACTGTGTGTTTGCTGTGAGATACAGAGTAGTGGAGACTGTGTGTTTACTGTGAGATACAGAGTAGTGGAGACTGTGTGTTTGCTGTGAGATACAGAGTAGTGGAGACTGTGTTACTGTGAGATACAAAGTAGTGGGGACTGTGTGTTTACCGTGTGATGCAGAGTAGTGGAGACTGTGTGTTTGCTGTGAGATACAGAGTAGTGGGGACTGTGTGTTTACTGTGAGATACAGAGTAGTGGAGACTGTGTGTTTACTGTGAGATACAGAGTAGTGGAGACTGTGTGTTTACTGTGAGATACAGAGTAGTGGAGACTGTGTGTTTACTGTGAGATAGAGAGTAGTGGGGACTGTGTGTTTACTGTGAGATAAAGAGTAGTGGAGACTGTGTGTTTACTGTGAGATACAGAGTAGTGGGGATTGTGTGTTTGCTGTGAGATACAGAGTAGTAGAGACTGTGTTTGCTGTGAGATACAGAGTAGTGGGGACTGTGTGTTTGCTGTGAGATACAGAGTAGTAGAGACTGTGTGTTTACTGTGAGATACAGAGTAGTGGGACTGTGTGTTTGCTGTGAGATACAGAGTAGTGGAGACTGTGTGTTTACTGTGAGATAGAGAGTAGTGGAGACTGTGTGTTTGCTGTGAGATACAGAGTAGTGGAGACCGTGTTACTGTGAGATACAAAGTAGTGGGGACTGTGTGTTTACCGTGTGATGCAGAGTAGTGGAGACTGTGTGTTTGCTGTGAGATACAGAGTAGTGGGGACTGTGTGTTTACTGTGAGATACAGAGTAGTGGAGACTGTGTGTTTATTGTGAGATACAGAGTAGTGGAGACTGTGTGTTTACTGTGAGATACAGAGTAGTGGAGACTGTGTGTTTACTGTGAGATACAGAGTAGTGGAGACTGTGTGTTTACTGTGAGATAGAGAGTAGTGGGGACTGTGTGTTTACTGTGAGATACAGAGTAGTGGAGACTGTGTGTTTACTGTGAGATACAGAGTAGTGGAGACTGTGCGTTTACTGTGAGATAGAGAGTAGTGGAGATTGTGTGTTTACTGTGAGATACAGATGACCAATGAAATGACTGATAAGTATTCGACATTTGCCAATCAGAAGGCAGCTATCTCGAGCTTTACGGCACTGGTTTCAAACTGGCGACGACGCTTCGAAACATATTTTAACGTATTTTCGATTAAAAAAAATTAAAACGGACCAAAACAACATTCTGGGATGGCTTATAGATGGCCTAGATTGTATGGATATAATCATAAAACCCGTAACTGTCGTTCGGAATACCCTGTGATAAATATATCGAGGTTGCATGACTAGAAAACCCATTCCGACTGTCACTTTCAGGATCTGGTAAGCCACGCTCTGATTGGTTGGATGAAAGGTCGTGCTGACGTGACCCGTAATGGGATGTCCTCAGATCTTTGTTTAGCGGTAGCGAGAACTAAGATCTGATTTTAATGAGATTGAGCGGAAAATTGATTTTCGCCACATACAAAAAGTAAATTTTCGTATCGAAAGAATCTCGTAATACATAACCTCAATCAGAAGTGTCAAATTACGACAATGAAGGGCAGAGGATACGGAATTGAGGTTGTGCACGCTTTGTCGTTCAGGAAAAAAGGCATTCTTTTGTTCGATCACAGCTCCCACAAAGCTGATAAACAAAACATTTCGTCGCACGTACAGTAAAGTACGGTTATAACGAGCTCAAGGGGACTGCTAATTTTAGTTCGTTATAACCGTAGTTCGTTATAAGCATATATACAGCATAACTACAGCAAACAGTCGGGACCAAAAAAGTAAGTTCGTTATATCCGTCAGTTCGTTATAAGCGTGTTCGTTATAACCGTAGTTTACTGTATTTATATCGGTGTAGGATAAAAAGTGGCTACACATTGGAGTACTTGTCGTTAGTAAAACTTTACTTAGACAACATTTAGAACTTTCTTTATTTCAAATCGATCTTTCATTTTACACCATGGAGTAGACAATTGAGTACTAGATTCATACAACTCCCTTAGATTGCAAAGAGAGATGTCAGCCCAGTGCCCCACGACCGTAATTATCGCAAAAGGTTCATTTTTTCAGAATTTATAAAACTGCGTAAAACTTAGCTTGTTGGTGAATGGGTTATTGAACAAGTAGAGAGTTCGTCCTCAATGTATGGATCTTTAAAGTAGTTTCTGATTGGTACCTCATTTGCATACTTATCGGATCGTGATACCAATTTTATCGGAACGATTTATTGCATAATAACACTATCAGTTATATAGTAAAACTAAAGGTTCTTATTGCATGGCGTGGAAAGTTGTTCATGACATCAGCCACTCGTTTGCCTGACCCTGAGTCGAGTATTTAGAAGTAGCTGGGCCCCCTACCACAACGTAACTTTAACATAGATTTTACGTGGAACGGAGGCTTGGTATCCTGAATGCATCGAAAACAAACATTAACCAAGACATAAACTTCACTCAACTTAATATAGCAACCCATTCTTGCCGTAAAGGGAGACTATGCTTGTCGTTAAAGGCGACTAACGGGATCGAGTGGTCAGGCTCGCTGACTTGGTTGATGCATGTCACGATCCCAATTGCGTGGATCGATGCTCATGATGTCAATCACTGGATTGTCTGGTCCAGATTCGATTATTTACAGACCGCCGTCATAAGCTGGAATATTGCTGAGTGCGGCGTAAACAACAAACCAACCAACTAATATATCTCTACCATTTGTGTTCGAGGATGTTTTAATTCAAAGTGTTATTTTCGGTATATTATCACATGTTTTGTATTTAATAGGTACGCCTGACAAGAACGAGCCAACCCTAAGGTCAAGGTCATGATATACCGTCAATGTCACGATGAAGGTCAGACAGTTGCTGGTGAGAATGACATGCGCACTGGTCCTGTTTTCCACCGGACTTCCGATTCTCTGGCTCATGCGCGGTCTGCCCCAATCCCACATGGTCATCGCAGGGGGCAACATTGGGAATCTGACCGACAGCAGCAATGAAACTTTGAATGATCCATCCCCGTCAAGGACAATATTGACCAGTACAGTCTCCGTCTCGCTTACTGGGAATGTGTCACCCAAGGTTGTGGTGCTGGCCGGTGTCGGTCGTCTTGGCAACAAGATGTTCCAGTATGCTGCATTGATGGGCTTGGCGCATCGGCATGGTTTTACGCCGTATGTGTTTCAGAACGAGAACCTGGCGAAAACATTCGAGCTGTCGCACATATCGCAAACCCAATACACAAACCTGCCGGTGTATTTTGAGAAGGCAGCTGCTTCCTACGACCCTTGCGTCGAGACAATGCGAAGAGACTTGAGCTGGAGGCTCGGTGGGTATTACCAGTCGTGGCGATACTTTGCAGACGTCGTCGACATCGTGAGAAAAGAGTTTACGTTCAAGGAGAACATTCGCACACCTGTCAGAGACTATTTTGCTCAACTCGAGGCTAAAGGTAAAGGTCGTCCAAAGGTCGGAGTTCACATCCGGCGTGGTGACATGGGAGTTCCTGTATCTGCCAAAAGGGGTTATACCGTTGCCCCCGCGACGTATTTCAAAAAGGCAATGGCGTATTTTAGAAGCAAGTTGAAAGACCCTTTATTCATTGTGTGTTCTGATGATATAAATTGGGGTAGGACTCAGTTTGGGAAGGAAAAGGACGTGGAGTTTCTTCATAAGAATGAAAACGTCGACCTGGCGACGCTGAGTAGCTGCAACCACAGCATCATCTCCACGGGGACCTACGGGTGGTGGGGGGCGTGGCTGGCCGGAGGGGAGACGATCTATTACAAGAACTTTCCGAAAAATGGCACGTGGTTGGCAACTCAGTATGTAGCCTCTGATTACTTCCCTCCGTCCTGGATCGGGATGGAGTGAGTGAGTGAGTGAGTGAGTGAGCGAGCGTGGGGTGTTGGTGCGTGAGTGGTTGAGTGGTTGAGTGAGTCTGTCAGTCAGTTTTGGTGAATGAGTCAGAGTGGGTGAAGACTGCCTCCGTGGTCTAGTGGTGGAGCGTCCGCCTGGAGAGCGTCATACCAAAAGACGTTAAAAGATGGTACTTGTTGTTACCCTGTCTGGCGCTCGGCATTAAGGGGCTAAAACAAGGACTGGTCGGCTCGGAGTCAGTATACTGTGTCTGAGTGGGGTATTCATGTTAAACTGCGGCATGGTATCTCAGTGAGCTAGCACTATAAATCGGCATCAGTCCGGACTAGTGCAAGCAGCCACACACACAGAGACACGTACATGCACGTCGCTATATAAGTGCAATAATCTTGGACGCGACGTTAAACCCCATTTCATCTCACCTCTCAGAGTGGGTGAGTGAGTGAGTGGTTGAGTGAGTGAGGGTGCGGGGGTGAGTGAGTGAGTCAGTCAGTGTTGGTGAGTGAGTGGTTGAGTGAGTGAGGGAATGTGGATGGGTGAGTGAGTGACTTCTTTTAATGACCCTTTAAACAGTATTTCAGTTTTTATCACAGCGTGTTAGCTTGAGAGGAAAAACGGAAGCTGCGAGTTGGGTTCTGTTTCAAGTTAAATCCACGATGCTGACGTACCAGTGTCACAAACCAGGATGAATCTTGAATTCCAACCCATGATCTGTAAATCGTCGCACAAACAAAGGGACGCAACTCTGCATAGCAGACTACGGCAACTTGGAAACTGTGGTGGACTCGTGTTCCCATAGCAGGAGTGAGCAATTACCCATAACATGAACATGTATTGGGGGAAGATGGGTCGAGAGTTTGTGATCTGATACTGAAGCTACATCCTTGTCGTGATAACTGTTACTATCGAAACATAACACATGTGTTTTCAATTTATTTGTTTGTTTGTTGTTTAACGCAGCACTCAGCAATATTCCAGCTCTTTGACGGCGACTTGTACATAATCGAGTTTGGACCAGACAATCCAGTGATTGACATCATGAGCATCGATCTACGTCATTTGAATACAGCAACATGCACCTACTAAGTCAGAGTGCATGACGACCCGTTCCCACTGGGCGCTTCTTAGGACAAGCATAGGTTGCTGAAGACCAATTCTAACGCGGATCTTCACGGGGGTACAAGCATAGGTTGCTGAAGACCAATTCTAACCCGGATATTCACGGAGGTACAAGCATAGGTTGCTGAAGACCAATTCTAACGCGGATCTTCACGGAGGTACAAGCATAGGTTGCTGAAGACCAATTCTAACGCGGGTCTTCACGGGGGTACAAGCATAGGTTGCTGAAGACCAATTCTAACGCGGATCTTCACGGGGGTACAAGCATAGGTTGCTGAAGACCAATTCTAACCCGGATCTTCACGGGGGTACAAGCATAGGTTGCTGAAGACCAATTCTAATGCGGATCTTCACGGGGGTACAAGCATAGGTTGCTGAAGACCAATTCTAACGCGGATCTTCACGGGGGTACAAGCATAGGTTGCTGAAGACCAATTCTAACGCGGATCTTCACGGGGGTACAAGCATAGGTTGCTGAAGACCAATTCTAACGCGGATCTTCGAGGGGTGTCTCAAATAGTCAAATAGGTCCCAAAATATTAACCTATCCAAGAGGAACAACGACACAAATTTGAGCAACGATCTCAGCGCTCAGCCACTCTTACGATTTGGGCCTAACGACTCTGTCGTTGTACACTCGCGGAGATTCCGAGTTAGAATTGTAAGATGTTGCTAACGATATCAATCACTGGTTTGTCTGGTCCATAATCGGATTATTTGCAGGCAGCTGTCATATAGCTTGTATACTGATGAGCACAAACAAAGACAAACAAACAAAACGAGAGCCGAAGATCGCTTTGCACTGGGGTCTGGACTAGAAAAGTTTCAATCCTAAATTTTCACGCCAATAATATCATTAATACTGCTGGTTACAACGCAGCGTAGTCTATACAACCAAGCGCAAAGTGATCGGGTGGGAAGGAAAGCTGCCAACATCTGGACCTATTCTTGTGACTGAAGTCATGCTGCTCTTGTCCGGTCTTCTTATGGTAGGACAGTATGTTTGCCCTCCAGTAAAGCAGTACCATTCTCATACTGAAGACTGCACTGACAGATAATGAGATTATTTGCTGAATGTGTTTTCCTATTTTCGTATATTATAAGTAAAAATGGTTTTACGCGAGCCTTTATTCCATATATATGGGACCGGTGAATACCCGGGTTAGAATAGGTCTCAAGCAACCCTTGCTTTCCGTAAAAGGCGACAAAAAGGATGGGGAGATCAGCTTCGCTGACTTCGCACATGTACTTCATTTCCCAAATGCCAATTACTAGGGTACCTTACTTTTGACGGCATTGGTACAAGGAAACCAATTGCGTGGATCGATATTCATGATATCAATCACCGGAATGTCGGGTCCAGACTCGATTAATTACAGACTGCCGTCATGTAGCTACCTTATTATTACCTGGATCGGTCATATGTCATTCTCGGCTCCATGGGGAGTATACATTCCACGCTGCCGTATGAGGCGGGGGTCACATCTCGCCTTAACGGATTTGCTATGCAGTTATTACTATCCTTCCAAATTACAATCCCTCCTATTTTATAACCGAATGCTTAGTTCCCCTTTCACGTTTATGTTTACCGTTATATAAATAATAGCGACGTATTACATATTCATAGAAGACCAGTGGTTCAATACCTACTATATCATGTGTCACCTTCAAGTGTCCATGTGTCACCATCGTGTGTCCGTGTGTCACCATCGTGTGTCCGTGTGTCACCATCAAGTGTCCATGTGTCACCATCGTGTGTCCGTGTGTCAACATCATGTGTCCATGTGTCACCATCAAGTGTCCATGTGTCACCATCGTGTGTCCGTGTGTCAACATCATGTGTCCATGTGTCACCATCGTGTGTCCATGTGTCAACATCAAGTGTCCATGTGTCACCATCGTGTGTCCATGTGTCACCATCGTGTGTCCATGTGTCACCATCAAGTGTCCATGTGTCACCATCGTGTGTCCGTGTGTCACCATCATGTGGTGAGGTACTGGGTGTTCGGGAAAAGGTGAGCGTACCCCCGACCGGTGGCACACGTCACAAACACATGAAAAAGCAAGGCAATTCTTCACCTGGCAACACACGAGAACATATGGTATAAGTCAAACTAATCCTAAATCAGAATGCCGCCAGATCCGATTTTCTTATTGCCTGGCAATAACTTGTTATAACTTATTGTTGTTTATGATTGTTCAATCTAATTAAAATCAGATCTTAGTTCTCGCTACTGCTAAACAAAGATCTGAAGACATCCCATTAGGGGTCACGTCAGGACGACCTTTCATCCGACCAATCGGAGCGTCGCTTACCAGATCATGAAAGCGACAGTCGGAATGTGATTTCTCATCATGCAGCCTCGAAAACTTTAAAACGGGGTATTCCGAACGATAGTTACGATCTTAACGACTGAATCTATACAATCTAGACCATGTATTAGCCATTCGGGAATGTTCTTTTGTTCAGGTTTCAAATTTGTAAAAAAGCGATGCGAGAATTTGTCAAAATATGTTTCGAAGCGTAGTCGCCAATTTGAAATTAGTCCCGTAAAGCACGAGAAAGCTGCCTTCTGATTGGCTAATGTCGACTTCTTGTCAGTAATTCCATTGGTCGGTCAGGGTTCGCAAAAGGCCGGTCTGACGTGACCCGTAATGGGATGTCCTCAGATGTTTGTTTAGCGGCAGTGAGAACTAAGATATGAGATTGATGATTGTTTTTTATTTAATTTCTTTTTCTCTCGGAACACACTGACATCATCTTCAATTTTTGTTTTGTTTTCGTGTGGACAAATTCTTGCTACCATTGTCCAGTACCAGCGGTCAGATTTGAGTGGATTTGGTCAAGATGTCTTTGTCACACTTTTGTCATGACTATTAAATGAATTGTTTGATAAGTATTACTTAGAAGTTGACGGATGATAAAGAAGACACAATTTATGGATAACAACTTCTTTAAAACTGTTAAAAGCGACGTTTCGGTGTAGACTCAAGAGTCCTTCTTGACAACGGTATAAGGATCTACACGGAAACGTCGCTTTTTACAGTATTAAAGAAGTTGTTATCCATAAATTGTGTCTACTTTGTCTACTTTGTATTGTCATTCCAGCCAGTTTCTTGGAAGGTACACATCTATATTATCAAAATGACATTTAATATTTGCGATTGGTTTCTTGGATAAAATTGGAATATGTATGAATATTATAACAAATTACTTGTGATTCATGCAATGCAATGCAATGCTTTTACCTATTTATGAATAAACGTCTCATGTACTTTAGAGACTCTAATCACTCTTTTTGCGAGTTGTCTTCGTATGTGTTATATATATTCATTTTGAATACATGAGACACACGTATCCCGACCTTGCCAGCTCAGCTTGTAGGTATTCTACGATGTTGCAAAGGTAGCTGCTTACTATCAATTTCTATTTAATAGTAGTATCTAAATAGGCTGTATCTAAATTAATATTCCATATGTATCATATAATGGGCAGGCTTCTCGGCAGGATAAAGCCAACGGATAAAAACGATATCCGTTATGGTCATATGCTGATAGAAATGCAAATATCAAAGGTTTTTACAAACATGGCGTCGCCCTTGTCATTCGGCGATCGAGTCAGAATTAACCATAGGGAATCTGGATAAACTACTGGGATAATTGCTAATTTTACGTTTCGATCCCTAAATTGAATAATATGTTAACCCAGGAATCTGTACGTAAAAGAATTTAGTGTGAAACCAAGAAACAACCAAAAAGAGTTTTACAATCAACACAATTTTAATGTATTACAAATTTATCTAGGTTTACAAATCAATACAAATTTCTGCACGACAATTACAATGGCAGTACACAATAGCGTGGCAGTACAATATGCAATGGTAGCCTATAAAAAAAGTCAATTAGCGCCGTGCTTTGCATATCGGACAAACAATCGGTCACTCTAAATTTTGCGGTTTCTTTGATATATCAGCTGAATTTATATTATGTCCGCACCATTGTTCTGGGCAACAAAATCAGAAGTCCGGCACACTTCCACGGAGTTTTTAAATTATTTGTATCGGAACTGTTCCACTCACCCCTTTCCGTAACCTGCAAGAAGACTCGTCCCCCTATCGATGAATGTTATGTGCGAAAATACGACAAACCAATCAGAATGCGCGTATGATTTCAAGTTGTTGATCAAAGAATCCTTCAGAAATATTTTTTGATTTTACATATTTCTTGCATCTGAAAATATACCCAAGACACAGTTAAATGTGGTCAATCATACTGTATAATTCCGCATGTCCCGATGGGCTTTAAATTGCATCTGAAATATATATAATATATGGGGAAATATATGTGCGCCATTACGCAACGAGTAAACAATTGTTTTAGGTATCCCCGTTTGCGCTAAGACGGAACCCGGTCGTAAAAATGGCCATGAGAGGGGCACGAGTCGCTATTCGGCTTGTCCCGGAATAACACGAGTTGGTCACACGCGGCGCTTTAGACGACTCGGCCACCCGTGCCCCCTCCTGAAAAGACGTTATGAAAGAACAATGTTTTTCCGTGACATAAACCACGCTTCGTTCTTATTTATTCTTTGCGATTTATCGCGTAGCTATCTTATATTTGCATAACACCTGTGTACTTGACACCACCGTGAAGACCCGGGATAGAATAGGTCTTCAGCAACCCATGCTTGACCTAAAAGGCGACTATGCTTGTCGTGAGAGGCGACTAACGGGATCGGGTGGTCAGGCTCGCTGACTTGGATGATGCGTGTCATCGATCCCAATTGCGTGAATCGCTGCTCATGATGCCAATCACTGGATTGTCTGGTCCAGACACTAATATTTACACACCACCATCAAAGAGCAGGAATATTGCTGAGTGCGGTGTAAAACAACAAACAAACCATGTTCATAGATCGCCACGATGCAATAAAGTTCCGTACGATCGGAGACATTGACCACATTGACATACCAGTGTTTTATCTTTAACCGTCGTTTGATTAATATTCTGTCTTCTATTTCAGGAGGTGCAGTTACGGATAAGATATAGCAAGCTGTCTGTACACGATGAGGGCGGTCGGGTAGCCTAGTGGTTAAAGCGTTCGCTTGTCACGCCAAAGACCCAGGTTCGATTCCCGACATGGGTACAATGTGTGAAGCCCAATTCTGGTGTCCCCCGCCGTGATATTGCTGGAATATTGCTAAAAGCGGCGTAAAACCATACTCACTCACTGTACAAGATGAATTGCCACGTCAGCAAATCAGTGACATGATCTTCATAATAAATAATTGTTAATGAAACCCATTTGTTATGCTTTCATATTTATCATATTACAACCTGTTATTTGTTTTATGACACTGGTATAAGTTAACCCTCATATATGGTCCCTCACTTTTCACACCCGCATAGTGCCAGGGGATCATACATGGTCCCGAGAAAATGCCCTTTTTAAACTGTAAATTTTGATATCAAACACTGAGTGCGCAAAGTCAAAACTATAACCATCATCACCCCAATCATCTTAGCTTTAACATCGTGTAACTCATACTTTATACAATGCTAGGGATTGCGAAATATTGCGAGATTTGTAAAGTGGCTACCGCTCTTCTCGGCCCTTTTCTGCCATGTTTGAGCACCAAGCGAATAACGGTGAATTTTGATTATGCACCCATGTCACATACACGTACATATTTTCAGACAAAATCCTTGTTCACAAGAAATAATATGACCTGAGTGGTCAGAAAAACATATTTTCCCCAACTGTATACTTATTCACGTAAATATAGAATACTAAACGAGCTCCCGTGTAATACCAATTTTATGAAACGAGTGAATAGTTCTGGTATCTGACGAGCGAAAGCGAGTCAGATACCACAACTATTCACGAGTTTCATAAAATTGGTTTTACACGAGAGCGAGTTTAGTATTTTATTTATTACTTGTCATTTATAATGTTTTTAGAATTATACTGTTGAGTGTAAATAGGCTGACACCTATACGATCCATGGCATAATCCAATTGAGTTTAACAGAATAATACTTCAAACACGTCAAAAGTTGAAACGTATGAATTTAATATCATACAATGGTCCACCTTTAGAATTCAGGCGTTCGTCCCACAAAATGATCGTAGTGCTAGGGCTATCACAACTCACATAATTTAACTTAGACTAACGACTGTCGTTGCGCTAGAGTACGATCGCCTTGTGGAACGGGGCCTTGCACCTCAAAGTTTACAATCACGTCACAATACCCGATGACGTAATTTGTTGAATTTTGTTGCAAGATCCATCGGCGAAACAATGCCATGTGACGTCAGCCTAGCAACAAGGTTGCTGGGGTCATCGAGTGTGCATAAGCTCCTCCCAGTGATCTATCATCTCCACACACAATGTCGTGGAATACGCAAAGGGATGTTGAGAGCTTTCAATATTTGTTCGTGAAACGTGTTCCGAGAGTACATAAGCACGCGTTTTGGTATTACACAAGGTGTAATAAAGCTGTTTATTACCCATATGGGCTCAAATATGCAGTCTAATAACTTTTTGATATTTGCACAGTGTGCAATTAGTGATTCTCGAAGCTGATTGGCCAGTGGAACAAAGATCAATTTTCATTGGACAACGGAACTATTTTTTTCTCATCAGATTCATTCACAAATCCACGCCTTTCCCTTCAGATGTTTTACGTGCTACAATCTCACTGATTCGAGATTTTTAAGACAAGACACATAGTTTCATATTAACAACATGATTTCACATTATCATTTTTTTCATTTATTTCACATGATTTTCATTTTACAGTAAAAACCAAAACTACGTCCCCGTTTGTAAACAAACATGGCTGGCCATTTGAGACCTGTCAAAGTAAATGACCTCGTTAAAGCGGACGGAGATCTGACTGACATGAAAAGTTATTCGTATAATTCAACCTCTGAACAATTTTAATGTCTTTGTTGTCAAAACTGCATATGGCCAGATTGAAGTTCCAAGATTCAGATTGTGATGTTGCCCGAAACTGTTTCTAGGGCGCCGAGATCATCACCACCAAGTCCTGGTTTGCGTCTGTGTTAGAGGGCTTGCTGTTTGATGAATTTTTCGACCACCCGAATCCAAAAACCGGACTTTGTATAGACAGGTTTGCCTTTGTGAACGATGACGACATCGATAACTGCCAATGAAAATAAAAACACAATGAAAAAGACTAAACTTGACAAGTTGACATGAACTTAGTTCACAAATGTATACAGCTAAGAAAAACACGAAAAATATGACTACTCACACTTTCAACGATGGCATGAGAATAAAAACAAATTCATTTTGCCACAACATTTAGACTTTCCGAAAGATATCATAAAGATACACTATTTCGTACAATTTTGTAATGTTGTGTGAAGAAATAAGAACGTGACACTTTTTTATACAATGCATGTATACGTTTTTCGTAACCGCGACGTCTGCAGGCTGACTGATGTCCGGGGACCATATGACTATGAGGGTTAATGACACAGGAAAGGTGCAACTAAACACTATTATTTGCAAATTTATCATTTCGGCATGCACATCAGACAGTTCAGAATTCGAACTGTCTACTTTGAAGGAGATCAAGGGTAGCATAGAGTGTTACCTTAGCGACATGATTACCAGCATCTGGTTGCGAAATCGATGCACTTTGCTGAACTCGGAGAGGTTTTGAAATCAAAACAAAAAAAATTAAAAATACAAGGAAAAGAAAACTTACCCCAGCGAGCTGATCCTGTGTCCGATATTGAACTAAATGAACTCCGTGACTGCGGGCAGCTTAGCACCAAGTCTCCAGATACCGTGTTAGTCTATCAACAGGTATTCGACCATTAGCCTATGAATCACATCAAAATATCAACAAACTCCCGTCATCTGACTGTGTCCACTCCGCGTTTGACAAATCCTCCTGAAATCCCACATGCACATGTTTCCCATCAGTGACACTTGTCTCAAATCACACACGATGTTCATTAAACTTGTTGTCCGGATTAAACTGTAACGCCGGTTCTCTTGGCATTCCTGGTTTCGGCCTTCTCATATCTGGGTCAAGTCGGGTCATTCATTCCGACACTGTGACAGCAATCGTACTTTTCAAAGTTTACCTTCTTTTCTTAACTTTTTCTCTAACAAACAAGACTTCTGTACATTCCGTCTATGTTGTTGTTATAGGTTTTGGCATTTTTGTCAAATGACACATAAAGAAATTGACAGGTTTTCCGTGTTTCCTCTTTACGTCAAATATTATTACAATTTACGTTGTTATTACAATTTACGTCAAAATTATTACAATTTGCTGCAAGTATTACAATTTACCTTTTTATTACAATTTACGTCGTAACAGCGCACCTTAAATTGCGAATCGTTAGATATCACTGTTCTGTGTATCAAACGACATAAAAATATTTTCCAAGACCAAGACAATTCTTTCAGAAATGTGTGCATATATTTTAACGAAAAATATTATCCATTTTGTTAAAGTAATTGTTATATTCAGTTTTACTTATGAAATAAAATTAAACGGCTATTTATGGACATTGGTTATATGAACTTATAATATATATTGATTATTACACATCCCAAAAAATATGCTGCAGTTGCATTTACAGTTCATCTTGTAACACTTGTCCAAAGGAAAGAAATATCGTATTCGACACTAAAAAACTATCAATTGTTATTGTAATCAATGTTCAAACAAACAGGAGATTATCAAAGGTTCGTTCATACATGTTGTGGCCTATATTTACGTATATCATTTTGAACATTGACAAATATCTAAAGTGAAATTAATTGTGTGAAAAAATGTATAAAAGATATGCAAAATCTACATCATAACTGAAACTGTAAACAGCATGACACAATGATCATGTGCACTCTCATTCAACGACCTTCACCTCAAAGAAATTACCAAATATGTACAACAATGTTGACGTATGACATCACTATCTGTGACCGACTTTTACAAAATGGCGTGTTCACGGTCCACAGTACGCGGGATTTACGAGTGGACTTTCGTTTATTCAGGGATCATATATACATAAATGTGGCATGTAAGTAATCAGAAACATTCTGACAATCTATGTACTGTTATTTGTTGTTATAACTTTCATGGAAACAAACCGAAATCGTCAGAAATTCTATAAATACCGTTGTCGTTGTGCGTGATTTTGCGTCAGTCATGGCGTCACACAGGACGGTAACTTTGACAAGTTCTGCTGAAAATATCAAATCATTGCAATGTATCTATTTTAAATTCCCTAATTCTCTTCCCATGCATATTTTGAAAATGTTGAGCCAATATCTTGAACAAATTAACAGACGAATGGTTAGTTCAAAATAGGAGAAAATGCTACACTGTGTAAAATCTGTATTTTGCTTTGTTTACATTTCAAACAAGTGCAGTTTTTCGAGCACAGCGTTCGTTTTCACACCTAACTAAGTCTTATTTTGCTTGATTTCATCTAGCCACTTCATACTTGTGTCAAAGACCATTGGCCATTTGATTTTAAAATGTATGAGGAATTCAAGGATGTGTGTATCGCAGCTAAGTTTGAAATATACGTGATGTTACAGGCGCCTCATAACCGGTGTACCTGAAACACGATTTTGTAAACACTATCCAATATGGCGGAAAGTTCACTTCGGCGTTCGTGTTTGCGTATTTTCCAAAACATTCCTGAAGGATTCTAGGGTTATCGGAATGATCATTGGTGATTTCATAAAAGACAGATACTCGTGATCACTATAATATGCTATTTTTGAAACTCATTTCTCTGAGTAAATATCCGAAATTTAGATTTCAAAACATGCTGTAGTCAGTAGTGAATTAGTAATATGTAAAAGAATGGAGATATTTACGATGTACCTGTTGCCTAATGGTAAACATATATTTCCCCATATATTATATATATTTCAGATGCAATTTAAATCACATCGGGACATGCGGAATTATACAGTATGATTGACCACATTTAGCTGTGTCTTGGGTATATTTTTAGATGCAAGACATATGTAGAAAAAAGAAATATTTCTGAGGGATTCTTTGACGAGGAACTTGAAATCGTACGCCCATTCTGATTGGTTTTTCGTATTTTCGCACATAACATTCATCGAGGGGGGGGTGAGTCACAGGAGTCCGTATCTAAAAATAGACACCCTCGGGCTCGCGTGTGGAGATGGTCATGAATATGCATGAGGGTGTCTATTTTTAGATACGGACTCCTGTGGGTGAGTCTTCTTGCAGGTTACGGAAAGGGGCGAGTGGTGACGGAAAGGGGCGAGTGGTGACGGAAAGGGGCGAGTGCTGACGAATGGAAACGTATGTGACCGAGAGTCGGCAAATACCGACAAAACAACATTGTTGCAATGTTCTTCCACGAAACCAGATTGATTAGTAAAATGTTTTATAGGTATTAGGGCAACTTGGCCCATTTACACCTTGACCATAATACAGGTTTGCTAAGTACCTGGATATTTTATAAAGTATCAAAACTGCCACGTACACGCTTTAATATAAGCGAGAATGACATTCTGAACATCATGGTGAACAATATTCCTAGAACAAAATACCAGACAATGAGAAGTCAATATTGAGAACTGTTAGTGCCTCCACCATTGCCTTACGCTGATTAACATTCTTTTGGCAATGCAATAAAAAATGAGCTACATTATCAAGTTGATTACACACTGTAAAATGTGCAGAAATGTCTTTATTAATAACATTTAGATAAACTCCAAGACCACAATGCCAGAACTTAACTTAAAGCAAACATTGTTACGATATTATTCTGTGGGACCAATAAACTACAAAGTAGGAAATTATAAGAATTGAAAGTCGCAAGCTCGGAGGTTCACATCCGCTTTGAAATCGTTCACACTTCAATGAACCTATGGAAACTGACGTTCAATTCTTAGTTGTTTAAATTAATGTTTGTGCTATTTTTGTTCATAGAATTATATGCTTAACAGGCGTGTTTCACATCAACATGAGATAAAACCTATCCAAATCCCCTGCCAAACAAATCCTAGCAATAGCCATAATGGCATTGGACAGGTGCTACTGGTGGTGCAGGATACGCCCACATTTCCGCGAATACCTCGTGTCATCGCTGTTTGACAGTGATTCATAAACACATGCTCATGATGTAGCCGAAATCGTACGACTTCTTATGAATATGGAAAGGATATTGTCGCTTTTATATAATAGATTTATCAATATTTCTGATGTTTCATTACATTTTATAAGAGGAGTGCTATATTAACAATGGATCAAAGGAAGTCTAATCTCTCTCACTCAATCCATTAAACATCAAAGAAACTAGGTGTTAGAACAGGGTATACATTACTCTTAAAGTCTTTTTTAGTACAATATCATCATTTTTTATTTTGTGACAAAACTTCAAAATATACGGATTCAGTAACAAAGGCATACATAAAATATTCAGAAAAAGCATAGCAGATATATGTATATGTACCTTGTTTATATGACGCAAAGAGTTTTGCAACAATGTTGCCACAGGTTGCAGAATTCCATCAAAGGTACTTAATTCATATTTCTTTAATAATAAAGATAATGAATGATAATAATGATAGTGACATCAGATCACGACATTAAAGCACTTCACAAGAGATAATATATCTGATATTCAACATTCATTATGCATCGTTGATAATGATCTTAATGTTCTTTAGAACATGCATAGGTAATATTAAACATCAATAATGACGAAACAAGATTTGACGTTCAAATGGAAAACATCGCAGTTCATCAAAAGAAAAACCAGCAAAGTTGAGTATATATGTTTGAAAATGTGATGTGAGATTGCAGATATGAATATTAACATTGGTGGACTGTAAATAGTTTAATAATGTTATGTCCACAGCGTAAGTTGTACTACGTTGTTAGGTGAACATGTAATGATGACATCAAAGACTACATGTTCCATGTATAAATACTACTGGAAACTATTCTTCGTTCTGAAGAACTACAATCACCTAACAAGGTTTGGATTGGCATTCTAGGAGTTGGTGAGTAAGTAGGTGAGTGAGTATGGTTTTACGCCGCTTTTAGCAATATTCCTGCAATATCACGGCGGGGGACACCAGAAATGGGCTTCACACATTGTCGGGAATCGAACCTGGTTTTTCGGCGTGACGAGCGAACGCTTTAACCACTAGGCTACCCGACCGCCCCATATCTGCATGAAATGTGATAAGCAGCAGATCAACATAATGATTAAGGTAACAGACAACCGGTAATATTTAACAAGTAGCATACCGATAATTGGATGAAGCCAAATATTCAGTAAGAATAACAAATAGCACACAAGTGATGACGAACACGTGTACTGAACCAACTGGGCATGGACCACTGAAAATTTGTGACGTCACCAGGTGTACGTATGTCCTGCCCTACCGACATCACCTGTCGTTCACGTGAAGAATAGGTCTTCAGCAACCCATGCTTGCCGTAAAAGGCAACTATGCTTGTCGTAAAAGGCGACTAACGGGATCGGGTGGTCAGGCTCGTTGACTTGGTTGATACATGTCATCAGTCCCATTTGCGTGGATCGATGCTCATGATTTTAATCACTGGATTGTCTGGTCCAGACTCGATTATTTACAGACCGCCGTCATATATCTGGAATATTGCTGAGTGCGGCGTTAAACAACAAACAAACAAACATCACACAACTTGCATAAAAAAGTAAGTATTTGTTGCCTGACGCAACACAGCAGGACCCCTGACACCCGACGGCGGCCTGTAAACAAACCAGACAATCAAGTGATCGATGAACCAGAAAACCCAGTGAAACGATAGTGCATTTACTGATTTTGTTGAACCTAACAAAAACGATACGTTAATTGTGAATTACGTATGTTTTTTACATGTGCAGAGATTCTGCTGCTTATAAGTAAAGGAGGGGCGGTCGGGTAGCCTAGTGGTTAAAGCGTTCGCTCGTCACGCCGAAGACACGGGTCCGAATCCCGACATGGGTACAATGTGTGAAGCCCATTTCTGGTGTCCCCCGCCGTGATATTGCTGGAATATTGCTAAAAGCGGCGTAAAACCAAACTCACTCACTCACTCACTACAAGTAGAGGAAACCGTTAAGAAATATATTCGTCTTGCAACCCAGTGTGGCGTAGTTTTAAAGTCTCGGCCAACCATTTTTTTTTAAGTTGACGTAGCATAGATAAATGCTACTGAGATTATGACAAAACTCGGGACTTTAGTCCACCAGCAGAAATATCGCCCCAGTTCAAGTAAATATAGAATGTCAACCCAAGACAACAACCAGTCTCGGCCTTCCGCCCACACACACTCTCATGATGTTGTCGAAATCGTACAATTGTCTCTGCTTTTAACATAGTGAGTGAGTGAGTGAATATGGTTTTACGCCGCTTTTAGCAATTATTCCAGCAATATCACGGCTTCACACATTGTACCCATGTACATTGTACCCATGTCGGGAATCGAACCCGGGTCTTCGGCGTGACGAGCGAACGCTTCAACCACTAGGCTACCCGACCGCCCCCTTTTAGCATAGGATGGTCTCTGCTTTTAGCATAGGATGGTCTCTGCTTTTAGCATAGGATGGTCTCTGCTTTTAGCATAGGATGGTCGCTGCTTTTAGCATAGGGTGGTCTCTACTTTTAGCATAGGTCGGTCTCTGCTTTAAGCATAGGATGGTCTCTGCTTCAAGCATAGGATGGTCTCTGCTTTTAGCATAGGTCGTCTCTGCTTTTAGCATAGGATGGTCGCTGCTTTAAGCATAGGATGGTCTCTGCTTTTAGCATAGGATGGTCGCTGCTTTTAGCATAGGATGGTCTCTGCTTTTAGCATAGGTCGGTCTCTGCTTTTAGCATAGTATGGTCTCTGCTTTTAGCATAGGATGGTCTCTGCTTTTAGCACAGGATGGTCGCTGCTTTAGCATAGGGTGGTCGCTGCTTTTAGCATAGGATGGTCTCTGCTTTTAGCATAGGATGGTCGCTGCTTTTAGCATAGGATGGTCTCTGCTTTGAGCATAGGATGGTCGCTGCTTTTAGGCATAGGATGGTCTCTGCTTTTAGCATAGGATGGTCGCTGCTTTTAGCATAGGATGGTCGCTGCTTTTAGCATAGGATCGTCGCTGCTTTTAGCATAGGGTGGTCGCTGCTTTTAGCATAGGATGGTCTCTGCTTTTAGCATAGGATGGTCGCTGCTTTAGCATAGGATTGTCTCTGCTTTTAGCATAGGATGGTCGCTGCTTTTAGCATAGGATGGTCTCTGCTTTTAGCATAGGATGGTCGCTGCTTTTAGCATAGGATGGTCGCTGCTTTAAGCATAGAATGGTGTCTGCTTTAAGCATAGAATGGTGTCTGCTTTAAGCATAGGATGGTCGCTGCTTTTAGCATAGGATGGTCGCTGCTTTAAGCATAGAATGGTGTCTGCTTTAAGCATAGGATGGTCTCTGCTTTTAGCATAGGATGGTCGCTGCTTTTAGCATAGGATGGTCGCTGCTTTTAGCATAGGATGGTCGCTGCTTTTAGCATAGGATGGTCGCTGCTTTTAGCATAGGATCGTCGCTGCTTTTAGCATAGGGTGGTCGCTGCTTTTAGCATAGGATGGTCTCTGCTTTTAGCATAGGATGGTCGCTGCTTTAGCATAGGATTGTCTCTGCTTTTAGCATAGGATGGTCGCTGCTTTAGCATAGGATGGTCTCTGCTTTTAGGATAGGATGGTCTCTGCTTTTAGCATAGGATGGTCGCTGCTTTTAGCATAGGATGGTCGCTGCTTTTAGCATAGGATGGTCTCTGCTTTTAGCATAGGATGGTCGCTGCTTTTAGCATAGGATGGTCTCTGCTTTTAGCATAGGATGGTCTCTGCTTTTAGCATAGTATGGTCTCTGCTTTTAGCATAGGATGGTCTCTGCTTTTAGCACAGGATGGTCGCTGCTTTAGCATAGGATGGTCGCTGCTTTTAGCATAGGATGGTCTCTGCTTTTAGCATAGGATGGTCGCTGCTTTTAGCATAGGATGGTCTCTGCTTTTAGCATAGGTCGGTCTCTGCTTTTAGCATAGTATGGTCTCTGCTTTTAGCATAGGATGGTCTCTGCTTTTAGCACAGGATGGTCGCTGCTTTAGCATAGGGTGGTCGCTGCTTTTAGCATAGGATGGTCTCTGCTTTTAGCATAGGATGGTCGCTGCTTTTAGCATAGGATGGTCTCTGCTTTGAGCATAGGATGGTCGCTGCTTTTAGGCATAGGATGGTCTCTGCTTTTAGCATAGGATGGTCGCTGCTTTTAGCATAGGATGGTCGCTGCTTTTAGCATAGGATCGTCGCTGCTTTTAGCATAGGGTGGTCGCTGCTTTTAGCATAGGATGGTCTCTGCTTTTAGCATAGGATGGTCGCTGCTTTAGCATAGGATTGTCTCTGCTTTTAGCATAGGATGGTCGCTGCTTTTAGCATAGGATGGTCTCTGCTTTTAGCATAGGATGGTCGCTGCTTTTAGCATAGGATGGTCGCTGCTTTAAGCATAGAATGGTGTCTGCTTTAAGCATAGAATGGTGTCTGCTTTAAGCATAGGATGGTCGCTGCTTTTAGCATAGGATGGTCGCTGCTTTAAGCATAGAATGGTGTCTGCTTTAAGCATAGGATGGTCTCTGCTTTTAGCATAGGATGGTCGCTGCTTTTAGCATAGGATGGTCGCTGCTTTTAGCATAGGATGGTCGCTGCTTTTAGCATAGGATGGTCGCTGCTTTTAGCATAGGATCGTCGCTGCTTTTAGCATAGGGTGGTCGCTGCTTTTAGCATAGGATGGTCTCTGCTTTTAGCATAGGATGGTCGCTGCTTTAGCATAGGATTGTCTCTGCTTTTAGCATAGGATGGTCGCTGCTTTAGCATAGGATGGTCTCTGCTTTTAGGATAGGATGGTCTCTGCTTTTAGCATAGGATGGTCGCTGCTTTTAGCATAGGATGGTCGCTGCTTTTAGCATAGGATGGTCTCTGCTTTTAGCATAGGATGGTCGCTGCTTTTAGCATAGGATGGTCTCTGCTTTTAGCATAGGATGGTCTCTGCTTTTAGCATAGTATGGTCTCTGCTTTTAGCATAGGATGGTCTCTGCTTTTAGCACAGGATGGTCGCTGCTTTAGCATAGGATGGTCGCTGCTTTTAGCATAGGATGGTCTCTGCTTTTAGCATAGGATAGTCGCTGCTTTAGCATAGGATGGTCGCTGCTTTTAGCATAGGATGGTCTCTGCTTTTAGCATAGGAAGGTCTCTGCTTTTAGCATAGGATGGTCTCTGCTTTTATCATAGGATGGTCTCTGCTTTTAGCATAGGATGGTCGCTGCTTTTAGCATAGGATGGTCTCTGCTTTTAGCATAGGATGGTCGCTGCTTTTAGCATAGGATGGTCTCTGCTTTTAGCATAGGATGGTCGCTACTTTTAGCATAGGATGGTCGCTGCTTTAAGCATAGAATGGTGTCTGCTTTTAGCATAGGATGGTCGCTGCTTTTAGCATAGGATGGTCTCTGCTTTTAGCATAGGAAGGTCTCTGCTTTTAGCATAGGATGGTCGCTGCTTTTAGCATAGGATGGTCTCTGCTTTTAGCATAGGATGGTCGCTGCTTTTAGCATAGGATGGTCCTGCTTTTAACATAGGATGGTCTCTGCTTTTAGCATGAATGGTCTCTGCTTTTAGCATAGGATAGTCTCTGCTTTTAGCATAGGATGGTCGCTGCTTTTATCATAGGATGGTCGCAGCTTTTAGCATAGGATGGTCTCTGCTTTTAGCGTAGGATGGTCGCTGCTTTAAGCATAGAATGGTGTCTGCTTTTAGCATAGGATGGTCGCTGCTTTTAGCATAGGATGGTCGCTGCTTTAGCATAGGATGGTCGCTGCCTTTAGCATAGGATGGTCGCTGCTTTTATCATAGGATGGTCTCTGCTTTTATCATAGGATGGTCGCTGCTTTTAGCATAGGATGGTCTCTGCTTTTAGTATAGGATGGTCGCTGCTTTTAGCATAGGATGGTCGCTGCTTTTAGCATAGGATGGTCTCTGCTTTTAGCATAGGATGGTCGCTGCTTTTAGCATAGGATGGTCTCTACTTTTAGCATAGGATGGTCGCTCCTTTTATCATAGGATGGTCTCTGCTTTTAGCATAGGAAGGTCTCTGCTTTTAGCATAGGATGGTCTCTGCTTTTAGCATAGGATGGTCTCTGCTTTTAGCATAGGATGGTCGCTGCTTTTAGCATAGGATGGTCTCTGCTTTTAGCATAGGAAGGTCTCTGCTTTTAGCATAGGATGGTCGCTGCTTTTAGCATAGGATGGTCGCTGCTTTAGCATAGGATGGTCGCTGCCTTTAGCATAGGATGGTCTCTGCTTTTAGCATAGGATGGTCGCTGCTTTTATCATAGGATGGTCGCTGCTTTTATCATAGGATGGTCTCTGCTTTTAGCATAGGATGGTCGCTGTTTTTAGCATAGGATGGTCTCTGCTTTTAGTATAGGATGGTCGCTGCTTTTAGCATAGGATGGTCGCTGCTTTTAGCATGGGATGGTCTCTGCTTTTAGCATAGGATGGTCGCTGCTTTTAGCATAGGATGGTCTCTGCTTTTAGCATAGGAAGGTCTCTGCTTTTAGCATAGGATGGTCGCTGCTTTTAGCATAGGATGGTCTCTGCTTTTAGCATAGGTCGGTCTCTGCTTTTAGCATAGGTCGGTCTCTGCTTTTAGCATAGGATGGTCTCTGCTTTTAGCATAGGATGGTCGCTGCTTTTAGCATAGGATGGTCTCTGCTTTTAGCATAGGATGGTCTCTGCTTTCAGCATTAGACGTGATTTTTAATTTTGGAACTGTTTTGTTGTTTTAATTTATTTCAGTGTATAGCACATCATAAAAAGATATGCTAGGATTAACAACTCGGATGTTTGTTGTTTTCAGCAAAATGCGATACATTATACTCATAGTGATCGTAATTGCCGGTGGACGAGCAGGTAGATTGGTTGACACGGACGTTGTAGCCAAGATGCTGGACGATCCTGTGCACGAAGCTGCCTTGGTAAAGAGAGAGGGTAGCGGTGGCTCTCGAGGTGGAATTGTTGACACGGACGTTGTAGCCAAGATGGTGGACGATCCTGTGCACGAAGCTGGCTTGGTAAAGAGAGAGGGTAGCGGTGGCTCTCGAGGTGGAATTGTTCTCACGGACGTTGTAGCCAAGATGGTGGACGATCCTGTGCACAAAGCTGCCTTGGTAAAGAGAGAGGGTAGCGGTGGCTCTCGAGGTGGAATTGTTGACACGGACGTTGTAGCCAAGATGGTGGACGATCCTGTGCACGAAGCTGCCTTGGTAAAGAGAGAGGGTAGCGGTGGCTCTCGAGGTGGAATTGTTGACACGGACGTTGTAGCCAAGATGCTGGACGATCCTGTGCACGAAGCTGCCTTGGTAAAGAGAGAGGGTAGCGGTGGCTCTCGAGGTGGAATTGTTGACACGGACGTTGTAGCCAAGATGCTGGACGATCCTGTGCACGAAGCTGCCTTGGTAAAGAGAGAGGGTAGCGGTGGCTCTCGAGGTGGAATTGTTGACACGGACGTTGTAGCCAAGATGCTGGACGATCCTGTGCGCGAAGCTGCCTTGGTAAAGAGAGAGGGTAGCGGTGGCTCTCGAGGTGGAATTGTTGACACGGACGTTGTAGCCAAGATGCTGGACGATCCTGTGCACGAAGCTGCCTTGGTAAAGAGAGAGGGTAGCGGTGGCTCTCGAGGTGGAATTGTTGACACGGACGTTGTAGCCAAGATGCTGGACGATCCTGTGCACGAAGCTGCCTTGGTAAAGAGAGAGGGTAGCGGTGGCTCTCGAGGTGGAATTGTTGACACGGACGTTGTAGCCAAGATGCTGGACGATCCTGTGCGCGAAGCTGCCTTGGTAAAGAGAGAGGGTAGCGGTGGCTCTCGAGGTGGAATTGTTGACACGGACGTTGTAGCCAAGATGCTGGACGATCCTGTGCACGAAGCTGCCTTGGTAAAGAGAGAGGGTAGCGGTGGCTCTCGAGGTGGAATTGTTGACACGGACGTTGTAGCCAAGATGCTGGACGATCCTGTGCACGAAGCTGCCTTGGTAAAGAGAGAGGGTAGCGGTGGCTCTCGAGGTGGAATTGTTGACACGGACGTTGTAGCCAAGATGCTGGACGATCCTGTGCACGAAGCTGCCTTGGTAAAGAGAGAGGGTAGCGGTGGCTCTCGAGGTGGAATTGTTGACACGGACGTTGTAGCCAAGATGCTGGACGATCCTGTGCGCGAAGCTGCCTTGGTAAAGAGAGAGGGTAGCGGTGGCTCTCGAGGTGGAATTGTTGACACGGACGTTGTAGCCAAGATGCTGGACGATCCTGTGCACGAAGCTGCCTTGGTAAAGAGAGAGGGTAGCGGTGGCTCTCGAGGTGGAATTGTTGACACGGACGTTGTAGCCAAGATGCTGGACGATCCTGTGCACGAAGCTGCCTTGGTAAAGAGAGAGGGTAGCGGTGGCTCTCGAGGTGGAATTGTTGACACGGACGTTGTAGCCAAGATGCTGGACGATCCTGTGCACGAAGCTGCCTTGGTAAAGAGAGAGGGTAGCGGTGGCTCTCGAGGTGGAATTGTTGACACGGACGTTGTAGCCAAGATGCTGGACGATCCTGTGCGCGAAGCTGCCTTGGTAAAGAGAGAGGGTAGCGGTGGCTCTCGAGGTGGAATTGTTGACACGGACGTTGTAGCCAAGATGCTGGACGATCCTGTGCACGAAGCTGCCTTGGTAAAGAGAGAGGGTAGCGGTGGCTCTCGAGGTGGAATTGTTGACACGGACGTTGTAGCCAAGATGCTGGACGATCCTGTGCACGAAGCTGCCTTGGTAAAGAGAGAGGGTAGCGGTGGCTCTCGAGGTGGAATTGTTGACACGGACGTTGTAGCCAAGATGCTGGACGATCCTGTGCGCGAAGCTGCCTTGGTAAAGAGAGAGGGTAGCGGTGGCTCTCGAGGTGGAATTGTTGACACGGACGTTGTAGCCAAGATGCTGGACGATCCTGTGCGCGAAGCTGCCTTGGTAAAGAGAGAGGGTAGCGGTGGCTCTCGAGGTGGAATTGTTGACACGGACGTTGTAGCCAAGATGCTGGACGATCCTGTGCACGAAGCTGCCTTGGTAAAGAGAGAGGGTAGCGGTGGCTCTCGAGGTGGAATTGTTGACACGGACGTTGTAGCCAAGATGCTGGACGATCCTGTGCACGAAGCTGCCTTGGTAAAGAGAGAGGGTAGCGGTGGCTCTCGAGGTGGAATTGTTGACACGGACGTTGTAGCCAAGATGCTGGACGATCCTGTGCACGAAGCTGCCTTGGTAAAGAGAGAGGGTAGCGGTGGCTCTCGAGGTGGAATTGTTGACACGGACGTTGTAGCCAAGATGGTGGACGATCCTGTGCGCGAAGCTGCCTTGGTAAAGAGAGAGGGTAGCGGTGGCTTTCGAGGTGGAATTGTTGACACGGACGTTGTAGCCAAGATGCTGGACGATCCTGTGCACGAAGCTGCCTTGGTAAAGAGAGAGGGTAGCGGTGGCTCTCGAGGTGGAATTGTTGACACGGACGTTGTAGCCAAGATGCTGGACGATCCTGTGCACGAAGCTGCCTTGGTAAAGAGAGAGGGTAGCGGTGGCTCTCGAGGTGGAATTGTTGACACGGACGTTGTAGCCAAGATGCTGGACGATCCTGTGCACGAAGCTGCCTTGGTAAAGAGAGAGGGTAGCGGTGGCTCTCGAGGTGGAATTGTTGACACGGACGTTGTAGCCAAGATGCTGGACGATCCTGTGCGCGAAGCTGCCTTGGTAAAGAGAGAGGGTAGCGGTGGCTCTCGAGGTGGAATTGTTGACACGGACGTTGTAGCCAAGATGCTGGACGATCCTGTGCACGAAGCTGCCTTGGTAAAGAGAGAGGGTAGCGGTGGCTCTCGAGGTGGAATTGTTGACACGGACGTTGTAGCCAAGATGCTGGACGATCCTGTGCACGAAGCTGCCTTGGTAAAGAGAGAGGGTAGCGGTGGCTCTCGAGGTGGAATTGTTGACACGGACGTTGTAGCCAAGATGCTGGACGATCCTGTGCGCGAAGCTGCCTTGGTAAAGAGAGAGGGTAGCGGTGGCTCTCGAGGTGGAATTGTTGACACGGACGTTGTAGCCAAGATGCTGGACGATCCTGTGCACGAAGCTGCCTTGGTAAAGAGAGAGGGTAGCGGTGGCTCTCGAGGTGGAATTGTTGACACGGACGTTGTAGCCAAGATGCTGGACGATCCTGTGCACGAAGCTGCCTTGGTAAAGAGAGAGGCTTACGATGGCTATGGAGGTGGAATTGTTGACACGGACGTTGTAGTCAAGATGGTGGACGATCCTGTGCACGAAGCTGCCTTGGTAAAGAGAGCGAGTGGCGGTGGCTTTGGAGGTGGAATTGTTGACACAGACGTTGTAGCCAAGATGGTGGACGATCCTGTGCACGAAGCTGCCTTGGTAAAGAGAGAGGCCTACGGTGGCTATGGAGGTGGAATTGTTGACACGGACGTTGTAGCCAAGATGGCCGATCTTGTGTACAAAGCGTAACACTAAGGTAATTGGATGTTCTTTATCCTTGGGGTTGACTTGGAGTTGTCTCTCGACGGCCGTCATTGCAGGGACAACTGTATCATACCCGTGAAGATCAGGGGTAGAATAGGTCTTCAGCAACCCATGCTTGCTGTAAAAGGTGACTATGCTTGTCGTTAGAGGCGACGCACTGGATCGGGTTATCAGACTGGCTGATTTGGTTGATGCATGTTATCGTATTCCAATGGCGTAGATCGATGCTCATGGTGTCAATCACTGGATTGTCTGGTCCAGAGTGCGGCGTTAAACAACAAACAAACAAACCCAACGGAAACACGCCACGAAAAGTGGTCACACACGCTTGTAGTAGACTTTGATTTTCTTTGAACACATCTACAAAGTTGCTTTGACAAAGATTTACAAACCATGTTAAGGTGATGAAAGTCAACGTTTTTTCAAATATGCTTATCTTATTTGGTGCAAATACCAAAAGAGGATGATTTAAAATGTGGCTTGGGTGTAAAATAATGAACATCTCACAAGATTGTTGATTGAGGTTTGTCTTACAAACAATGTGAAAAAGTTTACCTTGGCTTTTTGCTAATTATCCTTGTTGTGTCTGTGTGATATTGAGAATTAGAAATCAAGGTGAATAATGAAAATTGTATTTTATGCGAAAATGTATCGTATATTTTTAAAAATGTATGAACCTTTCTGCCGTTCATGTATAGTAGTAGGACTAATTAGGTCCCTGGTTGACTGTATTTCTACACAAATAAACATGATGTAATATAACGTTTTACCATACCTCCGTGTCAGAATGATGAGATCTGATTAGCCCGCGTGATCTTGATAAAATACTATGTATCCCGCCTTGGAGGGAAAAAAAATTCTCAGTGGGAGAATATATTTCTTATACCCCGCCACGAAGAAGACATGCTGTACCTCGACTCCTGAGAGGGAGAATAAATCCCACTAAACCTCGCTTCGAAACAAAAAGCCGCACGCTTTTTCCGAGTCAATGAAAGTCACGTGACATAGCACACGTTAACCTCAGTTCTATCAAACAGCTGTTTTCTATCAATTTTGAATTTGTTATACTTCTGGCATGTCATGTATTTTTAAAATGTCGGTAAGATAAATCGTTGTAGCAGGATCACTCGGGGTACATGAGGTTTTATGCGTCCCTCTTTAGGTTTTATCCCACTGGCTGCAACATGTAGCATCGCCTTGTGACAGTGTATAAAATTCCAAAAAATATAAGTGCCTGTCCAGTATTTTCTACACTAAAGAACACAAGTAACAAAGGAGTAAAGATAAGAATAATACTGTTTAATGTAAGTTCTCAGAAACTAACAATTATCTGTCGGATTGTCATTTTAGTAACTTTAACTCCCGATCATCCGGCGTGCAACTTTTCAAAACTGAAAGTCCGTCAGCAAAACAGGCTGTCTTGGGCGGTCGGGCAAGCGGGTATTTTAAACACTGCTTGTGGTATCTACCTCCTTCTTTGTCAGGCCATAGTGAGTGAGTGAGTATGGTTTTACGCCGCTTTTAGCAATATTCCAGCAATATCACGGCGGGGGACACCAGAAATGGGCTTCACACATTGTACCCATGTCGGGAATCGAACCCGGGTCTTCGTCGCGACGAGCGAACGCTTTAACCACTAGGCTACCCGACCGCCCCGTCAGGCCATAGTACAGTTCGTATATAGTACCATTATATACGTCCCTATTATCATCCCACGCCCTCCCATTTTGAGATCAGTTCAAATGATGGCATGTTTTAGATTGACATGAAGCGTAACATAACGTTATCTCTATTTTCTCAGTCCTCTTTGGATATAATTTCTATTTCTATTCTATTTCAGAATGATGGATGACAAACAGCAATAGAAAAAACCCAAAACATTGGGCTCACAGTGAATTATCTACCCAATAAAGCATTGTGCACAATAAATGGTTGGTATTATTCTTTCCTTCATTCGAATTATTTCGGTTTTGGTTGTAGAAACGTAACATATATTGAATAAGGAAATACCGTTGACAGCGGAATTAAACCCAACGCACTCACTCATTGAACGCTGGGGTGTTGTCACAGTACATATATCTGCCCAATTCCGTGTGAGCTAAAAAACAATATTTGACATGGTTTTGGCCGTTGTTTCTGTACGATAGATTAACTGAAATTGATGTTTGGAATATCTGTAGTTACGCACCTAAAAACTCTTGAAATGTATGAAAAAGCGAATGTGTGCTTTTTGTTTGAGTAATATATTTAAAAACAGTGTAGATAAATCCTTATTGAGAGTCGATATTGAGATATTAATCAATTAACCGTTGCTTTTGTTAAAACATTACATAATCAGGTGAGCTAATTACTATTGCTTTAGTTGAAACATTATATAATCAGGTGAGCTAATAACAATTGCTTTGTTAAAACAACTTTACATAATCAGGGGAGATATTTACTATTGCTTTTGTTAAAACAACAGTATATAATCAGGTGAGCTAATTACTATTGCTTTTGTTAAAACGACATTATATAATCAGGTGAGCTAATTGCTTTCGATAAAAGAACATTATATAATCAGGTGAGCTAAAGTGTATAGAAACCAAATTAACAAAGATGGCAATGCAGTGGATGTCACTCAAGGCTACGACAGGTACAATAGATGACCAGATTACCCTTTTCGCGAACACCTGGTGTCTTAACTGATATTCAGTGATCCTCTCAGTTTACGTTCACCAGTGTACTGTCCTCTCATTCAAATGTCTGTGTTGTAACTACAACAGATATCACGGTAGGACACACATGGCGTACTATTATCTATCGTTTTGAGAATGTCACTGTATACACCTACTGAATTATTTTGTATTATATTCATATGAACCCTCTACAGAAACGCAGGCACCAGCATTCATACTAAACCGACGGCCAAAAGAAACGCTACCAACGATATTTCTAGGATTAAATATAACCAACGCAATTTGAAGCAGCAATAACAATTGTATGGTAGAAATTCATCATTCAGAACAGTAAAATGCGAATTTACTAATTCAACAACAAAGTCCTTGACCTCCAACAGGGACATTTCTTGACAAGGGGTCATTCGTCCAGTATTCGATCAACAACATTGGTTACAACTTTAAGGTGACGACGGCCCAGACCGTTCAATACGGGATATGACCTCCATGAGCAGCAATGCATCTTCAAATGCGGCGTCGAACTGAGTAGACAAGCGTCCTCACATCGACTGCAGGTATCCGATTCCATTCCTCACGGAGGGCAACGATCAACGCTTGTCTCGTGAAGGGAGGATGTTGACGTTTCCGAAAACGACGCCCCAGCTGGTTCCAGAGATGTTCTATGGGTGACAGATCTGGTGGTCGAGCTGGCCACGGCAGGACAGTCACGTTGTTGGCGTTAAGGAAGTCTCTAGTAATGGGGGCTTTATGGGTGTGGCGTTATCTTGTTGGAACACTGTCCGTTGTTGACGCTGGATGAAAGGAAGAACCACTGGCCGCAAGATATTGTCAATGTAGCATTGTGCTGTGAGATTGCCTTCGATGATGACAAGTTCCGTCTTCTCGTCCGCCCCCGTGAGGTTCCACTGGCACCAGTGTACTTTCCATTAACAACAGATCAATCAAAGCACAAGCAAATGATATTTTGACAGCATTATAACATAGAAACAAGCTCTGATCCTATACTGCACATGCATCAAATTAAATACTGACAAACCCTTGAATATGTATAATGAAATTTGATAAATGTGCATTATTGATGTGAGATTATGAATGTGAATATTAATTCGGGAATTGTGGTATTACTGTTATCGTAAAGAGACTATCAGATGTTTACGTTACAAATAACCAGTGCAAAAACGTATATATATATACGTGTCTATTGGATATGGAAAGGGTTTTGTTGCTATAAACAAGTGTGAAGAGAGGGAAAAGGTATAGGGAGGAGCGGGTAGAATTGGACATGGATTAGTTGACCAAGGCACTGCTACGATGGAGGATGCTCCTCTGAACGAAGACACTGTTTTGAAGAGATGGGCGGGTAGAGTGAGTGAGTGAGTTGGGTTTAACGCCGCTTTTAGCAATACTCCAGCAATATCACGGCGGGGGAAACCCGAAATGGGCTTCACTCATTGTACCCATGTCGGGAATCAAACCTGGGTCTTCAGCGTGACGAGCGACCGCTTTAACCACTAGGCTACCCGAGGGGCGGGTAGAAGTGATCATTGATTGGTTGACCAGGGCGCAGATACGACGGAAGATGCTCCTCTGAATGAAGACACTGTTTTGAAGAGTTGGGCGGGTAGACTTGGACATGGATTAGTTGACCAGGGAGCGGATACGATGGAGGATGCTCCTCTGAAAGAAAGACACTGTTTTGAAGAGAGGGGCAGGTACTCATTGTACTCAATTTGTTGAACAAAGTTCACATATTGCCAACATGGCATATACAATTAAAGTTTCAAATATCGCCGACGTGGCAGATCATTTCACACCCATTCTAGATCTGGAAACTGACCAATTTGTATTCATTTTGCTTGAAGAGACAAATAGCCTAGCTATAATTAAATAACATCAGCCTTTCATTGGCTGTGAGGTTACCAGGGTTAACATACAGACAATATAAAGGTTGGTAATTGGCCAGTGCAACCACTGGCAATTGCTGCACAAGCAACATAATATATGAAATGGTAGGAATATACATTTCATGAAATCTAAATATGTTTAATATATTCTTCATGAAAAGAAAATATACATGTATAATGGATTCTCAGGACAATGCAGCTCATCTCCGTGACCGACGGACAGGTGTTGTCCACTCCCTTACAAATGGTCAGATTCCTAGCAGATGTCACTGGTGTAAACAACGCCGAAACTGCTGTTCACGTGCCATGTTTTCAGACCCACTTAACACTTCCTTGACAGGCGACCCGTGAAGATCCGGGGTAGAATAGGTCTTCAGCAACCCTTGCTTGCCGTAAAAGGTGACAATGCTTGTCGTAAAAGGCGACTAACGGGATCGGGTGGTCAGGCTCGCTGACTTTGTTGAAGCATGTCATCAATTCCAATTGCGTGGATCGATGTTCATGATGTCAATCACTGGATTGTCTGGACTCGATTATTTACAGACGCCGTCATATAGCTGAAATATTTCCGAGTGCGGCGTTAAACAACAAACCAAACCAAACCAAAATCCTTGTCAGACGTGGTTGTGTTTGGCGACTTCGAAATGAAGGTCAATCCATTGTCAACCTGAGACCTCATGACACATTTGGCGGTTGATCGGTTGTGGTGTGGCTTGGCATCACTATGACTGAGCGAACCCCACTCTCTTTTGTGCAAGGAAGGGTCACTGGACAGAACTATCGGAACAGCATACTGACAACCTTTGTTGGACCGTTTGCAAGGCGTGGTGGTCGACGTTTTGTCTTTCAGGACACGAGTCGTCAATGCAGCAGCACAACACCCATAGAATACTATGTGTAGCAATGAACCCAGACCATTTCCCCTTTGAACAGGTCTGGGACATGATAAGAAGACGTGTAGGGCTCTGACTTCGTTGGCTGAACTTGGCCAGGCGCTCCAAGAGAAGTGGGACAATCTCCCTCAGTTTACCACAGGAAGACTCATACGCAGTATATGATATACCTCGTCGAGTGAATGATTGCTTGACTAATCGTGACGATATTACGCACCACTGATGTAAAAAAGTTAACTTTGAAATTTCCCATCTTACCCCTAGCGTCCTTCAAGATCGTCTTAAGAATCTCCAGTCACAATCGATGGTAATTTGTTCCAATTCGTTCATTTTTATAATACAACCATTACAAAAAAATAACCTTTCTTAACATTTTTGAAATTATAAGTTATTTCTGAGTATGTCCTACTTCTTTTTGAAGAGAATTTTTTGAAGCACATTTCCAAATTAAAATTGGAAGTGTCAATTGAATCAATAAGAAATTGTTTTTAACAACCGGACATTTTATCGGTCACTGGTGCCAGACACTTAGTCTATTTTCTTTTTGAGCATTTTATAACACTTTTATTTAATAACATCTGGTATTTCGAGCAAATTATACATTTATGTATAACCTGAGGCTAAGATGTGTTTCTCCAGTAATGTTTCAATATTTCGGGACCGTGAAGGTCCGGGGTAGAATAGGTCTTCTGGTTGATGCATGTCATCGATCCCAACTGCATTGATCGATGCTCATTATATTAATCACTAGATTGTCTGGTCCAGACTCGATTATTTACAGACTGCCGTCATATAGCTAGAATATTGCTAGTTGCGGCGTAAAACAACAAACCCAATCAATATTTCGATGTCGTCAGATGCATTAAGCAAGCCGTGATGTTAGTGACAAAGTTATCAATATTTCTGTTATTTCATTGCTTTCAATAGGATCAAAGCTATACTCACAATGAATCAAAGGCAGTCAAATTACTCTCACACAACAAGTTAGATGTATATCAGTCAGATGTCATCAGTCTATTATGGTTTGCGACAATAAGCATAGCAAGCCTGGAGTACTGCAACAGCGTTGCAATAATTTGTGAAATTCCATAAACGCTACATAATTTACTATTCTTTTCATAATAATAATACTACTGAAATTCGATAACGACATCAAAGTTCTTTAGAAAAGATACATGTAATATATCTGATATTCAACATTCACTCTGTTTCGTTGATGAATGGTCTTTAGAGAACAAGCCTGACTGATGTGGCGTTCAAATGGAAAACATTGCTGTGCATGAAAAGAGATGCATGCAAGTTGAATATATATGATTGAAAATGCGATGCGAGATTGCATATATTAATAATATTGACTGACTAGTTTAATAACGTTATCACCATAGTGTAAGTTATAATATATTGTGATGTGAAAATGTAACGACTGCATAAATAATGACATGTTCCGCGGTGTATAAATACTACTGGAAACTATTCATCCTTCTGAAGAACTGCAATCAACTAACAAGGTAAGATTTTGTGTCTCTTGTAAATATCTCCTATGTTTTCACAGAATTCATTTTATGATTATGGAAAGGGCTTTGTTTCGAGTTATTTTGTAAGTTTAAGTATTTTTTATGTTGTATCATGATCAGTTAATTTTTCTTTCTGTTTTGGTCAATAATACAATTGAAGTTATTTCAAATTAGTAGTGATTCATAAACACATTCGTATATAGTCGAAATCATAAAACAGGCTCTATTTTTAGCAGAGATTTCATATGATTTTTGAAATGGTTGTATTGCTTTTATTTGTTTAATTGTTTAACAAGATCATTCAATGCTTGTAGTTAGGTTTACTACTTCTAGGATTCCATAGTTTAACAACTCAGACATTTATTCATTTCAGCAAAATGCGATACATGGTACTCATTATGATCGCCTTTGTCTATGGTGTCAACGCCAGTATTAGAGGTGGCGGTGGACGAGGTGGATCGGTTGACCAGCTGCAGGATGTCGTTGCCAAGATGGAGGATGGTCCTGTGGACGAAGTTACCCTGCTGAGGAGAGGTGCACAAATCATTAAACGAAGGTATTTGGTAGTTTCATATTCCTGGGGAAGCACACTTATATGCTGCTATTTCAAGATCTCCGCTAAGATTTACAAACTATACAAACCTTGCAGAGGTGATATATGTCAACACATATGCAAAATTGCTATTATCTCAACATAATATATCGTAAATGATCTCATACCTGATGTTGATTGACGTATGTCATGGAAACATTAAGAAACATGTACCTTTGCTTTTTGCAAATTAATGTTCTTCTTGGGTTCGTATGATTTGAAACTTAGAAACCATGGTGAATAATGCAAGGTGGTTACAGTGAAAGCTGAATGACTTCAATATGCATCATAAACATATTGAAAAGACACTTTTGTGATGAGAATTAACTAGTGGAGATTACAAGTGCAACGGGGTATACTTACCATTTTCACGATCAACTGGTGTTTTCAATCAATCAACCCATCCGTCTATCTAAATGTCACTAGTGTGTATACTACCGACAACAATAAGGGAACTAATGAAATGAAAGTGAGGGTGTAATGACATTATAAATGTCTATAAAATTAATTTGGGGCGTGGAGATCAATATTTGGTGTTTCCACAATGTTGGACGATACATGCACGACACCTTGATGGCAAACTGTTGCTTAACTTGCTCATGGTTGTTCGTGGTGTCACCAGCCATTCCGGCAAAGCGGGTCACGTTCGTAGGTGTTGGGTCTCTGGCGTGCAATCCCCGCCCGACAACCTCCCACAGCTTCATAACTAGGGGCGTGTCAGGGAACTCAGCCGGCCAGTATCCCCGCCCGACAGCCTCCCACAGCTTCATAACTAGGGGCGTGTCAGGGAACTCAGCGGGCCAGTATCCCCGCCCGACAACCTCCCACAGCTTCATAACTAGGGGCGTGTCGGGGAACTCAGCGGGCCAGTATCCCCGCCCGACAACCTCCCACAGCTTCATAACTAGGGGCGTGTCGGGGAACTCAGCCGGCCAGTATCCCCGCCCGACAACCTCCCACAGCTTCATAACTAGGGGCGTGTCGGGGAACTCAGCCGGCCAGTATCCCCGCCCGACAACCTCCCACAGCTTCATAACTAGGGGCGTGTCAGGGAACTCAGCGGGCCAGTATCCCCGCCCGACAACCTCCCACAGCTTCATAACTAGGGGCGTGTCGGGGAACTCAGCCGGCCAGTATCCCCGCCCGACAACCTCCCACAGCTTCATAACTAGGGGCGTGTCGGGGAACTCAGCCGGCCAGTATCCCCGCCCGACAACCTCCCACAGCTTCATAACTAGGGGCGTGTCAGGGAACTCAGCCGGCCAGTATCCCCGCCCGACAACCTCCCACAGCTTCATAACTAGGGGCGTGTCGGGGAACTCAGCCGGCCAGTATCCCCGCCCGACAACCTCCCACAGCTTCATAACTAGGGGCGTGTCGGGGAACTCAGCCGGCCAGTATCCCCGCCCGACAACCTCCCACAGCTTCATAACTAGGGGCGTGTCGGGGAACTCAGCCGGCCAGTATCCCCGCCCGACAACCTCCCACAGCTTCATAACTAGGGGCGTGTCGGGGAACTCAGCCGGCCAGTATCCCCGCCCGACAACCTCCCACAGCTTCATAACTAGGGGCGTGTCAGGGAACTCAGCCGGCCAGTATCCCCGCCCGACAACCTCCCACAGCTTCATAACTAGGGGCGTGTCGGGGAACTCAGCCGGCCAGTATCCCCGCCCGACAACCTCCCACAGCTTCATAACTAGGGGCGTGTCAGGGAACTCAGCGGGCCAGTATCCCCGCCCGACAACCTCCCACAGCTTCATAACTAGGGGCGTGTCGGGGAACTCAGCCGGCCAGTATCCCCGCCCGACAACCTCCCACAGCTTCATAACTAGGGGCGTGTCAGGGAACTCAGCGGGCCAGTATCCCCGCCCGACAACCTCCCACAGCTTCATAACTAGGTGAGGTGGGGTGAGGTGAAATTGGGTTTAACGTCGCGTCCAAGATTATTGCACTTATATAGCGACGTGCATGCACGTGTATGTGTGTGTGTGGCTGCTTGTACTAGTCCGGACTGATGCCGATTTATAGTGCTAGCTCACTGAGATACCATGCCGCAGTTTAACATGAATACCCCACTCAGACACAGTATACTGACTCCGAGCCGACCAGTCCTTGTTTTAGCCCCTTAATGCCGAGCGCCAGACAGGGTAACAACAAGTACAATCTTTTAACGTCTTTTTGTATGACGCGGCCCGGGATCGAACCCTGGACCTTCCGCTCTCCGGGCGGACGCTCTACCACAAGACCACGGAGGCGGTCCTTCATAACTAGGGACGTGTCAGGGAACTCAGCGGGCCAGTCCAATGTCCTTATGTCTTCTCGATGGAGATAATCGGTGACAACCTGGGAACGATGTGGTCATTTAGCCGTTCAAAAGATTGTGACGATAATTCTAGCGAAATGAACAGTTCAGGCCCATGACTCATTACAACCTCGCCCGTTCTGTATCTATTTTGGGTAGATTTATTTTCTGTTGCAGAATATAGTACTTCGATTGAATCGGAGGAATGGTCTATATTATAAAGGATTGTGCTCAGTAAAGTTTTTTTCTATTGTCCTAACTGTGTGCTGTCTCTAGCGAATTAGGGGCGGTCGGGTAGCCCAGTGGTTAAAGCGTTCGCTCGTCACGCCGAAGACACGGGTTCGATTCCCGACATGGGTACAATGTGTGAAGCCCATTTCTGGTGTCCCCCGCCGTGATATTGCTGGAATATTGCTAAAAGCGGCGTAAAACCATACTCACTCACTCACTCTAGCGAATTAGCTCCGAAACTCTCTTTAATCATAACAAGGCATCAATAAACACATTCTTCAATGACTTCGGAAAATACACGATTCTAAACTCAACGATTCAACAGCTGATCTTTTTGACGGTCACGTCACTGCAGAACGATGTGGTCTGGCATCGTCATCTAGCAGTTCAAAAGTTTGTGCCGATAATTCTAGCGGAATGAACAATGCTATGACGCACAACAACAATACCGCTCACAGCCAGGCCCAGGTCTCATTACAACCTCGGGGGCGGTCGGGTAGCCCAGTGGTTAAAGCGTTCGCTCGTCACGCCGAAGACCCGGGTTCGATTCCCGACATGGGTACAATGTGTGAAGCCCATTTCTGGTGTCCCCCGCCGTGATATCGCTGGAATATTGCTGAAAGCGGCGTAAAACCATACTCACTCACTCATTAGAACCTCGCCCGTTTGACGTTACTTGTCCCACAGTCAAGAAGTTACACTTAATGATTTGCCCAACATTTGGGCAACGTAGGTTATTGGTGTCCCAAACTTATCCACGTTTCGCCAATTTTATCTGTTTATTGAGATATCATCTCGGAGGCATTTTTAAGCATGTGCTCAGCTCAATTGCATTTGTGATTGTGTGTTTTGATGTTGGCGCACATACTTTGGTTTCTGTGAGCACATGTATAACGTTCTGGTCATTCATGAAATTGCATTGCGTTAAGATGTTGCATTAAGACGCAACGCCACGGTATTGTTAATGTGCACCTAAACAATAACTACATTCAAATATTCATTTCCCTTATTTTTGTCGGTTGTATATTACAATGTAAAGTTTTCTTTGTTTAAAAGTAATTAAATCCATTCTTGCTTTGCCGATAACAGACCTTTCCAAATGAGGATATATGTCATTAGAGGAAGAGATAGTTGCGTTTTGTATCTATTTTGGGTGTATTTGTTTTCTGTTGCAGAATACAGAACTTAGAGGGTGCTAGTAGTTCGATTGAATCGGAGGAAGGGTCTATGTAATAAAGGATTGTGCTCGGTAAAGTGTTTTTCTATTATCCCCTCTTATTATTGTCTCTCAGTATTCAGCTCCGGAACTTTCTATAATCATAACGAAACACCAATAAACACATTCTACCATGACTTTGAAAAATACACGATTCTAAACTTTCTCAATTTGTGGTCAAAATGGCCAGCATGACGTCATATCATTTGCTTCACAATGGGCGGTCACGTGCAAGCGACGTGTTGTGTAGAACTAAATCTTGGTAAACCCGGTATTGATGGTAAGTTATATGCTTTACACTTACAAGATAATGTATACAAACGGAAAGAAGTTACATTCACAGGTAATCTAGGAGATTAAAGCGATTTCGACGTTAGTGGACTCCATAAACACACTTCACACAATCTTACTCGCAAAAATGATAATAAAAGGACTATGGTCGAAGAAAAAAATCGAGTGGCTACTGAATATCGTCATTACACTACCATATGTGATGATGGGTAAGGCACATAATTTAACTAAGATAATAAATAGTGGGATTGTACTCGTGGCTTATATCCCCTCAAAACGAAAAAGGGTGTTAGTCTCTTCCCTGCCAGAAAACCCAGGTCATATGTTATTTAATTGTCCGTAAGTAAAAAACGTTAGTTTAAATTTGGTTACTGAATTCAATGATATTAAAGATAACTTGAGTGCAATACCTAATCTTTCTATGCATATTATTGAAGTCTTGTTTGGATATGCACCAGAAGATGCCTTCGAAATATTACCAGGTCTATCGATTAAATGGCTCAAGAATCACAACCGTCAACGTTGCAGTATTATTTATATGGGAGCATCACCCGTTGCAACCATTGAGGGGGTCCAAATTATTAAAAGTGACAGCATTTCTCTCACTAAGATATTTATGCCGTATAATATACATTTAATAAGGCTGATGTACACTCTCAGAACATTGAAGCAAGACCAATTAAAGACTATCATATGATATAATAATATAAACTATGTGTTTATATCCTGCGCTCGATGAAGCATTTGAAAAGGTGGATACTGTTGATGGATTTCGATTACATCAAATAAGCGACATAAAACAACGAATAGAGAAGGATAGGGAGTTGAGACTTGGATTGTATAAAAAGTATTGCAGAGCCGTGAATGCTCTCGACGGAGTTGACACTGCGCTTGTAACGGCTAGCATGGGACTCGGTGTAGCTGCTGTTTGATTATTATCAACTATAATCGCCAAAACCTATCGTACTTGGCATGGAAATAGCCGCCGGAGTCTCAGGACTGGCAGGAATAGCGATAAAATTCATTTCTCGTCAGTTGCAAAAGAAAGCATTAAAACATGATAATATTTGGATACTCGCTGAAGCAAAGTTGAACAGCAATGAGGATCATATTTCAACAGCACTGGCTGATTGTAAGATATCCGAGGAGGAGTTTTGTTTAGTGCTGACAGAACTCACCAAATACAACGCAATGAAGCAGGAGATTCGACCAAATTCTCGTAAGACCAGTGGTATTAGTGAAGACTAGAAAAAAAAGTTCATAGAACAGGGGAGACAACAAGCGCGTCAATTATTCCGTGCCCAAACCAAAGAACTTGTTGGAGATTAAAAATAGATTGTTTCCTATCGTTGGATCACATTTAAACGAATGCTTACATAAGTATATAATAATGGAGAGAAGAACTCGAAAAAGATATCAAAGCATTTATTCAGGGACAAAATTATCAAATGGAGAGAATTACCACAGGGTATATATTATATCAGTGATGTCAAACCAACCAAATACAGTCATCAATTGTTTCTTTCCAATTACCAAGAAGAGAATATAGTCTGGTCTCCTGGTAAAAAACCCGAAGAACTTAGTAAAAATGTTGAATATCTCTTTGTTCAAAATAAGGGTATGCGTATGAGTTAAAATAATAGAGAATATTTTCATTACAATTTAGTTTATTGTCATGACGATCGTTGAATCGCATCATCATTTTGACGTAAAAGAATTCATCTGTAGTAGCGGTATAGGTATATAAATCTGACTCCAGTGGAAGTGAGCCAGAATCACCACTACCTATACTACTCCTATCATATGGAAACAAATATATCTATGGCCAAAAATCTGTCAATTTGTACAAACTGTAATGACATTTGATATGTGGTTAGTTAGTTGTGGGATTTAACGCATACATTCCTCTTTTTGCAATATTTTAAACTTTGACCTTATTTACCATTTTCTCTTGAATTCATTAATACATTCATCGCACAGATATCAGACTAACAAGCTAAGATGTATAACTATTTGTTTGCTCTTAATGCTTTTATTTGGTTTTTGTAAGTCACTTTCTTCTGTTCCAGAATGCAGATTCAAAAACGGAAAAAATGAAAGATCAATGTCGTCCATATTGCAGCAAAGCATAGTGTACACATATTTGGAATATTCCCAAAAATAAAATATTTGTGCTCAGCAATTTGATTTTTTATATTCTTTTCTCATACAAATTGAGTCATTTGAGGCGGTTTTTTTAGCTAGAAACAGGTCAAATACATTGGAATGACCTTTTGGTGTAATTTCAAAGTTATTGTAAAAAGAGTATTTCGAGTAGAAAACGATTCAATGGCTTGAAGTCATATCCAGGTGTGTTTGTTTGTTTGTTGTTTAACGCCGCACGCAGCAATATACTAGCTATGTGACGGCGGTCTGTAAATAATCGAGTCTGGACGAGACAATCCAGTGATTGACAACATGAGTTTCGATCTACGCAATTGGGATACGATGACATACATCAACCACGTCAGCGAACCTGACCATGCGATCCCGTTTGTCGCCTCTTACGACAAGCATAGTCGCTTTTTATGGCATGGGTTGCTGAAGATCTATTCTACCCCGAATCTTCAAGGGTCTGAAGTCTTTGAGGTTTGTGGTGAGGGCTTTGACTTTATCCCGCTTATTGCTGGTCTTATATCCAGGTAGTGTATTATATTTGGATATATTTTGTATATATGTTTCACTTGAAACACATGAAGAACCAGTGTACGTGTACAGGTAAAGGTATTATGGGGACACAAAATTGATTTGTGTGAATCTGTTATTTTATTATAAACTAAAAATAAACTAACGAAATTATGAAATAAATGAATTTAGAATTCGCTCTTTTAAAATTTACGAAGATCTCTTGTAAAACTAGCCTGTATTTTCACAGAATTTCTATTATGATTATGGAAAGGGTTTTGTGTCTTCCATTTTTTTCAGTAAAATATTTTTCTATGCTGTATTACATATTTTTTTCCGTTCTAGGCAATAATACGATAGTAATAATTATTAATTAATAGTGATTAATAAACAAGTTTGAGATAGTCGAAATCATACAGCAGGTTATACTCATAGCAGAGATTTCTTATGATTATCAAAACGGTTTTGTGACTTTTTGTTTTGTTTGATTGTATTCCAGATCATTAAAACGTGTACAATCTGGTTTAACAACTCAAACATTTGGACATTTCATCAAAAAAAAATTCATATAGATCGTCATTGTCTATGGTATCAATGATGGTGGTAGAGTTGTCGGTGGACAAGCAGGTGGATTGCTTGATCAGGTGCAGGACGTTGTTCTTGCCAAGAGTGAGTGAGTTGGGTTTAACGCCGCTTTTAACATTCTTCCAGTCATATCGCGGTGTGCTTAATGTGGGAGGAAAGCCCGAAGTGATGCAGGTTTCAGACGTTTACCACTTCGGTGAAACCCACGAGCACGGGTGCTGATAAACCTAGAAACATAATCGGGGCAAACCGGGATTCGAACACACAATCATAGGTTTCTGGCGTGCCCAAGGGACGCAACTCTGCACAGCGAATCGTGGCGCCTTAGACGACTGGGCCACCCGTGCCCCCTCTTGCCAAGGTGGAGGATGAAACTGTGCACGCAGCATAAAACGAAAGTATTTGGGAGTTACATTTCCCTGGGGAAGCTCACTTTTATTTCGTTATTTTCAAGATCCCCGAAACTGCATTGCCACCAATAGCCCATTAGTCATACACTGCGAAAAATGGTAATATAGGCCTTGTATATACTTTGTAATTCTTTGAAAAGACTAAAATGTTCAGATGTACAACGATGCTTTGACTAAGATTTCAAGCTACGTCAAACCTTGAAAAAACCATGCAAGTCAACACATTTAGTGAGTGAGTGAGTGAGTATGGTTTACGCCGCTTTTAGCAATATTCCAGCAATATCACGGCGGGGGACACCAGAAATGGGCTTCACACATTGTACCCATGTCGGGATCCGAACCCGGGTCTTCGGCGTGACGAGCGAACGCTTTAACCACTAGGCTACCCGACCGCCCCTCAACACATTTAGAAATACCCAAGGAGGATAAGGGCTTTAGACGTGGCATTTACTATATCCAGCAGTGTGGTCAAAAGGGCAGCGTGGGGTCATATCGCTTGCGTCACAATGGGCCGTGACGTGCTGTAAAGAACTACATCTTGAAAAGTTAATTTTCTTTCGCTGTACAAAATGAAAGCATCTTCAGTAAACACAGCGAATTGACCACGTCCTGAGGCATTTGTTACACTGGAGCTGCTCTACTTACTGTTTTCGCTAATACCCAAAACGTTCGAGTTTAATTTCATCCTAATAAATTTATATGAACATAATATGTAGAAGTGGGATACCTGTAGATCGCATTCAATTTAACATTTTTTAACTTATGTAACAATTTTATTTTTGGAGTGTTAAGCACAAGGAAAACATGTACACAGTATTATTTCCTACTGATCTCTGTTTAAAACTTTAGTAAGTCTGTAATGGGGCTTGTTCTACTTCCGGGATCAAATTATTTCTGCGATTGTTATAGTTGATATAAAACTCCTCTGTAGTTTTGCATAATGTCCTATATTTGCGTCAATTTACGTGTATAAAATGCACGATCAGAATGGCAAATGATTTCCTGACTCACAATCACTGGTAAGAAGAACAATATCGTGACGTCACAATACTTGTTTAACAAAGGATTAACGATGATATCCACCCTCTCCGGAATGTTAGATGCTCTGTCTCTACATGATACGGGGCGGTCGGGTAGCCTAGTGGTTACAGCGTTCGCTCGTCACGCCGAAGACCCGGGTTCGATTCCCGACGTGGTTACAATGTGTGAAGCCCATTTCTGGTGTCCCCCGCCGTGATATTGCTGGAATATTGCTAAAAGCGGCGTAAAACCATACTCACTCACTCACTCATTCTACATGATACATATTACATTGGGAATACTACACTTATTTCTACGCCAACATATCATATGACAATAACAGATTAAGAGATCAGCTGCTGATATGTTGTGAGGGACCCCACATATACCTATTTCGGCTACATGTTTTATCAATAAAATAAAATATCGAGTAGCATGCAAGAAGAATTCATGAAATCATATAAAACTTTATTTCTCCATTTAATTTACACGGTTTTATTTAAAGTGGCATACATTCATCCACAAATGAAAGACGAAATGTTGGTACAGATATATTCGTTCATCGTCTACATAATGTTCACAGAGATAAGTGATTTGTTTCCATGATCTTGTTGCAATGAATACAATGTTTGAAGGATACAAAATATAAACAAAATATAACGAAGTATAAATGCTGAATGTCAGTAAGAAGCAAGAAGCCAAATCTCACAAAATTATCTGTCTTGCTTCTTTAAGATACGGCTTATTTTTTTTCGAGAGTATTACATCTCCATTTCTATTTTTAGGAATACCTTGACCCATTCAAGAAGTGACGTAACCTCCTCCTTTGTTTCTGTGTGGTAGATTCGTGGCTATGTATCAGGGTGTTTCTGTGTGGGAGATTCGTGGCTATGTATCAGGGTGGTTCTGTTTGGGAGATCCGTGTCTGTATCAGGGTGTTTCTGTGTGGGAGATTCGTGGCTGTATCAGGGTGTTTCTGTGTGGGAGATCCGTGGCTATGTATCAGGGTGTTTCTGTGTGGTAGATTCGTGGCTATCTATCAGGGTTTTCCTGTGTGGGAGATTCGTGGCTATGTATCAGGGTGTTTCTGTTTGGGAGATCCGTGGCTGTATCAGGGTGTTTCTGTTTGGGAGATCCGTGGCTGTATCAGGGTGTTTCTGTGTGGTAGATTCGTGGCTATGTATCAGGGTTTTCCTGTGTGGGAGATTCGTGGCTGTATGAGGGTGTTTCTGTGTGGGAGATCCGTGGCTGTATCAGGGTGTTTCTGTGTGGGAGATTCGTGGCTGTATCAGGGTGTTCCTGTGTGGTAGATTCGTGGCTGTATCAGGGTGTTTCTGTGTGGGAGATCCGTGGCTGTATCAGGGTGTTCCTGTGTGGTAGATTCGTGGCTGTATCATGGTGTTTCTGTGTGGGAGATTCGTGGCTGTATCAGGGTGTTTCTGTGTGGTAGATTCGTGGCTGTATCAGGGTGTTTCTGTTTGGGAGATTCGTGGCTGTATCAGGGTGTTTCTGTATGGGAGATTCGTGGCTGTGTATCAGGGTGTTTCTGTGTGGGAGATTCGTGGCTATGTATCAGGGTGGTTCTGTTTGGGAGATCCGTGTCTGTATCAGGGTGTTTCTGTGTGGGAGATTCGTGGCTGTATCAGGGTGTTTCTGTGTGGGAGATCCGTGGCTATGTATCAGGGTGTTTCTGTGTGGTAGATTCGTGGCTATCTATCAGGGTTTTCCTGTGTGGGAGATTCGTGGCTATGTATCAGGGTGTTTCTGTTTGGGAGATCCGTGGCTGTATCAGGGTGTTTCTGTTTGGGAGATCCGTGGCTGTATCAGGGTGTTTCTGTGTGGTAGATTCGTGGCTATGTATCAGGGTTTTCCTGTGTGGGAGATTCGTGGCTGTATGAGGGTGTTTCTGTGTGGGAGATCCGTGGCTGTATCAGGGTGTTTCTGTGTGGGAGATTCGTGGCTGTATCAGGGTGTTCCTGTGTGGTAGATTCGTGGCTGTATCAGGGTGTTTCTGTGTGGGAGATTCGTGGCTGTATCAGGGTGTTCCTGTGTGGTAGATTCGTGGCTGTATCAGGGTGTTTCTGTTTGGGAGATTCGTGGCTGTATCAGGGTGTTTCTGTGTGGTAGATTCGTGGCTGTATCAGGGTGTTTCTGTTTGGGAGATTCGTGGCTGTATCAGGGTGTTTCTGTTTGGGAGATTCGTGGCTGTATCAGGGTGTTTCTGTGTGGTGTATTCGTGGCTATGTATCAGGGTGTTCCTGTGTGGTAGATTCGTGGCTATGTATCAGGGTGGTTCTGTTTGGGAGATTCGTGGCTGTATCAGGGTTTTTCTGTGTGGGAGATTCGTGGCTGTATCAGGGTGTTTCTGTGTGGGAGATTCGTGGCTGTATCAGGGTGTTCCTGTGTGGTAGATTCGTGGCTGTATCAGGGTGTTTCTGTGTGGGAGATTCGTGGCTGTATCAGGGTGTTTCTGTGTGGGAGATCCGTGGCTGTATCAGGGTGTTCCTGTGTGGTAGATTCGTGGCTGTATCAGGGTGTTTCTGTGTGGGAGATTCGTGGCTGTATCAGGGTGTTTCTGTGTGGTAGATTCGTGGCTGTATCAGGGTGTTTCTGTTTGGGAGATTCGTGGCTGTATCAGGGTGTTTCTGTATGGGAGATTCGTGGCTGTGTATCAGGGTGTTTCTGTGTGGGAGATTCGTGGCTGTATCAGGGTGTTTCTGTGTGGGAGATTCGTGGCTGTGTATCAGGGTGTATCTTTGAGGGTGATTCTCACTGATCACAGAATATTTCTTGCTCATGAGAGTAATTTGATTGGACACTATCTTCAGCCTCCTGCGATTCTAATCAGACTAAAAATGAAGCTAATTGAATGGGTCCAGGGTACGTATCATAATTGAATGAGGATAATCGAGGGTATTTTTAATGAAACATATGGAAACTTATTTATTAAAAAAACAGAATTGATTAAAAACTGAAACTCTGACAAAAAATCCTGACAAAACGTGAATAATGTGAAAATGGTACATAATAAGAAATGCATGAATGGACATGTATATCTACCCAAAGCCAGGAGACAATATAAAAAGGCACCATAAACAAATCATGAAAAACACATGAGACTAGATCCACGTAGATGGGTGTTGGGCCGCCTGTATTGCACACATCAGCTCCTGTTTAATATCAGCGTGTAGGCACCTGTCCCACAACACACTCAAAGCTCCAATACGTAATACAAATACAGTAAAATCTCTTTCTCAAAATAAACAACGTATTCGACCCGACCCCACCCAAACGTAAATGGGAACACAAACCATAAATTAGTAGGGCGTCTGTTCCATATCCAAAACGGAAATAAAGACATGATTTAAATATACATCTGTAAAAATGTTAAGCACTTGTAGATATGAATACAGTAAAATACGTTTATAACGAACACGCTTATAACGAACTGACGGATATAACGAACTTTATTCTGGTCCCGGTCATTTGCTGTATAGATGTTTTATATATGCTTATAACGAACTACGGTTAAACCGAACTAAAATTAGTGGTCCATTTGAGTTCGTTATAACCGTAGTTTACTGTACTTTTGAAATACCTACATTGATCTCATATTGAAAAATGTTCAAGGTATCATCAACACCTGTGTGAACACTATGTTCCTCCCGGTGGTCTGAAGTACTGCGTCATCTCATATTACGCAGAGAAGCAGTGGAAGCAAAATGAAAGGGCAGTGAAGCAGTTCCTGTCGCGGTGCGCATGTCACTAGAGAGCCGATTGCGGGTTCTATATTTCAATATGAACATGTAAACAAAAACAAATGTGGTTTGTTATAACAAACACAGTAGGATACAATTTCCTATTTACAGTACAAGGTCAGACTCATCGGCCATGTTCATTAAAGTTGTTGAAAATACACATCACTTTCCAAACCGTTCATCATATAACCATGTACATCATGATGTAATTATCATATAAATATAACAAGAAATAGTGTGTCATTAACTTCCGTTTCTGCGCATTATACACGTTCGTTATTGAGGAAGAAAAAAATACGGATGTCAACTCCAGGTGCATGATGAAGGAGTTAGCACATACTCCGAAACGTTGTGTTCCTCATAAAAAAGAGTTCGACATCTATTAATTCTCTTCTTTACGTGTTTCACTTGTAAATGCCTTTCTAAGATTTTAATATTTATATTTTGCAGGATGCACTTCCGTTACATCGTTCAAGACATGGATTTGCACCGTTACCTCCTGATCCAATACCGAGCTAGACAGCCAAAAGGAATCACTCTATGTGACGTCAGTACTGTGCGCTGACGTCATAATGAAATGGAAATGAGGCCAAGATACCCTTGACGTCATACAAACACACATCAGACTGTGATGTCATGAATATCATGCTTTGTTATTAAAGATTCATTGTCTTCATGTGTTCAAACTGTCATATATCCTTTAATTATACACTTGTTAACTTGAAGTTACTCTTGGAACACTATACGTGACGTCAGTACTGTGCGCTGAATGAACATCGAAACTAATGAGCCCATGATATATTTAAATAGTTACATTGTTAACAAAAGCAAATGTGGTTTGATTTTAACAAATGACTATAAGTATTTTATATGAAAATGTATAGCTAGCGGTGCTTAACTTATCCACGTGTATATTTATATATACATTCCAAGGAGGATTTTTTTGCTGAGGAGAATAACACTTGTTTCATTGCCATCTGAATCAGTCACATAAACACCGCACCACATGTCCACTTGGTAGTCATTCATGTCTCACTGTGTGAGCTGGTAGTTATTCCATCATCACAAAATGCAGAGGGAGTGGCAAGTATCATGCATATAACAAGCTAAAGATTCACTTCACATTGACGTCCTATTCACAGTTCAAGGATAGCATCATCAACACTGTCAATCAACACTGATCAACATTCACCCCATTTCCCAATCGGCACCTCACACAATCGTCTGTGTAAAAGGAAATTGTTTGTTTGTGATACCGACGAAACACTTCCGGTACTGCGCATGATACACTTCCGTTTCCGCGCAGGATATGCTTCCGTTTTTTTGCTCAGAATTCACGTCCGTTACGTCATTCCCGTCTCCATCACGCCCGCTTCTTTTCAATATCGAGCTGGTCCGCAGAATGGAATCACTATTTTTGACGTCCCTACTGTGCGATGACGTCATAATGAATTCGGACCATCATGTCAATGACGTCAAAATGCATTCATCATATATATGATGTCACAATAAGACACCGACGACACCATATCAGTTACTTCATGAAAAATTACCGGTGTCGCCACAAAATGTATCCCAACGTGAATAGGGTGTTGCTGATAACCCAGTCCATCAGCGTATCACCTCTGTCCTTGCTTGATAACATTGCTTACCTTTAGGTTCCGTCATCACAATCGCAAGTGTGTTGGTAAATTGCCTACAATGGGCCCTTTACCGATTCATCCCCTTCAAATACATAGCCATTGTTATAGTAATACATGGGCATATCTGCGTAGTAGGCGCTCCGCTATGTTGAATATGGGGTGTAGTAAAAAGGCAAATATGCAACAAACGGACGAGGGATTTTCAGCGTGTCAGAATCCGTCCCTAGTCGAGAGGAATTCGTGGATCTTGACTTCGACCGAAATGCGAAAGGATATCTGAAACAGGAAATAGGAAAATGTGAATCGCTTACTCATTCGTGTGTTGGGGTTCAAAGAAATCAACAGTGTTTGATTGGAACTTCCCGATATGTCGACATGAATAAAGAACGAAAAAAACCCTCGAAACCTTTGAAGTATCCCCTGGAATCTCTCTGGAAACCAAAGGCGACAGGTGTCAACATTTTTCATGCTCAACTGACGACTAAAATATACTGTTATTCATCGTAACGTTGCATGAGTTAAAAGAATGTTTGTTTGTCCTTTAACGCCGCACACGGGAATGTTCCAGCTATATGACGGCGTTCTGTAAATAATCCAGACAATTCAGTTATTGACATCATGAGCATCGATTCAAGCAATTGGGATACTATGACATGCATCAACCATGTCAGCGAGGTCTACCTCCAGATTACATTAGTCGCCCCTTACGAAGTGCATAGTCACATGGTCACAAGTGCATGGTAACCAATGACGTCACAATGGTCTGCAAAGCATTGTGATGTAATATCATTGATCTCATCCAAGTGATATCTTCCGTGGGAGCCAGTTTTGGATGATAAATGACAACGCAATACATACTTTAATAAAACAACTTCTAATCACTTTCTGATTATATTCTTCTAATAAATACTTGTTACTCTTTTCTAACTACATTGAGGCTTAGTGTTTGGCGACCTACCTTCGACACAGCAGTGCGAGCAGTAGGATCATTAATCCGAGGAATAGCAGCCCCGTTATAACAGACACTGTTATGATCGTTACTGAAAAAATAAGCTCTGATAAATGAGTCTAATAAGTTAACGACGATATACGCTATACGATGTTTGTTTGTTTGTTGTTTAACGCCGCACTCAGCAATATTCCAGCTATATGACGGCGGTCTGTAAAATAATCGATTCTGGACCAGACAATCCAGTGATTGACATCATGAGCATCGATCCACGCAATTGGGATATGATGACATGCATCGATCAACTCAGCGAGCCTGACCACCCGATCCCGTGTAATTACATGTGATCACTCTCGTTGCTGAACTTTTCGTCTACCGTCAATTGAATCAATATGGATTTGTTTTTAACGACAGGACATTTTATCGGTCACTGGTTCCAGACCCTAAGTCTTTTTTCTATTTGAGCTTTTATTACACTTTTATTTCATAACATCTGGTATTTCCAGCAAATTATACATTTATGTATAACCTGAGGCTAAGATGTGTTTCTCCAGTAATGTTTCAATATTTCGGGACCGTGAAGATCCGGGGTAGAATAGGTCTTCAGCAACCCGTGCTTGCTATAAAAGGTGACTATAATTGTCGTAAGAGGCGACTAACGGGATCAGGTGGTCAGACTCGCTTACTTGGTTGATGCATGTCATCGATCCCAACTGCATTGATCGATGCTCATTATATTAATCACTAGATTGTCTGGTCCAGACTCGATTATTTACAGACTGCCGTCATATAGCTAGAATATTGCTAGTTGCGGCGTAAAACAACAAACCCAATCAATATTTCGATGTCGTCAGATGCATTAAGCAAGCCGTGATGTTAGTGACAAAGTTATCAATATTTCTGTTATTTCATTGCTTTCAATAGGATCAAAGCTATACTCACAATGAATCAAAGGCAGTCAAATTACTCTCACACAACAAGTTAGATGTATATCAGTCAGATGTCATCAATCTATTATGGTTTGCGACAATAAGCATAGCAAGCCTGGAGTACTGCAACAGCGTTGCAATAATTTGTGAAATTCCATAAACGCTACATAATTTACTATTCTTTTCATAATAATAATACTACTGAAATTCGATAACGACATCAAAGTTCTTTAGAAAAGATACATGTAATATATCTGATATTCAACATTCACTCTGTTTCGTTGATGAATGGTCTTTAGAGAACAAGCATGACTGATGTGGCGTTCAAACGGAAAACATTGCTGTTTATGAAAAGAAATGCATGCAAGTTGAATATATATGATTGAAAATGCGATGCGAGATTGCATATATTAATAATATTGACTGACTAGTTTAATAACGTTATCACCATAGTGTAAGTTATAATATATTGTGATGTGAAAATGTAACGACTGCATAAATAATGACATGTTCCGCGGTGTATAAATACTACTGGAAACTATTCATCCTTCTGAAGAACTGCAATCAACTAACAAGGTAAGATTTTGTGTCTCTTGTAAATATCTCCTATGTTTTCACAGAATTCATTTTATGATTATGGAAAGGGCTTTGTTTCGAGTTATTTTGTAAGTTTAAGTATTTTTTATGTTGTATCATGATCAGTTAATTTTTCTTTCTGTTTTGGTCAATAATACAATTGAAGTTATTTCAAATTAGTAGTGATTCATCAACACATTCGTATATAGTCGAAATCATAAAACAGGCTCTATTTTTAGCAGAGATTTCATATGATTTTTGAAAGGGTTGTATTGCTTTTATTTGTTTAATTGTTTAACAAGATCATTCAATGCTTGTAGTTAGGTTTACTACTTCTAGGATTCCATAGTTTAACAACTCAGACATGTATTCATTTCAGCAAAATGCGATACATGGTACTCATTATGATCGCCTTTCTCTATGGTGTCAACGCCAGTATTAGAGGTGGCGGTGAACGAGGTGGATTGGTTGACCAGCTGCAGGATGTCGTTGCCAAGATGGAGGATGGTCCTGTGGACGAAGTGGCCCTGCTGAGGAGAGGTGCACAAATCATTAAACGAAGGTATTTGGTAGTTTCATATTCCTGGGGAAGCACACTTATATGCTGCTATTTCAAGATCTCCGCTAAGATTTACAAACTATACAAACCTTGCAGAGGTGATATATGTCAACACATATGCAAAATTGCTATTATCTCAACATAATATATCGTAAATGATCTCATACCTGATGTTGATTGAGGTATGTCATGGAAACATTAAGAAACATGTACCTTTGCTTTTTGCAAATTAATGTTCTCCTTGGGTTCGTATGATTTGAAACTTAGAAACCATGGTGAATAATGCAAGGTGGTTACAGTGAAAGCTGAATGACTTCAATATGCATCACAAACATATTGAAAAGACACTTTTATGATGAGAATTAACTAGTGGAGATTACAAGTGCAACGGGGTATACTTACCATTTTCACGATCAACTGGTGTTTTCAATCAATCAACCCATCCGTCTATCTAAATGTCACTAGTGTGTACACTACCGACAACAATAAGGGAACTAATGAAATGAAAGTGAGGGTGTAATAACATTATAAATGTCTATAAAATTAATTTGGGGCGTGGAGATCAATATTTGGTGTGTGCACCATGTTGGACGATACATGCACGACACCTTGATGGCATACTGTTGCTTAACCTGCTCATGGTTGTTCGTGGTGTCGACCGCCATTCCGGCAAAGCGGGTCACGTTCGTAGGTGCTGGGTCTCTGGCGTGCAATCCCCGCCCGACAACCTCCCCCAGCTTCATAACTAGGGGCGTGTCAGGGAACTCAGCGGGCCAGTATCCCCGCCCGACAACCTCCCACAGCTTCATAACTAGGGGCGTGTCAGGGAACTCAGCCCGACAACATCCCACAGCTTCATAACTAGGGGCGTGTCAGGGAACTCAGCGGGCCAGTATCCCCGCCCGACAACCTCCAACAGCTTCATAACTAGGGACGTGTCAGGGAACTTAGCCCGAAAAAATCGCACAGCTTCATAACTAGGGACGTGTCAGGGAACTCAGCGGGCCAGTATCCCCGCCCGACAACCTCCCACAGCTTCATAACTAGGGGCGTGTCAGGGAACTCAGCCCGACAACCTCCCACAGCTTCATAACTAGGGGCGTGTCAGGGAGTTCAGCGGGTCAGTATCCCCGCCCGACAACCTCCCACAGCTTCATAACTAGGGACGTGTCGGGGAACTCAGCGGGCCAGTATCCCCGCCCGACAACCTCCCACAGCTTCATAACTAGGGACGTGTCAGGGAACTCAGCGGGCCAGTATCCCCGCCCGACAACCTCCCACAGCTTCATAACTAGGGACGTGTCAGGGAACTCAGCGGTCCAGTATCCCCGCCCAACAACCTCCCACAGCTTCATAACTAGGGACGTGTCAGGGAACTCAGCGGGCCAGTATTCCCGCCCGACAACCTCCCACAGCTTCATAACTAGGGGCGTGTAAGGGAACTCAGCCCGACAACCTCCCACAGCTTCATAACTAGGGACGTGTCAGGGAATTCTGCGGGTCAGTATCCCCGCCCGACAACCTCCCACAGCTTCATAACTAGGGGCGTGTCAGGGAACTCAGCCCGACAACCTCCCACAGCTTCATAACTAGGGACGTGTCATGGAACTCAGCCCGACAACCTCCCACAGCTTCATAACTAGGGGCGTGTCAGGGAACTCAGCCCGACAACATCCCACAGCTTCATAACTAGGGACGTGTCAGGGAACTCAGCGGGCCAGTATCCCCGCCCGACAACCTCCCACAGCTTCACAACTAGGGACGTGTCAGGGAACTCAGCCCGACAACCTCCCACAGCTTCATAACGAGGGGCGTGTCAGGGAGCTCAGCCCGACAACATCCCATAGCTTCATAACTAGGGGCGTGTCAGGGAACTCAGCGGGCCAGTATCCCCGCCCGACAACCTCCCACAGCTTCATAACTAGGGGCGTGTCAGGGAACTTAGCCCGAAAAAATCGCACAGCTTCATAACTAGGGGCGTGTCAGGGAACTCAGCGGGCCAGTATCCCCGCCCGACAACCTCCCACAGCTTCATAACTAGGGGCGTGTCAGGGAACTCAGCCCGACAACCTCCCACAGCTTCATAACTAGGGGCGTGTCAGGGAGTTCAGCGGGTCAGTATCCCCGCCCGACAACCTCCCACAGCTTCATAACTAGGGACGTGTCAGGGAACTCAGCGGGCCAGTATCCCCGCCCGACAACCTCCCACAGCTTCATAACTAGGGACGTGTCAGGGAACTCAGCGGTCCAGTATCCCCGCCCGACAACCTCCCACAGCTTCATAACTAGGGGCGTGTCAGGGAACTCAGCGGGCCAGTATCCCCGCCCGACAACCTCCCACAGCTTCATAACTAGGGACGTGTCAGGGAACTCAGCGGGCATGTATCCCCGCCCGACAACCTCCCACAGCTTCATAACTAGGGGCGTGTAAGGGAACTCAGCCCGACAACCTCCCACAGCTTCATAACTAGGGACGTGTCAGGGAATTCTGCGGGTCAGTATCCCCGCCCGACAACCTCCCACAGCTTCATAACTAGGGGCGTGTCAGGGAACTCAGCCCGACAACCTCCCACAGCTTCATAACTAGGGACGTGTCAGGGAACTCAGCGGGCCAGTATCCCCGCCCGACAACCTCCCACAGCTTCATAACTAGGGGCGTGTCAGGGAACTCAGCGGGCCAGTATCCCCGCCCGACAACCTCCCACAGCTTCATAACTAGGGGCGTGTCAGGGAACTCAGCGGGCCAGTATCCCCGACCGACAACCTCCCACAGCTTCATAACTAGGGACGTGTCAGGGAACTCAGCGGGCATGTATCCCCGCCCGACAACCTCCCACAGCTTCATAACTAGGGGCGTGTCAGGGAACTCAGCCCGACAACCTCCCACAGCTTCATAACTAGGGGCGTGTCAGGGAATTCAGCGGGTCAGTATCCCCGCCCGACAACCTCCCACAGCTTCATAACTAGGGGCGTGTCAGGGAACTCAGCCCGACAACCTCCCACAGCTTCATAACTAGGGACGTGTCAGGGAACTCAGCCCGACAACCTCCCACAGCTTCATAACTAGGGGCGTGTCAGGGAACTCAGCCCGACAACCTCCCACAGCTTCATAACTAGGGACGTGTCAGGGAACTCAGCCCGACAACCTCCCACAGCTTCATAACTAGGGACGTGTCAGGGAACTCAGCCCGAAAACATCCCACAGCTTCATAACTAGGGACGTGTCAGGGAACTCAGCACGAAAACATCCCACAACTTCATAACTAGGGACGTGTCAGGGAACTCAGCGGGCCAGTATCCCCGCCCGACAACCTCCCACAGCTTCATAACTAGGGGCGTGTCAGGGAACTCAGCCCGACAACCTCCCACAGCTTCATAACTAGGGACGTGTCAGGGAACTCAGCCCGAAAACATCCCACAGCTTCATAACTAGGGACGTGTCAGGGAACTCAGCGGTCCAGTATCCCCGCCCGACAACCTCCCACAGCTTCATAACTAGGGGCGTGTCAGGGAACTCAGCGGGCCAGTATCCCCGCCCGACAACCTCCCACAGCTTCATAACTAGGGACGTGTAAGGGAACTCAGCCCGAGAACCTCCCACAGCTTCATAACTAGGGGCGTGTAAGGGAACTCAGCCCGAGAACCTCCCACAGCTTCATAACTAGGGGCGTGTCAGGGAACTCAGCCCGACAACCTCCCACAGCTTCTTAACTAGGAACGTGTCAGGGAACTCAGCGGGCCAGTCCAATGTCTTTATGTCTTCTCGTTGGAGATTATCGGAGACGACCTGGGAATGTTGTGGTCTAGCATTGTCATCTTACAGTTCAAAAGTTTGTGCCGATAATTCTAGCGAAATGAACAGTTCAGGCCCATGATTCATTACAACCTCGCCCGTTCTGTATCTATTTTGGGTAGATTTATTTTCTGTTGCAGAATATAGTACTTCGATTGAATCGGAGGAATGGTCTATATTATAAAGGTTTGTGCTCAGTAAAGGTTTTTTTCTATTGTCCTAACTGTGTGCTGTCTCTCGCGAATTAGCTCCGAAACTCTCTTTAATCATAACAAGACATCAATAAACACATTCTTCCATGACTTCGGAAAATACACGATTCTAAACTCAACGATTCAACAGCTGATTTGTTTGACGGTCACATCGCTGCAGAACTGGGAACGATGTGGTCTAGCATTGTCATTTATCAGTTCAAAAGTTTGTGCCGATAATTCTAGCGAAATGAACAATGATAGGACGCACAACAACAATACCGCTCACAGCCAGGCCCTGGTCTCATTACAACCTCGGGGGCGGTCGGGTAGCCCAGTGGTTAAAGCGTTCGCTCGTCACGCCGAAGACCCGGGTTCGATTCCCGACACGGGTACAATGTGTGAAGCCCATTTCTAGTGTCCCCCGCCGTGATATTGCTGGAATATTGCTAAAAGCGGCGTAAAACCATACTCACTCACTCATTACAACCTCGCCCGTTGGAAGTTACTTGTCCCACAGTCAAGAAGTTACACCTTTTGATTTGCCCAACATTTGGGCAACGTAGGTTACTGGTGTCCCAAACTTATCTACCTTTCGCCAATGTTATCTGTTTATTGAGATATTATCTCGGAGGCATTTTTAAGCATGTGCTCAGCTCAATTGCATTTGTGATTGTGTGTTTTCATATTGGCGCACATACTTTGGTTTCTGTGAGCACGTGTATAACGTTTTGGTCATGCATGACATTGCATTGCGTTAAGATGTTATATGCACCTAAACAATAACTACATTCAAATATTAATTTCCCTTACTTTTGTCGGTTGTATATTACAATGTAAAGTTTTCTTTGTTTAAAAGTAATTAAATCCATTCTTGCTTTGCCGAAAACAGACCTTTCCAAATGAGGATATATGTCATTAGAGGAAGAGATAGTTGCGTTTTGTATCTATTTTGGGTGTATTTGTTTTCTGTTGCAGAATACAGAACTTAGAGGGGCTGGTAGTTCGATTGAATCGGAGGAAGGGTCTATGTAATAAAGGATTGTGCTCGGTAAAGTGTTTTTCTATTATCCTAACTGCGTGCTGTCTCTCAGTATTCAGCTCCGGAACTTTCCATAATCATAACGAGACACCAATAAACACATTCTACAAGGACTTTGAAAAATACACGATTCTAAACTTTCTCAATTTGTGGTCAAAATGGCCAGCATGACGTCATATTATTTGCTTCACAATGGGCGGTCACGTGCAAGCGACGTGTTGTGTAGAACTAAATCTTGGTAAACCCGGTATTGATGGTAAGTTATACGCTTTACACTTACAAGATAATGTATACAAGCGGAAAGAAGTTACATTCACAGGTAATCTAGGAGATTAAAGCGATGTCGACGTTAGTGGACTCCATAAACACACTTCACACAATCTTACTCGCAACAATGATAATAAATGGACTATGGTCAAAGAAAAAAATCGAGTGGCTACTAAAAATCGTCATTACACCACCATATGTGATGATGGGTAAGGCACATAATTTAACTAAGATAATAAATAGTGGGATTGTACTCGTGGCTTATATCCCCTCAAAACGAAAAAGTGTGTTAGTCTCTTCCCTGCCAGAAAACCCAGGTCATATGTTATTTAGTCGTCCGGAAGTAAAAAACGTTAGTTTAAATTTGGTTACTGAATACATTGATATTAAAGACAACTTGAGTGCAATACCTAATCTTTCTACGCTTATTATTGAAGTCTTGTTTGGAGATGTACCGGTAGATGCCTTCGAAATATTACCAGGTCTATCGATTAAATGGCTCAAGAAACACAACCGTCAACGTTGCAGTATTATTTATATGGCAGCATCACCCGTTGCAACCATTGAGGGGGTCCAAATTATTAAAAGTGACAGCATTTCTCTCACTAAGATATTTATGCCGTATAATATACATTTAATAAGGCTGATGTACACTCTCAAAACATTGAAGCAAGACCAATTAAAGACTATCATATGATATAATAATATAAACTATGAGTTTATATCCGGCGCTCGATGAAGCATTTGAAAAGGTGGATTTCTTTCCGTTCTAGGCAATTCTACAATAATAATAATTACTAATTAATAGTGATTCATAAACAAGTTTGAGATAGTCGAAATCATACAGCAGGTTATACTCTTAGCAGAGATTTCTTATGATTATCAAAACGGTTTTGTGACTTTTTTGTTTGATTGTATTCCAGATCATTAAAACGTGTACAATTTGGTTTAACAACTCAAACATTTGGACATTTCATCATAATGTGACAGATGTTGTTTTTTTCATATTGATCGTCATTGTCTATGGTATCAATGATGGTGGTAGAGTGGATGCTTGATCAGGTGCAGGACGTTGTTCTTGCCAAGAGTGAGTGAGTGAGTTGGGTTTAACGCCGCTTTGAACATTCTTCAAGTCATATCGCGGTGTGTCAGCTTAATGTGGGAGGAAAGCCCGAAGTGATGCAGGTGTCAGACGTTTACCACTACGGTGAAACCCACGAGCTGACAAACCTAGAAACATAATCGTGGCAAACCGGGATTCGAACCCACAATCATAGGTTTCTGGCGTGCCCAAGGGACGCAACTCTGCACAGCGAATCGCAGTGCCTTAGACGACTGGGCCACTAGTGCCCCCTCTTGCCAAGATGGAGGATGAAAACTGTGCACGAAGCATAAAACGAAAGTATTTGGGAGTTACATTTCCCTGGGGAAGCTCACTTTTATTTCGTTATTTTCAAGATCCCCGAAACTGCATTGCCACCAATAGCCCATTAGTCATACACTGCGAAAAATGGATATATAGGCCTTGTATATAATTTGTCATTCTTTGAAAAGACTAAAATGTACAGATGTACAACGATGCCTTGACTAAGATTTCAAGCTACGTCAAACCTTGAAAAAATCATGCAAGTCAACACATAGAAATACCCAAGGAGGATAAGGGCTTTAGACGCGGCATTTACTATGTCCAGCAGTGTGGTCAAAAGGGCAGCGTGGCGTCATATCGCTTGCGTCACAATGGGCCGTGACGTGCTGAAAAGAACTAAATCTTGAAAAGTTTAATTTTCTTTCGCTGTACAAAATGAAAGCATCTTCAGTAAACACAGCGCCTTATCTGTTGTTTGGAGGCTATTATCGATTCTCGTTTAGTTCGAATTCCTGAGGCATTCGTTACACTGAAGCTGCTCTACTTACTGTTTTCGCTAATACCAAAACGTTCGAGTTTAATTTCATCCTAATACATTCTATATGAACATAAAATGTAGAAGTGGGATACCTGTAGATCGCATTCAATTTAACATTTTTTAACTTTGGTTAAAATTTGATTTTTGGAGTGTTAAGCACAAGGAAAACACAGTATTATTTCCTACTGATCTCAGTTTAAAACTTTAGTAAGTCTGTAATGGGGCTTGTTCTACTTCCGGGATCAAATTATTTCTGCGATTGTTATAGTTGATATATAACTCCTCTATAGTTTTCCATAATGACCTATATTTGCATCAATTTACTTTTATATAAAATGCACGATCAGAATGGCAAATGATTTCCTGACTCATAATCATTGGTAACAATAACAATATCGTGACGTCACAATACTTGTTTAACAAAGGATTAACGACGATATCCACCCTTTCCGGAATGTTAAATGCTCTGTCTCTACATGATACATATTACATTGGGAATGTTACACTTATTTCTACGCCAAAATATCATATGACAATAACAGATTAAAAGAACAGCTGCTGAAATGTTGTTGAGGGACCCCACATATACCTATTTCGGGTACATGTTTTATCAATAAAACAAAACAATATCGAGTAGCATGCAAGAAGAATTCATGAAATCATATAAAACTTTATTTCTCCATTAAATTTACACGGTTTTATTTAAAGTGACATACATTCATCCACAAATGAAAGACGAAATGTTGGTACCGATATATACGTTCATCGTCTACATAATGTTCACAGAGATAAGTGATTTGTTTCCATGATCTTGTTGCAATGAATAAAATGTTTGAAGGATACAAAATATAAACAAAATATAACGAAGTACAAATGCTGAATGTCAGTAAGAAGCAAGAAGCAAAATCCCACAAAAACATCTGTCTTGCTTCTTTAAGATACGGCTTATTATTTTCGAGAGGATTATATCTCCATTTTTATTTTTAGGAATACCTTGACCCATTCGGGAAGTGACGTAACCTCCTCCTTTGTTTCTGTGTGGTAGATTCGTGGCTGTATCAGGGTGTTTCTGTGTGGTAGATTCGTGGCTGTATCAGGGTGTTTCTGTGTGGTAGATTCGTGGCTGTATCAGGGTGTTTCTGTGTGGTGGATTCGTGGCTGTATCAGGGTGTTTCTGTGTGTTGGATTCGTGGCTGTATCAGGGTGTTTCTGTGTGGGAGATTCGTGGCTGTATCAGGGTGTTTCCTGTGTGGGAGATTCGTGGCTGTATCAGGGTGTTTCTGTGTGGGAGATTCGTGGCTGTATCAGGGTGTTCCTGTGTGGGAGATTCGTGGCTGTATCAGGGTGTTTCTGTGTGGTAGATTCGTGGCTATGTATCAGGGTGTTTCTGTGTGGTAGATTCGTGGCTGTATCAGGGTGTTCCTGTGTGGTAGATTCGTGGCTGTATCAGGGTGTTCCTGTGTGGTAGATTCGTGGCTGTATCAGGGTGTTTCTGTGTGGTAGATTCGTGGCTGTATCAGGGTGTTTCTGTGTTGGAGATCCGTGGCTGTATCAGGGTGTTTCTGTTTGGGAGATTCGTGGCTGTATCAGGGTGTTTCTGTGAGGGAGATTCGTGGCTGTATATCAGGGTGTTTCTGTGTGGGAGATTCGTGGCTATGTATCAGAGTGTTTCTGTGTGGGAGATTCGTGGCTGTATCAGGGTGTTTCTGTGTGGGAGATTCGTGGCTGTATCAAGGTGTTTCTGTGTGGGAGATTCGTGGCTGTATCAGGGTGTTTCTATGTGGGAGATTCGTGGCTGTATATCAGAGTGTATCTGTGTGGTGGATTCGTGGCTGTATCAGGGTGTTTCTATGTGGGAGATTCGTGGCTGTATATCAGAGTGTATCTGTGTGGTGGATTCGTGGCTGTATCAGGGTGTTTCTGTTTGGGAGATTCGTGGCTGTATCAGGGTGTTCCTGTGTGGGAGATTCGTGGCTGTATCAGGGTGTTTCTGTGTGGTGGATTCGTGGCTATGTATCAGGGTGTTTCTGTGTGGGAGATTCGTGGCTGTATCAGGGTGTTTCTGTGTGGTGTATTCGTGGCTGTATATCAGGGTGTTTCTGTGTGAGGATTCGTGGCTATGTATCAGGGTGTTTCTGTGTGGTGGATCCGTGGCTGTATCAGGGTGTTTCTGTGTGGGAGATTCGTGGCTGTATCAGGGTGTTTCTGTGTGGTGGATTCGTGGCTGTATCAGGGTGTATCTTTGAGGGTGACTCGTGGCTGTATCAGGATGTTTCTGTGTGGGAGATTCGTGGCTGTATCAGGATGTTTCTGTATGGGATATTCGTGGCTGTATCAGGGTGTTTCTGTGTGGGAGATTCGTGGCTGTGTATCAGGGTGTTTCTGTGTGGGAGATTCGTGGCTGTGTCAGGGTGTTTCTGTGTGGGAGATTCGTGGCTGTATCAGGGTGTTTCTGTGTGGGAGATTCGTGGCTGTGTATCAGGGTGTTTCTGTGTGGGAGATTCGTGGCTGTATCAGGGTGTTTCTGTGTGGGAGATTCGTGTATCAGGGTGTATCTTTGAGGGTGATTCTCACTGATCACAGAATGTTTCTTGCTCATGAGAGTAATTTGATTGGACACTATTTTCAGCCTCCTGCGATTCTTATCAGACTAAAAATGAAGCTAATTGAATGGGTCCAGGGTGTTAGGGTTAACTGGATGAGGATAATTGAGGGTGTTTTTCATGAAACATATGAAAACTTATTTATTAAAAAACCAGAATTGATTTAAAACTGAAACTCTGACAAAAAAATCCTGACAACTCGTGAATAATGTTACTCCCTTGCAACAAGCGATTGAAACAAGTGAAAATGGTACATAATAAGAAATGCATGAATGGACATGTATATCTACCCAAAGCCAGGAGCCAATATAAAAAGGCACCATAAACAAATCATGAAAAACACATGAGACTAGATCCACGTAGATGGGTGTTGGGCCGTCTGTATTGCACACATCAGCTCCTGTTTAATATCAGCATGTAGGCACCTGTCTCACAACACACTCAAAGCTCCAATACGTAGTATAAATACAAATGTATAGTCAAATTTCTTTCTCAAAATCAACGTATTCGACCCGACCCCACCCAAACGTAAATGGGAACAGAAACCATAAATTAGTAGGGCGTCTGTTCCATATCCAAAACGGAAATAAAGACATGATTTAAATATACATCTGTAAAAATGTTAAGCACTTGTAGATATGAATACAGTAAAATACGTTTATAACGAACACGCTTATAACGAACTGACGGATATAACGAACTTTATTCTGGTCCCGGCCATTTGCTGTATAGATGTTTTATATATGCTTATAACGAACTACGGTTATAACGAACTAAAATTAGTGGTCCATTTGAGTTCGTTATAACCGTAGTTTACTGTACTTTTGAAATACCTACATTGATCTCATGTTGAAAAATGTCCAAGGTATCATCATCACCTGTGTGAACACTATGTTCCTCCCGGTAGTCTGAAGTACTGCGTCATCTCATATTACGCAGAGAAGCAGTGGAAGCAAATGAAAGGGCAGTGAAGCAGTTCCTGTCGCGGTGCGCATGTCACTAGAGAGCCGATTGCGGGTTCTATATTTCAATATGAACATGTAAACAAAAACAAATGTGGTTTGTTATAACAAACACAGAAGGATACGATTTCCTATTTACAGTACAAGGTCAGACTCATTGGCCATGTTCATTAAAGTTGTTGAAAATACACATCACTTTCCAAACCGTTCATCATATAACCATGTACATCATGATGTAATTATCATATAAATATAACAAGAAATAGTGTGTCATTAACTTCCGTTTCTGCGCATTATACACGTTCGTTATTGAGGAAGAAAAAAATACGGATGTCAACTCCACGTGCATGATGAAGGAGTTAGCACATACTCCGAAACGTTGTGTTCCTCATAAAAAAAGAGTTCGACATCTATTAATTCTCTTCTTTACGTGTTTCACTTGTAAATGCCTTTCTAAGATTTTAATATTTATATTTTGCAGGATGCACTTCCGTTACATCGTTCAAGACATGGATTTGCACCGTTACCTCCTGATCCAATACCGAGCTAGACAGCTAAATGGAATCACTCTATGTGACGTCAGTACTGTGCGCTGACGTCATAATGAATTGGAAATGAGGCCAAGATACCCTTGACGTCATACAAACACACATCAGACTGTGATGTCATGAATATCATGCTTTGTTATTAAAGATTCATTGTCTTCATGTGTTCAAACTGTCATATATCCTTTAATTATACACTTGTTAACTTGAAGTTACTCTTGGAACACTATACGTGACGTCAGTACTGTGCGCTGAATGAACATCGAAACTAATGAGCCCATGATATATTTAAATAGTTACATTGTTAACAAAAGCAAATGTGGTTTGATTTTAACAAATGACTATAAGTATTTTATATGAAAATGTATAGCTAGCGGTGCTTAACTTATCCACGTGTATATTTATATATACATTCCAAGGAGGATTTTTTTGCTGAGGAGAATAACACTTGTTTCATTGCCATCTGAATCAGTCACATAAACACCGCACCACATGTCCACTTGGTAGTCATTCATGTCTCACTGTGTGAGCTGGTAGTCATTCATGTCTCACTGTGTGAGCTGGTAGTTATTCATGTCTCACTGTGTGAGCTGGTAGTCATTCATGTCTCACTGTGTGAGCTGGTAGTTATTCCATCATCACACAATGCAGAGGGAGTGGCAAGTATGAAGCATATAACAAGCTTAAGATTCACTTCACATTGACGTCCTATTCACAGTACAAGGATAGCATCATCAGCACTGTCAATCAAAACTGATCAACATTCACCCCATTTCCCAAACGGCACCTCACACAATCGTCTGTGTAAAAGGAAATTGTTTATCTGTAATACCGACGAAACACTTCCGGTACTGCGCATGATACACTTCCGTTTCCGCGCAGGTTGTGCTTCCGTTTTTTTGCTCAGGATTCACGTCCGTTACGTCATTCCCGTCTCCATCACGCCCGCTTCTTTTCAATATCGAGCTGGTCCGCAGAATGGAATCACTATTTTTGACGTCCCTACTGTGCGATGACGTCATAATGAATTCGGACCATCATGTCAATGACGTCAAAATGCATTCATCATACATATGATGTCACAATAAGACACCGACGACACCATATCAGTTACTTCATGAAAAATGACCGATATCGCCACAAAATGTATCCCAACGTGAATAGGGTGTTGCTGATAACGCAGTCCATCAGCGTATCACTATGTCCTTGCTTGACAACATTGCTTACCTTTAGGTTCTGTCATCACAATCGCAAGTGTGTTGGTAAATTGCCTACAACGGGCCCTTTACCGATTCATCCCCTTCAAATACATAGCCATTGTTATAGTAATACATGGGCATATCTGCATAGTAGGCGCTCCGCCATGTTGAATATGGGGTGTAGTAAAAAGGCAAATATGCAACAAACGGACGAGGGATTTTCAGCGTGTCAGAATCCGTCCCTAGTCGAGAGGAATTCGTGGATCTTGACTTCGACCGAAATGCGAAAGGATATCTGAAACAGGAAATAGGAAAATATGAATTGCTTACTCATTCGTGCGTTGGGGTTCAAAGAAATATTACAAATCAACAGTGTTAGATTAGAACTTCTCGATATGTCGACATTAGTAACGAAGAAAAAAACTCGAAACCTTTTCAAAGAGTGAAATATAGCCGGGAAATTCTCTGGAAACCATAGGAGCCAGGTGTAAACATTTTTCATGCTCGATTAACAACTAAAATATGCTGTTATGTATTCATCATAACAATGCATGAGTTAAAAGAATGTATGTTTGTTTTTTAACGCCGCACTCAGGAATATTCCGGCTATATGACGGCGGTCTGTAAATAATCCAGACAATTCAGTTATTGGCATCATGAGCATCGATTCAAGCAGTTGGGATACGATGACATGCATCAACCATGTCAGCGAGGTTGACCTCCAGATTATATTAGTCGCCTCTTACGACATGCATAGTCGCCTGTTACGGCAAGCATGAGTGAATGAAGACCTATTCTATTCCCGATCTTCAAGGGTCCAGTATTTGTTCTCACATTCTCCACACTACATTGCCACTGCATAAGGCATGTTAAATAGTGTTTGTCATGCTATGTGAACACAGCCTATGTGTGGAGAAATAGAGAATCTCACCCGAGTGTCTTTTGATATCAAATATATCAACCCGAGTTGATAAAAGTGGAAAAACTCCGAGGCTTGCCGAGGATTTTTGCCACTTTTATCAACGACTGTTTGATATCAAAAGACACGAGGGTGAGATTTTATTTATAATCCAACATCATTCTTCCAACTTTTTCAATTTGTAGACAGTAATTAGCAGTGTCTTACTGCTAAGAGCTTCAGTAGCAGAGCCATTTGATGGTGACGTCATGGTAAACAATGGTCTGCAAATCATTGTGATGTAATATCATTGCAGCGATATCTACAGTGTAGATATCGCTTCATCTCATCCAAGTGATATCTCCCGTGGGAGCCAGTTTTGGATGATAAATGACAACGCAATACATACTTTAATAAAACAACTTCTAATCATTTTATGATTATATTCTTCTAATAAATACGTGTTACTCTTTTTCTAACTACATTGAGGCTTAGTGTTGGGCGACCTACCTTCGACACAGCAGTGCTAGCAGTAGGATCATTAATCCGAGGAATAGCAGCCCCGTTATAAGAGACACTGTTATGATCGTTACTGAAAAAATAAGCTCTGTTAAATGATTCTAATAAGTTAACGACGATATACGCTATACGATGTGTGTTTGTTTGTTTGTTTGTTTGTTGTTTAACGCCGCACTCAGCAATATTCCAGCTATATGACGGCGGTCTGTAAAATAATCGAGTCTGGACCAGACAATCCAGTGATTGACATCATGAGCATCGATCCACGCAATTGGGATATGATGACATGCATCGATCAACTCAGCGAGTCTGACCACCCGATCCCGTGTAATTACATGTGATCACTCTCGTTGCTGAACTATTCGTCTACCGTCATGTATATAACACCAGTTATTCCAGAACTGCATGGGAAGATACACTTTTGTTTAAAGATATTGTTTGGAGCAATGAACAAACACAGACAGACGGATTTAGGCATTATTTTAAAGGCCACCCGCCAAAATATACACAGAAAACAGTTGAAGCACACATAAAATATTTGACAAAATGAGATTTGAAATATAATACTTCTAATTTAGACAGGTTTGTTCGGAAATTAATACTACTACTAATGCTAACTACTATTACAGCGCCAAAACTACAACTACCAGCACCACCGCCACTACAACATCAACAGCTACAACTACTATTAGTACAACGCAAACAACTACTACAACTACCACCACTACAACACCAACTACTACAACAACTACCACTACAACACAAACAACCACTACAACTACTACTACAACGCCAACAACCACTACAACAACGACCGCTACATCCTCTTCAACATCAACAGCTACAATTACTATCACTACAACACCTACTACCACTACTACTACCACTTCTAACATTACAAAAAAATGTAACATAACTCTTGTTTTGAACAAATTTTGGTCCTTCTGTATCGGATCCATTACAACCCTTTTTTCCTTTTTGAAATCATTCTGAACTGTGGGATATACCGTCAAGGATATTGTCGCATTCAAAGGCAATTAATATTATTTTTGTCGAAATTGCGTTATTGTGTGTGAGTGAGTTGGGTTTAACACCGCTTTTCACAGTATTCCATTTATATCACGGCGTGTCAGCTTAATGTGGGAGGAAAGTCAGAAGTGATGCAGGTCTCAGACATATACCACTTCGGTGAAACGCACGAGCACGGGTCGAAATTGCGTTATTGTGTGTTAGTGAGTTGGGTTTAACACCGCTTTTCACAGTATTCCAGTTATATCACGGCGTGTCAGCTTATTGTGGGAGGAAAGCCAGAAGTGATGCAGGTTTCAGACATAAACCACTTCGGTGAAACCCACGAGCACGGGTATGGTGCTGGCGTTATTGTGAGATTTTGCATGATTGTGCATAGTGTCAAAATGTCGCTTGTGCGTCTTGTCCTTCAGCCAATACAAAATATTATTCCAAACACAAATCCTTGAGTTCTTTATTCTTGTACAGATCAAAGATCATGATTGAGTGAGTGAGTTGGGCTAACCCAACTGCACGGCGACAAAACAGATAATGGTCTAGAATGGTGAAGGCGTCAGAGACACCGTTTCGAGTATGCACATGCATTGGTACACAATACTTTCTGAAGCCCATTTCCGGTGTCCACAGTGGCTAGAATATTGATGAAACCGACCACAATGCACGACCACAATGCACAGGTGTGAGTTAGTGAGTGAGTTCGGTTTTACGCCGCTTTTAGCAATATTCCAGCAATATCACGGCGGGGGACACCAGAAATGGGCTTCACACATTGTACCCATGTCGGGAATCGAACCCGGGTCTTCGGCGTGACGAGCGAACGCTCTAACCACGGCTACCCGACCGCCCCCACAATGCACCGGTACCCACTAAGGCACGCACGTCCTTACGCACGCACTCATTCACGAGTAAAGTGAGTGAGTGAGTTGGGTTTAACGCCGCTTTTAACAGTATTCCAGTTATATCACGGCGTGTCAGCTTAATGTGGGAGGAAAGCCCGAAGTAATGCAGGGCTCAGACGTTTACCACTTCGGTGAAACCCACGAGCACGGGTATGGTGCTGACAAACCTAGAAACATAATCGGGGCGAACCTGGATTCGAACCCACAATCATAGGTTTCTGGCGTGCCCAAGGGACGCAACTCTGCACAGCGAATCCCGTGCCCCCTTCACGAGTATAAGGCGTGACTTACCAGTTGGTCTGTCAGTGACCCCTGGGGTCCCATCCTCTTCATCCTTATCCTGGACACGCCCTCCCCCTGGGAAAAACCAGAATGTCTTGTATTACGTATCATCGAAATAATCAAAGTATCTGTGTAATATAATGTTGTTCTTTGGTTTGTTTGTTGTTTAACGCCGCACTCATTAATATTCCAGCTACATAACGGCGGTCTGTAAATGATCGGATCTGGACCGGACAATCCATGGATATCATGAGCTTGATCTACGCAATTGGTATATCGTTATGGATCAACCAAGTCAGCGAAACTGACGACCTGATCCGTTAGTCGCATCTTACGACAAGCATAGTCGCCTTTTACGGCAAGCATGGGTTGCTGAAGACCTATTCTAACCCGGATGTTCACGGGTCGTGTAATATAACAATCAACAAACAATGCCTACGTGACATTACATATTCATCAAAACAATTGAAGTTACACGAAGTATCTGTGTAATATAACAATCAACAAACAATGGCTACACTGCCTACAATATCACTGGTTTGTTGGTCTGAATTTGATTATTTTCGAGCCACGGTGATATAGATGGCCTAATGTTCAGTGCATCTTCCCGAGGCAAGGGAGTTATAATTAACTGACTATAAAAGTCCAGTTTCCACCCTTGCCGAACTAGGCTGGTATTATGGATTTACATTTTGGCTGGACTAACGAGTCTATGCATAGTCCAATCAAAATCGCGCACCGAAATCGAAATCCGGTTCGTAAACTGTCGTGCAGATTTCGATCGATTGCAGGATTTGCAAAGTATGTGCACCGCCAACTCGTTGTCAACAGATATTTTCCAAATCCTTTCATATTTTTAATCAAGGTACTCACGTGATTTGATTCATTTCGCGATGTAAGACCCATTTTATCACAAGATAGATCTTGATTATCGATCAGATCGTCCTGACTGGACGCCACCATTTTGTGTGAAACAAACGCAAGTGATACGAGAGGTGGAATCTGATTGGTCCATAGGAGAGTATTAGAAGGGACATAACCGGTAATAGGCACTGGTGGCGCTACGTTCGAGCTAAGTTATTCCAGCCTAGTTCGGCAAGGGTGGAAACTGGACTTTTAAAGTCAGTTAACTCCCTAGCCTCGGGAAGATGTGTTCAGTGCGGCGGTAACAAAGAAACAAACACAGTTGCCAGGGGACGGCGAGGAGCTGCTACAGCAGGGAGACAATCTGGTGCACTTATACTTATTTTTTTTGAGAACTTGTTTTAATATTAAATTACTTTCTTACCTGTCTCATCTTCTTCATCGGTCGTATTACGTGTTGAATCTGATGTAGTTCTCGTTATAGTCGTTGTCGGTGTTGCAGTTGTCATTGTCGTTGGTGTACTTGTTGGCGTTGTAAAGGTATACCCTGTTCTGGGCGTTATGGTAACAGTAGAGGTCGTTGGTGAATGCATTGTGGTTGTGGGTATGGTTAGTCTTGTTGATGTGGGCCTTAAAGTAGATGTTGTATAAGTTGTACTTGGTGTGGTTGCGGTTGTCGTTGTTGTTGTTGTTGTAGAAGTAGTAATCGGTGTTGTGGCTGTTGGAGGTAAAGTGGTTGTAGTCATAGTAGTTTGTGTAGGGGTAGTAGTTCTCGTAGTTGGTGTTGTAGTGGTAATGATAGTTGTAGTTGTTGGTGTTGTAGTAGCAGTGGTTGTAGTAGTTGGCGTTGTAGTGGTAGTAGTAGTAGTAGTTGTAGTTGTTGGCGTTGTAGTGGTGGTAACGGCCATAGTTGTAGTGGTTGTTGGTGATGTAGTAGTAGTTGAAGTGGTTGTTGGTGTTGTAGTTGTAGTGGTAGTAGTAGTAGTTGTTGGCGTTGTAGTGGTAGTAGTTGTAATTGTTGTCGTTGTAGTAGTAGTTGGTGTGGTTGTTGGTGTTGTAGTTGTAGTATCTGCAGTTGTAGTAGTTGTAGTTGTTGGCATTGGAGTAGTAGATGTAGTGGTTGTTGGTGTTGTAGTTGTAGTAGTTGTAGTAGTTGTAGTTGTAGTTGTAGTTGTTGGTGTTGTAGTTGTAGTGGTTGTTGGTGTTGCAGTTGTAGTAGTTGTAGTTGTTGGTGTTGTAGTTGTAGTGGTTGTTGGTGTTGTAGTGGTAGTAGTTGGTGTAGTAGTAGGTGTTGGTGTTGAAGTGGTGGTAGTGGTCGTAGTTGTAGTGGTTGTTGGTGTTGGAGTAGTGGTTGTAGTCGTAGTAGTAGGTGTAGTTGTAGGGGTTGTAGTGGTAGTAGTTGTAGTTGTTGGCGTTGTAGTGGTGGTAGTGGTCGTAGATGTAGTGGTTGTTGGCGTTGTAGTAGTAGTTGTAGTTGTTGTTGGTGTTGTAGTGGTAGTGGTAGTGGTAGTAGTAGTAGTTGTAGTTGTTGGCGTTGTAGTAGTAGTTGTAGTGGTTGTTGGTGTTGTAGAAGTAGTAGTTGTTGGCGTTGTAGTGGTGGTGGTAGTAGTTGTAGTTGTAGTTGTTGGTGTTGTAGACGTAGTAGTTGATGGCGGTGGTGTAGTAGTAGTTGTAGTTGTAGGCGTTGTAGTAGTAGTTGTAGTGGTTGTTGGTGTTGTAGAAGTAGTAGTTGTTGGCGTTGTAGTGGTGGTGGTAGTAGTTGTAGTTGTAGTTGTTGGTGTTGTAGACGTAGTAGTTGATGGCGGTGGTGTAGTAGTAGTTGTAGTTGTAGGCGTTGTAGTGGTAGTAGTTGTAGTTGTTGGCGTTGTAGTTGTGGTAGTGGTGGTTGTTGTAGTGGTTCTTGGCGTTGTAATAGTAGTTGTAGTGGTCGTTGGTGTTGTAGTGGTAGTGGTAGTAGTTGTAGTGGTTGTAGTTGTAGTAGTTGTAGTTGTTGGCGTTGTAGTAGTAGTTGTAGTGGTTGTTGGTGTTGTAGTGGTAGTTGTTGGTGTGGTAGTAGTTGTTGGTGTTGTAGACGTAGTTGTTGGTGTTGTAGTTGTAGTAGTAGTCGTAGTAGTAGTTGTTGGTGTTGTATACGTAGTAGTTGATGGTGGCGGTGTAGTAGTAGTTGTAGTTGTAGGCGTTGTAGTGGTAGGAGTTGTAGTTGTAGGCGTTGTAGTGGTAGTAGTTGTAGTTGTTGGCGTTGTAGTGGTGGTAGTGGTCGTAGTTGTAGTGGTAGTTGGCGTTGTGGTAGTAGTTGTAGTGGTTGTTGGTGTTGTAGTGGTAGTGGTAGTAGTTGTAGTTGTTGGCGTTGTAGTAGTAGTTGTAGTGGTTGTTGGTGTTGTAGAAGTAGTAGTTGTAGTTGTTGGCGTTGTAGTGGTGGTGGTGGTAGTAGTTGTAGTTGTAGTTGTTGGTGTTGTAGACGTAGAAGTTGATGGCGGTGGTGTAGTAGTAGTTGTAGTTGTATGCGTTGTAGTGGTAGTAGTTGTAGTTGTTGGCGTTGTAGTGGTGGTAGTGGTCGTAGTTGTAGTGGTAGTTGGCGTTGTAGTAGTAGGTGTAGTGGTTGTTGGTGTTGTAGTGGTAGTGGTAGTAGTTGTAGTTGTTGGCGTTGTAGTAGTAGTTGAAGTGGTTGTTGGCGTTGTAGTGGTGGTGGTCGTAGTTGTAGTGGTTGCTGGCGTTGTAGTAGTAGTTGTAGTTGTTGTTGGTGTTGAAGTGGTAGTGGTAGTGGTAGTAGTTGTAGTTGTTGGCGTTGTAGTAGTAGTTGTAGTGGTTGTTGGTGTTGTAGAAGTAGTAGTTGTAGTTGTTGGCGTTGTAGTGGTAGTAGTGGTAGTAGTTGTAGTTGTTGGCGTTGTAGTAGGAGTTGTAGTGGTTGTTGGTGTTGTAGTGGTCGTAGTAGTCGTAGTAGTAGTTGATGTCGGTGTCGTAGTTGTAGTTGTAGGCGTTGTAGTGGTAGTAGTTGTAGTTGTTGGCGTTGTAGTGGTAGTAGTTGTAGTTGTTGGCGTTGTAGTGGTGGTAGTAGTTGTAGTGGTTGTTGGTGTTGTAGTGGTGGTAGTGGTAGTAGTAGTAGTAGTTGATGGCAGTGTTGTAGTAGTAGTTGTAGTTGTAGTTGTAGGCGTTGTAGTGGTAGTAGTGCTCGTAGTTGTAGTAGTTGGTGTTGTAGTGGTAGTAGTTGTAGTTGTAGATGTAGTTGTTGGTGTTGTAGTGGTAGTAGTAGTTGTAGTTGTAGTTGATGGCGGTGGTGTAGTAGTAGTTGTCGTCGTTGGCGTTGTAGTGGTTGTAGTAGGACTTGTAGTTGTAGGAGTTGCAGTAGTTGTTGGAGTTGTCGTGGTAGTGGTTGTACTTGTAGTGGTTGTTGGTGTTGTAGTTGTTGTCGTAGTTGTTGTTGGCGTTGTCATGGTAGTAGTCGTAGTTGTTGTTGTTGGCGTTGTCGTCGTAGTTGTAGTAGTCGTTGGCGTTGTTGTTGTAGTTGTTGTGGTAGTTGTTGTTGTGGTGGTAGTAGTTGTTGGTGTAGTAGTAGTTGTCGTCGTTGGCGTTGTAGTGGTAGTAGTAGGACTTGTAGTTGTAGGAGTTGTAGTAGTGGTTGGAGTTGTCGTGGTTGTGGTTGTACTTGTAGTGGTTGTTGGTGTTGTAGTTGTTGTCGTAGTTGTTGTTGGCGTTGTCGTGGTAGTAGTCGTAGTTGTTGTTGTTGGCGTTGTCGTCGTAGTTGTAGTAGTCGTTGGCGTTGTTGTTGTAGTTGTTGTGGTAGTTGTTGTTGTGGTGGTAGTAGTTGTTGGGGTAGTTGTTGTGGTAGTTGGTGTTGTAGTTGTTGTTGTGGTGGTAGTAGTTGTTGGGGTAGTTGTAGTTGTCGTAGTTGTTGTTGGCGTTGTCGTAGTCGTTGGCGTCGTTGTTGTAGTTGTGGTTGTTGTGGTAGTTGGTGTTGTAGTTGTTGTGGTGGTGGTGGTAGTTGTTGGGGTAGTTGTAGTTGTCGTAGTTGTTGTTGGCGTTGTCGTAGTAGTTGTAGTAGTTGTTGGCGTCGTTGTTGTAGTTGTGGTTGTTGTGGTAGTTGGTGTTGTAGTTGTTGTTGTTGTGGTGGTGGTGGTAGTTGTTGGGGTAGTTGTAGTTGTTGTCGTCGTTGTTGTCGTTGTTATTGGCTCTACTTTCTCCCCGTTGCAATATTCTACAAAGATGAAAAAATGACTTTATTTACAATCGCTGAATGAGGTCGCTTCGTTCTCAAACTAAAATGGCGGCTGACTTTGACAGCGGAACAAGAAATTCTCGACTGGATCAACGAGGAAATGAGCAAAGGCAGCTAGCACCCAGTCATCCTCAGTCTGCTCCTCATCTTCAAAGTAGTCATAAATTCATCTGCTCGTCATCGAGCCTCTTCTAATACGTTCTTCATTACGTCAAGGCAACCAAGCGGTAGTTGCGCCGGAAGAGTACGCAAGCGCTTAGAACTGTTGCAGAGCCCAGGATAAGCGATTAATTTGCTTTCTCTAAGCGATTCGTGGCTTGCCACGCCCCCCAGTGCTTTTTTAAGTTAAGACACTGCCTGTCTACAAAATGAAAAAAGTTGGAAGAATGATGTTGGAAGCCTCGGACTTTTAATTTGTATCGACTCGCGTAGATATATTTGATATCAAAAGACACTTAGGTGAGATTATCCATATCGTCCCATTCATCTACCTGACGAGGACATCATATTGACCAGCTGTCTCTTGAACATGAACATGAACGCTCCTTCCAAACCTGCTTTCTGTGACCGATAACTTCATCATTGATTCCTTTCTGATGATAAGTCCAATCGTGGACTGCATTCATTTGGATTGCATGAGTTTGTCGGATATATTATGGTGCATGTACGCTAATGATAACCAAATATTTGAAATTATTGAAAATATTTGAAGTACTTTGTTTCAAAATACCATAATTCAAGGTTTGAATAGTTTTGGAACGGAAGCTTTGTACTAAAGAAAGGAAAAAACACAAAGGACCTAAAACATGTTAGGTCAAAGGTGGCCCAGTAATCTTTGGCGCAGTAAATCGCTTAAAAATTCATTCCTGAGGCGTGCAACGAAACCTATGGTTGTGGCTTGCGTGCCGTGGCATATTGTTAACCGGCGTTAAAACCAAAATTCACTCGCTTAAAGTACTTCAATAATTAAAGAGAGTGTTGAAAAAAAACGTGGAGAAAACACACCCAAATTTGTAGCTTCTTCGACACATTCATTGATTGCATCCGGGTCAGACCAAAACTCCTTGGTCGTCCTCTTACGGAAGCCTTGTCCACAAACACAGATGGCGTTCTTGCACTCGGCGGACGGGTCGGCACACTCGCTGCTCCGACTGCATTTCTCGTCAAGAACCTTTCGAAGAGTATACATTGTGAGATATAACATGAGATGTATTATTGTTAAATGCCAACTTAGAATCCTAAAGGTACCCTGTAAAAACGGGGAGCTCCAATTGGTTCCAGTGAGAAGCATGTAAGACATCATGACACTTTGGTAGGTGCAGGTGTAGGAGGGAGAATGTGAGATACCCTGAGACAGTGAACTGGTTGTTGCAGGTTGTGTTTGGAGGAGAGTGTAAGATACCATGAGACAGTGAACTGGTTGTTGCGGGTGGTGTAGGGGGGAGAGTGTAAGATACCCTGAGACAGTGAACTGGTTGTTGCGGGTGGTGTAGGGGGGAGAGTGTAAGATACCCTGAGACAGTGAACTGGTTGTTGCGGGTGGTGTAGGGGGGAGAGTGTAAGATACCCTGAGACAGTGAACTGGTTGTTGCGGGTTGTGTTTGGAGGAGAGTGTAAGATACCCTGAGACAGTGAACTGGTTGTTGCGGGTGGTGTAGGGGGGAGAGTGTAAGATACCCTGAGACAGTGAACTGGTTGTTGCAGGTTGTGTTTGGAGGAGAGTGTAAAATACCCTGAGACAGTGAACTGGTTGTTGCAGGTTGTGTTTGGAGGAGAGTGTAAGATACCATGAGACAGTGAACTGGTTGTTGCGGGTGGTGCAGGAGGGAGAGTGTAAGATACCCTGAGACAGTGAACTGGTTGTTGCGGGTTGTGTAGGGGGAGAGTGTAAGATACCCTGAGACAGTGAACTGGTTATTGCGGGTTGTGTAGGGGGAGAGTGTAAGATACCCTGAGACAGTGAACTGGTTGTTGCGGGTGGTGTAGGGGGAGAGTGTAAGATACCCTGAGACAGTGAACTGGTTGTTGCAGGTGGTGTAGGGGGAGAGTGTAAGAAACCCTGAGACAATGAACTGGTTGTTGCGGGTGCAGTAGGGAGAATGTGAGATACCATGAGACAGTGAACTGGTTGTTGCAGGTGCAGTAGGGAGAGTGTAAGATACCCTGAGACAGTGAACTGGTTGTTGCAAGTGGTGTAGGAGGGAGAGTGTAAGATACCCTGAGACAGTGAACTGGTTGTTGCAGACGGTATGTTAGGGAGTGTAAGATACCATGAGACAGTGAACTGGTTGTTGCAGACGGTATGTTAGGGAGTGTAAAATACACTGAGACAGTGAACTGGTTGCTGCAGGTGGTATAGGAGGGAGAGTATAAGTACTTTGAGTTATAGGTTGGTGCAGGTGTGGTCGGTGGGAAAATGAAACATACCTTGAGGCCCTGGTAGGTGCAGGTGTTGTAGTTGGTTCTCCGGAAGAACATCTGACAGTCACATCGGCCTCTACTGCAGAAGGCCATGATAGAGATACACTTGACATTACGGTTGCACGGGTCCGTTATGTTGCCGGCTGAAACAGTGGTAGATGTGTCATACTGTACTGTGTTACTGTTTCTAAACCTGACTGATTGGGTTGAGAGTTATTGATCCCGTTACTTGTTTCAACATATAAAGGTCCACATAGTGTTCTACGTACTACCCATGCCTACATTCCTAGAACTTTTGGTTGATCATGTGTTGCTGTAACTAACCTGATGCAATGTTACAGACAGACCGGGCAGACATCAGGCAGGGCACGAACAGGCAGAACCAGGGTAACTATACCCAATGAAGACCGGTACTTGCGTAATTTGCATCTCCGGAATCGATTCCTGACAGTGACGTCATCAGAGACGAATGCCTAGGGGCATATGGTTAGTTGGCAGACAGACAGTGGCCAGGCGACTCGAGCTCGCAGAACTAACAGAGGACAGTTATTGACAGCGCAACATAGTCGTCGGAGATTTAGATGGGCCCAGACTGAACGTCGTTGGCAGCGACGTGACTGGCAGAGGGTTCTGTCTGTACAGAGCTGATGGAAGACAGCGTGTTTAACGCCGTATGAGAGAACGAACGGCAGCGTATTGAGTTCAAAAGGTCGGACCGTATGGTGGAGAGGGTGTTATGGTGTAGGGACGAATTTGTGGGCAGGAGACAACACCACTGGTTATAGTTAACGTAAATTTGACAGCACATAGACACATGGATGGCATTATTCGTCCGATTGTCCTACCATTTCGACAACAGCCCTAATATCGTACAGAACGTCCTTGCAGCCAACAACGTAAATGTGTTGCCGTGATCTGCACGTGTCCCCCCCCCCCCCCCCCCCCCCCCAGAACAACGACGGCAACAACACAAGATATGATCTAGGCCCTCCAAGACGACGTATCCCACGTGACGTCATCATACGATTGACTTCTGTGCGCCGGAGAGTTTTTGCGCATCTTGTAGAAGGGCGTCGTCATACACGCTATTAATGTGACGTGTCATGGAACTTATGCGATGTCACCTATGTGAGTGCCGTTTGTCCATTACATTAAAAGCTTATTTTGCTACTCCACCTCAATTCGAGCAACCGATAACGCCAATATCGGATGTTGTATAACTGTCATTTTAAATGTTGATTTCATTTTTATCTTTTCAATACATTTTCCTTCATGCATCCATCTTGTGTGGTTGTTTTTGAAACAGGACTTTTAAAGTGGAGCTATCGTACTGATTCTTTTGGCCGTCAGAGCTAACTTCAATCATTAGCCTATGTGCGCTGCATCTAAATTGAGCAAAGTTTAGATCCTCTGAAATTCATAACAGTTAGTATTCTGGTGAAAAGTGATGTCTTAAAAGACTTGCAATGATTACATTTGTCTGAACATAAAACCTGCGATGACCATTTTTTAAAAGTAGATATCTTAAGTCTTTGGCGTACAAGTTATAACAGCTTATCTGGATTATTGGGTACCCATTGATTATGCCAACATATACATAGCCGCATTCATTTAACAAGGATTTTACATCATATACCAAATAACGAATTCCATGGCAAACATTTCACATTATTGCATTTTTCTCGATAATCTACCTATGAGCATTTTGAGAACCTTAGACCAACACGTGTGAATTATAACATATTGAAATCTTCAATGTGGTTGCGACTCATGACGTGTATCTATGTTGAATACCTTACGGAGGTAAAAATATGTACAGTAGAAATAAGAGAGACATTTACGTTTGCCAAAGCCAGTGTCATACCCACACAGATAATTCATAACTTGAATATTATACACAGGGCATAGGGTTATCTAACATGTACCAAAATGATTCAACATATTAACAGGAAAATATATCTGTAAATCAAAATGGTTTACCAAGAAATCCAAAGACGGGGTATCATGACCTTCAAGATACCAAAACCCCCATCGCCCCCTCCCACCAAAACAACAACAAAAAAACAACAACATAACCCCCAAAAAAAACAAAAACAAAAACAAAAACAAAACAAACAACAACAAAAACCCACACCCCAAAACAAAACAAACCCAAAAACAACACACACACACACACGCACGCACACACACACACACAAACGCACGCACGCACGCACGCACACGTACACGCACACGCACACGCACACACACACACACACACTTAATAATATTAAATCTAACGTCACCGGTCTGATTAAAATATGCAGAAGTTACACATGGTCATAAAAATGGAGCCGGAATTCTACATGCAGTGTAAAACAATAAACACATATAAAAGGATGCAGTGTGATGAGGAAGGAAAGCCAAAAGTGATGCAGAGTAAGCGATGGCCATGAATAACTCCCTATGGACATACCAATCAAACACTTGGTCAGGTCCATGGAGGCGATGTAGTCCTGATCACACAGGCAGTTCATTCCGCGGCAGCCATTGGGGAGACACTTGGACCTGGCCGGACAGTCACTGTCGTAGGCGCAAGTGGAAAACACGTCCGCAGCTGAAACAAATTAACAGTCATGAAAAATAAACAGTGTGAACGTTGGCCTTCAGTGTTGCCTTACACCAGGGCGTACCCACTTGGCTGGTGAGAAATCCGAATTGATGTTTCCCACTTTGGCAAAATACACGATCCCAGGTATGATGCTGATAAACAAGCAGCGTTTCTGGGATTCGAACCCACGATCTGCACACTAATGCGCACTGTCAAAATACTGCAACTACCTTAAATTTGTAGGGCTTAGACTTGCTGAGACCGATGATCACACTCACTGCAAATTTGCACATTCTCATTGTTATATGACGTCATACCGAGATGATATCATATACACATGATGTAATTCATTCAGTGGCGTCATCATGATACAATATTTAGTAAAAAGTAATCTGTGTCTGGAGGATTTTGTGTAAAAATATACTGGCTCAATGAAGACTGGGGTAAGATATGAATTTGATCCCACATGACAACTACCTGGTTTGAAATGTAAATGTGTGCCAAAACAGGCAAAAATATTTATTTTCAGAGATAGGATGTCTAAGATATCCATCAGCAGTTGCGTATTGTGCGATTGTTTTTAATTTGTAAACGGTTTAAATCAAATTATAGTTAAAAGAACAAAACAATTCAGACGAATATAAGCGCCAATACAGTTCATATTTTGGATAAAAAATCCTTAATTGAAGTTAATTTTCAATTGAAAATCAAACATATTATAGAATCAACTGAGAGGTATAGTTTATTTTGCCGCTCAGTTTATTACTGACTCTGACATGGAACTGGTTAAATGGTATACCGATTGGCAATCGAAGACCATACATAGTCTTCAGGCAACACGATTGCTGTTGGTGGATTGCACTTGTATCAGTAACCAATACAAATATACCAAACAAAACAAGTTAGGGGTCATGAATATATTGGGGGATATTGAAATTGTGTGCTAAGTCTTCACTTCAAACTTGGTTTGTTCAGTATATATACTTACATGTGGTTTAGAAGAATTTATAGCAGCATACCGTTTAAATAGAACTTGACGTTGACGCCAAATAATGCTACACAAGTAAAAACCGACAATGCATGAGTGGGATTGGTTTTACGCCGTTTTGTACAGTATGTCAGTGATGTTACGGCGTGTCTGAAGTGATGCAGGTTTTTGACTTTTTCAACTTTGATGCGATGACAAATCGAGAACGTAATCAGGGTCGAACCCTTGATCACATTTTTCTGACACACCGCGCAGCGACACATGTGACTGAGTCCCCGTTTGCATCCACTGACATTGCCGTATGAAGCTACAAAAATCATTTATCTTGCAAAAGAGCGGTTTGATATCATTACGTTCACAGAACATCACCATGGCTAACTGAACTGTCGTGAAAAAGTAAGTTAAACCCATGTTTCATTGTGGCTTAAATGAACAAGAAATGCTATTCGATGGGCAAGTATCTGATGTGTTAGATGTATTGGACTTTAAAGTTGCAGTGTTTCATTCTAGTAACGTTTTGATAACGTTTGAATTATTTTTTAATATGATTCAAATATGATTTACAGCTGTATATTTTGATTTTCTCGACAGTTTACATCTAAATGTAAAATATGTGATAATACTATAAATATATCAAAGGTATTCTCGTTTTGTTAAAACAATATGCATCTGCAATGCCCAACGCCGGCCGTATTTCATATTAGACTACCCATCTAGCGTTAACAGGAAGTACACCACAGCGTCTAAGATACACCTTCCCGGGGCAAGTGCGTTAGCTGTCTCCAAAAGTCCAGTTTCCAAAAGTGCTGAACCAGGCTGGAATTTCCAGGCTCGATCGTAGCGCCACCAGTGGCTATTACGAGTTATGTCTCTTCTATATCCATCCTATTGACCAATGTGATGAAACCTTTCATATCGCATGGAATTGCTTCAAACAAGATGGCGGCGCCCAGTCAAGACGAACTGATCGATAATCAGGATCTATATTATAATAAAACGGGTCTTACATCGCGAAGTGGATCAAATCACTTGAACACCTTAATAAAACATGAAAAGATTTGCAAAATATCTGTTGATGCCCAGCTGGCGGTACACTTGCTTTGCAAATCCTTCAGGCGACCGAAATATGCACGTTGAAAGTCATGTTGTTCATGAACCGCATATCTAGTTCGTTCCGCGATTTTGATTGGACCATGCATAGGTTCGTTAGTCCAGCCAGCATGAAACGAAATTCCAGCCTATTTCGGCAAGGGTGGAAACTGGACTTTTATAGCCAGTTGACGCCCTTGCCTCGGAAAGATATCAAAATGAGGCGGAATATATAATATCAACGCAAGAGAAGAATCGGTCTTGAGTATCTGCCGAAACTGATTCCAATGAACATAAAAGGGAAAATAGCGCTAAAATGTTTATTGATGTTTCGCTGAAAACGAGTGAGGACACCAGGTTTTCGCGAAAAGGGTCAGCATATCCTGCTCTACCGGTACCACCGCCACTCACACTATTTTCGCAAGACAAGGGTGTGTGTGTTGCCTGACCCCGCACGTTGGCACTCCACAACATGTTTGAGTTTTACTCCGAGAGCCCAATCGAGTCTTTCATGACACCGGTGCAACATGACATGGCGTTGAATGCCTGCATAAATTTGTCGTTTATGTCTAAAAAACGAATCTCGTTAGCATAACCAAGGCTGTATATCATGTTAGACTTTTGAGCATGCCTGCACCAATTTATCATCGTTTGTAGATTAACAAGTTCATGTGAAATAAGCAGAGAGCTTATTGTGCACACAGTGTCAGGACTTGCCACGGCCATTTGGAGGAGTATTATAGCCCATTTGTAGAGGTGTCAGATCCGTTTATGGGAACGTTAATTCTCCATGGAACATGCCGGTATGAATAAACTTGGAAACATGCTGGCTTATTAAATACCCAAGTGTGTGCAGATACAGCTTAAAATGTACTTACTCTCGACATATAAGAGACGATGACCACGCGAATGACACTAATGACACACACACACTTTTTCTGATACAGTTAAATATGCTAATATGACCTTGACTGAAATACACTCTTCACAAAAAGAATCGCGTAGGCGATAGTTCGAACGCGTAAATCTATTTCACATATTTTGTATTTTCTCCTGACCTGACCCTTTGAAGATGTTACTGTAAGAAATGTCCCACGAATCAAGGAATGGAGATATTGTGGGATAGCGATATACCGTGTGGATACATCAAATGTTTTGAATTGAAATTGAAGGAGGTTCCTTTCTCAGATTGCAAAAATCAAGGAAATCCTTTGAGGATTTGAGAATCTACCTGGTAATAATTCCACTTGTTTCATAATATTTTCTGTGAATATGAAGAAAGGCATTCAAGAAAGGCATTCCTTGATTGTATTAAGGATTATGGTCAAAGACAGGGATTTGATGGTACATTTGCTGGACCTTATAATGTATCTCTTTTTGAACGGGTTTTTATTGGAGTTTGGAGTACAGTACAAAAGAGGAATGGACATGTCATCAGGTTTCAGAGTCAATTCAAAGGTTGATGTAACGAATGCGTGGTTTTGAAATACATAAAAGCGGCGAAACACTTTTCACAATCTCTGTTGAAAGAAGAGTCCATTGTACGATTCCGACTTAATCGTATGCATGTGCTTATGAATCACTATCAGATAAAAATTATACCAGGTGTTTGCAAAACGGTGGGCGTATTGTGCTCCACCGGTGGCACCCGTCATTAACACATGCACCGGCAAGTCAACTGTTCACCTGAGCGGGAACATATGACACAAGGCAAAACAGGGAATTGCATAAAACATATTTTTTGTCACCGATGCGTCAAATCTGGAAATGTCCTCAATATGTTAACCATAAAACGTTTTGAAAGCTTAAGCTTGCAGCCTAGAATGCTGTAACGGGATCAGGGGCGGTCGGGTAGCCTAGTGGTTAAAGCTTTCGCTCGTCACGCAGAAGACCCGGGTTCGATTTCCAACATGGGTGCAATGTTTGAAGCCCATTTCTGGTGTCCCCCGCCGTAATATAGCTGGAATATTGCTAAAACCGGCGCAAAAACCATACTCACTCACTCACAAACAACTTTAGGGCAAGAGTCGTGTGACACTCTTTGAAATTGAATTTTAATTGTCCTCAAAAGTTGTGAAATGTTGACACCAAAGGTTGGAGCTGCTGGATATTGCTCAACATGAAGGGAAAGTTGAAGTCTTCCCTCTTGTCATGCTGTCTTGGGGAGATTTATTTGTTACACCCAAACATGTTTCCGCTTTCTCCGAATAGTTCACGTAAACCGACAACGCTTTGTAGTAAAACCTGAGATTAGTTTTATTAATTGTGTTCAAAGTGATTTTGTTTAAAGTGATTTCACACCTTCCAAATACTTTCATTTTCATTTATTCATCATTTTAACACACTTCACGTGTATTGTATCAACATCGAGTGATGTCCAAATAAACTGGGATTACTTCTGCTGATAGATTTTGAAAAGACATTTGATATGGTATCAAAACAATTCATAAAGTTTTACAAAAATATGGATTGGGACCAGAAATGATAAATGATAAATATACTAACTTACGATACTACATCAAGCATAATACAAATTGGGCATCTATCAGAATTGTTTACAAATGGAAGAGGCTGTCGACAAGGAGATCCATTGTCGCCATATATTTCCCTCCTAGTAGCTGAAATCTTAGGATGTATGATTAGAAATAATACTAAAATTGAAGGGATTATTGTTAATGACAAAAAATACAAACTTCGGCAGTTTGCTGGAGATACTGAATTATTGTTAAATGGCAAAGAAGAAAGCTTTTTTGCAGGTATAGAAACACTGAGTAAATTCTACAAAATGTCTGGCTTAGAAATGAATGTAGACAAGACAAAAGAAATGGATAGGCTCAAATGCGGTTCGCAATGGTCGATTACGTCAAGATTTACAAACAGAATGGCACAATAAGGAATTTAAAGTATTAGGAATTATGTTCAATCCAAACTTAAGTAAATATTTGGGTAATCAATAAGAAAAGAACGAAGAATAGAAGAAATAAATTGCCTGCAAATTGGAGAAAAAGATATCTAATGTTAATAGGAAAACGTACAGTCATAAAAAACTTCAGCATTGTCAAAACTAGTTCACTAGTTCAACACAAAACCCTCCTGAGGTGATGTCTTATCACTTTACAAAATATTTTACAATTTTATATGGAATAATAAAAAAGAAAAAATCAAAAGGACCCCTTTGACAAGAAAATATGAGGAAGGTGGATTACGCTTGATTATCATTAGAACCTTTATTGTCGCACTCAAACTATCTACGATCAGATTATATTGTAAAAAAACAACATATAGTAACCCTTGTAATATCCCAATTAAATATATACTCACTTTTGGGTGCTAATGTTGACAAGCAATCTTATGTTAAAAGACCCTAATGGAACGATGTATTGAAAGCTTGGAACAACTTTTGTAAAAACATATTATTAATGTTGATAATATAGAAGCAATTTTGTCCCAACCATTATGGCTTAATCATAACTTCAAACAAGCCACATAATACATAAAACAATGGGCTAATGATGGAATTTACTCAATTAAAGATATATGGTATAAAAACGGATTGATGCCATTTGAAGAACTGAAGTTAAAATATCCGATGAAAGGTACAATATTAGACTATAGATATTTAATTTTCAAAGTACCAGATTCATGGAAAACATCAATCAAGAAAACTAAAAAAATATTTTTTACAGAAATTGTATATAAACAGTTGCTTCGGTGATCTGATGAAGCTTATTAACGGCGCTGGAATATTTTGTGATAAATTAATATCAAATGAAAATAATCTTAAAGTTTGTGATAAATGGCAATCAATTCTTCACTGTGGTTTTAATTGGAAAAAGATATTTACTGTTTATAGATGTAAACAGAAGGATGTGAAATGTTTAGATTTTCAGTACAGATTTCTACATGGAATCTTCAACTATTAAAAATAAATTTTGTAGACAACAGTGTAGGTCACACCAACCATGTCTTTTGGGAATGTAATGAAACTAAACAATTTTAGAATGATCTCGAACTTTGGCTTAACAATTATCTTTCACACTCATTATATTGACAAAATATATTATTTGGTTTGGTTCTAACTACTCTAATACTTTAATCAATCATATACTTTTTTTGGGGAAAAAGTCATCTTCATGTATGTGAAATCAAAGGAACCAAACCGAAAAAAGATATACTTTAAAAACTACCTAAAATATATATTTATGCAATCGAGAAATTTATTGCTATAAAAGAGGATGACAAAAATAACTGTAACCTAAAAATGGTCACTGATTCTTAGCTTTCTGTCATGCTATATTTGGTTGGTGGTTGGTTTGTTGTTTAACGCCGCACTCAGCAATATTCGAGCTATATGACGGCGGTCTGTAAATAATCGAGCCTGGACCAGACAATCCAGTGATTGATATCATGAACATCGATCCACGAAATTGAGATCGATGACGTGCGTCAACCAAGTCAGCGAGCCTGACCACCCGATCCCGTTATTCGCCTTTTACGACAAGCATAGTCACCTTTTACGGCAAGCATGGGTTGCTGAAGACCTATTCTACCACGGAATCTTCACGGGGTTGAGTCTGATTGAGTGTTGCAGCCTTTTTAGTTTGAAATTGTTTCCAAACCTTTATTTTTTTAAAGAGTGTAATGTATCATTCTATGCAATCCGAAATATGTTTTTGACGGAATACAGTATTACTCTACAACTCTTGGAACAATAAACAATATTAAAAAAAACCCCAATAAACATCGTGTGATGTCCACAACTCGAACATTACAAATGGCTGCGAATACGTCAGATGTGTTAAGTGTTGTAGAGATGGCCCTTGAAAGAAAGATATCAATTATGAGTGAGTGAGTGAGTTGGGTATTAGATGACATCACATATATTTACGTTGAATTTAGTTGCTTTGCCCATACGCCGAGGATTACGAAATGTAATTGTTTTTCATGATGTTAAGAGTGGGATAGTTACTTCATGTTTTTAAGATTGTGAGTGAGTGAGTTGGGTTTAACGCCGCCTTGAACAGTATCCAGTTATATCACGGCGTGTCAGCTTGATGTGGGAGGAAAGCCCGAAGTGATGCAGGTCTCAGACGTTTAAAACTTCGGTGTGGTGCTGACATATCTAGTAACATAAACGGGGCGAACCAGGATTCGAACCCACAATAATAAGTTTTTGGCGTACCCAAGGGACGTAACTCTGAACAGTGAATTGCGGTCCCTTAAGACTGGGCCACCCTTAAACCCAATACCAATGATAACACATGGGGGCACTTCCTGTTAGAGTGACTGCTTAAGTTGGGCAATAAATAGTTACGTTTTGATATAAATTGAGTGAATGGTTAGTGCTACCGGTAGGGCAGGACATGTTTACCCTCTTCCCGAACACCTTGTATCATCACTGATTTTTCAGTGGTCCATTCATATAATTTCCACAGCTATTTTGCCCTTCACGCCTACTGGAATCTGTTTTGATGGATAACTTTGACTGGTTATTCTCGTACACTGACAATTTGTATTAAACATTAAACATTTCCCTCACACAGTTATCAGAGCATCTGCCGAATCTCCAACGATCGGTGGGCTCGGGTGGCCCAGTCGTCTAAGGCGCCGCGATTCGCTGTGCAAAGTTGCGTCTCTTGGGCACGCCAGAAACCTATGATTGTGGGTTCGAATCCCGGTTCGCCCCGATTATGTTTCTAGGTTTGTCAGCACCATACCCGTGCTCGTGGGTTTCACCGAAATGGTAAACGACTGAGACCTGCATCACTTCGGACTGTCCTCCCACATTAAGCTGACACGCTGTGATATAACTGGAATACTGCCTTAGTGTTATAAGCGGTGTTAAACCCAACCCACTCACTCACTCCAACGGTCGGACTCGACCCACGCGGTTTTGGATGTGCACCTGGAGGTGTTGTGAACTTACCTTGCACAGGTAACGCAAGGAGGGACAGGGCTGCGAGCGCATACATCATCTGAAATGCAAATGAAAGCCAATATGACACAACATTACTGTCAGACACACAACACAGGTCACACAATGTATGTCATACAGGAGTCTGGGGTAGGTCGTCCTCACCTGGAGGACAAGATGAGAACCTGGTGAGGTTATGCTTAGGACAGAGGACATGATGAGGACATGGTGAGGTCATGATGAGGACAGAGGACACGCTGAGGTCATGACGAGGACATGGTGAGGTTATGCTTAGAACAAGGTGGGGACGTGATAAGGACATGGTGAGGTCACAATGAGGACAGGGTGGGGTTATGTTTAGGACAAGGTAGGGACATGATGAAGACATGTTAAGGACATGGTAAGGTTATGTTTAGGACATGATGAGGACATGGTGAGGTTATGCTTAGGACAAGGTGTGGACATGATGAGGAAATGTTGAGGGCATGGTGAGGTCATGGTGAGGTCATGATGAGGACATGGTGAGGTGCCGATGACATGGTGAGGTTATGCTTAGGACAAGGTGTGGTCACTATGGGGCATGGTGAGATGATTAGGACATGATGAGGTCATGGTGAGGTCACAATGACATGGTGAGGTTATGCTCAGGACAAAGTGAGGACATTATGAGGACATGTTGAGGACATGGTGAGGTCATGGTGTGGTCACGATGGGGACATGGTGAGGTTATGCTTAGGACAAGGTGATGACATGATGAGGACATGGTGAGGTCATGGTATGAATACAATGAGGACATGGTGCGTGAGGACATGATGAGACATGATGAGGACATGGTAGGGTCACGATGACATGGTGACGTTATACTTAGGACATGATGAGGACATGGCGAGGACATGGTGACGACATGGTGTGATCATGATGAGGATACCATTTCAACCACTACCTACCAAAGCTATTCCACAAAATGATCAAGACCGCCCTCCACCCAGCCTCTACACCTGCCGCAATACCTGAACCAGCACCAATCCCAATCCCCCTCCCCTACGTAACACCGCCCTCCACCCAGCCTCTAGACCTGCCACCATACCTGAACCAGCACCAACCCCCTCCCCCTCCCCTACGTAACACCTCCCACCACCCAGCCTCTTCACCTGCGGCCATACCTGAACCAGCACCAATCCCAACCCCCTTACCCTACGTAACACCGCCCTCCACCCCGCCTCTACACCTGCCACCATACCTGAACCAGCACCAATCCCCCTCCCCCACCCCTACGTAACACCTCCCACCACCTAGTCTCCACACATGCGGCCATACCTGAACCAGCACCAATCCCAACCCACCTCCTCTACGTAACACCGCCCTCCATCCAGCCTCTAGACCTGCCACCATACCTGAACCAGCACCAATCCCCCTCCCCCCCCCCCTACGTAACACCTCCCACGACCCAGCCTCTACACCTGCCACCATACTGAAAGCCAAAGGTAGGAACACTTGTAAGCAACAAGATCCTAAGGTGTTGTCTGCAAAATCAGTTGTGCCTGCGCAAACTCCTATGTCGATAAAACGTCCCGCCCCAAAGACGTCGGATTGAAAGACAAAAAACATCTACTACTAAGTCAGGCCGGAAAACAGCCATCTCAGACCACCTCATCATCTGACCTAATCACATCATGTGGGACATTGTACAAATCATATCGAGCAATCTCCATGACTTCACCAAACGAAAACTGACAGAAACTGTTCAAATCCGCCAAAACAAGCCATCAGTCAACAGAGATCAAGGATACCTAATCCCATCGGCCGACAATGAATTGATAAGACAATAGAATGTTCCAGCTATCATCTTTAATTAATCCCATCTGCTGTATATTTGCAGTGGCTTCTTAATGTTATCAATCAACCATTAGCTTCTCTCCCTTGTCACTATATCAATCAACCATTAGCTTCTCTCCCTTGTCACTATAACAATCAACCATTAGCTTCTCTCCCTTGTCACTATATCAATCAACCATTAGCTTCTCTCCCTTGTCACTATATCAATCAACCATTAGCTTCTCTCCCTTGTCACTATATCAATCAACAATTAGCTTCTCTCCCTTGTCACTATATCAATCAACCATGAGCCTCTCTCCTTTGTCACTATATCAATCAAGCATTAGCTTCTCTCCCTTGTCACTATATCAATCAACCATTAGCTTCTCTCCCTTGTCACTATATCAATCAAGCATTAGCTTCTCTCCCTTGTCACTATATCAATCAACCATTAGCTTCTCTCCCTTGTCACTATATCAATCAACCATGAGCCTCTCTCCTTTGTCACTATATCAATCAACCATTAGCTTCTCTCCCTTGTCACTATATCAATCAACAATTAGCTTCTCTCCCTTGTCACTATATCAATCAACCATGAGCCTCTCTCCTTTGTCACTATATCAATCAAGCATTAGCTTCTCTCCCTTGTCACTATTACATTCAACCATTAGCTTCTCTCCCTTGTCACTATATCAATCAACCATTAGCTTCTCTCCCTTGTCAATATATCAAACAACCATTAGCTTCTCTCCCTTGTCACTATATCAATCAACCATAAGCTTCTCTCCCTTGTCACTATATCAATCAACCATTAGCTTCTCTCCCTTGTCACTATATCAATCAACCATTAGCTTCTCTCCTTGTCACTTTATCAATCAACCATTAGCTTCTATCCCTGGTCACTATATCAATCAACCATAAGCTTCTCTCCCTTGTCACTATATCAATCAACCATTAGCTTCTCTCCCTTGTCACTATATCAATCAACCATTAGCTTCTCTCCCTTGTCACTATATCAATCAACCATTAGCTTCTCTCCCTTGTCACTATATCAGTCAACCATGAGCTTCTCTCCCTTGTCACTATATTGGCTTCTCTCACTATACCGAAACTCCACATCATCATAGAATAAAGAAGTTGTCATCCACACAATATCTTGTATTCACCTTCATATCCAGCTGAACAAATTAGACATGCGAAACGCTATTGAGAGGGACGATAATGTAGACTGGTGTTTCCAGAGTGTATATTCAAGAAAATGTAAGAAATATAAGTATTACAAAATATCAATTAACTAAGGAATGAATACACAACACACAAACGTAGCAACGAATGATAAATAGATAGACTGATGGATGGATGATAACATACATGAATGCATGCATGCATCCATCCATCCATCCACACACACACACACACACACACACACACACACACACACACACACACACACACACACACACACATACATACAAACAAACATACGTACATACATACATACATAAACACACACATGCAATCAAAAACACACACTCGCACACACACCCATACACACACACACACACACACACACACACACACACACACACACACACACACACACACACACACACACACACACACACCAATACATACATACATACACACACACACACACACACACACACACACACACACACACACACACACACACACATACATACATACATACATACATACATACATACATACATACATACATACATACATACAAACAAACATACGTACATACATACATACATAAACACACACATGCAATCAAAAACACACACTCGCACACACACCCATCCATACACACACACACACACACACACACACACACACACACACACACACACACACACACACACACACACACACACACACACACACACACACATATACACACACACATACATACATACACACACACACACACACACACACACACACACACACACACACACACACATACATACATACAGAGACAAACACATATACAATATTTAATAACATGCTGATGATACAGTCGTTATCGTACATAGACTCGTGTCTTAAGACTCTGGAAAGGGAATTGTCGCTCCTTCTCATACGTTGAGCTCATTTCACATCCAGTGCACTAGGAACACGGACAGACATTGCCAAGAGCGTTAATCCACATTAGACATTTACAACCCACAAGCCCTGCCTGTCAATCATGCCTGCATTCGGTCTAAAGACTCGGTGAAATCCCCACCCATGCCTGGAGCAGAACATTAACATGTCTCGCACCATTGTGGGTCGGGTGACTGTAATCCTCCCAGTGTTCAACATGGCGGCTCCATATTGCATCAAGATTGAATGTATTTTCAAGTATCGCTTTGCAACGAATAACACTTTTTAATAAGAAAGACAAGATTCCCCAATGACTAATTCCGCCATACAAGATGGTTCATCAAATTGCAATTTATAAAGAGCAAAATGCTGGTTCACTTGATAAAATGGGGCGCAGTGAAAGTTACACGACCTTGACGACTCAGGAAGGCAATGACATCAATACACGGCGAAAGGCGTGAAGAATGTGTTTATGCTAACGAGAAAGACCCGTGAAGATGCGGGTTAGAATAGGTCTTCAGCAACCCATGCGTGCCGTAACAGGCGACTTTTACCCCGTTCACATGCGCCTCTATACATATGTGTGTATATTTGCATACGCGTGTAGAAATACATACGTGAGTATACTTGTCATGTGAACGCGTTTTCTCAAGTATGTATAATACACCATGACAAATTTGCTCCATGTCTGGAGCAGGTGCAAATGTAAATGTAAATTTGCACTGTGTGTATATGTTGCAATGTGAACGTTTATCCCAACGTCAGAGGACGATCGAATTCATATACTCACGGCCAAAGGAAACGTTAAACATAGAATTATATAGAGAAGTATGTACGTCAAGAGTGAGTGAGTGAGTGAGTATGGTTTTACGCCGCTTTTAGAATTATTCCAGCAATATCACGGCGGGGGACACCAGAAATGGGCTTAACACATTGTGCCCATGTCGGGAATCGAACCCCGGGTCTTCGGCGTGACGAGCGAACGCTTTAACCACTAGGCTACCCCACCGCCCTTGAATGTCAATAAGAGATGTTTCTAATGTGTACCACTTAATGACAAAATTAACATTCAGTCAAATGTTACCACAAAGTGTCTTTATTTTTATCACAATATGCTGCACGTGTTTCAACACTTTACACGCTAATCCTGCACAGGACAAATGGCGCGTCGCGAGTAATAGATCTATGACGTCACTTGTGATGCGTTCATGAGCGTCGGTTCACACAACATAACAATATATTCGTTTGTGCGTCGAACCCATCTAATATTTCTTGAATATGAGTAATTCTTCATACATTAATCAACATGTCTAGTACCAACATATCCATTTCTGCTGTCGGTGAGTAAATATTTGTTGATTTGCCAACACCAATCAAATTGTCAACAGTTCTGTATTCTGAAGCTGCCAATTTTTATGAGTTGGGCGGACGGTGTTTTGTTTTGGTTTCAAGTAGTCAAAACAGTGTGCACAAAATTAAATCAAACACATGTTGCTTCATGCGAGGATTTTCGGTAAATTAACTCTCTTCTCATTCCACTTTGATTGGAAAACAACCTGTTAAATGTTTTAAGTCATGAAGAAACTGACGAATATGTGTGTCTTACACAATTAACATACTTAATTTACACACCTAGGATGCTTTTCCTGTGAACGCATAGTAAATTTACATATACACACGTAAGTATAGTTACACATGTGTAAAATTACTTACGTGCGAAAATGTTGTGCATGTGAACGGGTTATATGTGTGTCGTAAGAGGCGACTAACGGGATCGGGTGGTCAGGCTCGCTAACTTAGTTGATACATGTTATCGTATCCCAATTGCGTAAATCGGTGCTCATGATGTCGATCACTGGAATGTCTGGTCCAGATTCGATTATTTACAGACTGCAGTCATATAGCTCGAATGTTACTGGGTGCGGCGTTAAACAAACAAACAAACAAACAAACAAACAAACACACAAACCAAAAACACTAGAAAGAAGGAAGTATCCCGGTTAAAAAGTAAACTGACAAATATTCATCATGTATTTCATTACAGAAGAGAATTAATGGACGTTAACTTCTTTTTTACGAGAAACACAACGTTTTGGGGTATATGCTTACTCCTTCATCAGGTGAATGAATCATGAAGGAGTGAGTATATAAAGAAGTTGACATCCATAAATTCTCTGCCTTATGTGTATCACTTCTAAATGCCATTCAAAGACTTATTTCATTACGTATCTCAACTTTCACTGCTTTCATCTCAAAACCTCAGCCATTGCTGGGTATCATGTAAACTGTTTTAACGTCCTACAGTGAAGCCTAGTTAGTGCGGACAGCTGCAGGGGGGCACGCACTACGTAGTTCCTTGCTGTCGCGCCGACCGTAGTAACCGAACGTCATGAAACATGTTCATGTTGCTTGGTTGGTTTGTTTGTTGTTTAACGCCGCACTCAGCAATATTCCAGCTATATGACGGCGGTCTGTAAATAATCGAGTCTGGACCAGGCAATCCAGTGATTAATATCATGAACATCTATCCACACAATCGGGATCGATGACATGCATCAACCAAGTCACCGAGCCTGACCACCCAATCCCGTTAGTCGCCTTTTACGACAAGCATAGTCACCTTTTATGGCAAGCATGGGTTGCTGAAGACCTATTCTACCCCGGAATCTTCACGGGTCCCATGTTCATGTGTTATGTACAACGCCAGAGAATAACCAGTCTCGATTATCAGCCAAAACAGATCCCAGGCAAAATAGAGGTGAAAATTATATGAATGGATCACTGAAAATCATTGATGACACTAGGTGTTCGCGAAAAGGGTAAGCATGTCCTGTCATATCGGGAGTACCTGCCAATTTGAAGAAGGTAATCGTTTGCTTTTAGCCTGATGCAGAGCAGTACTCCTGCCACGCAGCAGTGTCCTGAAAACGAACCAGACAGTCAAGTGATGGACCAGACAATCCAGTGACATTATAGGGCATTTATTGAATCCTACGCCCAATGTCTGCCCATGGGATTCTCAAAACTCGTACACTTGGTCCATTCCCATATTTTCGGGCTTTCCCCTAACTAGAGGTGAGGTGAAATGGGTCGCGTCCAAGATTATTGCACTGATATAGCGACGTGCATGCACGTGTGTTCGTTCTCGTCCGGACTAATGCCGATTTTATAATAGTAGCTCACTGTGATACCATGCCGCAGTTTAACATGAATACCCCACTCAGACACAGTATAATGACCCCCAGCCGACCAGTCCTTGCTTTCGCCTTAAATGCCGAGCGCCAGGCAGGGTAACAACAAGTACTATCTTTTAACGTCTTTTGGTATGACGCGGCCGGGGATTGAACGCCGGACCTTCCGCTTTCCGGGCGGACGCTCTAACATTAGACCGCGGAGGCGGTCCCAACCAGAACAGTGCATTCACACAAAGTGGTATAACTGACTACTGGTTAACACATATCGCAATAATAATATCACTGTTAACACTATTTGATTCTTCTGTGTCAATAAGGATGGCATAGAAGTAATTATCTTCAAGAAGGCATTACTTACATTTCGGAGTAGCTATAACGCGTTTGGCATTCAGAAACTTAGGAATGGTATAGGTAGTGGACTTAATGAGGATATTATTCGTATTAAATGCTCTGTTTTAGAGGATGAAGAAGATGTACGCTTGCTCTTGTCCCAATTTAATGATATACGGTCTTCATGTATTATTATTCATTTTGTTGTTTGTTTGTTGTTTAATGCCACACTCAGCAAAATATTCAAGCAATATGACGGCTGTCTGTAAATAATCGAGTCTGGACCAGACAATCCAGTGATTGACGTTATGAGCATCCATCCACGCAATTGGGATACGATGACATGCATCAACCAAGTCAGCGAGCCTGACCACCCGATCCCGTTAGTCACCTCTTACGACAAGAATAGTCGTAAGCATGGGTTGCTGAAGACCTGTTCTACCCCGGATCTTCACGAGTCCATTAATGGGTGGGGTGGGATAGAAATGCTACTCAGTAATAGACCGCACATTTTGAGAGCTTGGTTTACAATCCAACATTTTTATAATGAATAGGTAACATGTTTTAAGAATGCGTGCATTTTAGTAACGGTAAGTTGGGATTTTGTTGCGTCTTTCTGATTAAAAAACTGGAAACTTAAAAAATGAAAATGGAACTCATCCTATGTCGTTAACACAAAGGTTACCTATTCGCATCAAATGTTGGGGCACGGGTGGCCCAGTCGTCTAAGGCGCCGCGATTCGCTGTGCACAGTTGCGTCCCTTGGGCACGCCAGAAACCTATGATTGTGGGTTCGAATCCCGGTTCGCCCCGATTATGTTTCTAGGTTTGTTAGCACCATACCCGTGCTCGTGGGTTTCACTGAAGCGGTAAACGTCTTAGACCTGCATCACTTCGGGCTTTCCTCCCACATTAAGCTGACATGCCGTGATATAACTGGAATAATGTTAAAAGCGGCGTTAAACCCAACTCACTCACTCACGAATCAAATGTGGCCTATTTTTCATCTTCCTGGTTGGATACGAAGATAGTAGTTACAACGTCTAAATATATAACAATGTTCCGGGTAGATACACTTGGCGACATGAATGGGTTAGGTCATGGGCGTGTTTTAACATGGACGTGCCTCTGTGAATGATGATGACGCTATGCTTTAATCCGAGCTACAGGAGGGATCAGGGACCGGCCGCCGTGATGTTTGTACTTGGATATCCGTGTCACGCCCGTTCCCCTTGCTATTGAGCAGTCACTACTCCAAACATTGATGAATGTATTAGTTTTCAATGAACAGTCGATATACCGTAGATACCTAAGAAGGGCGGTAGAGTAGCTTAGTGATTAAAGCTTTCGTTCGTCACGCCGAAGGTCCGGGTTTGATTCCCTATATGGGTACAATGTGGGAAACCCATTTCTGGTGTCCCCCGTCGTGATATTGCAGGAATATTGTTACATGTTTTAAGTGAATAATAATAAATTCATGATTACTTTTTTAACTTCCGTTTGTTGATCCCCTGTATCATTAATATAATATTGTGTTAATGTGAACATTATTGCTGAACGTTTGTACAATTGTACCGACTGCTAATATACCAACATGCTTGGAGAAAAACCCAACCATACAAATGTATTATGGGCCTGTGCTCTTACGTCACTGAAACAAGTCACTCTATATGTATGTCATTGCTAAAAGCGGCGTAAAACCATACTCACTCACTCACTCATGATCACTCACGCACATTCCTAATATGAGTTGTTTGTCGTTACTGAAAGGGGCAAGAAGACATCAGCTCATTGTATTACAACGAGATGGGTAAGCATAAATGTTTGGCAAATATGTTTTGTCCCAATGGCGTTATAATAGGTCTTCAGCAACCAATGCTTGCCGTATAAACCGACCATACCTGTCGCAAGAGGCGACTAACGGGAGCGGGTGGTCAGGCTCGCTGAAGTGGTTGCTGCATGTCATCGTATCCCAGCTGCGTGGATCGATGCTCATGACGTCAGTCACTTGATTGTCTGAATTTACTTTGTAATGATTTGCAATTATTAAAAAGTTTGTTTGTTGTTTAACGCCGCACCCAGCTTTATGACGGCGGTCTGTAAATAATCGCGTCTGGACCAGACAATCCAGTGCTTGACATCATGAGCATCGATCCACGCAATTGGGATACGATGACATGCAAGAGTACGAGAAACAGATGGACTAACGCAGGATAAAGCTGTATACCATGTGAGGCGAGGTGAAATGGGGTTTAACGTCGCGTCAAGGATTTTCACACTTGTATACCGACGTGCATTGGCTGCTTGCCATACCATGCCGCAGTTTAACATGAATACCAATGACGCACAGTTAACTGACCCCGAGCCGATCAGTCCTTGTTTTAGCCCCTTAATGCTGAGCGCCACACAGGGTAACAACAAGTACCATCTTTTAACGTTTGTTGGAATGACGCGGCCGGGGATCGAAACCCGGACCGTCCGCTCTCCGGACGGGCGCTCTACTACTAGACCACGGAGGCGAACCATGAGAGTGAGTGAGTGAGTGAGTATGGTGTTACGCCGCTTTCAGCAATATTCCCGCATTATCACGGCGGGGGACACCAGAAATGGGCTTCACACATTGTACCCATGTCGGGAATCGAACCCGGGTCTTCGGCGTGACTAGCGACCGCCCCGGACCTTGAGAACAAGTGGAAACAGATGAGCTAATGCATTTATATATCATCTCAACATACATGTCATGTAAATATATATTATCCTAATACATTACGGTAATGTTAGTCTGAATATCCGGAATATAATATATACATTATTTCAGGGGTTTTGTTTGCCCAGGGGCGTGAACCGGGTCAGTGTGATATGCTTGGCTGCTATATAAACGGACAGCGTATTTGGGGATCAGTGAACGAGTCTCTCCATTCCGCGACGCCGACCCTTCTCAAACATTCGATGACAAGTACCTGATGTTTCAACACGCACGGAGCGGGTTACCTCTTGTATTGTTATTCCCCACGTATGGCAGTGGAGTTTTATAAATAACCTGATCTTTCAAACGTGGTGTTTCTGGACAGATGTAGCCAAATGAATATAGTATTTTTCTGTATGAAGTAAACTGTGTATATCACGGCCCGCTATAGTCATATGATAATACTGTATGGTTGGTTTGTGTGCGTAATATTTATTGTTGGTTTGTTTGACACAACACTTTTTTCCCGTTAGCGATATATCAATAGAACTGTGGACAAGTTCAAAATGTGGTACAAATAGTAGGTGAGTGAGTGAGTGAGTGAGTGAGTGAGTGAGTGAGTGAGTCAACCTTTAGCAAGACAGACAGACAAACAGATAATTTATTAAAGTCCCACCCCAATGAAATACAGTAATATGCATATACAGGTAGGGCCACTCTATTTGGGGTGAGTGAGTGAGTTAAAATTTTACGTCGCACAGGCAAAATTCAGCCATATAGCGAACCACTCTATATGGAGTTACGAGAGACTGAATATATATGAATATATGATTTATACACACACACACACACACACACACACACACACACACACAATATCTATATCATAAAAGACAGATTTCATTTTGTGTAAAATGTTATGGCAGTTTTTGGCATTCAGCATAAAACATTGCACGATAATATAAAAGCTGTTTTTGCATAAAAGTCCATAACAGCCTGGGTTTCCATGACAACGTTCTTCTAAAAGTTTTAAACGCTCATCAGTGTACATAGACCAATATAACAGTACAAGTATTTTTCTTCAACAACAGTATCACAGTTAAAACAGACTCTCCCTTCTACATACTTATTACAGTATCGACCAAGCTCGATGTTTATCGGGGCCGCCATTAGAGTCACATGACGGCGATTCACACCAGAAATTGGTTCCTCACACAGCTCCCATGTTGGGGTTCGAACCCGAGCCCCAGCGCTCATGTTGTCCACGTAACCTGTCCACCAAGTCTCTGACAACTTGACCCTTCCAACTATACAGGACTATCTCTCCTGTATATTAATCAACACATTCTGCAGCACTGAACCCACAGGCTGCCGTTACAACTACCGTCTCTGCATCACGGCTGAAAGCTGGTACAATACATGACCAGTAGAGACCCCGTTGATCCAGACGGTAGCATTCCCGGGGAAAGCGTACGGAAAGACAAATAGCCGGATAAACGAAATATGTACGAATAGTATCATTTATATACATTCAGGGTCCAAGCAGTAATAGTCCGGGATAAAGGGTTTCCGGATTAACGAGGTTTACTGTATTAATCACAATTAGACTCATATTGTCATGATTACTAATCACTTCCACACAAGGCTGTTATGCCATTCACTCCGTGAAAAACAAACTGACCCTCACATGACAAGATAGTACAAAAAATAATATACTGTCGGGTGAAAGAAACTATATATTTGAAAATGCCATTTCCCCAAAAATTACAAACGTTAGAGAAACGTTTCTAGACTGAAAACAGTCGCCAAAACACAACTACGACACCGGTACGACAACCATTTCTTGTTTGTTTCGGGGGCACGGGTGGCCCAGTCATCTAAGGCGCCGCGATTCACTGTGCACAGTTGCGTCCCTTGGGCATGCCAGAAACCTATGATTGTTGGTTCGAATGCCGGTTCGCCCAAAAATGTTTCTAGGTTTGTCAGCACCATACCCGTGCTCGTGGCTTTCACCGAAGTGGTAAACGTCTGAGACCTGCATCACTTCGGGCTTTCCTCCCTCATTAAGCTGACACGCCGTGATATAACTGGAATAATGTTAAAAGCGGCGTTAAACCCAACTCACTCACTCACTCTTGTTTGTTTCACATCATAGCTGCCATCAAACAAGAGCGCAATTTATACATCAGGTCATTTGAGTAATTCGCCTAACTGATTGATTGCTATTATCATTGCTATCATTTTTAACGCTAAAAGAGACGTACATGTTTGTCCCGATTCTTGTCAATCACATTAGTGTTAAAAGGGACGGAGATATGTATGATTTCATTGGATTCATAAAAAAAGGACAAGATCAGGTTCGTTGGCCTGGATAGGTTTGAGGTTGTATACGGGCCTATTCCAAAGAATTGTGTTTTTGTATCATTTTTCATGACATATTATTAGTATTATTATCTACAGATTAAAATAAAAAAGATGCAGCAAAGAGGGTTTGGGTGATCCTGGCACAGTCAGGCTGGTTAGGCTCATCATTAGCTCAGGGCCCTTGCCTCCTCCACACGCAGCCCAGACAGCGAATGGGACTTCTCCTAGGAAGCGATGCATTGTCAAACCCATCCAGAACGTTTCGGAGAATGTGAAGACTCCCCAGCACTGCAGCCTTCTGCATTACCCAGATTGTCAGAAGGGCTGTATTCCTGGTAGCAAACCCGGGTACTCTCCCCATGTCAGTCAACAGATTGGGAGGTACCAAACATAAGACACCGAGAACAATGGGGAGTCGAACAACTTGGTACTTGGGATGCAAGCGTGACATTTCGAAAGCGTGGTCCGCATATTTGCCATGTTTTTCCTCAATCTTGTCAATCACATTAGTGTCAAAAGGGACAGAAAATTAGATGAGATGATTTCATTGGCTTTATAAAAAAGGACAAGATCAGGTTGGTTGGCCTGGATACGTCTGATGCTGTGAATGGGCCTATTCCAAAGAATGTTGTATTGATCATTTTCCATAACGCCCTCTACATATTCCGGGTCGTACCATGGATGGACCTCCGTGTCAACACCACAAGCATGAGGAAGACGGTAAAAAATGATCGAGCTACACCATCATGTCGCTTAAGATACTGTGTTTGTGCCAAATCTGGGCATCCACTGACAATGTGTTTGGCACTCTCATTAAATTCATTATTATTGTTGTTATTATTATTATTTTTATTATTAGTTTGTTTTGTTTGTTTGTTGTTTAACGCCGCGATCAACAATTTTCCAGCTATATGACGGCGGTCTGTAAATAATCGATTCTGGACCAGATAATCCAATGACTGACATCATGAGCATCTATCCACGCAATTGGGACACGATGACATGCATCAAACCAAGTCAGCGAGCTTGACCACCCGATCCCGTTAGTCGCCTCTTACGACAAGGATAGTCGCTTTTTAAGGCAAGCATGGGTGGCTGAAGACCTATTCTAACCTGGATCTTCACGGGTTTTATAGTGTCATATTACATTAGTCTCATGACAGCTCTTCAGTGTAACTGACAATGACATATAATATGACGTCATACTTCTGATGACGTCATAAATTACAACTGTGACATGGTCCTTGCGTTTCTTTTGTCGGTGAGTATACGTATGTAAATTGTGTGGCTGGTGGGCGTTACCCGAAGGGCATGACATGCTAACCATGTTCGCGAGCAGCTGGTGTTATAACTGATTTTCAGTTATCCATTCGTATGTTTTCATCGATAATTTGCCGTTTACACCCTGTGGAATCTTGATATGACTGTGTGACTGGCCATGACGTTTTATATTTACTACATTCCTGAATTTCCATAATACGGACGTTGGTTAATCCAGACGATTAACTTGGAACAGTGCCATCCGAGACCTGAATTAAAAATAATCCCACTTTCTGGAATATCTCCATAATCCCACCGCCTTACATTATCATTTCCTTCGAGTCTGTTTCAGTTTTATTACTTTTCCGTTTCCCCCGGGGTTATAATGGCAACACACTCCTGTTGTGGATGTGGAACGTACTAAATCAATCATTTCACTGTCACTTTAAACAAAATATCTGATGTTTATACAGATGTGCATGGGCATGATTTACGAAAGTCGCTAAATTGGCTCCTAAATATATATCATCCGCTTATTTGTTTTTTCCAACTTTGTTGAATTTTTCATTTGATACTAAGTATTTCCTAAGGTGTGTTATTATGATTAGTTCATCGCCCTTACAGCTCCGGTATGTTCCACGGTGCATGCCAAGACATCAAGATTGATTGATTATACAATCATAAATTGAAATTCACAATGACATTTTGACACATCATCGCCAGTTTCAAGATTATTTGCATGGTAAATTTGTCTTCCATTTGATATTGTTATAATAGTTTGGATTTGTGTGATTGAATGAGTGGGGTTTAACGCCGCTTTTAACACTATCACAGTTATATCACGGCGTGTCAGCTTAATGTGGGAGGAAAGCCCGAAGTGATACAGGTCTCAGACATAGATTGGATTTGAGTGAGTGAGTGAGTGAGTGAGTGGGGTTTAACGCCGCTTTTAACACTATCACAGTTATATCACGGCGTGTCAGCTTAATGTGGGAGGAAAGCCCGAAGTGATGCAGGTCTCAGGCGTAGATTGGATTTGAGTGAGTGAGTGAGTGAGTGAGTGAGTGAGTGGGGTTTAACGCCGCTTTTAACACTATCACAGTTATATCACGGCGTGTCAGCTTAATGTGGGAGGAAAGCCCGAAGTGATACAGGTCTCAGACATAGATTGGATTTGAGTGAGTGAGTGAGTGAGTGAGTGAGTGAGTGAGTGAGCGGGGTTTAACGCCGCTTTTAACACTATCACAGTTATATCACGGCGTGTCAGCTTAATATGGGAGGAAAGCCCGAAGTGATGCAGGTCTTAGACGTAGATTGGATTTGAGAAATACCCCACCAGGAAGCCTCTGTGGTTATGTTAGTTCAACTGGAACAATCCTGTATATGAGGTCGCTTAAAATAACAAATGTTTTTTATAATATACATTAAATAAATACCATGTACCCCATTTGGTTGTTAACCTGCCCCTTGTGGAATCTGATCATGCGGTGAGGCTTCTGAAAGTCTCTTGTTTCTTCTGTGGTCTGGTCAGCAATTTAAGTCCGCTAAGAATCGTCTATTTCTCCTTCCTGATTTTGTAATACTTTTCGAAATGGATACACTGTTAATTATTTGTTTCAATTATTTACAGAAACAAATAAGGATGTAAATAAAACAAAAACATTTTTTCTTTCATTGAACATGGCGCTGGGGTAGCCTAGTGGTTAAAGCGTTCGCTGTCACGCCGAAGACCCGGGTTCCATTCTCCTCATGGGTTCAATGTGTGAAGCCCATTTCTGGTGTCCCCAGCCGTGATATTGCTAGAATATTGCTGAAGGCGGCGTAAAACCATATTCATTCACTCACTTAACTTTGATCGTCATCATGACTAAATCACTATTACCATTATACTGATCATCGTAATTACAATTGTCAACTACATAAATATAACCTTAATCATCATAATAACAAGTGTCATTGATCAGTACCATTGTATCCATGATCATCCGTGAAATATCCAGAGCGTCACTTTCGTTTAACACCGCACGTGGTGAAGCCACATCTAATCTGGTCATTCATAAATGTCCACGTGACCGACACGCGAGGTCACAGTTCGGGGTCAGAGTTGACAGTTCACAGCTCCTTCGGTTATTGACTAAAGGGAGTAAGGTGTGGTACCGTATGTCTCGCCTCGGGGCTGAATGTGGAAAATCATGACTTTGTCACAACAGAACAATAACCACCCCTCAAACACCGATACATTGATTAATCACCCAGACAGTTGGGACACAGGTGTTGTTCACGGCTTACGTTTGTCGACGCACATGATGACGGCATGCATTTAGATTACAGTAAACTACGGTTATAACGAACTAAAAGGGACCACTAATTTTAATTCGTTATAACCGTAGTTCGTTATAAGCAAATGTACGGAATATATACAGCAAATAGACAGGACCAAAAAAATAGTTCGTTATATCCGTCAGTTCGTTATAAGCGTGTTCGTTATGACCGTAGTTTGCTGTACATACAGTAAACTTTGGATATAACGAACTCAAAGGGACCACTAATTTTAGTTCGTTATAACCGTAGTTCGTTATAAGCATATATACAACATAGCTACAGCAATGAGTCCGGAAAAAAAAGTAAGTTCGCTATATCCGTCAGTTCGTTATAAGCGTGTTCGTTATAAACGTAGTTTACTGTACATTGTTTTCTTCATGCTTCGCACGTATTCTCCAAACAATCGTTTTTGGGCAGCAACATGGATATCAAGGACCTTCTGGAAACATTTTAATTAATATTGTAAAACATGAAATTATTTATATCACAAATCCGCCCAGTAATTTATGCGATCTTTTCACGGTGTCTTATCGAGGAGGTATTTTTGGTATCCGTTCCACATTAGAAAATTATATGATTTACCTTGGGGAATTAATAAAGTAAAGATATCAGTAAAAACAGTTATTCCAGAGATTATTTATCAACGTATGGCTCGCAAGGAAATGTACACATTACCCCATATATTTCATGCAACACAAAACTAAAATAAATAGCGACAAAAGCCTTTACATGTTCATTAGAATCTCTACTAAGAGTTGAACGTAGCCTTCCTGGAAACAGCGTCCCTAGTATTTTAGGGAAAAATGTATTTCAGTTAGTTCTGTTGTGTGCCTCTTGAGTGAGGAAATATAGCGTTATGACAGAGATTGCTGGATAAACATATAGGTAGATCTTCATCATGAAGAATATAGGCCACCGGCCATGATTATACATGTGATCAGTCAGTATATAATAATTTCCGTGAGAGGCATTTAGAAGTAGGAGTACTAAGTAAGGATAAGAGAAATGGATAAAATTGTAATAAAGTTGTTCATCTATATATCTTATCCTTATTTATCATATAATATACATAATAATATATATAATCAGTAACCTGGATCTTTCGAAAGCAATTTGCATAACAAATATGCATAGCCATGTATCTGATTTCATTCGTATCCGTTGATGCCAAAGTCATATTGTATTTGTTACGTCGAGGGTATTATATGAATTTCGTAGTCATGTACTTGACCCGTGAAGATCCGGGGTAGAATAGGTCTTCAGCAACCCACGCTTGCTGTAAAAAAACAACTCTGCTTGTCGTAAAAGGCGACTAACGGGATTGGGTGGTCAGGCTCGCTGACTTGGTTGATGCATAACATTTATCCCAATTGCGTGGATCGATGCGCATGATGTCAATCACTGGATTGTCTTGTCCAGACTCGATTATTTACAGACCGCCGTCATATAGCTGGAATATTGCTGAGTGCGGCGTTAAACAACAAACAAACAAACAAACAAACAAACAAACAAGTTATGTACTTCTCACGCATTGTTCTTTTCTTGACCCGAACCATCAAAAATTGGTATTCATCTTCGACGCAACCTTCATTACAAAGCATGCACAGCCTTTTTATCTAGATCTCCAGAGATAAACAAAAAGTGATAACTGCTTGATTGGAGTGTCAGGTTCAGTTGACATGAGAAGATTGAATTTGTGTCTTGTTGGGAGTAAGTAAATATTGGCTGAAATACACAAACATCTAACTGGATTAATGATATCACGAATAAGTTAAAGGTTATATTTATCTTTAAAATTTGACTTTTACACAAAACAAAGTCGTGATATGATTCCTGTGTCATCGAGTATACCTGCAGATGTCCATTCTGACTTTATGCGAGACATATCGTACCTTATCTCATCGTGACAACAGTACATCATCATCCAGATCTTCTCAATTCATTGCCCTAGTTATACCATTGTCCTATACATAAATCAGAAATATTTAGAAATGCTTTCAGTTTATGTTCACCCTTAATGTAAATGAATCACTATCAACTATTATGACACAAGTTGTTCACAAATACATGACAAGGCAAATCAAATGTTCAAACCAACTTGCCAAAATATGACAGCGTGTTGTTTCAATAAACGGACAAACCCTTTCCATAATCATACTAAATCTCTAAATCCCCCCATCCACACCCCCACCCCCGCCCCGGGGGCACCCGTCACAAACACATGCAAAACCATGTCAAGTGTAAAAGCATCTTATGACAACATTGCTGTTACAGTCGTCGTTCCGAGTTGCATCACTTGTCGTCATGGCTTACTCTGTTTGTTGTTGTTTTGTTTATTTGTAATCTTAGCGATGTAAACATATCTCATCCAGCTGATGATCACATGCTCGATAAAATAAATAGCACCTCAACCGGAACGCCACTATTGAAATCTCGATACATAATGGACATTTACGTAATAAAACAGGTAAATTTATTCATTCATTTCTATTTCAATTTGGCAGAAGTTCTGTAGGAGGTGGACAGGATAATATTTTTACATGGACGAATACATTTGAAACAATTTATGACAGCTGTTTCCTCATTAGACATGGCGAATTTGGTTGATGATGCCAAATCAATTTGATCAGCCCATTTTTGGGGTCAAATTTAAAAAGCGTGTTATGGAAAGTGAAATGCATGCCTTTTTCCAAAGCTCATGACTTGAATAATTCCCGCTTGTGCCAGTTTATAATAAGGATGTATAAACAATATTATGCCATCTTCTGTGCTATTTGTTGAACTGTATAAACAAAGGCATTAATACTTCGAACACAATACCATACAAAGTGAATTTTTAATTGTTTTTTGTACATCTTGTCAAACATACATTTCATCAAGGGAGATTGATTGTATTTATATTCTTTCACATTTGACAAATGTTTTGATAATTAAATAATCTTTCAAATGCTATCTCACCTGTGATCTCATTTGTGATTCTTGGCGATTAGCATTTAAATAAAGTCCATTACTTTTCATGGCGTAATAAACACAGTGGCGACATGATAACTTCATTATGGTAATATATTTTTGCATTTAACTTTATCATCATTATGTAAAAAACAAACTTTTCAACTAACGTTATTTAATTTTTGAAATATATTTTTGTATCTAATTTTATTTTATCGTATTTTATATATTTTAAAATGTTTTAAAGGCTTTTATATATCATCGCTTATGTTATGCGATTAAATGACCTAATCACATCTTTTTGCATTGGGGAATATATTTATGTTTTTTTGTACAGAATCATACTCAAAATTTAAACTTGATCACCGATGTTATGTAAAAAACTAACTTTCCAACAAACGTTATTATTTGATTTTCGAAAAATATTTTTATATCTAATTTTTTAAATTGTATTTTTGTATATTTTAAAATCATTTAATGCCATCATTAAATATCATTGCTGATGTTATGTGATTAAATGACCTTCTAATCACATCTTAATTGCATGGGGAGAATATATATAAATATTTTTTAAAAGAATCATTCTCAACATGAAAGGATGCCGCATTAAATATCATCGCTGATGTTATGCGAAAAAATGGCCTTCTAAACACATAATTTTGGCATAGGGGAATATATTAATATGTTTTTTTTTGTATAGAATTATCTCAAAATAAATGGATGTTGAATTAGATAAGATATATTGATAAAATATTACGAATGATGTTATGTGATACACTGCTCTTCCACTTACCTTATTGTGTTTTGATAATTCCATCACGGGTAATCAGTAATATGTTCAGGTATCGGTTCCTCTTCGAGATAAGGTTTGTACAGGTGTCAACATTGCGTAAACCTGTTGCCTTTGTTACAACAGTGAAACCACACCTCCGACAATAAACTGTCACTTTCCACACAAACACGTGTCTTGATGTAGACTGCAGGAATTCCTCACACCTCTTCACGAAGTGCTATCAGGATCATCCTTAAAATATTTGCCAGTTTTGGTAAATTACTTGACGTTTTAGCCTTTGATACTGCGTTCGGTGTCAAATTTCAGCATATATGTGACTTTATTACTATACAGTCATCCTTTCATAAAGGGCAAATGTTCTTACACCCCAAATATGTTAAAGGTCACAAGTTTCACAACTTGATATTTTTATTGCCTATGAAATATGCCAAAAACTTCATTCGGATTCTCCTTATATACAAACATGTCAATGCATGTGTTCATTGTATTTTAATATACTAAACTATTACAATTATTAGCATACTTCCTGTTTAACCAGTTCTCTCATTTTAATTTAAGGTTTGATGTATTTAATATATTAATTCTTCGAAATAAAAGCGGGTCTGTTTTATAAATAAGGATCTGTTAAGGATGTACACAAAAAGGGAAATATTTTTAAAGTAAATTTGAAATTACGAAATGACCGCAACTGGCATCGACTATGTAATGGCGTGACCTGCGTAAGGACAAATCTCTGACTCCCCAGCGGCAAGTGTTTGCAAAGAGGGGCGTGAGTCAGGCTCCTTTATGAAAGAACAAATTCAAGCTGTAGTTCACACAGTACACACTGTTTGCACATGCTGGGCGTATTGAAGACCACGCCCTTTATGAATATCTCAGTTCCGTTTGTTTTCTTTGAATAAACGCGTACGTGTCTGAACGGCTGTGACGGGTGGCTCGACGCCGTGGTCTTTCCAGGGTGGGGAGATCCTTCACCGAGCAACGTGATGTAGACGTACAAGGCACTGTATGTCTGGGTGTTACGTATGGCAACAATATGCTTTTAAGGGATCAATGTCTTTCTGCACAATACAGTTACTTCCCTGTTCACAATGTGCTGTTTTTTCAAAGGTTATGTTGATTTATGTTAAAACTTATTTCACAGAATCCTTGGAAATATGAGACTTCACTATGGAAACTCCGAAGGGTGGGTCCATGTAGTTCATGAGCAATTGCATAACACGCGTAGACAGCGCGGATATAGGATATACATCCTAACGGCCACACTGATCCTGAATATTAACACTGGAATGTCCGTGTTGGCGTGGTCACAAAAAACGTATCCTCACTGGATATAATCTAACAGCCTTATTTCCACGATTCTTTAAGATGAAAAATACAAAGTCAACCGTCAGATTTCTCGTTTGAATTGTCGCACTTCTGGCTTCTTTTCTCTATAAAGTCGTCATAATTAATGACTATGTGTCACCGCGGTAACGGGTTTAAAGCAACAACAACGTGGGACGGGCTGCCAAGTTGGAACTAACCTATCTCGCCCTGCTTGTTTCTACAGCTCGACAAAACTTTATCACTGTCAGTCTTTGATGGGCACTTCTGGATCATATATCCCTTGAACGTCGTATGTCGAACTGTCGAGTTTGATTGATCAGACCAACAATAAAAAAGACTGCGTCAAAAACCGATTGTTTGTGTCGTTAGATAAGTATTTCTCGTTACCAGGACAGGCACACAATGTACAGGCGTGTGTGAGATGACTGACAATGTATATACATCATTGAATATATTGACGTTAACGTTATGAAGGTCACGAACTGTATGGGGATGGCGTACTCTGCCCTGAACAACACTCGGGAGAGGGGGTACGCTGCCCTGTAGAACACGCCCTCGCCCTTGGGGTTCATTGCACAACACCAAACCAGAAAAAGAAATTCCCCTATCATAACTTCACAGCACCACAACAGATAGGATATCACACTATCATCATCGTAAAGATCAGAAGAGATGGTAATTCCCCTATCATCACTTCACAACACCACAACAGATAGGAATCACACTATCATCATCGTACAAGACGAGAACAGACTGTAATCCCCTACCATCACTGCAGAACACCACACCAGACACTAACGACCTATCATCACCGCACAAGACCACAACAGACTGTAATCCCCTACCATCACTGCAGAAAACCACACCAGATACTAACGACCTATCATCATCGCACAAGACCACAACAGAGAGTAATCCCCTACCGTCACTGCAGAACACCACACCAGACACTAACGACCTATCATCACCACACAAGACCACAACAGACACTAACGACCCTATCATCACCACACAAGACCACAACAGACACTAACGACCTATCATCACCACACAAGACCACAACAGACACTAACGACCCTATCATCACCTCACAAGACCACAACAGAGAGTAATCCCCTACCGTCACTGCAGAACACCACACCAGACACTAACGACCTATCATCACCACACAAGACCACAACAGACACTAACGACCCTATCATCACCACACAAGACCACAACAGACACTAACGACCCTATCATCACCACACAAGACCACAACAGACACTAACGACCCTATCATCACCACACAAGACCACAACAGACACTAACGACCCTATCATCACCACACAAGACCACACCAGACACTAACGACCCTATCATCACCACACAAGACCACAACAAACACTAACGACCCTATCATCACCTCACAAGACCACAACAGACACTAACGACCCTATCATCACCGCACAAGACCACAACAGACACTAACGACCCTATCATCATTGCAGAACACCATACCAGACACTAACGACCTATCATCACCGCACAAGACCACAACAGACAGTCATCCCCCTATCATCATTGCACAAAACCACCACAAAACAGACAGCATAAACCAAAATGGACGTTTTTCATACAATGAAAATTGCCATCTTCACACGGCGGTGGGGAAGCCTTGTGGTTTAAGTGTTCGATCGTCACGCCGAAGGTCCATGTGAATCTATAATCTAAAAAGACTTGAAGTAACTATCCACCTCTTAACATCATGAAAAACAATTACATTTCGTAAAATAAGGAGTATGTGCAAAGCAACTAAATTCAACGTAAATATATGCGATGTCATCTAATATAATGTTGAAATCTCATTACTTAATGTATACATACATGTTTCGTGTACGAAATGTCAGGTTTCAAGCACACGTGTACATTAAAAACATTTAAACATGTCAAAGTAACAAAGAGGGCGGGTGTGACATATAACGCATACAAAGACAAGTTGGTAAGACGTTCTAAATGTCAATCATAATGACGTCACTGTGACGGATAATAAGGGAGGTGCTTCTCCGTATCACGCGACGAGCTGATATTATTCCGCCTGAAGGCAAAGAGTTATCTGCCCTTCCTACGCATGATGAATGGCCTCCTGTGATGACATTTGATCATCCGACGGGGACATGCAGAGTTTGAAAGGTTGATGACCCCAAATGGCTGTTAAGAGACACTTTATCGCATATGTTCTTATCCCCACCGTCAACGAGCCCCTACGAATTGAAATATAACGGAAGAGATGCATTTTGAAGCTGTTATTGTTCGTGTTAAAACACAAAAGCATGGTGTGGAATTCGGAGTACAAAGGGTCCCCGGACAGCTGTGGATATTTACTCCCATGGACCTGATTTCTTTTTAGTGTTATTATTGTTATTGTTGTTGTTGTTGTTGTTGTTGTTCTTCTTCTTCTTCTTCTTCTTCTTCTTCTTATTATTATTATTATCATTATTATTATGATTATGATGATGGCGATTATTATTATAATAAATCCAAGAGACAATCTAACTATGAGCAAGTCCGTGAACTAACGTGTGTCTTTTCACCATGTGTTTGTACGTTTGTTAGTTGGACTCGACTTTGTAAAATACAAATGTTATCATAAATTCTCTCTCTCTCTCTCTCTCTCTCTCTCTCTCTCTCTCTCTCTCTCTCTCTCTCTCTCTCTCTCTCTCTCTCTCAGTTATTCTGATAAATATTTATCATTTCAAATTTCGAATTGAGGGGGGAAAATGTTATTAAGACTTGCATTCAGAGAAAAATCAGAAAGATATCCAGGATCCAACTTTTCTCAGCCTATATGAATCAGTTTTTGAGACTCCCATTTATTTTACAATCGGTGGTACATTATAGACTGTTGTTGTATAATACTATGATCATTTTAGTGTTTGTCGTTTAACGCTGCACTCAGCAATATTCCAGCTATATGACGGCTGTCTGTAAATAATCGAGTCTGGACCAGACAATCCAGTGATTGACATCATGAACATCGATCCACGCAATTGGGATCGATGACATGCATCAACCAAGTCAGCGAGCGTGACCACCCAATCCCGTGACTCGCCTCTCACGACAAGCATGGCTTGCTGAGGTGTTATTCTAACCCTGGTTTTCACAGGTAATAACCATTTTAACAGGTATATTACGATACCATAGTATATAATTTAAACAGGTATTGCATGATACTGTAGTTTATTATGGCTATTCTGTCATGTCATGACAAATTAACCACAGTAATGTGAAAGAAAAGGGTGTTCGTTAATTTATTTAAAGTAGTATACAGTAAACTACGGTTATAACGAACACGCTTATAACGAACTGACCGATATAACGAACTTATTTTTTAGTCCCGGCCATTTGTTGTATATATGCTGTATATATTCTTATAACGAACTACGGTTATAACGAACTAAAATAAGGGGTCCCTTTGAGTTCGTTATAACCGTAGTTTACTGTATTACAATTAGAATTGTAAACAGTTGTTCCAGTATGAAGCGACATAATGGATCGGGTTGATTTGGTTGATTGGGTTGATTGGGTTGATCGGCCTTAGTTGATACAGGGTAGTCATCCATCGGCGGTGTGGTTATTTGCCCATGATATCAATCACTGGTTTGTCGGGTCCAGACTCGATTATTTACAGGCCGTCAGCTTTTATATGTATGGTTTGAGAGCGTGACATTAAACAACAAATTAAAAAAAATATGACACACACTGCAGACCTTGTGACTTGGGAGCGGCGTGACTATAACAAATAGTTTTAGTCATATAACTTACAGAGTTCACCGTAGAAAGTGAGTGACATTATGCTATTGTCCACACACTGTACACGCGATATCTACACGGGAGATAGGAAGCTATTCTCCACGTTTTAAGTAAATAAAAAACGCGGTATTCCCGTGATGCTGAATACGGAATGCTCACATCCCACCTCTGGGTGTGGTTCGGGAGTTGTGTCCAAGCGTGCGATGTGGAAATCATCAGTAGCGCAGGATCACTGGTGCTCTCGTTTCGCTTAAGGTGAGTGTTATCAGTTTGTTTGTTTGTTTTTTGTTTAACGCCACACTCAGTAATATTACAGCTATATGACGTCGGTCTGTAAATAATCGAGTCTGGACCAGACAATCCAGTGATTTATGTCATGATCATCGATCCACGCAATTGGGATCAATGACATGCATCAACCAAGCCAGCGAGCCTGACCACCCGATCCCGTTAGTCGCCTCTTACGACAAGCAGAGTCGCCTTTTACGACAAGCACAGTCGCCTTTTACAGCAAGTATGGGTTGCTGAAGACCTATTCTACCCCGGATCTTATCACTGCTTTTACAACTGAGTATTACAGGATTTAATATTGACTCATTGATGGAGTTGGATATTTACTGAATTGTCGGGCAAAAAAAAAGTATATGTTTGATGGGCTAAATATGAAATAAACAAGAATTGTTTTTTGATGATGATGTATTTGATACGGTATTATAGTCGTGTCTTGAACCTTGGACTTGCAGTTTTGAACCTTGTAACGATTTCATGATGTTTGTAATTGTTTGGTCAAATCCAATATTCTTTTGCACGGTAGTTTACTGTTACACTTCTACTAAGCCGCCATTTGTGAATCTGGATATGATCAGGCCAATTCATTGAGAAGGACACAGTCCAGATAAACGGGCTTTTACTTTTTCTCTCCATGTTGTGTGATATTAGTCCGGATAAACGGGCTTTCACTTTCTACCCATGTAGTGTAATAGCAGTCCGGATAAATGGGTCTCACTTTTTCTATCCATGTAGTGTAATATCAATTCGGATAAACGAGTGTCACTTTTTGCCCCCATGTAGTGTAATATCATTCCGGATAAGCTGACGGCCTGTAAATGATCGAGTCTGGACCCGACAAACCAGTGATTGATATCATGGGCAAATGACTACCTTCAATCACCCAAAGCCACCCGATCCATAATGTCGCTTCATACTGGATCGCCTGTTTACATTTCTAGAGTATAAAGACCAGGAATGATTAAATTTTAGAATAATACCACATAGCTAAAATCAGCAACTTCAGGTTTATCAATAATGTTTAAATGTTTAAGAAACATTCAATAGAATAATGTTCATTCAGAAACCATATTACAAATCATTACACACTCATCTATATTATTATGTAGGTGAGGTGAAATGGGGTTTAACGTCGCGTCCAAGGTTATTGCACTTATATAGAGACGTGCATGTACGTGTGTGTGTTTGTGTGGCTGCTTGTACTAGTCCGGACTGATGCCGATTTATAGTGCTAGCCCACTGAGATACCATGCCGCAGTTTAACATGAATACCCCACTCAGACACAGTATACTGACTCCGAGCCGACCAGTCCCTGTTTTAGCCCCTTAGTGCCGAGCGCCAGACAGGGTAACAACAAGTACCATCTTTTAACGTCTTTTGGTATGACGAGGCCGGGGATCGAACCCCTATTATTATGTATATTATTAGGGGTATTACATAAGTTTTAACCAGAAACAGCAATGTGTAGCAAGCTGTATCGTTGACGAGACACTGAGGGTAGACAGCTTTATTGAGATTCTTGGCCTCCATTGTGATGTTAATGTTGAGATGTGACTTAAGGATAAACAAATGAACACGGAGCATGTTAAATATTGACTCACACCGGGGAGTTCGCTTGACAAATGTGTCAACAACTTTACGTTGATAATGAGTAAACTAAAAGGGGTTATTACATAAATAAAGAAGAATGCGGGAGTCGCTCTGATATACAAGATGTATAACTTACACCTTCAAACGATCAAACAAATTCCTTTAAAACATCACACTACACCCTATAGAGAGGCGAAATTCACCTCTATATCATATTATAATGAATTAATAGAAACAAATGTATATTTAATTAGGAAGAGAATTTGTGGATTATGTATTATGAGGAACACAACCTTTCGGAGTATATGCTTACTCCTTCATCAGGTGAATGAATGCTATGAGGCAGAGAGCATATATATGTACATGTAAGAAATTCATAAGATAACAAAAGGTGGAAGCTTAACAAGGGATCCAACGGATAATTGGCGCTGATAGTTGATTAGCAATAGACAATGGAAGCCAACACTTTACAGCAATTAGGGCTGATGGTTATGGACAACTGGAAGCCAGGACTTAAATTCTCACTGATTGGTAACTGACAATGGACAATGGGCAAACGGGAGAGCATTCATTCACCTAATAAAGGAGTAAGTACACACCCCGAGACGTTGTGTTCCTCATAATAAAGAAGTTGATATCCATACATTCTCTTCCTTTTGTGTATCACTTCTAAATGGCTTTCAAAGACTTGTGTATTTTATTATCAAAGTAAATACCTTTCACCTACCTGCGCCTTACATTATGCCCATGCGACTTGTAAACAGCCAATTACCTATTTGATATCACGTACAGTTAGTTAAGCTGTTTTTTGTTTGTTAAAAAGTGATGCGTCTACACATGGGTAACAATGAAACATGTACATATGTGTTTATTTTAAGTCCATACAGTACTTGCTGCAAGGATGGTAGTAACTGTTCACATTTCCCAAAACAATTCCGATTTTCTAACCTTACTGACATACATAATATACTCACCGACAAAAGAAACGCGAATACCATACATGTGGGTGAATATATGAAAAATTACTCAAATTCAAGAGATATTAGATTGGTTCGATGCACATACGAAGATACTGTTATGTTGTGTTAACCGACGCTCATGAACGCATCACAAGTGACGTCATAGATCCATGACTCAAAATGTACCATTTGTCTCGAGCAGGATTAGCGTGTAAAGTTTTGGAATCATGTGCAGCATATCGTGATAAGAATAAAGACATATTGTGGGAACACATGTTTGATTGTTAGTTTTGTCATTAATGGTTTACATTGGAATCATCTCCTTTTAACGTACATACTTCCCTATATGTTTCTACGGTTCGCGTTTCTTTTGGCGGTTAGTATAGTTTGTCCGAAGTAGTATTTGAAACCTTGAGTATTTGAAACCTTGAGTATTTGAAACCTTGAGCATTTGAAACCTTGAATAAACTTCGTCTGTACTCCTTTCTTACATGATTTTGTTTGTTTGTTTGTTGTTTAACGCCGCACTCAGCAATATTCCAGCTCTATGACGGCGGTCTGTAAATAATCGAGACTGGACCAGTCAATCCAGTGACTGACATCGTGAGCATCGATTCACGCAATTAGGATACGATGACATGCATCATTCAAGTCAGCAAGCCTGACCACCCGATCCCATTAGTCGAAACTTACAACAAGCATAGTCGCCTTTTACTGAAAGCATAGGTTGCTGAAGACCTATTCTATCCCGGATCTTCACGGGTCTGTTTTGAATGGGGCACGAATGGCCCAGTCGTCTGTCATATGATTCATAGGTTTAACCAGAGTGAATCGCGACCACCCGTGACAACAATGCATCAAATAAAAACGACGCAACCATGTCTATTATCATTAGGAATCTCTGCTAGAGTCCATTGTACGAGTCCATTGTACGAGTCCATTGTACAAGTCCATTGTACGAGTCCGTTGTACGAGTCCATTGCACGAGTCAATTGTACGAGTCCATTGTACGGATCCTTTGTACCAGTCCAATGTACGAGTCCATCGTACGAGTCCATTGTACGAGTCCGCCTGCATCATAAGCATGTTATTATAGGGGCTGTGGTTGAAATCTATGCCGTGTTACGCCAGTTCGCCCTTCAATGGGGTCAAACCAACAGTATTTACCACTTCGTCTTCAAAAGAAATAGGATACCAGTCAATGGTCTGTGTGCATGTATCGCCATGGAAACCAATGACCTGGATTAACACGGTTTCACTCTGCCCTTAAATGGCCCTACAAACGGCATCCCTGGTATTACCCCCCCCTGTAGACTTGCTTTTGTATGCGTTTCTAGAATATTTTGTTTCATAAAATAAATTTATTCCACGGTCATGGTGCAGGACTAACCCATGTCCGGCGGTGGCTAAAATAATACAAACAAGGTATGGGTATTCGAAGTGATATATATGGTACGGTTATCATTAGCGACGTTACATGCATCCTATTGATGAGTATATCACGACAGGCGACTGTTTTCATCCTAGTTACGTGTGTTATGTTTGGGCCAAATCCAATTTTCAAGTGTATGCATTATTACCCGGCAGTTTATTCCTGATACAGACACAGGTAATGTTTAGATAATAACATATTTTGGAGTTTTATGATGATGTGAATGTACAGAGCTACTGCTAATTATAAATTATGATGCTTTTTGTAGTTTTATTTATATGGCATTACACATTCACTTTCGAATGATAAATGTCCACATTCTATTTAATGTATTCAGTTTTGCACAGTTAAGTCAACATCAGGCGTTCGTGTTTGTGCACACACCCGTTCCCTGTATAAGGTCATCTCCGCAATGCCCATTAATGAGATTACGTTTTCAACATTCTCAACAATTATTTGCTCCCCTGCCAGTTATACCCGTGTATGCATACCCTCTTGTTGGCCATTTACAGATGTATGCTTGTGTCCGTCACCATTACAAACTGCCGGGCATAAACAAGTATTAACCCATGTTTGATGGTGACTAAAATGATTCTACCATGAATTTGGAAAATACTCGAATTTGATTGATCAATCAGGGGTTGGGAAATCACAATAAACGCCCTCTGATTGAAAAAGCCGATTTGAAGCTAATATATTTAGAATAGTACTTTTTTACTGACATTGTCGGTAGACATATTTATATTGTCATTATATGTACAATTATAGCCTACAAAATGCAAAGTTGCGGCTGCTGCCCTGTTCATGGATGTGCAGAAAAAACGATGGGAATCTACAAAGAGAATGTATTTTTAAGTTTTGAGGACAACAGAGAGTTCGCTCTCCTACCCAGTGCCCCATGCGGCCAGCATAGTACCTCTGCCACAGGCCAGCGCCATGTGAGGATTCTTCACATCTTACACAGTCCATTCAAGATATTGCAAATGTTTTTCATCTGTTTCATTCTCGACCAGTCTACACATCCAGACAAACACGTCATAGAATGGTCAACTGTCATTGAGAAACTATCCTTAAACGTGAAAAAACTATTTCCATTGTGGTAGTTATCCTATGTTTACATTGGTTGTGCGGCTCCACGTGCTGCCATCGAAGCCCTACGGAGAGCTCGGTCCACTTTGATGTATAAAAATGAAGAGGATACTTTATGGGTCGAGTGAAATATAATGCTTCTCTCATCGAGTGACGGGGAAAAAGGATATATATAATATCCTTTTCAACGGCCACGAGATTGAGAGAAACACGATATTTCCAAGGAACATGGAATATCCTATTTGTTATATAAATTTTGTGTAGTTGTCTTCCGGAAATTTTAATTGTTCATTACAACCATATTTTCTCCCTACCTAGCACACACAGACGGTTCACCACCACTTGCATTTGCGACTAAAGAAGTAGTTTAGTAGTAGAATCTTTAAAAAATATAAACAATAGTAACAAAAATTATTTAGGGGCACGAACATTCTGTATCATACATATAGATATGATTACATAGAACATCAACTTTAGCAAAACATATACTTGAAAACTACCAAACCGCTGTTGGAAGCGAAAGAATACCCGCTGGTCAAGTAACAAAAATGGCGCTTTGCGAAAGGAACAGTCTCGATTGACGAGTTAATTGAGACATTTACAATGAATAACGAAACATTTTAAAAGGAATAACAAACTGCCTGAGTAATATTAACTCCATAAATGGCCATCTGCCATTATTTTGCCTTGTCAATGTGGAACTAACGTAAAAAGGAAGTCAGCAGTTTGTGTATTGGCCAGATTCTAACGACAAAGGGAAATACTTTGAGGGGAGGTCACTCTTGTATGACAATAGTTCCGTCAAAGTGTTATTTTCACAGCAGTGAAATATCAGTTATGTTCACTGCAATGAAAATATCACTTTTCTCTACTTCGGAAAACTCAAGTCTTTCACGCTGAAGTGTATGATAAATATTGTTCTGCACCTTACTGTCGCAGTTGTAGTAGCATGTCTACACAATCATGCAAAACAATATGTGAAGCGCACTGACAGGCTTGGATTCAGGCAAATCTGTTCTGATTTCAGAATAAGCCCGTTTGTTTACAAACAACAGAAATGTGATATGCAAATTACGCTGTGGCAGTGGTGTTATATTTAGTCACCACTGCGCCGGTGTGTGTAGAGAGCTTGTAGCTATTTGGCGCTTTTCCATATACAACCGTGACGTCATTTCTATTGCGTCACAATAATGACGCGCGTAGAAGGAAAGCTTTGCAAGGCTTGCTTAGTTTTCTTTAGGGATGCCCACCTCGTGTTGAGCTTACGAAGTTGCCGTGCTACATGCTTTGCGTGCCTGTCAAAAGTTCGAGTGAAGTATTACCGTGTAAACAAACTGCTTGAGCATACAGAGCGCTTTGTTTGGTTCGCGTTTTGGTTAGTCATGGTAGAATGAAGATAAACATACTGTGTTTCCAATGTAGAGATACGTAACCTGTATAATTAACCGCGCTAAATTTAACATTTGCAACCTAACCTAAAACGTCTTGGCAGCATGTTTTATTTTATTCTGTATATGATGTGTTGGGAAGATCAGCAACCCTGTAGAGTCCTTTGCTTGGATGAAAACATCAAAAGTGAAACAGAAGGATATCTTTTTGCTGCTAAGAGCCTTCCCACTCGAAACCGCCAATGTGTTATTTTGCATCAAAATGTAAATAGGAAATGTAGATTATGTTATGAATTTAATGAGACTGTCCAACACATTGTCAGTGGATGCCCAGATTTGGCACAAGCACAGTATCTTAAGCGACCAGATCGAGTGGCTCGATTATTTTATTACCGTCTTCGTCCTGCTTGTGGTTTTGACAAAGAGGTCCTTCCATGGTACGACCCAGAATATGTAGAGGGCATCATGGAAAATGACACATACCTATCCAAGCCAACGAACTTGATCTTGTCTTTGCGATAAATTCAACCCATGCTTGCCATAAATGGTGACTATGCTTGTCGTAAAAGGCGACAAACGGGATCGGGTGATCAGGCTCGTTGACTTGGTTGATGCATTGCATCGATCCCAATTGCGTGGATCGATGCTCATATCAATCACTTGATTGTCTTGTCCAGACTCGATTATTTACAGACCGCCGTCATATAGCTGGAATATTGCTGAGTGCGGCGTTAAACGACAAACCAACCAACCAACTCATGGATACAATGACGTGTTCATTCTGAGATGAGTGTTTGTTGAGGCGTGTGTGTTCGACTTGACGTCCTGGTAGATCATGGTGTTCGTTCGTTAAGCGGACGGTCAACAAAGACGAGGGCATTCAGGATAGTCGTGAAAGCTGTGAATATTAAAAGCACAGGTCATGAGTAATGGGGGCAGCGTGTTGATCCAGCAGTTGTTCGTATTGATCTGTGGCCAATGCATGTCCGTTCACTTGCTCCTTCAGAAAGAACCAGGTGTGTGTCTTAAAAGGACGGATTAGAGACGAGGTCTTTGCACAAGATTTGTCTGATTACGGATGGATAGAATCAACATGTACCTTATTATTGTTGCTTTATAAAGCCAAGTTAGTGAACAACGACTATGACATCTTCTTTGGTGTGAATTTGCTTATTATGAAGGAGCTGGTGGACCTGTTCAACTGGGCGTGAACATGTGTAATGTTAACGTCACGGACCTTCGTGTGTCCTCTGAGAAAGCTGGATATCGACTTGGATTATTTCGTTACTACTTTATATTATTTCTTTCGTACTTTATTTACACGTCTCGTGGTATTTTACGTATTGTCATCACGTCTTTGTCTTGTTAATTTCAGATGAAGGTTGAATTTGTGGTGTTACTGTTCGCTACAGGATGTCTCCACGTGACGAGCACCAGTGAGTAATATATTGTAGAGTACGACTATGTTGGGTCTCTCACCCGTGTCAGGATCCGCTGATTGTGGGTTTGAATCTAACATTACAACCTTACCAATGATCGTGGATTTCACCAATCTAGTTATTAACATTTTCGATTTGAATCACTAGATTTTCCTCCCTTGCCATTACTAAAATGCACGAATTCTTAAAACATGTTACTTATTCATTATAAACAGGTTGGATTAGAAAGCAAGCTATGAAAAATTTCAATCCCACCCAACCCATTAATGGACCCGTGCAGATCCGGGGTAGAATAGGTTTTCAGCAAACCATGCTTGTCCTTAAAGGCGACTGTGCTTGTAAGAAGCGATTAACGGGATCGGGGTGGTCACGCTCGCTGACTTGGTTGATCTATGTCATCGTATCCTAATTGCGTGGATCGGTGCTCAAGATGTCAATCACTGGATTGTCTTGTCCTGACTCGATTATTTACAGACCGCCGTCATATAGCTGGGATATTGCTCTGAGTGCGGCGTTAAACAAAAAAACAAACAAACATCCACTCTCATGTAGAACGTGATATACCTGACTATAGTCCAAGCAGCGTTCAATACAAATTACTGATCGACAGGTTAAATGACATATATTAAATTCACAATCATATAAACATGGGAAAGATGTTCCGGCATGTTAGCTCGACGCTCTCGACATTTGTAAGCTTGTCTGTCCCCAGATATCTACGATACGTGTACAAGTGATGGGGAGTGTCCAAGCAATGCTGGGTGCAAACCGTTTCGCTGTGGAGGTCTTGTTTGTTTGTGTCAACTCGGATACGTGGCATCGACTGATAAGTCAACATGTTTAACAGGTAATGTGTGCTCCACTCACTTTAACCATTAACGTTGCAAACTTAGTATGTTAAAAGTGAATATTGAAAATAGGAAGATCGGAAAGCGATTAAGCCCTTCAAACTTCTAACTCCATGTTATAGATTATATTTGTTGTTGTTTTTATATGAAGAACACTCTCAACAATTATGCGGAGGACTATTTGCATATCGGCTTCGTAGAAACGAAGAGAAGGTGCGTTTGATTACTTGTAATGGCTAAAGGGTTGTCTCGCTGACAGTTGATGAAGGCTGAGAGATCATCACCAACTATTTATTTGTGTAGCAATAAAATAACCTACGTGACACCCGGAATTACTTATATATTTATGCATGTATGTCCTTGACTTTACCGTTTTAGGTCCCTCCTTATGGCTGGAGACTAAATAATAATTTCATTCAGGAAATATATTTAATATATAATATGTAATTGATTCCGTCCACTCTAAAATATACTGCCGGTCAAGAGTTAGTATACACTTGAACACTGGAGTTATCAATGAATGGCCAGTCGCCGATATACTGTTAATACTACGACATCCGTATCAAATACATCACCATCGAATAACCATTTATTGTTTGTGTCATGTTTAGCCATCATCAAACATGTACTTTATTTATTTTCTGTACTGTTTTGTAGCTCATGGTTCTATAAAAAATTCAGGACATTTTGTCAATTTGAAAGCAAATGTCACCTGAAGTGTATTGTGAAATGTTGGACCTCACAGATAACATTTATGTGCGATTTGGGAATATGACATTCTTGTTTGCTCGTTTGTTGTTTAACGCCGCACTCACCAATATTCCAGCTATATGACGGCGGTCTGTAAATAATCGAGTCTGGACCAGACAATCCACTGATAAATATCATGGGCATCGATCCACGCCATTAGGATACGATGACATTCATCAACCAAGTCAGCGAGCCTGACCACCCGATCCCGTTAGTCGCCTCTTACGACACACATGGTCGCCTTCTACGACGAGCATTGGTTGCTGAAGACCTATTCTACCCCGGGTCTTCACGGGTCTACATGACATTCAGGCAATAGGGAGGCATCCCCATAAACACCAATGTTCCTCCCTTCCACGATGATGTGTTTCATTATGCAGAATATCTGCTCGGATTTCAAAGTCAAAACAAGAAAATTTGGAAAAGAGGTTTAACTTAAACTTTGGGTATATCAATTATCGTTCAATAGAGGTCAAATAACCAATTCCCTTCCATTGATTTACCCACCTGGGCTAGAAATAAAAGTTTTGTTTTGTTTATCGTTAAACGCCACATTCAGCAATATTCCAGCCATATGACGTGGGTATGTAAATAATCGAGTCTGGACCAGACAATCCAGTGATTGACATCATGAGGATCGATCCACGCAATTGGGATCGATGACATGCTTCAACCAAGTCAGCGAGCCTGACCAACCGATCCCGTTAGTCGCCTCCTACGGCAAGCATAGTCGCCTTTCACTGCAAGCATGGGTTTCTAAAGACCTATTCTACCCCGGATCTACACGGGTGAGAAATAAAAGGGACTAGTGAAACCATCACATCTTTTTCATACTTAAGTCTTTGCATACAGATTCAGAGGGACAAAAACTCCCAACAGAAAACATGCAATGTCAACCTTTTTTAATGGTAAACGAGGGAGATAGTTCTATGCATATACAACTTCTTTATTAAAATGAATGTGACGTTTCGGTGCAGGTACTATCGCAAATACCAGAAAGTGATGTCCTGAAATGTGCAGTAGGGAGGTTATTATGTGGATAATTGATGTTTATACATCGAAGGTTGAATTCTGATAGTTTGATGTTAACGCAAAAGACATGGCTGGTGCATGTAGCCTGATGATGTATACAATAGAATAAATAGGATTTACAAGGCAATTTTCTATTTTGACTTGTACCATATGTTCCCGTCTTTTTGTAGGTGAACAATTACCCTTCCTTTGCATGTGTTTGTGACTGTGCCACAGGTGTGGTGCCCCGTCAACACGAAATAGCCATACATGCTGTCCACATTACATACCATACAACCTATGGCAAAAGTCATAATGACACTAGCACCTGGTGGTGCAGGACACTTTACCTTTCCGCCAACACCTGTTACCATCACTATTTGATGGTGATTCATAAACACACATGATATACTAGCAGTTGGAATCATACAATGGACCTATTCTTTTGCAAAGATTTCGTGTGATTAAGGAATGTGTTTTGTCGGTTTTGGTTGTACTTGTACAAATATATATTATGGTACAGCGATTGTTCTAGGCCGTCAAGATGTGAATCATTTAACATTTGATGCCTTCATGAAAGCTAGCATATGTTCATATGAATGTGAAGTCCTTTTGTGGACTTTTCATTGACCCAAGATAATTTTATCAGATCAGGTCACAGCTTAAGTTCGACGATGTACATCTTAGTCTTATTCAATCCTTCTGTTTCAGGACTTAACGTGTCCGATTCCTGTGACCTCGCCTCCACCACGTCAGTGTGCGTCAACACTCTCCTCACCAGCTGTAACAACGGCGTCTGTAGCTGCAAGACGCCCTTCAACCGAGAAGCTCTAGGAACCTGCACTATGAGTGGAATAAAAGTGCTCGGTGAGGCCTGCGTGAACGGTGAATGTTCAGTACTTGCCCAGTGCTCCGACACTACTTCAGTCTGTGAGTGTCTACCCGGATACAGAAGGCGAACTGCAGAAGAATTTTGGGCGGAACCAGATGCCATTCTGGAATGTATCCCCAACAGTGTCTCCTTAGGTATGTAGATTTTTATTCTGTCAAGTAGTTAGAATATACCTTTTATTCAAGCTTTCCTCATTTTTTGTATTCATTTGTGATACGAGGGATTTCACCCCTCAAAACACAAACCGACAGTTAGATAGATACCTTGATATGCCATCACGCTATCAGGGCTTATTTTGTGCCTTTGTGATTCAGTGGATTTGAGGATACAGCATGCAGTAGTGCAAATTGAAAACCAACAAACAGCTGTACACGACACAAGAACGACCTGACACAAATCCAGTCCCCCATACTAGACCAGACACAGAACCAATCTAAACCAAACACTACTAAACTAATCTCCAACAATATTTTATTTTTCTGTTTATAGATAAATGCAGTGGAACACCTGTAATTCAGCCTGTTTCCTCCACTACGCAAAGTCCGTCAACTTCAACGTCCTCAATGACGATAGCAACAACGTCATCAACACATATTCTCATCACACCGTCATCTGCGTCAATAGAGACTACTGCCTCAGTATCATCGGATTTAAGTATGACGGTAACATCAACACTGGCCACACCAACCGCTACTCCATCTTCGCAAGGGTCAAGGGCAGGTACAACCACAACGTCAATTCCTTCTTTAGCAATCTCCTTAAGATTCCTTGGGTCAAAGTCAGGTAAACCATCAAGCCTGTTCCACCTTCAGTTGTCTTCACTGCTGAAAAGGGTTTAAAATACAACTCTTCTCCCGGCATGTTTACTCTTGCATTGTATTTTCCAGTTCATTCATTACCCATTCACAAATCCCCACCGTTGTTCCAACACGTCACCATCTTGTTTACTACATTTGTAAGCTTGTCTACCCCCAGATATCTACGATACGTGTACAAGTGATGGGGAGTGTCCAAGCAATGCTGGGTGCAAACCGTTTCGCTGTGGAGGTCTTGTTTGTTTGTGTCAACTTGGATACGTGGCATCGACTGATAAGTCAACATGTTTAACAGGTAATGTGTGCTCCACTCACCTCATGTGATTGTTGTGAACAGCGCAAATGTTCATGCAGTGACTTGGACAAGTATGTGATTGATTTCAACAGTGCAAATGTTTATGCTTGCACAAGCATATGACTGTTGTGAACGGTGCAAATGTGTATGCAGTGACTTGGACAAGCATATGATTGTCGTGAACAATGTAAATGTTTATGCAGTTACTTGGACAAGCATGTGATTGTTGTGAACAGTGCAAATGTTTATGCTTGCATAAGCATGTGATTGATTTGAACAGTGCAAATGTATACATAAATAATAATGTTTCTTTTCTGTTGGTCAAAACACGAAAATCAGTCAGAAGAAAATGTTTGCTTTTATTTGCTGACATTTAACCTAATCAGACGTCACTTTTAGAGTAGTTTTAGAAAATGAATAAAAATGAATTATACAAACGGAAAACGGAAACTTTGCTTCATAAAAAAGTCGCATCAACCATGTTATCTAAACTCAATGAGGATGTTCATTGCTGAGAAATGGACATATCTTGATTCTATTTCAGGTGGCGAGAAATATGCATACAAATCAGCTTAATTAAACACAGATACATGCTGAACAGAAGGAGCAGTTCTAACAGTGTTTCCACAATGAATAAAGAACACATCATTTAAGAAATGCTATTTGATGGGGAAAGATAGCTACACGCAGCTATTAAAGAAATGCACATTTATCCTTGACATGACACGATTTTTTTCAATTCTTCTGTTTCAGGACTTAACGTGTCCGATTCCTGTGACCTCGCCTCCACCATGTCAGTGTGTGTGAACACCCTCCTTACCAGCTGTAACAACGGCGTCTGTAGCTGCAAGACGCCCTTCAACCGAGAAGCTCTAGGAACCTGCACTATGAGTGGAATAAAAGTGCTCGGTGAGGCCTGCGTGATGGGTGAATGTCCAGTACTTGCCCAGTGCTCCCCCACTACTTCAGTCTGTGAGTGTCTTCCCGGATACAGAAGGCGAACTGCAGAAGAATTTTGGGCGGAACCAGATGCCATTCTGGAATGTATCCCCAACAGTGTCTCCTTAGGTATGTAGATTTCTATTCTGTCAAGTAGTTAGAATATACCCTTTATCCAAGCTTTCCTTATTTATTGTATTCCTTTGTGATATAAGGGATTTCACCCCTCAAAACACGAACCGGCCCGAGCCAAACGAAAACCCAGATCAGATTAAATATAATTAAATAATAAACAAAGACCAAGTTATTCTAAATCAGATCAACTCTCATCATAACATGACATGGCATGGCAGGGCTTGGCATGGCATGGCATGGCATGGCATGGCGTAACGTAGCGTAACATGACATGACTTGGTTGATGCATGTCATCATATCCCAATTGCGTGGATCGATGCTCATCATGTCAATAACTGGATTGTCTGGTTCAGACGCGAATATATACAGACCGCCGTCATATAGCTGCAATATTGCTGTATGCGGCGTTAAACAACAAACAAACAACATAACATAAAATAACATAACATAACAGAACAACAGAACAGAACATGATATAACATAACAAAACACAACATGACACAACTGAATATACCACAACATAACATGACATGACATAACATAACATGCTTGTTGTAAGAGGCTCACTGACTTGGTTGGTGCATGTCATCGTATTCCAATTGCGCGGATCGATGCTCATGGGGTCAGTCACTGAATTGTCTGGCCTAGAGACGATTATATACAGACCGCCGTCATACAGCTTTAATATTGCTGTGTGCGGCGTTAAACAACAAACAAACAAACAAAACCTGTCTGTGTAGTTAGTAGGCGGCTGACTGTAGCACGTTAGCATAAAAACAATATTTAGATATTTGTTTTAATATGCACATGCAGCTGATTGAACGTGCGTTCAACAAATAACATAACGTAAAATAACATAACCTGACAGAACAACAGAAAAGAACATGATGTAACATAACAAAACACAACACGACACAACATAACTGAATATAACATTACATTACATAACATGACATAACCTAACATACCACAACATAACATAACATAACAAAAACTAATTTGAGCCAGCATTTGTATGAATTTAGACATTTTTTTTATACATATCTTATTATCATGCCCACATAAGTTATCACAGTTAACAAAGAACTATCCATATATTTACATGTATGCTTATTTAAGAATGCCCCAAAAGTTTCGATTACAAGAACCTCTTTCAGATGGAATTATATATGTTTACAGATAAATGCAGTGGGACACCTGTGATTCAGCCTGTGTCCTCCACGACGTCAACTTCAACGACGATAGCAACGACGATAGCAACGACGATAGCAACAACGTCACCAACACAGCTTATCACAACATCATCTACATCGATAGACATTACTGCGTCAAGTGTGACAGAGACACCACAGATCACTACTTCGTCTTCACTGGGGTTAACAACGTCTATTTCTTCCTCATCAATCTCCATCAGTGCACCGGGGTCAACGACACCAACAGCCGTCACATCTGTTCCTTCTTCATCAATCTCAACCAGTTCACTAGGGTCAGCGACAGCAACATCAAGCTCGTCTGTTCCTTCTTCATCAATATCCTCAAGTTCACTGGGGTCAACGACAGCAACAGCCGCCACTTCTGTTCCTCCTTCATCAGGCTCCACAAGTTCACTGGGGTCAACGACAGCATCAAGCTCGTCTGTTTCTTCTTCATCAATATCCTCAAGTTTACTGGGGTCAACGACAGCAACAGCCGTCACTTCTGTTCCTTCTTCATCAGGCTCCACCAGTTCACTGGGGCCAACGACAGCATCAAGCTCGTCTGTTTCTTCTTCATCAATATCCTCAAGTTCACTGGGGTCAACGACAGTGACATCCATCACATCTGTTCCTTCTTCATCAATCTCCACCAGTTCACTGGGGTCATCGCCAGCAACATCAAGCTCGTCTGTTCCTTCTTCATCAATATCCTCAAGTTCACCGGGGTCAACGACAGTGACATCCATCACACCGGTTCCTTCTTCAACAGTTTTCACTAGTTCACTGGGGTCAACCTCAGCAACAACGAGCTCGTCTGTTCTTTCATCGATCTCCACCAGTTCATTTGGGTCAACGGCAGCATTAAGCTCGTCTGTTCCTCCTTCATCAATATCCTCAAGTTCACTGGGGTCAACGACAGTGACACCCATCACATCTGTTCCTTCTTCATCAATTTCCACCAGTTCACTGGGGTCATCGTCAGCAACATCAAGCTCGTCTGTTCCTTCTTCAGCAATCTCAACCAGTTCACTAGAATCAACGACAGCAACAACCATTACGTCTGTTCCATCTTCTGTGCTCACATCTCCAATCTCCCAAACAACGACATATGCAGCATCTACAGCGGTACAAACACCTACCTCAGTTACCTCAACCGCTACCATACCGACATCTTCGACAGTACTATCTATATCACCCGTTTCAGTTCTTTCAACGTCGTCACTCGCACCATCTTCATCAAGTACACAAACATCAACATCATCCATAATACCAACTACCGCACAAACACAGTCTCCAACAGCATCTCCTACTCCATCAAGCATCATAACAACGACAGAGCCACCTGTTACAGGTATGTACGACCACTGAAACCACTGATACGGTTGGTCCACCATTTTGCGGACACTCGTGCTCTGGACGTCTAAAGATTGGAAAATCCAGATACTAGTATTGGAATATCCGAATGTTTAATAGTTTGTTGTTTAACGCCCGCACTCAGCAATATTGCAGTTATATGAAGACGGTGAGTGATATCATGAGCATCGATCCACGTAATTGGGATACGATGACATGCATAAACCAAATGCAAGTCAGCGAGCCTGAGCACCCGATCCCGTTAGTCGCCGCTTACGACAGGCATAGGTTGCTGATGACGTATTCTACCCCTGATCTTCACGGGGCCGAATATCCAAATGATTTCACTAGGAATATTACCGCTTGGATTAAAGAGGTTTTTCTGTATATACATTAAAGATGTTTGGAGACGCTTCATAAACGATTCCTTCTACAAATTCACCATTGATTATTTCGTAAGCACCATATCCGTGGTTCTGGGTTTAACCAAAATGGTAAACGTCTACACCTGTTCCATTTCGGGCTTTTCTCTCCCTTTAAGCCGACACGCCGTGATATCACTGGATTACTGTTAAAAAGCAGCGTTAAACCAAACTATCTCACTGACTCTTATGATAATGGAAACATTTTTTTGTCCTTTTTACTTACAACAGCCCTCAATGTAAAGGTGTGGTAGTTACGACAATAGCAGTTCTGAACTCGCTTTAGTAAGCGGGTGCCTTTCTTCGTATTGCATGCCAACATTTTCCCTACTGTCTCCAGTGGTGTGTCCTGCTGGAGAGTTCCGCAATGCTGCCAACACATGTGAGTCGTGTCCTGCCGGGCGCTACCAGCCTGACCAAGGAGCAACTGGATGCAATCTGTGTTCGGCGGGAGAGTACCAAGACGTTACGGGAGCTGTGGAGTGTAGGGAATGCCCGTCTGGCACATACCAGGACTCCCCAGGAGCCACCGGATGTACAGAGTGCCTTGCCGGACAATACCAAAACTCTTCAGCAGCAGCCACGTGCCTTGAGTGTCCAGCAGGGACGTACCAGGAGCTGCCAGGTGGCACCGGATGTGAGGTGTGCCCACTTGGGTCCTACCAAGATACTCCTGGCGCATCTGGTTGTATTGACTGTCAGTCAGGATACAACACAACCTCCACGGGCAACACGGCAGCTGCAGATTGTCTGAGTGAGTGACGCATTTCGTTTAGGTCGATGATCGAGCCATTGTACATAGACGCTGTACTTGGTAACATATTCTCTTCAAAGTCTTAACTGAATACAGTACTTTATATCCACTTCAGTTGTATGTATTCTGCCTTAAGACGTCCATCGAAAAACATCACCAACATCAGCATCAGGGACACAAGCGTTCAAATAATGAGTCCGAGGCTCAAACGTCTGTGCATTATAAGCTACAATCAATGAACCATTGTGCCACGGAGGTTGTAACCTTGTCGTTGCAATTATTATCACACATAAATTATGTACATAATATGTTATATAATTCTTTATCACTAACAATGTGTATAGTCTTCATAATATACGTATAAACGATGATACTTTACCTTCGGACAGTACTTCAAGTTCTTCACAAAGTTGCTTGTTATTGTAGCAGGTATTCATATATGGGGCAACATGAACAGAACAACCATGACAGTTAGAATACAGTGCCTCCTGTACTTGAACACAAAGTTCTACTGGTTGAAGAACTGAGCTTCCTTTGTGCATAAGGTCTATTTGTTTAGATATGCGCCTCGTCGGTTACGGAGCTGTGGAGTGTAGAACTGAGATTTCTTTGTAAGGATAAGAATTTTTGGATGAACAACTTCTTTATTACAATAAAGAGCGACGTTTCGGTGTAGGTTCAAAAACCGTTATCAAGCAAGTAATGACGGTATTAGAACCTTCACCTAAACGTCGCTCTTAATTGTAATTGGGACGTTGTTCATCAATAAATTCTTATCCTCATTTAGTACTCTAAGATCTATATGCCTATCAAAGAAGTTATGAGATTTCTTTGTTCATAAGGTCTATTTGTTTTGTCCTTGGTCTCGTTTGTTATGGGGCTGTGGTGTGTAGAGCTGAGATTTCTTTGTGTATAAGGTCTATTTGTTTTGTCTTTGGTCTCGTTTGTCATGGGGCTGTGGTGTGTAGAGCTGAGATGTCTTTGTGCATAAGGTCTATTTGTTTTGTCTTTGGTCTTGTTTGTCATGGGGCTGTGGTGTGTAGAGCTGAGATTTCTTTGTGTATAAGGTCTATTTGTTTAGACATGCGTCACGTCTGTGGAGCTGTGGTGTGTTCTGTGTCTTCCTTTCCCGTTTTACGATTCCACTCGCGAAATTAAAGGTTGTCAAAGCGGTCATTTCTTATGGAACTTTTGAAATCTATCCTGTTGTTAATTCTCTTGCCTCTTTCGTCAACAGTCGTGTGTGACGTAGGACAGTTCCGAACATCATCTACGGTGTGTGAACAGTGCCAGAAAGGAACGTACCAGAACGAGACGGGGTCAACCCAGTGCTTCGCCTGCCCTATTGCCACCTACCAGTCCAGTACGGGATCTGCTGAATGTATTGCTTGTGACACAGGCTACACCACACAAAACACCAGGACCACAGCGGCATCTGACTGTCTTGGTAAGGGCATTATTATTAGTTGGTTGTACTTGGAATATTGGATGGCGAGGTGCTTGGTGTAGGGTTTGACAGGTCCACAGGCGGATCAAGAAGGGGAAAGGCTATGATGGGGATGGGGAGGGCATGACACTCTTCCTAATCATCACTTATTGGACAGGACATCAGGACATATTGTAGCCTGTGAATGGAACAGTTGTAATCCCTTTCAGGAGTGACTTCTAAGATTAGGATCATGCATATTTTCACTCTAACTATGTGTGATTTCTAAACGAGAGCGTTCTGAACGAGAGTGAGTGAGTGAACATGTTGATTGGTTTATACTGGTGAGTGTGTCCTCTTTGTTAGATTTTTAACGCCACACTCAGCAATATTCTAGCGAAATGACGGCGGTCTCTAAATAATTTAATCTGTACTAGACAAGCATGTGATTGATGTCTTGAGCAAATAACACAGGAATTGCTGTAAGTCCTGTACTTCAACATCGAATTACGGCAGTCGTGGCGCTTAAGTCGCTTGTGGAACCAGGTCCTGGATTGTCATTGTATTTTGCTCCTCCTTGCTGCAGTGGTGTGTCCTGCTGGAGAGTTCCGCAATGCTGCCAACACATGTGAGTCGTGTCCTGCCGGACGCTACCAGCCTGACCAAGGAGCAAGTGAATGCAGTCTGTGTTCGGCGGGACAGTACCAAGACGTTACGGGAGCTGTGGAGTGTAAGGTATGCCCGTCTGGCACATACCAGGACTCCCCAGGAGCCACCGGATGTACAGACTGCCTTGCCGGACAATACCAAAACTCTACAGCAGCAGCCACGTGCCTTGAGTGTCCAGCAGGGACGTACCAGGAGCTGCCAGGTGGCACTGGATGTGAGGTGTGCCCACTTGGGTCCTACCAAGACACTCCTGGCGCATCTGGTTGTGTTGACTGTCAGTCAGGATACAACACAACCTCCACGGGCAAGACGGCAGCTACAGATTGTCTGAGTGAGTGACGCATTTAATTTATGTCGATGATCGAGCAATTGTACATAGATGCTTGGTAACATCTACTTGGTAACAGTTTTTTCAATGGTTTAACTGATACAATACTTAATATCCACTGCATCACAAGGGCATGTCTTCATTTGTGTATAGAGGGGCGGTAGGGTAGCCTAGTGGTTAAAGTGTACACTCGTCACGCCGAAGAACCGGGTTCGATTCCCGACATGGCTACAATGTGTGAAGCCCATTTCTGGTGTCCCCCGCCGTGATATTGCTAAATGCGACGTAAAACCAAACTCACTAACTCAGTTGTATATAATCTGCCTTAAGTCGTCCATAAATAAAACATCACCAACATCAGCATTATTGATAAGGGACATAAGAGTAGCTTGTTCAGAGAATGAGTCGGTGGATCAAAAGTCTATGCATTATAAGCTACAATTATTGGACCAGTGAGCCTAGGAGTTTGTCCCTATATTGTCTTCAACTACTGATACAGATTGTCTTAGCGAGTAACACATTTCTTTTGTCTTTTTACAAGGTAAATCATTTCATCATTGTTAAGTACTGCTTCTATATTGGACACGTGGATTAAAGGTTGTGTATGACGACAAACAGTTATGTTACAAAACTAAATCCAAATCTGTCACGATATTCCATCAATGTCAAGATGCTTTTGTCGACAGTCGTGTGTGCTGCGGGACAGTTCCGAACATCGTCTACGGTGTGTGAACAGTGCCAGGAAGGAACGTACCAGAACGAGACGGGGTCAACCCAGTGCTTGGCCTGCCCTATTGCCACCTACCAGTCCAGTACAGGATCTGCTGAATGTATTGCTTGTGACACAGGCTACACCACACAATATACCAGGACCACAGCGGCATCTGACTGTCTTGGTAAGGGCATTATTATTAGTTGGTTGTACTTGGAATATTGGATGGCGAGGTGGTTGGTGTAGGGTTTGACAGGTCCACAGGCGGATCAAGAAGGGGAAAGGCTATGATGGGGATGGGGAGGGCATTACACTCTTCCTAATCATCACTTAGGACATATTGTAGCCTGTGGATGGTAAGGGTAAGGGCATTACTATCAGTGTCATATTTGGGGTATTGGACGGCGAGGTGGTTGGTGTGAGGGTTGAAAGGATCACCGACAGATCTAGGTGGTGGTAATTATGGAAAGTGGTAGTGATAGTGATTAACGCTTGTGATATAGTCGGAATCTGCTTTTAACTCGTATTTCTGATAACTATGGATAGGGTTTACTGTATCCGCAGTTAGTCTGGGAGTTAATTTAAGGTACCGACGTTTACTACAATATCTGAAAAACTATCGGACCTACTCCAGTCAAACTGGGTATGAGATTATTAAACAGTCATACATAACTGGATATTGAGACGTTGAGACGCCCAACGCTAACACCGTATTCGTGCGTGCGTGATTCCCGTGCACCCTTCCGAGTTGAGTTGATTGGTTCAACTGTGTCATATGGCCGCCCTGTGACGCAGGGGTAGCATTATGCAGATGGCTGTTTCAATGAATGCTCGTTCAACCCGTGACGAATAGGTCTGGTTGTTGAAATAAAGTGATAGCTAAATAGACCGATTTTTTATTCATGCACCGATTGTCTTAAAATGTAATATCCAGTTATGTATGACTGTTTAATAATCTCATACCAACTTTGACTGGAGTAGGTCCAATAGTTTTTTCAGATATTGTAGTAAACGTCGGTACCTTAAATTACCTTCCAGACTAATTAGTAGTGCAAGTTCAGACGTATGTTTGGGACATGTTCCAGTTGTCTGTGCTGCCGGCAAGTTTCGCACTGCGGCTAACGTGTGTGAGGAGTGTGGCGCAGGGACCTACCAGCCGAGGGAGGGGGCTGAGACTTGCAGCAACTGCTCTGTCGGGTCCTACCAGCCAGCCTCCGGGGCGACATCCTGCCTCAGCTGCGACGAAGGCTATACAACATCGGTTACGGGGGCAGCACAAACGAAGGACTGTCTCAGTAAGAGCATCGTTATTAACCTTACAATTTATTTCCAAGGGTCCTTCTCACATCCCGTCCGGGGTGCCGCATTTCGCTGTGCAGAGTTGCGTCCCTTGGGTACTCTGGAAACCTATGATTGTGGGTTCGAATCCCGGTTTCTTCACGATTATGTTTCTAGGTTTGCTAGTATAATACTCGTGCTTGTGGGATTCACCAAATTGGTAAACGTCTGAGACCTGGTCGCGAGATCTGCATCACTTTGGGTGGATCTTCACACTATCAATCACAAGATTGTCTGGTCCAGACATATATTTACAGGTGAGGTGAAATTGGGTTTAACGTCGCGTCCAAGATTATTGCACTTATATAGCGATTTGCATGTGTGTGTGTGTGTGTGTGTGTGTGTGTGTGTGTGTGTGTGTGTGTGTGACTGCTTTGGCTAGTGCCGATATATAGTGCTAGCTCACTGTGATATCATGTCGCAGTTTAAGTCTCCTGGTATGACGCGGCCGGGGATCGAACCCCGGACCTTTCGCTCTCCGGGCGGACGCTCTACCACTCGACCACATAGTCACATATTTACAGGTTGCCGTACATAGCTGGAATGTTGCTGAGTGCGGCGTTAAACAACCAACAAACAATAAACAAAAAAAGCCAAAGCGTAACCCAGCTCAGTGTTATTGTTGCTGTTCTACTCCACAGTCGTGTGCAGTGCTGGCCAGTACCGAAGTGCACGGGACACGTGTGTGGACTGCGAGTATGGTCAGTACCAGCCGGACACGGGGGCTGATGTTTGTCTCAACTGTTCTTCAAGACTGACCACAAGTACCAAAGGGTCCACCTCGGACAAAGCATGCATCGGTCAGTTAAATTTTTAATAATATATACATATGGACAATACAGTCGAATATGTCTAATTCGGACACTAACTAATCCGGATCTCTGTCGACACCAAGTTTACGGCTCCGAAATTTCTATGTTCATTTATCATCAAGTCTGCAAAATCCGGACTTTCTTCACTCCGGAATCCGGAGTTAAGTTCCGGAATTCAATTCCGGACAAGAAAGTATGAAAGTGGCCCAATATTTAATTAGTTGAAGTTTTCTGATTCGAGTTCATACATATCAGAAATACGTGCAAATTCGGGTTAGAATTAATTTCCATCAAACTACGCTTGTCCCTGAGGCGAACAACGGGATCGGGTGGTCAGGCTCGCTGACTTGGTTGTTGCATGTCATCGTATCCCAATTTCGTGGATCGATGCTCACGATGTCAATCACTGGATTGTCTGGTCCAGACTCGAATCTGGCTGGAATATTGCAGAGTACGGCATTAAACAAACACAAACACGCCCAGTAAGCTGTTCTCATCAACAAACAATGTGTTTACAATCTGGAATGACATCGGATCAGAGGCAGTAGACTTTATTTCGAAGTTGAAGCTTAACTTTGATTCTAAGCATCATTTACAAAACTACCAGCTTCGGAACATTGCAAAGAATATCACATTAAAAATTAATTGTATTTCAACAATAGCACATACGTTTTCAACAATCATACTTCGCCTGCTTCTCATGTGATCTCTCACGTCCTTAAAACGAGTATCAGGAAAATGTCATATGAGACCGGTTGATGACTGCGACGCTTTCTGTGTTGTTAAGCGATGTTTTGAACGTAAACATGCACTATTATCTGGTGAGCATAGCAATGTCTGCTGTTGCCGTACTAATTGCTTGATTTAGACTAGATTAGGCAATCGGACTTTGTCGATGTAGCTTGGATTAAAACTTCGAGTTGTCCGGACATTCGAGATAACGAGACATGGCAGAGATATAATGAGGCGGTCGGGACCGGAATAGATTCGATATATCAGTACATTCGCGTTAAAGGTGTTCGAGATAATGATGTTCGACTGTATATGTTATATGTTGTATATACTTTAGGAAAGACCGTTCTCCAAAGCAAAGCAAATAAATTTACATGTACACAGGGTTCTCATAAGATACTGAGGGATATATAACTCTTAGCTCAAATCGAATTTCTGTCTTGCCGGGCTTCTGTCTAAATCATACTAACCCTCTTATCCGGTTTACTATGAACCCTGTTTAGACAGAATCTATTGTATTCTTTTTCTGATTTATCAATCACAGGTTTCAAATCACAATAACCACCTCTGAATGATTTGACGGCCGAATCTTTACTGAATTCATTATTTGTAGAAACAATAAATCTGCAGGTATCCTAGCTCTACATTCAAAACACAATGTGGATATCTCCTAATTTATGCCCGTCTTAACTCATTGATTTATTGATCCGCCGACAAGAAATGATGTTTTCGATTTATTAGCAAACTAAAAAAATTGCAAACCAAACAAAATTCGATTCTATATATTAAACAAATGTATAAATGTATTTCTTATATTACATTTCGACTCAAGGATACTGATATTGTGTGGCTTTCGTAAAAAGCCTCGATTAAAAAGTGGATATAACTGAGTTGCGTCCCTTTGCCTTGACAGGATCCGCTAACGTGAATATGAAACTCGTCCTATATTCCTGGTTTGTCAGTACTGTAGTCAGAATTATGTAGTGTGTGACTGTTGTATATTTTTAGACCCCGAGGCGGGAAAATCCGATGCCAATAAGGCGCTGACAAGTAAGTACAATCTTATATCTGCGATATCACCATTTTAATACCGATGCATTTTATGAGCTGGCAGTTAGTATGGGTAGTCTACCCGTGAAGATCCGGGGTAGAATAGGTCTTCAGCAACCCATGCTTGCCGTAAGAGGTGACCATGCCAGTCGTAAGAGGCGACTAACGGGATCGGGTGGTCAGGGCTGCTGACTTGGTTGATGCATGTCATCGTATCCCAGTTGCGTGGATCGATGCTCATGTTGTCATTCACTGGACTGTCTGGACCAAGCTCGATTATTTACACACCGCAATCATATAGCTGAGATATTGCTGAGTGCGGCTTTAAACAACAAACAAACAAACAAAATAGTATTGGTAGTCGTCGTCGTCGTGTGATAATAGTATTATCAAACATTTATAATTGGTACACATGTATAACGTTGTATAACATTATAAAACATTGTTCGAATATAAAGGTTCAGCATATTTAGAAAGTGTGTGGCCATTCATCAAATCGGCCTCTTATCAAAGGGACGTTACTCTTGATACTAGTGACGTTGTCTCCATGTTGATTTATTCACACGGTTCAAAATGAATAGAGTTCGAGAGGGCACCATGTGACGAAACGACGTTTTTTTATCAATCGGTAGAGTGTGTGAAAATGTACACACGTAACATATCGAGAGTGATTTAAATCGTAACGTAATTACAATGTACCGTTTGATTACCATCGTCACCTGAGCATTAACATTTTAAAATTAATACATATATTTATTGTGATGCTTAGCACGCCTCGAACCACATCTACCGTTATATGCAGTCTCGTCTTTGTACGAGGTTACGTTAGCAAGTATGAAAATATAACTAAGACAGTGACCAAGAGACTCATGAAGATCCGGGGTAGAATAGGTCTTCTATGTTTGCGACTATGCTTGTCGTAAGAGGCGACTACCGGGATTGGGTGGTCAGGCTCGCTGATTTGGTTGATGCATGTCACCGTATCCCAATGGCGTGGATCGATGCTCATGATGTCATTCATTGGATTGTCTGGTCCAGACTCGATTATTTACAGACTGTCGTCATGTAGCTGGAATGTAGCTGAGTGCGGCGTTAAACAACAAACAAACAAACAAACAAACAAACAGTGACCAGACAGTGACCACGACAGTGACGTGTTTTTGTGGTCAAGAGTTGTTCTGTGTTTCAGCCGGTATCACTGCAGCCTCATCAATAGCCGGCATCCTGGTCCTTCTGTTCTTCGTGGCGCTTATCTTTATCCTCTGCAGGAGGTATGCTCAGTTCATTAAGTCATATCAGACCCGTAACGTTCTGGGTTAGAATGTGTCTTCAGCAACCCGTGTTTGTCGTAAGAGGTGACGGGATCGGATGGTCAGATTCGCTGACTTGGTGGATGCATGCCATCGTATCCCAATTGCGTGGATCGATGCTTATGATGTCAGTCACTGTATTTTCTGGTCCATACTTGATTATTCATAGACCGCCGTCAAACAGCTCAAATATTGCTGGGTGCGGCGTTGAATAACAAAGAAACAAAGAAACAAACAATACAATCAATCATGTATTTTTTCAGAAATACGTTAACACATGTCTTACATTTAAAAATGAAGATCTAGTCTTGACAGATTTATTTAGATAATCCGATGTTTGCTTTATTAAGTGCCAGAAACATCCATCTACGTGAAGCGCCAATGATCTGCAGGAACATTATAAAATATAGCGAGGAAAATATTGATTTTATGAACGCTTCAGTTGATTAAACGCTGAAAATTATATTCGCAAAATATATTATTAAAAAATAGACACAGGATCTTGTTTTTATTATGATTATGATTATGATTTTTATTATTATTACTATTATTATTATTCAGGCGTCGCCGTCGTCACCGGTCAAGATCCAACTCCACCACATCGACTGACACCATGAAAATCCCCCGCCCCTTTGTCTCATACGGACCCTTCTTGAACTCCGAACTGCTCGCAGATGGACAAAGTGAGTTCAACTATGACAGCTACGGAAACAAAAGCCATGCTTAGTGGTCTGCAATGAGGCAACGTATAATTAGCGGGACGTTATCTGCCCTTGAGCGTGACAGCAGGGCGAGATTCATCGACATCAGCGTCGGAAACTTGAACAGGCAGCTAGGATGGAAACAATTTCAATACTCCAGTTTTCGTATTTGGGGCAAGACCCAAGTGTGATGACATATTTATGATTTCTCGAGCCAAGCAGTGTCAGACGAAGAGTTGCGTCCCTTTTCTTGTGTCAGGATACAATCATCTCAGACTCGGGTTGTAAATAGTTTATTTTGTTGTGACAAACTTCAATTCTAAACCCAAAATCGCATATCCTGGACCATACGTCTGTTACGCCTTACCTTAACAGATTGCTGGAGGTGGTGTTTTACATATTTATGATTTCTCGAGCGCAGCAGTGTTAGACGCAGAGTTGCGTCCCTTTGTTGTGCCAGGATGTAATCATCTCAAACTCGTTTTCACCCTGATTCTGGTCCTTCATTTGTCAGTACCAAACAGCTCGTGGTTCCGCTGTTATGTGTCGCTGGCGTGAAGACAGCTGGTCATGTACTTTTGATATTCAACGACACGGAATAACAGAATTATTACTGCTCACTACTGAGTTTTAGTTGCCAAATGTATCTCGTGGTGTCATGTGACCAACGCAGCTAAATACTCCTATTTCCACCTTATTTACATGTCTAAGTCCATATGCAAGCTAATTTCGCATTCCTTATCAAGTTTGAAATATTTGCTTCTATACTGACCAAATAGAAATAAATACCACGTGCACCTGTTCGACCTGTGGCGTTTAAAACACAGAATCGATGTTTAACTGGCTTACTTACGCATGTCACTAAGGCCGCCATTGAATAAACATACCAACTGATGTCACTGTGTGATAAAGATGACGTCACACAAGAAAACAGAACTATATTATGTATTATGACGTATTTATGCGTATTCTAATAAAACTATTTTGTACATATATCGTGCACATTTTTGTTTTCTGTTTGGAACACATCACATGAACACATGAAAGACATGTTAAATATCGTTTTTTCTGGTGTTGGGCGGTGAGGTAGCCCAGTGGTTAAAGCATTCGCTCTTCACACCGAGGACCCGGGTTCGATTCCCGACATGGGTAAAATGTGTGAAGCCCATTTCTGGTGTCCCCCGCCGTGATGTTGCTGGAATATTGCTAAAAGCGGCGTAAGACAATACTCACTCACCCACCCACTTTACAGCGCCTTATGCTAAAATTAATCCAGCAGGCAGGGCTAAGAAGTGTGAAAACAATTCAACAGGCTAAAGGTTAAAGCGGGTCTATGCATAGTCCAATCAAAACGCCTAACGAAATCGACATCCGGTTCGTAAACTGTCTTGCAGATTTCGGTCGCTTGCAGGATTTGCAAAGCATGTGTAACGCCAACCCGGCGTCAGCTGATATTTTCTACATCTTTTCATGTTTTTAATCAAGGTGCTCACCTGATTTGATGCACTTCGCGATGTAAGACCCGTTTTATCACAATATAGATCTTGATTATCGATGAGATCGTCTTGACTGGGCGCCGCCATTTTATTTGGAGTAAGTGACATTTGAGGTGGAATCTGATTGGTCAATAAGAGAGTCATAGACGGGACATAACTCGTAATAGCCACTGGCGGTGCTACGATTGAGCCCAGAAATTCCAGCCTAGTTCGGAAAGGGTGGAAAGACTTTCATACTCAGTTAACTCCCTTGCCTCGGGGAGATGTCTGGACTAGGACAATCAGACTCTCTGCTACAAACGTCAACAGGGAGTTTTTCAGACGGACGAATTCTACTCCATATCGAGATAATATGGAGATATTACAATCACACTCTCACCAATGGTCTTCAGATTGTTTAGACCGCCTCCGTGGTCTGGTAGAGCCACTTCCACTGTCAATACTACCACTATCACTGTCACTGGTACCACTGCCACTTCCACTGTCACTACAGCCACTCCCACTGTCACTACAACCACCCCTACTGTCACCCCCACTGTCACTACAACCACCCCCACTGTCACTACAGCCACCCCCCACTGTCACCACTACCACCCGCACTGTCCCTACAGCAACCCCATCTGTCACTACAACCACTCCCACTGTCACTACAGCCACTACCACTGTCAGTACAACCACAGCCACTGTCACTACAACCACTCCCACTGTCACCACAGCCACTACCACTGTCACTACAACCACTCCCACTGTCACTACAACCATCCCCACTGTCACTACAGCCACTCCCACTGTCACTACAGCCACTCCCACTGTCACCACTACCGCTCCCACTGTCACTACAACCACTCCGACTGTCACTACAACCACTCCCACTGTCACTACAGCCACTCCCACTGTCACTACAACCACTCCCACTGTCTGTACAACCACCCCCACTGTCACTACAACCACTCCCACTGTCACTACAGCGACTCCCACTGTCACTACAGCCACCCCGTCTGTCACTACAACCACTCCCACTGTCACTACAGCCACTACCACTGTCAGTACAACCACCCCCACTGTCACTAGCGCCACTCCTACTGCCACTACAGCCACTCCTACAGTCACCACTACCGCTCCCACTGTCACTACAACCACTCCCACTGTCACTACAGCCACTCCCACTGTCACTACTACCACTGTCACTGTCACTACTACCACTCCCACTGTCACTACAGCCACTCCCACTGTCACTACAACCACTCCCACTGTCACTTGCTACCACTGCCACTGTCACTACCACCACAGCCACTACCACTGTCACTACAACCACTCCCACTGTCACTACTACCACTGCCACTACCACTGTCACTACAACCACTCCCACTGTCTCCACTACCACCGCCACTACCACCACAGCCACTACCACCTCTCCCACTGTCACCACTACCACTCCCACTGTCATTCCTACCACTACTACTGTCACTACAGCCGCTCCCACTGTCACCACTACCACTACCACTCCCACTGTCACTACAACCACCCCCACTGTCACTACAGCCACTCCCACTGTCAATACTACCACTGCCACTGTCACTACCACCACAGCCACTGTGACCACTACCACTGCCACTACCACTGTCACTACCACCACTACCACTGTCACTACAGCCACTCCCACTGTCACTACAACCACTCCCACTGTCACCACTACCACTGCCGCTGTCGCTACAACCACCCCCACTGTCACTACAACCACTCCCACTGTCACCACAGTCACTCCCACTGTCACTACAACCACTCCCACTGTCACAAAAAACACTCCCACTGTCACTACAGCCACTCCCACTGTCACTACAACCACTCCCACTGTCTGTACAACCACCCCCACTGTCACTACAACCACTCCCACTGTCACTACAGCCACTCCCACTGTCACTACAGCCACCCCGTCTGTCACTACAACCACTGCCACTGTCACTACAGCCACTACCACTGTCAGTACAACCACCCCTACTGTCACTACAGCCACTCCCACTGTCACTACAGCCACTCCTACTGTCATCACTACCGCTCCCATTGTCACTACAACCACTCCCACTGTCACTACAGCCGCTCCCACTGTCACTACTACCACTGTCACTGTAACTACTACCACTCCCACTGTCACTACAGCCACTCCCACTGTCACTACAACCACTCCCACTGTCACTGCTACCACTGCCATTGTCACTACAACCACAGCCACTACCACTGTCACTACAACCACCCCGTCTGTCACTACAACCACTCCCACTGTCACTACAGCCACTACCACTGTCAGTACAACCACCCCCACTGTCACTACAGCCACTCTCACTGTCACTACAGCCACTCCTACTGTCACCACTACCGCTCCCACTGTCACTACAACCACTCCCACTGTCACTACAGCCACTCCCACTGTCACTACTACCACTGTCACTGTCACTACTACCACTCCCACTGTCACTACAGCCACTCCCACTGTCACTACAACCACTCCCACTGTCACTGCTACCACTGCCACTGTCACTACCACCACAGCCACTACCACTGTCACTACAACCACTCCCACTGTCACTACTACCACTGCCACTACCACTGTCACTACAACCACTCCCACTGTCTCCACTACCACCGCCACTACCACCACAGCCACTACCACCTCTCCCACTGTCACCACTACCGCTCCCACTGTCACTACAACCACTCCCACTGTCACTACAGCCACTCCCACTGTCACTACTACCACTGTCACTGTCACTACTACCACTCCCACTGTCACTACAGCCACTCCCACTGTCACTACAACCACTCCCACTGTCACTGCTACCACTGCCACTGTCACTACCACCACAGCCACTACCACTGTCACTACAACCACTCCCACTGTCACTACTACCACTGCCACTACCACTGTCACTACAACCACTCCCACTGTCTCCACTACCACCGCCACTACCACCACAGCCACTACCACCTCTCCCACTGTCACCACTACCACTCCCAGTGTCACTACTACCACTATTACTGTCACTACAGCCGCTCCCACTGTCACCACTACCACTACCACTCCCACTGTCACTACAACCACCCCCACTGTCACTACAGCCACTCCCACTGTCACTACTACCACTGCCACTGTCACTACCACCACAGCCACTGTGACCACTACCACTGCCACTACCACTGTCACTACCACCACTACCACTGTCACTACAGCCACTCCCACTGTCACTACCACCACTCCCACTGTCACCACTACCACTGCCACTGTCGCTACAACCACCCCCACTGTCACTACAACCACTCCCACTGTCACCACAGCCACTCCCACTGTCACTACAACCACTCCCACTGTCACAAAAAACACTCCCACTGTCACTACAGCCACTCCCACTGTCACTACAACCACTCCCACTGTCTGTACAACCACCCCCACTGTCACTACAACCACTCCCACTGTCACCACTACCACTGCCACTATCGTTGTCACTACAACCACTCCCACTGTCACTACTACCACTGCCACTGTCACTACAACCACTCCCACTGTCACTACTACCACTGCCACTACCACTGTCGCTACAACCACTCCCACTGTCACCACTACCACCACCGCTACCACCACAGCCACTACCACTGTCACTACAACCACTCCCACTGTCACTACTTCCACTGCCACTACCACTGTCACTACAACTACTCCAACTGTCACCATTACCACTGCCACTATCACTACCACCACTGCCACTGTCACTTCAGCCACTCCCACTGTCACCGATACCACCCCCACTGTCACTACCACCACTGCCACTGTCACTACAGCCACTCCCACTGTCACAACTACCACCCGCACTGCCACTACCACTGTCACTACAACCACTCCAACTGTCACCATTACCACTGCCACTATCACTACCACCACTGCCACTGTCACTACAGCCACTCCCACTGTCACCACTACCACCCCCACTGTCCCCCCACTGTCACCACTACCACTGCCACTGTCACTACTACCACTGCCACTGTCACTACAACCACTCCCACTGTCACTACTACCACTGCCACTGTCACTACAACCACTCCCACTGTCACCACTACCACTGCCACAGTCACTACCACCACTGCAACTGTCACTACAGCCAGTCCCACTGTCACTACTACCACTGTCACCACTGCCACTGTCACTACCACCACAGCCGCTACCACTGTCACTACCACCACTGTCACTGTCACTACCACCACAGCCACTCCCACTGTCACTACTACCGCTGTCACCACTGCAAATTCCACCACAGCCACTACCACTGTCACTACCACCAATGTCACTGTCACTACCACCACAGCCACTACCACTGTCACTACAGCCACTCCAACTGTCACTACAACCACTCCCACTGTCATCACTACCACTGCCACTGTCACTACAACCACTCCCACTGTCACTACAGCCACTCCCACTGTCACTTCTACCACTGCCACTGTCACTACTACCACAGCCACTCCCACTGTCACTACCACCACTGTCACTGTCACTACCACTGTCACTACAGGCACTCCCACTGTCACTACTACCACAGCCACTCCCACTGTCACTACCACCACTGTCACTACAACCACTCCCACTGTCACTACCACAACTGTCACTGTCACTACAACCACTCCCACTGTCACTACCACCACTATCATTGTCACTACAACCACTCCCACTGTCACTACAACTGCACTACCACTCCCACTGTCACTCCCACTGTCACTACAACTGCACTACCACTCCCACTGTCACTCCCACTGCCACTCAAACCACTGCCAGTGTCATTACCACTACCACTACCACTGCTACTACCACCACTGCCACTGCCACTACCACTAACACCACTGCCACTGTCACTACCACCACCACTGCCACTACCACAAGTGACATTACCATCACGACTACCACCACTACCACTACCACTGCTACCACTACCACTACCATTACCTGGTACTGGATTAACCCGAGTTTAGCCGAAAGCGATGTACGACTCTCCCAACTATCCCTTGCGGTTGAAATCCCGCTCAGAATCAGCAGCCCTTGTGACCAGAAGACACACCTTTCAGGACCGGAATAACCCGATTATACCCGAATAAGCCTTACGGGAAACAACGAAAACAAATTATGTATAAATAGAGATCAAATTCAGTCGGTTGTATGTGGTTCACAGTGAAGTCCGATATCACCACTCCAATATTATCCGAGGTACATTGCACACTCTTGGTGACGGGAAAAGCCGAGTGAAGCCGAATGCGTTGAATACTGATCCCGATCGTGAATTGCTTTACACGCGCACGTAAAACACTGAATAAAAATAACCTATAAATAGTATAACCCTGATCACGCGGATAATGGAACTCTCCTCACGTGGGAGGGGAACGCGGAAGTAATCATCGGACTCCGCAGGCCAGCGGGTCACGTGACGCACACACAGGTCTCCAACAAGGAACATTCACAGCCTTGAGACAACGTCATCGTCAGGGGTTTTCAGTATCCTATTATACATGATCTGTTTGGGAGTGTGTGGTTCTGATATAAACTGCCGGACAAAGAAGAGTATACGCCCACCATGTTTGGAGGTGGTTACAACTGAAACAAACAGGATATGGTTCGCGTTATAATGGTGATGTTTGTTTGTTTGTTTGTTGTTTAATGCCATACTCAGCAATATTCCAGCTATATGACGGCGGTCTGTAAATAATCGAGTCTGGACCAGACAATCCAGTGATTACCATCATGAGCATCGATCCACGCATTTGGGATAAGATGACATGCATCAACCAAGTCAGCGAACCTGACCACCCGATTCCGTTAGTCGCCTCTAACGACAAGCATGAAGACCACTTTTAACCCGGGTCTTCACGGGTCGAACGTATGTGTGACCAAAATGAGAATAAAGCAACGATATAATTCGGCATACCTTCTACTATTGCCCACCCGACGAAAAGAAACATACTTTTAACATTTTACTCCCAAATGACTCCACCCAGAGGGACTGAGGTAACGGATTATTCGAAACATCACGGCATTCTTTAGTAAGACACAATGCCAACACACAATGCCATTAAAAATATAGACAGGCTCGTCACACCCAGCTCGGTGACTATCCTATCACGATTTCCTCGTCTTAAACCCCCTCTCTATAAACACCGTGGTGTAAAGATTCCGTCAGCTCGACACGCTATTGTCCGCCATGTTGCTGCATGCCATCTGAATTGAGCGGAAGCAGGGAGAGTTGTTGATCCTGATGCCGGGTAAATAAAAAGTTGGGTGGGTCCTCAGACGGAATGTGATTTTCGCCACACTACATCATGTACTGAAAATAGTTCAGTATGGAGACGGGTCTGCGGATATAAGAGACATGCAACTTTATCATGTTAATTTTATATGAGTGGATCTTTCAATACCAAGGTAAGACGGGGAACGTATGTGATTAATTTATTTTACTGGAATTCAAGTTCGATACAACTTTAGGAATTAAATATATATCAACAACTTCTTCCTCATACTGACAGGGCAGGGAGTTTGGTTTAACTCCACTTTGAACAGTAATTCAGTGGTATAATTGAATGTCAGCTTGATGTGTGTGTGTGTGTGGGGGGGGGGGGGGGGGGGGGGGGGGGATACTAGAGAGTATCTTTGACATTTACGAACTCATTAAAATCCACGAGCACGGGTATGGTGCTAACAACCTAGACTCAAAATTATTCTGATTTGCAGCTACGGTGTTATTACATGAATTCATCTTCAGTGTGCATTAAAAAGAGCTGTACGACGTTGATCGTGTGTACAGAACTTTAAAATATGTATTCGTCTTTTTCACATTTACAAAATTATATATTGATGAATGAAATATGGTATCTATGATCTATTGCAAATGTGGCAAGATGTATCCGGTGTCAATGCATGTTTTGGTGACCCGTGAAGATCCGGGGTAGAATAGGTCTTCAGCAACCCATGCTTGTCGTAAAAGACGACTATGCTTGTCGTAAAAGACGACTATGGTTGTCGTAAAAGGCGACTAACGGGATCGGTTGGTCAGGCTCGCTGACTTGGTTCATGCATGTCATCGATCCCAATTACGTGGATCGATGATCATGATGTCAATCACTGGATTGTCTGGCCCAGACTCGATTATTTACAGACCGCCGTCGCATAGCCGGAATATTGCCGAGTGCGGCGTTAAAGAACAAACAAGCAAACAAACAAACAAACAAACAAACAAAGCAAGCAAGCAAGTCTTGGTCGCCAAACTGATGATGGTATACACTTCGTGTTGAGTGGGGTATCTCGAATCAATTCGAATTCCTTTAATTTCTTTAAAAACTTTCACCGGTTGGACAAACTTGATTGCTTTGTTTGTTGCATATGCTAAGTATGTATACAGTTAATCTTTCTTAGTACAAACTTCTTAATCCAAATACCTTCTAATGAGAACACATACATGTATAAAAGATACTCCCGTGAGGATCCGGGATAGAATTGGTCTTCAGCAACCTATGCTTGTCGTAACAGTTGACTAACGGGGTCAGGTGGTCATGCTCTCTGACTTGGTTGATGCATGGAATTGTATCCCAATTGCGTTGATCGATACTTATGATATCAATAACTGGATTGTCTGGTCCAGACTGGATTATTTACAGAAGTCATATAGCTTGAATATTGCTGGATGCGGGGTTAAAGAACAAAAAAACCAAAACAAACAACAACTCCGTTCTCATGATTCGATAATCGTGAATTTATTAATCCGGGCGATCTCGGTGGAAACCAAACCCTTTGTATTAACAGGTTTCAACTGTTTTATGATTTTTGTAATATTTGCCTTACTTTTCGTTTTGTTTCAGATGAATCTATTTATTGTCCTTGTATTGTGTTTCGTGCCGAGAGTAGAATCTCAAAGTAAGTAGCATGTGTGAAAAACACCTTTACTATCTTAATCATTCATTGATGTAGATATAACACACAAACACAGATGTAATAGATGCCATTGTTTTCCATGACTAAGACTTGACAGGATGCCTATACAGGTACTTCTGCCTTGAGACTGCCTCGTGGGTAGTGTAGGGGGTTAGGAAGGGTCCCCAGTGCCCTGTGACCCGTGAAGATCCGGGGTAGAAGAGCTCTTCAGCAACGCATGCTTGTCGTAAGATGCGACTAACGGGATAGGGTGGTCAGGCTCGCTGACATGGTTAATGTATGACATCGTATCTCAACTGAATAGATCGATGCTCATGATATCAATCACCGGATTGTCAGGTCCAGGGTCGATTATTTGAAGACAGCCGTCATATAGCTGGAATATTGCTGGCCGCGGCGTTAAATAACAAACAAAACAAACAAACAAACAGAGACAGTGCCCCGAACTTGCCATACATGACAATGTGTCACCTTGTGCGTCATTACATCTAATGCCAGTTTCTTTTCCTGAAGGCCAACCGAACCGAACATTCTTTTCGAATTTTGTTCTTTTTCAGTTTTTGCTTCAAACAAACACTGTTTTTGTATTTTCGCTACCTTCTTCCGGGTCGTATAATACGTACAATCTGAGATATTGACTTTGTACACACTTAGCAGCATGGCGCGTCAGCACAGTTGAAAATTGATTAAATTCAGAAACGCTCAGATGGTGAAATTATCAATCATTTTACCTCAAATTGTTGACAATTGTACTTAACATAATTGAAACGATTACCATAAGTATTAAAAAACATTTTCTTGATAATAATGATGACACTCAAATAGGATTGTAACTTCATCACCGTCATCATGACGATCCTCCCCCTCCTCTATAATATCTATAATATCAATATCAATCATCATCATCACCATCATCATCATCATCTATAATATCTATATAAATAATTCAATGACATGTTTGTATATTCTAGCCACCACCACCACCATCATCATCATCATCATCTATAATATCCCCATCAATAATTCAATGAGATGTTTGTATAAATACATTGTAATAAATACATAAATACAATAAATTTGTGTAAATATTTTACAAATTCTAAACAAAACACAAATTCAGTCTTCTCATATCAACGGAAACTGTAATCAAGGAATTACCACTGTGAGTATATCAAACAATGTTGTTAAGGGAATGCCATACAGTAAACTACGGTTATAACGAACTCAAAGGGACCACTAATATTTAGTTCGTAATAACCGTAGTTCGTTATAAGCATATATACAGCATATATGCAACAAATGGCCGGGACTAAAAAATAAGTTCGTTATATCGGTCAATTCGTTATAAGCGTGTTCGTTATAACCGTAGTTTACTGTATTTCCCGACTCAAGATGAGGTCTTTATATCCTGAGCCTATCACCTACATTACATGATGAAAAATACATTTGAATCACCAAAGCTATCATTCTCACAGTTACCACAATAGAATAATCTCTGTATATGTTTCATGTTTATCATCTGATAATCTGATAAGAATTCGAACGACCAACGTGAACAACTTCCAAGCAGTATTTTGGTCGCGTCTTGGCGATCGTGTCGCAAACAACAGACGTGACTGACGCGTACCTCCCGCAGTGGGGCCAATTCCCTGAACAAACACTGTCAGTCGTGTCTACGATCTTCCATCCCCTCTAGCCTAGTTGTCAGAGGATGCAGGAAGACTTACCACCCTATCACACAATAGCAGCGACCCCCTATCTAAATTCCATAGCTGTAATGGTGACATGGTTGTAAGTTGCTACCTTGAGGAAATACCTGGAAAAAACCTTGATTGCAAATTTGCGGAAATACAAAAAAAAATTCAATTACTGGCTTCCCAAACTAACGGTTCTGGTTCCCAGGTGGGGGGCGATTTTATGACACGAGTCTCGTGGATTTACAGCAATTAGAAACAGACAGCGTTGTTTGATTATCTCGAAGTGCTGTACGGGATATTTACTGCGAGTAATCAAGTGTTGATTCACTTAAGTGTTACAGGTAAAGTGTCGACCATTTGAGAATATCAGTACTCGGAAATGTTTGAAAATTTTTAAAAAATCCTAAGGTTCGTCCCCCAAAACACACGTTAACGCGCCGGGGTGGCTATATATCTGTCTCAAACATAAATCCCGAAAAATAAGATATACGGGAAAAAATACGATAGTTAGTTATCAGATATACATTAGGCCATCAATATTTTTTAATGTGTTTCATATCTCAAACATCAACCAGCGAGAGAGCAATGAAAAATATATAAAATAAAACTGTTTCCACTAATTGTGTAACTTATTTTATAACAGTTTAAAACACTTGCTTCAGTCGAAACTAAAATTTAAAATTTAAGTAAAGAAAGATCAAGCTGATCTGTGTTTTTTAAGAGTTTTCAATGGTAAGAAGTATTTTGTTTTTATCACATCGAGGCATAATATCCACTGCGGTGGGAAAATATGAGATACGAAAACTTATCTATTATTTAAATAACGTCAGAATTTAGGGCGGTCGAAGATGGGAAGCTCAGAAAAAAATGAGGACAGACTTAATCATTGTGGTGTCTGATGGAAATGAACGGGTAAACAGCCGGTAAGAAAGAAAGTATACACATATATTTTTATAATAGCAAAAATTAAACAAACAATAAATGGTTATCCGATCATGTACTTGATATTGGTATCTTAGTTACGTTTTGGACATTATAATGGCAGTTCCCAGCCTAGTCACGTCTTGAAAACGTTTGTAGTGTCTTGGTCAAATCAAAGTTTCAAATGCATACTTTCTTTTGCCCGAGACTTTAGTTTGCCAGCTTTACGTTGAAATGTAGGGTGTAAACAAAACTGTTATATTTAAAAACTGCATTGACACAGATCGTGTTTAGCCATTCTACCACAACAAATCAAAACATGCTCTGATGGTTTAGCGAAGATAGTGAGTGAGACGGTATGGCTTTAGTCCATTGTTTTAAATGCATTTTTGATTTTAAGTCAGGAATCGGTAAAAGCCTATAAACAAATAATAGCGTTTTATGTGTTTTGGGCATTGTTTTTTTAACCACAATTTGTTTCACTAACATATTTGACAGACATAAAACGCGTGAAGCACAACTAGACTAGACTATAGCCAACATGAACTGCGCGCCCGGAAATCTGAGAAGCAAGCCTTTCAATGTTAGTTATACACTGCACCTGACTATCATGACGGCACACCGCTGATTGTGTGCAACACTTATGACGTCACACTATGCTAGAAAGAAAACATTGAAATACGCTCTTTGCAAAAACATATTTCCACACATACCTTGCATATTGAATGTTTCCGCAATCTGCTTATTATAACCTATTTTAAAATGCCTACGGACAATGAATGAGAAAGAAGTACTATTCTATTAATAGTTTCTTCCACGGTGATGCAGCTCTGACTGAAACAGCCTTGGAAGATACAATTAATAGAAAAGTACTCTCAGAATAGAGTATTTCCCAGCTTCATAGTTGAATAATTTGTTGACTAGCTTTTACAGTTGAAATCATTTTCTTCAGCAGAAAAAACCCTTTCACTCACGCACTTTTTCTGTTCATTTCAGCCGAAGCCATTTATCACAGCTGCACATACGAATCTCGGTGCCCTGACAACGCCGGTTGTTCGCCTTATAGTTGCCAAGGTTACGTGTGTCTGTGTCACATGGGGTATGTCGTGTCACCTGACCGACTGTCATGCCTTATAGGTAAGACATATACTAATTGGTTATTTTCACGGGCGTAATAGGGGCGGTCGGGTAGCTTAGTGGTTTAAACGTTCGCTCGTCACGCCTAAGACCCGGGTTCGATTCCCGACAGGGGTACAATGTGTGAAGCCCATTTCTGGTGTCCCCCGCCGTGATATTTCTGGAATATTGCTAAAAGCGGCGTAAAACCATACTCACTCACTCACGGGCGTAATCTTAGAGTTTATACCATAAATTTACTTCATTTAACTCAAAATCGGAATCCTACAATGGACTCTGCTTTGGCAGAACTTTCGTTTGATTGTGGAAGGTTTTTGTCGTTTTTTAACTTATAAGATAATGGTCAGCTTTTGTTGTTATTCTTAGCTACTTCGTTCCCTTTTTTCAGTGATAGGGGCGGTCGGGTAGCTTAGTGGTTTAAGCGTTCGCTCGTCACGCCTAAGACCCGGGTTCGATTCCCGACATGGGTACAATGTGTGAACCCATTTCTGGTGTCCCCCGCCGTGATATTGCTGGAATATTGCTAAAAGCGGCGTAAAACCATACTCACTCAATGAATTTTTCAGTGATAAACTGTGGGGCAAAAGGGAGTATACACTTGAAAATTGCATTGACCAAACATTATAAACGTTATCAATACGTTACTTGATTGAATCTGTCGCCGACACACTTGAATCTTAAGGTCCAAAACACAGTTTATTTTCAATTTGTCGAGTTATTTCCGATGTGGAGAGATGCGTCACAAAGGCGTGCAGAATCCTGGGTCACGTTCCTCAAAGTGATTTTGTGACTCTGAGTGTCGTAACTCTATAGTAAAGTATGGGAGTTACAATCACCTAAGCGCTGAGATGCTTTGTAAAAGGGGGCCGAATGTTCGAATCCCGGATTACGAAAACTCGTTAGATCAGGTAACAACAGATGAATACATATTTCCATTCCCTTTCCGGTTTGGGGTCACGGATGGCCCACTCGTCTAAGGCGCCGCGATTGGCTGTGCAGAGTTCACTTGGGCACGCCAGAAACCTATGATTGTGGGTTCAAATCCCGGTTCGCCCCGATTATGTTTCTAGGTTTGTCAGCACCATACCCGTGCACGTGGGTTTCACCGAAGTGGTAAACGTCTGAGACATGCATCACATCGGGTTTTCCTCCCACATTAAGCTGACACGCCGTGATATAACTGGAATACTGTATAAAGCGGCATTAAACTCACTCACTTACTTTCCGGTTTATTATAGTTTACCAAAAATAGTTGCCATTAAATAATCCCATTCACAATTTAAATTGTTGTTCCACTTCCAGCTGGTAACGTGAGTGACACGTGCGATAGCACGGTGAAATGTCTTGGCGGTGTGTATGCCACGTGCATCAGTGGACGATGTGACTGCTTGTCAATTGCAAGAGTGACAGAAATGAACACTTGCGTCGCTTCGCGGAGCGCAAAGATCGTCGGGGCCACGTGCACCCCGTCAGACACGTGCTCCACGCACGCCTCGTGCACAGCGGGCACCTGTCAGTGTGACGCGGGCTATCGTCAAAGAACAAGTGAAGAGTACTGGGTGAACCCGGAGTCAAGAGAGGAATGTGTGGAATTGGACTATTCGTTAGGTGAAGCGAATCTCTTTTATTGTCACTTAAAAAACGATGTATAATTTAAAGAAACGAACTAAATTATTTTGAAGTGATAATTTGTTGATAAATGAAATGTTTATGATAGGTGTTTACATATTCATGACACAAACAAGTCAAAGCGTGACCCGTGAAGAACCGGGTTGGAATTGGTCTTCAGCAAAGGCGACTATAAGCTTGTCTTAAGAGGCGACGAATCGGGTGGTCAGGCTCGCTGACTAGGTTGATGCGTGTCATCGTATCCCAATTGCTTGGATCGATGCTCTTGATATCAATCACTGGATTGTCTGGTCCAAACCAATTATTTACAGACCGCCATCATATAGCTGGAATATTGCTGAGTGCGGGGTTAAATAACAAATAAACAACAAACAAACAATCTATGCGTAAAGGCAACATACAGCCCAATACTTTGATTTTAGTTCAAAATGTTCTTTCCCTCTGTGGTCTGTGTGATCATGCCATAAATATAATAAAAGACTACATTGATCTATTCTAACTTCTATTTCAGATTCTTGCAATGGAGTACAGTTATCCACTATCACAACGTCAACAACTACACCCACAACAACCACAACTACTACACCTTCGACGACAACAACTTCCACTACTACTGCTACAACAACCTCTATTCCAACCACAACTACTTCACCGACGACAACACCTACAACGCCGACAGCAACTACAACTACTACTCCCACGACAACGGTTACAACCACTACATCGCCAGAAACAACCACAAGCACAACTGCGACCACTACTTCAACTCTGACGAACCCAACCTCGACTTCTGAGACTACATACACTACGTCTGAGTTGACAGTACGAGGTAATACGCGAAAGATCACTATCAACTCCTGGGATTCCGAGATGTAGTTTTGTTTGTTTGTTTGTTGTTTAACGCCGCACTCTGCAATATTCCAGCTATATGACGTCTGTCTGTAAATAATCTAGTCTGGACCACATAATCCTGTGATTGACATCATGAGCATCGATCTACGCAATTGGGATCGATGACATGCATCAACCAAGTCAGCGAGCCTCATCACCCGATCCCGTTAGTCGCCGAGAAGCCTTGGATACATCACTGGATCCCCGTGGAGATTCTGGATTTGAATTGACCCCCGCGCCCCTCCCTCCCCAGCAACCTGTGCTGGTCGTAAGAGGCGACCCAATGGCCCGTGAGACTTGGTTGATTGCGTGCCAGCTTACACCAACGACATGGACCTTTGCTCATGATCACAATCTCTCGATTGTCTGGTCCAGATTCGATTATTTACAGGCCGCCGTCATATAGCTGGAATTTTGCAGAGTGCGGCGTTAAACAACAAACAAACAAACTTTTTGTTAAACAAACTCTTGATACTGTTGATTGTATGGTCAGAGGTTTACAGCTGTGGTAATATTATGTGTTTTTTTAGTTGTAAACATCCTCTTAAAGCTTAGATCTCTGGGCATGTTATTTTTGAGAAGACAATTTTTCATTTTCATACATATTTCCTTTGAGATGTTAAGTGTGTTAAATGGACAAACATCAGTTCTTGTATGATCATATCCTTAAATATCATGCTCATATTCCCTGTTTATTCTGAGAAAAGGGGGCTGTGGGATAGCCTTATGGTTGAAGCGTTCACTCATCACGCCAAAGGCCCGTGTTCGATTCGCGACATGGTGTGAAGTCTATTCCAGATGTCACCCACGCTGATATTGATGGAATATTGCTAAAAGTGGAACACCACCATACTCACTCTGAGAAATTAATTAATTATTGTTTTGAAAAATCCCGCCCCCACACCCTCTCAAAATGAAATGGTTGCGCCCAAAGAAAAAGTGGCAGTTACCTCACTAAAGCACTAACTCTTTTCTACGACTGCAGATCCTTCTGTTACAGCCAAGTCAATAATGGACACCTGCACGGCGCACAGTGACTGTCCAGACAACGCCACCTGCCGGCCCAATGGGTGTCAGGGGGTCACCTGTCTCTGTGACGTCGGATACGTCCCCACACCGGATCAAACAATCTGTTTGAAAGGTAAGTAAATTGTTAGAAGTATTTTAAAGACGAATTGAAATTAAAATTGATATTAATTTTTCTTGTAAGACGTAACAATTATCTCGTTTTTATTTGATTTAAGTTAATTTCGCCATTTGTCACGTCATCACTATTTTTCTGAGGTTGTAAACACAATCCATGGGTCAAGGCTACTAATATAAGGGACACAACTCGTTGTCATCATCTGTTTCATATTAAATCTATTCATAAAGAGTGGACCCTGTGAAGATCCGGGGTAGAATAGATCTTCAGCAACCCATGCTTACTGTAAAAGGCGACTATGCTTGTCGTAAGAGGCGACTAACGGGATCAGGTGGTCGCTTGCTGACTTGGTTGATGCATGTCGTCGTATCCCAATTGCGTGGATCCATGCTCATGATGTCAAGCACTGGATTGTCTGGTCCAGACTCGATTATTTACAGACCGCCATCATATAGCTGGAAAATTGCTGAGTGCAGCGTTAAACAACAAACAATCAAACAAACAAAAACATGGACATTGTCTCACGTTAAGATGTTTTTTAACTTGCATTAGACCGCTCACACATACACACACATGCACACACATGCATGCCCGTCTCGAAATAAGCGGAATAATCTTGAACGCGAAGTTAAACCTCCTTTCGTCTCACCATAATGACTCTCTTTTTAACTAGCGGCCGCAATCGACAGAGCCTGCGACGTCACCATCAAGTGTCTCAGCCCCTTCGCCTACTGCAGTAACGGCGTCTGTGACTGCATGAGCTTCTTCAGGAAAACGACGTTGAACACGTGCTCGCAGCTTGGGTCAAAGGTCATAGGTGAAGAGTGCACATCAGGTTTGGACGACTGTGGACTGTTCGCGGAATGCCGAGACCGGAAGTGCGTGTGTAGAAGTGGTTTCCGGGATAAAACGACTGAGGAATTCTGGGCCGATCCCGACAGTGTCATTGAGTGTGTTCAAGAAACATCGTCTCTTGGTTTGTTTGTTTGTTTGTTGTTTAACACCTATTCAAGCTATACGACCACGGTCTGTGAATAATCGAGTCTGGACCAGACAATCCAGTGATTAACATCATGAACATCGATCCACGCAATTGGGATACGATGACATGCATCAACCAAGTCAGCGAGCCTGACCACCCGATCCCTTTATTCGCCTCTTATGGCAAGCATAGTCGCCTTTTACAGCAAGCATGGGTTGCTGAAGACCTATTCTATCCCGGATCTTCACGGGTCTCGTCTCTATGTAAGATGGCGAATATAAATATGACGCTTTAGAAAATATATTCACAGTGTACCTCTCCCCCTTTTCTTAGTATGATGAATATTATTAAATTAGATTAATATTAAATATGTCTGTGTTTTTCGTTTGTTAGACACGTGCAATGGTAGCCCCCTTACTCTACCAGCTGGATTGACAACAGTTCCTTTGACGACTACAAAACCAACGACTACATCTCCAACAACGACGAAAACAACAATCACGACTTCGACAACGTTAACAACAACTGCGACTACTGCACCAGGTAACAATCCTTTTGAACAATGCATACTGTTATACCCGTGAAGATCCGGGGTAGAATTGGTCTTCAGACACCCATGCTTGCCATAAAAGGCGACTACGCTTGTCGCAAGGGGCGACTAGAGGGATCGGATGGTCAGGCTCGCTGACTTGGCTGATGCATGTCATCGTAGCCCAATCGATGCTCATGATGTTAGTCACTGGATTTTCTGGTCCCGACTCGATTATATGCAGACCGCCAGCTGGAATATTGCTGAGTGCGGCGTTACACAAAAATAAATAAATAAATAAATAAATATATATTTCCTGCACATATAATGAATTCAAATCGTTCCATCGCCAACATCTTCTTCAAGTTTGTTTGTTTTTAACGCCGCACTCAGCAATAGTTAGGCTATATGAAGGCGGTCTATAAATAATCGACTCTGGACCACATAATCCAGTGATTGACATCATGAGCATCGATCCACGCAGTTGGTGTCAATGACATGAATGAACCAAGTCAGCGAGCCTGACCACCCGACCCCGCTAGTCGCCGCTTAGGACAAGCATAGTTGCCTTTTTTGGCAAGCATGGGTTGCTGAAGACCTACTCTAAATCGGATCTTCAAGACACAGGTGGGTTGCATTCTGTCTACAGTATGATGATCATGTTCAGGGAACCGATGCTATTTTTCCTTGCTCAACATTATAACCACATCTCTGTTGACCACTTAGTTTTATAAAGGGGCGGGGAAGGGGAGTGGGATAACTAATTTGTTATATTTTCGCCCTTCTTGTCGAAGGGACGGGTTCAACCTCCTCTGTGAGTGAGTGAGTGAGTTTGGTTTTACGCCGCTTTTTTAGCAATATTCCAGCAATATCACGGCGGGGGACACCAGAAATGGGCTTCACACATTGTACCCATGTCGGGATTCGAACCCGGGTCTTCGGCGTTACGAGCGAACGCTTTAACCACTACCCTACCGCCTCTCCTCCGTGATTTCAGCGTGTATATCCAATGTCTTGTGTCTCCACCGATATGTTGATGAAATGTTATTATAACTGGCGTAAAAACAATACTCACTCACTCACCATCGAATAACCATGTCTTGTTTGTTTCATTTTAGCCACCATCGTAAATGGGTGTATACGTTCTTTGCCCGGCAATTTATATTTAAGAAACACATTTTCCTATAAGTTGAACTAAAATATATCTATCAATATTTGACGAATTCCCTTCGGATTTTAATCATGTGTAAACCAATATATTCTATCTTTGTGAAAAAGTGATTTTACCAAACCTACAAAATGTTAAAAAAAATCGTTCAATTATCATCCTGATGTTCTAACAAATAATGAGTTGTATGGCGTCTCAGTTTCAGTCAAGCCAATATTGGATACATGTACAACGTCAAGTGAATGTCCAGACTACGCCACCTGTCGGCCAAACGGGTGTAGGGGAAACAACTGCCTCTGCAACGTTGGGTATGCGCCTTCAATAGATCGCAGCAGATGCTTGACAGGTTGGTATGAGGCCGAATGATAGACCGAATGTGCTTTTAGGTATTCCTTCAATAGTCATGTAAACATTCCTGAAAAGTATATTTTGTTTAAGGTACCGGGCGGTCGGGTAGCCTAGTGGTTAAAGCGTTCGCTCGTCACGCCTAAGACCCGGGTTCGATTCCTGACAGGGGTACAATGTGTGAAGCCCATTTCTGGTGTCCCCCGCCGTGAAAACTAACTCACTCACTCACTCACTCACTCGTTCTCTCACTCACTCACTCACTCACTCACTCACTCACTCACTCACTCATGCTTGCCGTAAAAGGCGACTAACGGGATAAGGTGCTCAGGCTCGCTGACTTGGTTGATGCATATCATCGAGACCAATCATGGATCGATGTTCATGATGTCAATAACTGGATTGTCTGGTCCAAACATGATTATTTACAGACCGCCGTCATTTAGCTGGAATATATCTGAGTGCGGCGTTTAACAACAAACAAACAAACACGATGATAATAAATGTCCGGCAAAGAGTCCACTGTTGGATTCAGACTATGCCATAAGCATGTGTTTATGAATTACTATCAATTATTGATATAGGGTGTTTGCGAAAAGATGAGCGTATCCTGCATCAGATGTTGCACCGTCACAATCACATACAAAGGCAAGTGCAGTGATTAACAAACACCGGAATATTTGCATAATATTCCAATCTGACGCTTTTATTCCTTTGACGAGTTTCTTCTCAGCTGTCATATACATTTATACATTTTGAAATTGCGACATCGTGTTCTGTTGTGTCTTTCATATCCTTCTTTGATATTGTGGACGGTTTTACATAAATTATCAATATCCGTTTTAGCGTCCAACATCAGCGATGTCTGCGACGGCAACTCTAAGTGTCTCAGCCCCTTCGCCTACTGCAGTAACGGCATCTGTGCCTGCATGAGCTTCTTCAGAAAGACGACGTTGAACACGTGCTCGCAGCTAGGCACAAAGGCCATCAGCGAGGGCTGTAGTCCGGGAATAGACAACTGTGGACTGTTCGCGGAATGCCGAGACAGGAAGTGCGCATGTGAAAGTGGCTACCGGGTAAAGACGTCGGAGGAATTCTGGGCCGATCCTGACAGTGTCATTGAATGTGTGCAGCAGACGTTTTCACTTGGTGAGACTGGTGTAGGATTTTTTGTTAGGGCGCTTGTGAGAGGAAACTCTTCGAAACAAAAGTTTAATCATTTAGTTTGACTTGTTGGTTGGTTGGTTGGTTGGTTGGTTTGTTGTTTAACGCCGCATTCAGCAATATCCCAGCTATATGACAGCGGTCTGTAAATAATCGAGTCTGGACCAGACAATCCAGTGATTAATATCATGAACATCGATCCACGCAATTGGGATCGATGACATGTATCAACCAAGTCAGCGAGCCTGACCACCCAATCCCGTTAGTCGCCTTTTACGACAAGCATAGTCGCCTTTTACGGCAAGTATGGATTGCTGAAGACCTATTCTACCCCTGAATCTTCACGGGTCAGTGTGACTTGTAAACGTCATTATCATTATTCGGCACAATATTTAGATACCTGTTTGGTCTCTCGCCTTCTTGTGAAGACGTCATGACGTGGTGAAACGTGGTCGTGTGCACAGAGCATAGGTCACAAATCGGGTGAAGTTTAAGCAACGTTGGTGCGGAGGCTAGTTGGATGGGTGACTGTTCGGCAGCTTGACTCCTGAGAGTTTCTTGGGCTTCGGCCCTGCCCAACACGAAAGCACATGTAACACACGTGTCTCCTTGGGCAAGTGACTTTGTTCGAAATGTGCCTCTGTTCACCAAGCAGTGAGTGGGTACCCGGTAGGATGAGATGGCAATGTGGCCGCTATCCTTCTGGCGCCTCACGGGCAGCACTGGGTGCATAATGAGTGGAGAATGATCTGATCAATTGACCGGGGTAATTATGCGCTTTGAGCATGATATTCAGCATGGAAAAGTGACGCCATGCAAATGGACTATTATTTTAATGCATTCTGTGACGTCATTTGTTCGTCACGTCACCATGGATTGTATACACAAGTGGCCATATTAATAATGAGATGGTGGTCACCAGATTAATGTCCAAAATGTAATTGTCACATACAAATATTTCACCTGAAATAAGTCTTTGTCATGATTTGTTAAATGATAAATTCGCCTGGGCAGGGTGTGCAAGCCCGATCAGATCGGAACATTCCGTACATCCTGCTGTTGACATTTTACGCCCCGAAACGTCATGAAATGACTCCTCAAGCTGATTGAATATATTTTCCGCATTGCATATACTTCCTCTTTGGAGGAATGAGGTTGTATTTGGCCACATAATTACTTCATACTAATACTACTTTATATATATCAGGTTCATGCAATGAAAAAACAACTCCACTGACCACCACAACCCCGTCAACCACTTCTACCACAACTACTACATCTACAACAATGACCCCAACAACGACCACATCAACGACCACATCTACAACAACGACCACATCAACAACGACCTCATCAACGTCCACCTCTACAACAATGACGCCATCAACGACCACCGCTACAACAACGACGCCATCAACAACCACATCTACAACAACCCCATCAACTACCTCTACAACAATGACTCCATCAACGCCCACCTCTACAACAACGACGCCATCAACAACCACATCTACAACAACCCGATCAACTACCTCTACAACAACGACCCCATCAACGTCTACCTCTACAACAACCACCCCATCAACGACCAGCTCTACAACAACGACTCCATCAACGTCTACTTCTACAACAACAACCCAATCGACATCCACCTCTACAACAACCACCCCATCACCGACCAGCTCTACAACAATGACTCAATCAACAACCTCTACAACAACGACCCCATCAACGACATCTTCTACAACAAGGAACCCATCAACGGCAAAATCTGCAACAACCACCCCATCAACTACCACTACAAAGACAACAACAATAACAACTATTATACCAACCACTGTCACCACTCCGACTACTCTCACCACTCCATCGTCTACCGCCACTTTGATAACTACCACCAGTTCTACCACTACACTTCAATCAACTCCCACAACTACCACCAGTTCTACGACTACTGCCGAAGCTACAACGACTGCTCTACCCACTACATCAACGACGGCAACAGCATCTTCATCAGGAACGTCTGAAACAGAGGGGCCATCTACGGATGACAAGGATGCGTCACGTGAGTGTTTCTCTTGATCAACCTTAACTGACGACATTGTGTATCATTGGTCCGAGCATCTGTTGTTTGTCTACCAGATGTTTGTCTTCCAGTTGTTTGTCTTCCAGATGTTTGTCCTCAGTTGCTTGTCTACCAGTCGTTTGTCTCCCAGTTGCTTGTCTCCCAGTTGTTTGTCTTCAAGATGTTTGTCTTCCAGATGTTTGTCTTCCAGATGTTTGTCTTCCAGATGTTTGTCTTCCAGTTGTTTGTCTTCCAGATGTTTGTCTTCCAGTTGTTTGTCTTCCAGATGTTTGTCCTCAGTTGCTTGTCTACCAGTCGTTTGTCTCCCAGTTGCTTGTCTCCCAGTTGTTTGTCTTCCAGATGTTTGTCTTCCAGATGTTTGTCTTCCAGTTGTTTGTCTTCAAGATGTCGTCTTCCAGATGTTTGTCTTCCAGATGTTTGTCTTCCAGTTGTTTGTCTTCCAGATGTTTGTCGTGCAGATGTTTGTCTTCCAGATGTTTGTCTTCCAGTTGTTTGTCTTCCAGTTGTTTGTCTTCCAGATGTTTGTCCTCAGTTGCTTGTCTCCCAGTTATTTGTCTTCCAGATGTTTGTCTTCCAGATGTTTGTCTTCCAGATGTTTGTCTTCAAGATGTCGTCTTCCAGATGTTTGTCTTCCAGATGTTTGTCTTCCAGTTGTTTGTCTTCCAGATTTTTGTCTTCAATATGTTTGTCTTCCAGATGTTTGTCTTCAAGATGTTTGTCTTCCAGTTGTTTGTCTTCCAGATGTTTGTCCTCAGTTGCTTGTCTACCAGTCGTTTGTCTCCCAGTTGCTTGTCTCCCAGTTGTTTGTCTTCAAGATGTTTCTCTTCCAGATGTTTGTCTTCCAGATGTTTGTCTTCAAGATGTTTGTCTTCCAGATGTTTGTCTTCCAGATGTTTGTCTTCCAGTTGTTTGTCTTCCAGATGTTTGTCTTCCAGATGTTTGTCTTCCAGTTGTTTGTCTTCCAGATGTTTGTCCTCAGTTGCTTGTCTACCAGTCGTTTGTCTCCAAGTTGCTTGTCTCCCAATTGTTTGTCTTCAAGATGTTTGTCTTCCAGATGTTTGTCTTCCAGATGTTTGTCTTCAAGATGTCGTCTTCCAGATGTTTGTCTTCCAGATGTTTGTCTTCCAGTTGTTTGTCTTCCAGATGTTTGTCGTGCAGATGTTTGTCTTCCAGATGTTTGTCTTCAAGATGTTTGTCTTCCAGATGTTTGTCTTCCAGTTGTTTGTCTTCCAGTTGTTTGTCTTCCAGATGTTTGTCCTCAGTTGCTTGTCTACCAGTCGTTTGTCTTCAAGATGTTTGTCTTCCAGATGTTTGTCTTCCAGATGTTTGTCTTCCAGTTGTTTGTCTTCCAGTTGTTTGTCTTCCAGATGTTTGTCCTCAGTTGCTTGTCTCCCAGTTGTTTGTCTTCAAGATGTTTGTCTTCCAGATGTTTGTCTTCCAGATGTTTGTCTTCAAGATGTCGTCTTCCAGATGTTTGTCTTCCAGATGTTTGTCTTCCAGTTGTTTGTCTTCCAGTTGTTTGTCTTCCAGATGTTTGTCTTCCAGATGTTTGTCTTCAAGATGTTTGTCTTCCAGATGTTTGTCTTCCAGTTGTTTGTCTTCCAGTTGTTTGTCTTCCAGATGTTTGTCTTCCAGTTGTTTGTCTTCCAGTTGTTTGTCTTCCAGATGTTTGTCTTCCAGATGTTTGTCTTCCAGATGTTTGTCCTCAGTTGCTTGTCTACCAGTCGTTTGTCTCCCAGTTGCTTGTCTCCCAGTTGTTTGTCTTCAAGATGTTTGTCTTCCAGATGTTTGTCTTCCAGATGTTTGTCTTCCAGTTGTTTGTCTTCAAATTGTTTGTCGTGCAGATGTTTGTCTTCCAGATGTTTGTCTTCAAGATGTTTGTCTTCCAGATGTTTGTCTTCCAGTTGTTTGTCTTCCAGTTGTTTGTCTTCCAGATGTTTGTCCTCAGTTGCTTGTCTACCAGTCGTTTGTCTCCCAGTTGCTTGTCTCCCAGTTGTTTGTCTTCAAGATGTTTGTCTTCCAGATGTTTGTCTTCCAGATGTTTGTCTTCCAGATGTTTGTCTTCCAGATGTTTGTCATCCAGATGTTTGTCTTCAAGATGTTTGTCTTCCAGTTGTTTGTCTTCCAGATGTTTGTCCTCAGTTGCTTGTCTACCAGTCGTTTGTCTCCCAGTTGCTTGTCTCCCAGTTGTTTGTCTTCAAGATGTTTGTCTTCCAGATGTTTGTCTTCAAGATGTTTGTCTTCCAGATGTTTGTCTTCCAGTTGTTTGTCTTCCAGATGTTTGTCGTGCAGATGTTTGTCTTCCAGTTGTTTGTCTTCGAGTTGTTTGTCTTCCTGTTGTTTGTCTTCAAGATGTTTGTCTTCAAGATGTTTGTCTTCCAGATGTTTGTCTACCAGTTGTTTGTCTTCCAGATGTTTGTCTACCAGTTGTTTGTCTTCCAGTTGTTTGTCTTCCAGTTGTTTGTCTACGAGTTGTTTGTCTACCAGTTGCTTGTCTACCAGATGCTTGTTTTCCAGTTGTTTGTCTACCAGTTGTTTGTCTTCCAGTTGTTTGTCTACCAGTTGTTTGTCTTCAAGATGTTTGTCTACCAGTTGTTTGTCTTCCAGTTGTTTGTCTACCAGTTGTTTGTCTTCCAGTTGCTTGTCTACCAGTTGCTTGTCTACCAGATGCTTGTTTTCCAGTTGCTTGTCTTCCAGTTGCTTGTCTACCAGTTGTTTGTCTACCAGTTGCTTGTCTACCAGTTGCTTGTCTTCCAGTTGTTTGTCTTCCAGTTGCTTGTCTACCAGTTGCTTGTCTTCCAGTTGCTTGTCTTCCAGTTGTTTGTCTTCCAGATGTTTGTCTTCAAGATGTTTGTCTTCCAGCTGCTTGTCTTCCAGTTGCTTGTCTTCCAGTTGTTTGTCTACCAGTTGTTTGTCTACCAGTTGCTTGTCTTCCAGTTGCTTGTCTTCCAGTTGCTTGTCTACCAGTTGCTTGTCTTCCAGTTGCTTGTCTTCCAGTTGCTTGTCTTCCAGTTGCTTGTCTACCAGATGTTTGTCTTCCAGTTGTTTGTCTACCAGTTGTTTGTCTTCCAGTTGTTTGTCTTCCAGCTGTTTGCTTCCAGTTGCTTGTCTTCCAGTCGCTTGTCTTCCAGTTGTTTGTCTACCTGTTGTTTGTCTTCCAGTTGTTTGTCTTCCAGTTGCTTGTCTTCCAGATGTTTGTCTTCCAGATGTTTGTCTTCCAGCTGCTTGTCTTCCAGTTGTTTGTCTTCCAGTTGTTTGTCTTCCAGTTGTTTGTCTTCCAGTTGTTTGTCTTCCAGCTGTTTGCTTCCAGTTGCTTGTCTTCCAGTCGCTTGTCTTCCAGTCGTTTGTCTTCCAGTTGCTTGTCTTCCAGTTGTTTGTCTTCCAGTTGTTTGTCTTCCAGTTGCTTGTCTTCCAGTTGCTTGTCTTCCAGTTGCTTGTCTTCCAGACGTTTGTCTCCATTGCTTTACAACAAAAATACTCTTTTCTTCAGCACTGGACACCGCCGTGACTGATGACACCAAGCAGAATACGCCCGTGATGACGACAAATGATGATGATTCTTCTAAAGGTAATCTCACGCCGAAGACCCGGGTTCGATTCCCGACATGGGTACAATGGGTGAAGCCCATTTCTGGTGTCCCCAGCCGTGATATTGCTGGAATATTGTTAAAAGCGGCGTAAAACCATACTCACTCACTCACTCTAAAGGTAATCTACCCCTTACAATGTAAGGTCTTTCACAAATAACTACCCCATGCCGACTAGGAATGGATCTTCATTTCCCGTATTTGACACCACGTGTTCACACAATTTGTTGTTTTGTACTGCCAGCGACGACACCAGGTGTTCTCACACTGTGTTGGTTTATACTGTTGAGCGACGACACCAGGTGTTCTCACACTGTGTTGGTTTATACTGTTCAGCGATGACACCAGGTGTTCTCACACTGTGTTGGTTTATACTGTTGAGCGACGACACCAGGTGTTCTCACACTGTGTTGGTTTATACTGTTGAGCGACGACACCAGGTGTTCTCACACTGTGTTGGTTTATACTGTTCAGCGATGACACCAGGTGTTCTCACACTGTGTTGGTTTATACTGTTGAGCGACGACACCAGGTGTTCTCACACTGTGTTGGTTTATACTGTTCAGCGATGACACCAGGTGTTCTCACACTGTGTTCGTTTGTTCTGTTCAGCGATGACACCAGGTGTTCTCATAATGTGTTGGTTTGTACTACTCAGCGAGGACACGATGTGATCTCATAGTGTGTTGGTTTGTACTGCCCAGCGATGACACCAGGTGTTCTCACAATGTGTTGGTTTGTACTGCCCAGCGATGACACCAGGTGTTCTCACAATGTGTTGGTTTGTACTGCCCAGCGAAGACACCAGGTGTTCTCACAATGTGTTGGTTTATACTGTTGAGCGACGACACCAGGTGTTCTCACAATGTGTTGGTTTGTACTGCCCAGCGATGACACCAGGTGTTCTCACAATGTGTTGGTTTGTACTGCCCAGCGAAGACACCAGGTGTTCTCACAATGTGTTGGTTTGTACTGCCCAGCGAAGACACCAGGTGTTCTCACAATGTGTTGGTTTGTACTGCCCAGCGAAGACACCAGGTGTTCTCACAATGTGTTGGTTTGTACTGCCCAGCGAAGACACCAGGTGTTCTCACAATGTGTTGGTTTGTACTGCCCAGCGATGACACCAGGTGTTCTCACAATGTGTTGGTTTGTACTGCCCAGCGAAGACACCAGGTGTTCTCACAATGTGTTGGTTTGTACTGCCCAGCGAAGACACTAGGTGTTCACAGGAGGTTGGGTTCTTCTGCCAAGTGATGACGCCAAACGTTCGCACAATGGACAGTGCATCCTGTCATTCGATGACACCCAGTGTTCACATCTGGAATGGGTATATCCTGTACGTGTAGGACACCTGGTGGCACATTGGGCTGTAGTGCTCTGATAATGACGTCTCTAAGGATGACACCAGGTGTTAGTACAATCAACTACAATGATGTCACAATTACCAATTCTTCAATAGAGCTACAGACTACATACTTGTGTCGTGGGTGTAATTCCATTATATAGTCATCAGCATCACAACACATTGCAGGTACACATTTGGTGCAAGGAAAATAAGAATTTGAAAGAAGAAAAGACTTAATATGTGTTAAGTTAGGGTTGAGTAAGACATGGAAATAATTTCTCAGCTGTCACCCATGATATAATCGACCAATGAAGAACCGGGGTCTTCAGCAACCCATGCTTGCCGTAATAGGCGACTAACGGGATCGGGTGCTCAGGCTCCCTGACGTGGTTGATGCATGTCACCGTATCCCAATTGCGTGGATCGATGCTCATGAAGTCAATCACTGGATAGTCTGGTCCAGACTCGAATATTAACAGACCGCCGTCATAAAGCTGGAATAATGATGAGTGCGGCGTTTAACAACAAACAAGATAAAAACTTATTCTTCACAGCTGTCTTAAGATAATATAATATCCTATTTTCTTGTAGTGTGTGGGGGCATATCTGTCTATTGTGACAAAATGTTATATTCTAATGATATGCATGTATTCTCACAGAATGTGTATATTGTTTCTTCTCAAAACGAACGCTTTCTATTTCAGTGGCTTTGATTGCCTCAGTCTGCGCTGCAGTGGTCATCCTAATCATTGTAATCGTCGTCATCGTCGTCCTTTGTCGCAAACGTCACCGTTTCAAGCGTCGTTTGGAAGTGACCAATGGTCCGACGGTCCTCAACACATACTATGACGGCCACCGCCGATCTCGGACAGATCCCACCTGGCCGCATTACAAGGTGGAAACCTAACGCCCAAATATGGAGTCAGGAAGAGGTGCAATGTGGCATTCTGGATCTCAGATTAGGTTGCTAATCTCGTGTCCTTTATTTAGATATGTGTACATATACAGACAACTGAAAGAGGATGGTTAAATCACTACAACCAATTTGCGATGCATCGAAGAAGGGGGCCAGTAGTATCAGGTCTGCTTACTGTGAGTTGCGTCCCTTAGCAATGTCTGCAATGCTTGAGTTCGAATTTCAGACGCTAATGATGTCAGCAACCTGGGTTAGTGGGTTCGCACGTGGTGTACGTAACAACGTCACGTTAAAATGTTCAGCTGATATGCCGTGATATTACTGAAAGGCTGCACCTACCGTCATTCCTTCCTACAGACACCGGTCTTCTATCTGTCACCAGACGTAAAATAGATACTAGGATTTTATCACACGAATACCTTCTATCAGGCACTAGACGCCCCATAGATATCGGGTTTCTAACAGACGCCAGATCTTCTATCAGACGCCAGACATCCTTTAGATGCCAGGAAGACCTTATATTACACACCAGGCGTCCTAGAGATATCGGATTTCTATCAGACGCCAGATCTTCTATCAGACGTCAGACATCCTAGAGATATCGAGTTTCTAACAGACGCCAGATCTTCTATAAGACGCCAGACATCCTTTAGATACCAGGAAGACCTTCTATTACACACCAGACGTCCTAGAGATATCGGATTTCTATCAGACGCCAGATCTTCTATCAGACACTAGATATCCTAGAGATATCGGGTTTCTAACAGACGCCAGATCTTCTATCAGACGCCAGACATCCTTTAGATACCAGGAAGACCTTCTATTACACACCAGACGTCCTATAGATATCGGGTTTCTATCAGACGCCAGACCTTCTATCAGACACTAGATATCCTTCAGATACCAGGTTTCTATCGGAAGGAAGACCTTCTATTACACACCAGACGTCCTAGAGATATCAGGTTTCTATCAGAAGGAAGACCTTCTATAACACACCAGACGTCCTATAGATACCAGGTTTCTATCGGAAGGAAGACCTTCTATTACACACCAGACGTCCTATAGATATCAGGTTTCTATCAGAAGGAAGACCTTCTATTACACACCAGACGTCCTATAGATATCGGGTTTCTATCAGACGGAATACCTTCTATCAGGCACTAGACGCCCCATAGATATCGGGTTTCTATCAGACGCCAGACCTTCTATTACACACCAGACGTCCTATAGATACCGGGTTTCTATCAGACGCCAGACCTGCAGTGTGTCAACATCGACGTGGAAGAATACAGACCGGGCTGCAGATACTCTCCGGGTCTGCTCCAGCGTCTCGAAGCTACACATATAATAAGTAGTGCCCAACTTACAGTGAGGATACAGAGGTGGTGATGTGTGAAACCACAACACACACGGAGAGTTTATTAAAAGACAAAACTCAATACACTGACGATTTTTGTTTGTTCGTTTGTTTCGTAACGCCGCACTCAGCAATATTCCTGCTGTATGGCGGCGGTCTATAAATAATCGAGTCTGGACCACACAGTCAAGTGGTTGATATCATGAGCATCGATCTACGCAATTGGAAAACGATGACATGCATCAACCAAGTCAGCGAGCCTACAAAAACTCCAGCAGAAAACAGTAATATGTTTACAGGTATCAATCATTTGCCTGTTGGTAATAAATACAAACAGCATGTGTTTAAAATATGTCATAATAATATTCCCTGTGATAAATACCTACATAAGATAAATATTGAAGACTGATGTCATGTGGTCAAGTGGATACTCTCCAACACTATTTACTTTACTGTCATAACGTCAATAGATTTTGGAATCTATTTTTTTATGTTTCCAAAGATTTAGTAATACTGGATTATTGCCGAGTGTCTTTACAGGGTTACTAAAACCAAAAAGTCAGCGAGCCTGACCATCCGATCCCGGTAGTCGCCTCCTACGACAAACATATGATTACAGCAAGCATTGGTTGCTGAAGACCTGCTCTAACCCGGACCTTCATGGGTACGCTGGCGATGGATAAAGTGGCTATATTGTCACTGTATACCGGTCTGCAATTCTAAATTCGAATGTTTGTTTTTTGTTGGTATACAAAAGTTAATAAAGAAGGATATACACATTGTACACGTTCATCGCATACACTATAAAAAATATGTCAGGCTCGCTGACAATCCAGTGATTGACATCATGAGCATCGATCCACGCAGTTGAGATCGATGAAATTCATCAACCAAGTCAGGGAGCCTGACCACCCGATCCCGTTAGTCGCCTACAACAAGCATAGTCACCTTTGACGGCAAGCAAGGGTTGCAGAAGACATTTTCTAACCCGGATGTTCACGGGTCGCTACATTCAAGATGTCAGAATTTGAAAAACTTACAGGGTACGGAAACGTGATAGTGTAATATAAGGGTAACGCTATTTTTCAGGGCATTATCATTTGGAGAAGCCCGAGGTCTTCCATTAACTGCAGGAGGGCAGCTGAGAAGACAGATTGCTTCTGCAAATGATAATGCCCTGAAAAAATTGCGTTAACTTTATTATAGCTAAAATGGATGGAATTTGCTATCAAATGAAAAACAACAACAATATCGGTTTTGAAACATTTACTACAATCAACACGAATCACTGACCCACTTTTACAATTATGGAAACATCATAGAACAAACCAGATGACGTCACTATTGAACGTGACGTCACCTATCCCTACCCTATGACGTCACCTAACAGGCGTGATAATGGCCCGTCGTCAAACAATATATGAGGGCATTATCAAGTTACAGTGGCCCGCTGATTTCTGATAAGATGCGGGCGGTTTTATGATAATTCTATCAGTTTTAGCTATAATAATCATTATAGCTAAAATGGATAGAATTATCATAAAAACGCCCGCATGTTATCAGAAATGAGCGGGCCACTGTAACTTGATAATGCCCTCATATTACTTGACGACGGGCCATTATCACGCCCGTTGTTAGGTGACGTCATAGGATAGGGATAGGTGACGTAACGTTCAATAGTGACGTCATCTGGTTTGTTCTATGACGTTTCCATATTTGTAAAAATGGGTCAGTGACATTCGTGTTGATTGCAGTAAATGTTTCAAAATCGACATTGTTGTTTCTTTTTATTTGATAACAAATTCCATCCATTTTAGCTATAATAACGGTAACGCTATTTTTCAGGGCATTATCATTTGCAGAAGCCCTCGGTCTTTTCAACTGCCCACCTTCGTCGGGCAGTAAATGGAAGATCTCGGGCTTCTGCAAATGATAATGCCCTGAAAAATAGCGTTACCCTTATATTAATAGTTGCTTTACACAGAACTAACCTCAAATCTGTTGGTATTGACGATGAAGATGGGATGTGTCTGTATCGAAGTGAAATGTACACATACGTCCACATTTTTTCATGATTTTGTTACTTAAAGCCACACTCGGCCATATTCCACCTTTATGATGGCGGTCTGTAAATAATCGAGTCTGGGCCAGACAGCCCAGTGATTGATGTCATCGTATCCCAAATGCTTGGATCGATGCTGATGATGTCAATCTGGATTGTCTGGTCCAGACTCGATTATTTACAGACCGCCGTCATATAGCTGGAATATTGTTGAATGCGCGGCGTTAAACAACAAACAAACAAACACATAAACATAACAGTCATAAAATGTTTTGAAAGATTTGGTGAGGACTTGATCCTTTTAACCTTCATCAAACAACATCTGAGAAAGAGTCGTAGGCCGCTCTTGGAATTCTTGGTGTGTAATGTAGACACCAAGGGCTGGAGCTGCAGGAATGGTGCTCGACCAAAGGGAAAGTTGAAGCCATCCCTCTTGTCGAGCAGTCTTCGTGAAATGTGACCTTTGGCAGAGGTCGTCCTCGCGAGAAGTGATGCTGAATTCGAAAGGTGCTACAGCCTTGAATATTTACACACTGTCTCAACTGACACTTCGGTCATGTTCATATATTTAATAATTTAATACGCCGAGGCCACTTTGCCTTCAAATTCGACCTGAAGACTTTTTACTTTCTTCATTTTATCATCAAAGAAATTAATCTCGGTAACTTTACCAGTGAAGCAGGTGAGATACCAGAGCCCACCATACCTACCGATAGATCCCAGAGACTCCACACGTGAGCCACATCCAGAAATTCGCTTGGTCTTTTTATCCTTAAATTTCGACACTGAAAAATTACCCAATTTATCTGTCCAGTACAGATACTTTTTGAACGGGTAAATGTAGGCATCCGCTGTTATCAGAATCAGTTTCATGTAGTGTCTGTGTCTATGTTTCAAATCTGCAGTGTACATTTTCAAATAGGTTTCACGATTTCTGCACCAATACAGTCGGTCCTGGTCCACTCGGAAGCAAGAAGGCATCATTTGACTCATTTTGTACTTCCTTGGAAACGTATAGATTGCCTTCGCTTTCTGAAAGCTAGGGCTTATATGTGTTTTAAATACAATACATCTCTTGAACGCAACCATCCTCTTCCCTGACATTTCAACAAAGTAAAAAGTGTTGTGTGGTATATCAATGTCCATAACGTTAGATTTTATGATTCTAATCTGCCTATTTCTTGGGCCTTCCGTTGAAATTGATCTAGACCTAAAGACAAAAACTCTATATCTTGGCATATGTTGTAACCAATATAGCTTCATTGTTTTAAAATCCACCACAGTCCTTAAAATTTTCCCAGGAATGTAAATGCTTCGATTTATAAAAGTCCATGTTTCCGGGTTTAAAACACAAATTGTAGGTTTCTTCTCATTTTTTCGTTTTCCAGTCGTGTACTGTGGAAGCAACACCAGGTATGTTGAGGGTTGGACCTGAGTTCTGTTCAATGATTGAACAGCTTTCCCTGCAACATGCACCCTCTTTGTTTGAGTGGCTGGAGCTGGTTCGGTTTGTGTCAGGTCCTTGAACGAGGTTGTCCTAGGATGCAGTGTTTGCCTACCTGTGATTGGTGTGGGTAGTATTGTAACTGATTGTCTTTGGTCGGTTTCCCAGGTAGTCCTAGGAGACTGTGGCTGTATACCTGCTGTAGATGTGAATGGCAATGTTACAGATTGCCCTCGGTCCTTATACCTGGATTTCCCGGGAGGCAATGTTTGCCAAACTGTTGCTGGTGTTAAGGGCATTGTTATAGATTTTCCTCGGTCCTTGTTCGAGCTTTTCCTAGGATACGATGTCGGTCTACCTGAGGCAGAGGTGGACTGCCGTGTGCTATATTGTATTGTTATAGATTTTCCTCGGTCCTTGTTCGAGTTTTTCCTAAGATACGATGTCGGTCTACCTGTGGCAGAAGTGGACTGCCGTGTGCTATGTTGTCCTCCAACCCTGGAAGACGACGGTTGAGTTTCTGTTGTTGATGCTGTAGATGGTTCAACCTTTTCAAACAAATTGTTTGTCGATTGTGAAAATTTGATCTCATCCTTCTTGGCCTCCGATGTGAATTGCTCCACCTCTTTTTTGATCTCATGTTGTGGATGATCCTGTTCTGCTTTCAAGCCGTGTTGTAGTCCTCCCCCTTGTTCAGCATGACTGGCTGATGATGTCTCCATTTCACCCAGACCTGTTTCATTGATGATTGCTGTTTGAGGCGTTGTACTTGGGAATGTCTCATCTTTTCCGTTAGCATCCTCAATAAATGCTTCATCTTTGTCTCCCAGCTCCGCCCACTTTGAGAAGGATATGTTGTCCGTCGCTGATCCACCGGCAACCGTGTTTCGTGGTACATACGTCAAGAACTGATTGTGTATTGTGTCGTCTTGTGTGTGTAGAAATCTATCATAAACCAGCGCACATTGTCTTTTTGTTCCCCTGACTTTAAATTTTACAACTATGGCATTACAACCATCCCTTTCCAGACAGGCCTTTACACAATGGGGCAATGTTGTCCAGTTTTGGAAGCGTTCAATTGCGGTGGAGTTAAACTTAGATGATGTTGTCCAGTAGGATGTTCTCAAGCATGTTATCCTCTGTAGAAGAGAGATTGATATAAGCAGATGACACAACGCCATGGTATCAGTCTTCTTTGTCTGAGACATTCTGAAGCCGTCTCTTGCAGTTACATATATGCGCAGATGTGAGCGGAAAACTCTTCTCCGTCGTATTTCTCACGTCATGCGATGACAAGGATTAATTGAGCCAGTCAAAGTAAGGCGAATTCTAAACAATTTGTAGATAAGACATTTGTAAGAATATTGTCAATATTCTGGGACGTGGAGTAAAAGCGTATATTTATGCCCCTCGAAATTGATTTATCGTGCATAAGGAATAAACGAATAGCTTTGGTATTCATTGTGACTGTCAAATTTGTCACAGATAACATATTTTGTTTATCTCAGTATGATACGTTCAATAAAATGTCAACAATTAGAATTAAAATATTAAGGTCTGAACACAAATAGTAACAACATAATGGAACAATCGTTATTGGACTTTAATAAATGAAACGTGAGGAGAACAACGGACAGTTTTGAGTGAGTGAGTGAGTTTGGTTTTACGCCGCTTTTAGCAATATTCCAGCAATATCACGGCGGGGGACACCAGAAATGGGCTTCACACATTGTACCCATGTCGGGATTCGAACCCGGGTCTTCGGCGTGACGAGCGAACGCTTTAACCACTAGGCTACCCGACCGCCCCGTACAGTTTTGAATTGATGCGCACTGACATGTTGTACCATTCCAGACTACCTTTCCCAGTGGTTAGTTAGTTGTGGCAGGGATTCCGGGGTAGAATAGGTCTTCAGCAACCCTTGCTTACCGTAAAAGGGGACTATTCTTGTCGTAAGAGGCGACTAACGGGATCGGGTGGTCAGGCTCGCTGACTTGGTTGATGCATGTCATCGATCCCAATTGCGTGCATCGATGCTCATGATATTAATTACTGGATTGTCTGGTCCAAACTCGATTATTTACAGACCGCCGTCATATAGCTGGGATATTGCTGAGTGCGGCGTTAACAACAAACCAACCAACCAACCAAGTTGTGGGAGGCTTGTGAAAATCTGGGGTAGAATAGGTCTTCAGCAACCCATGCTTCACGTAAAAGGGGACTATTCTTGTCGTAAGAGGCGACTAACGGGTGGTAAGGCTCGCTGACGTGGTTGATGCATGTTATCGTATCCCCATTGCGGCATTAAACAACAAACAAACAGACTACTTGCCCTGGGCGATGCTATTGTCATTGCAGAACTAGCTTTTCAAACATGAATAAAGTCTTTACCCGATTTCACCTCATGAATGTGCATTGCCAAATGTCTGCATGGTGTCATACAGACATCACATATCTCAGAGAATTTCGCGAAAAGGCGGGCGTGTCCTGTCTCAATTGGACCGGTCCATCACAGACTCACAATCAAGGCATTCCTGATCATCCTACGAGTATATTGTTGTAACACACCAAAACTTAAACTCAAAGAGCCCTTGGTAATTTGACGTGTATGAACTCATGACCTTTGCCCTCCGTGTGGTTGACCTTGTGAAGTGATTGGAGGGGTCAACGTGGTTTGTCGTTCACACCATTGGTTGGCTGTGATTTACTTGTCATACCTAAGGACCAGGTTTTGCTTAACCTGTCTTCAACATTTTTTGGCAAGGTTTTGCAGCATTCAAGGCCTCAGTAAAGCTTTCAAAACGTTTATCGTAGACATGTGGAGGCCATTTCAAATTTGACGCATCACTGTCGAAAATATCGTACGATGCAATTTCCTATTTTGACTTGAACCATATGTACCCGTGATGTTTTCAGATGAACTCCTCATTTGTCCCAGCATGTGATTGTGACGAGTTTGGTTTTATATATTTGCTGGTATGTGTAGCATCGTCTAATCTACACCTTGGACCCGTTTAGCGTCTGACGCCTTGGTAAAATTAATTAAAGATATGGATTATGAACGGAGACGCACGTGAGTAAGTGAGTGAGTATGGGTTTAGGGGCAATAACGAGCAAAAACGGTGGAGGACCCCAGAAATGGGCTTCCCACATTGTACCCATATGAGAATAACACCTGGTATTTCGGCTTGACGACCGAACCACAAAGCTACCCAATCGCTTACACAGTCCAGTCAACATGGTGTGTGTTGAAATGAGGTTTAGCGTCGCGTTTATGATTACTGCACGCTTGTACTAGTCCGGACTAATGCCATTTTTTTGTTTCAGCCCACTGAGACACCATGCCACGGTCTCACATGAATACCCAACTTACGCACAGTCCGAGCCTAGTCCTTGTTTTAGCCCCTGAATGCCGAGCTCCAGAAGGGTAACAACATCTACCATCTTTTAATGTCTTTTGATATGACGCGGCCGGGGATCGAACCCCCGACTTCCGCTCTCCGTTCGAACGCTCTACCACTAGACCACAGAGGCGGGGATCGAATCCCCGACTTCCGCTCTCCGTTCGAACACTCTACCACTAGACCACGGAGGCGGGGATCGAACCCCCGACTTCCGCTCTCCGTTCGAACACGCTACCACTAGACCATGGAGGCGGGGATCGAACCCCCGACTTCCCCTCTCCGTTCGAACACTCTACCACTAGACCACGGAGGCGGGGATCGAACCCCCGACTTCCGCTCTCCGTTCGAACACTCTACCACTAGACCATGGAGGCGGGGATCGAACCCCCGACTTCCCCTCTCCGTTCGAACGCTCTACCACTAGACCACGGAGGCGGGGATCGAACCCCCGACTTCCGCCCTCCGTTCGAACACTCTACCACTAGACCACGGAGGCGGGGATCGAACCCCCGACTTCCGCTCTCCGCTCGAACACTCGACCACAAGACCACGGAGGCAGGGATCGAACCCCCGACTTTCCCTCTCCGTTCGAACGCTCTACCACTAGACCACGGAGGCGGTAATCAAACATATGGTCATCTGGAGTATGGCACGCTTCACACTTCAAAAGAGCCGTCTGTGTCACATGACTTTCATTGCAAGTCGTGGAATATAAATATATAGTCCAATATATAATTGATACCTCTCACCTTTTAGGCGATCGGCCATATCTTGAACAATGACATCAATATTTTAGAAGAATGGATTTGATTTAAACTTTCAGATATGGACAATACCGTACGATGCAGTATCATGATATGTCAGTCCCATATCGCTTAAGGAATTTATGGCCTAGTGGATCCAGACATGTTATCTTCTCGTCCATAATACATATCAACTGCATACGAACATTAATACCCGAAACGGGTTATTGATATCTTTCGTCCTTTCCAATAAATAGCTGCAAAGTGAGTTAGTTTACACTGGGTGTAAGTGTATTCATAAACATACACTCTTCAAAAAATGAAACGCACAGATAGTATGTAGTTCACTGAACCTGACAACACAAAAAATCCGGTATATAAATTGGATATATGTTAGGGGAAAATGTTGGTGGCCTGATATTCGAATAACGATGCGTCAAAACGCAGCCATTGTCGATTTGCCATGTTTTAAACGGCATTGTTTTCAAAATTGTTCAGAAATGTCATGGAGAAAACAGTAAAGCAAAATGCACGTGCAAGTTATAGCATTCATAACACGTGGTAGTGGCTATGAAAAGGCAAGCATAAGCCAATAATTTGTCATTCAATTGTCAACATTTTTCAAGTTCGAAAATGCCGAGACTCAGCGCTGCCGATCAGAACATCGCCATAGGACATATCCAAAGAGGGGAATCGCAGTCTTCTGTACCCGCCACTTCAACGTCCACCACAGCACCATTTGCCGCCCTTGGGACCGATACACACAGTTCAATTCCACTGCAGACCGTCCGAGAACCGGCCGACCAAGAGTTACCAACCCTCCACAGGACCGCTACATTCGACTGTTCCACCTACGTCATCGCAATGCCACAGCTTCGGTGACTGCAGGACGCATTCCTGGTTTGAGGAGGATATCGGACCAGACTGTCAGGAGGTATCCTACACGACGAGATTTGGCTTGGTTATGGTGGTTCAGGGAAATTTGACAGCACATCAAATTCTTCAACCTCACCTTCTTCCAATCATTGACCACCAGAGGCATCTCTTTAAACAGCTCGTGTCACGGTAGCCCACCTTCATCGTGCTGCCCAGGCCGTCAAGATCTCCAGATCTCAACCCAATCGAACACCTCTAGGATGAACTCGATCGCCGTGTGCGTCAACGCCAGAACACGCCGCAGACACTCTCACAACTGACCAACGCGTTACACGCAGAATGGCACAGAGTTCAGGAGGACAGAATTTGTACACTTATCCAGTCAGTGCCGAGGAACAGAGCTGTGATTGCTGCCCGGGGCGGTCACACGAGATACTGAGTTCAGTGCAACCCCGTGGCCGTATGTGACATGACAATGAACAGTTTTCAGTGCCGTTGTACAACGACAACATGTGGCTATCGAGCTCCAAAATGTCATATTTATATCTATGATATTAAATTAAAAATATCGATTTCATAAGGTACAATAAATTTACTAAACATCTACCTGTGCGTTTCTTTTTTTGAAGAGTGTAGTTGATTGGTTGGTTGGTTGGTTGGTTGTTTAACGCCGCACTCAGCATTATCCAGCTGTATGACGGCGGTCTGTAAATTATCGAGTCTTGTGATTACTATCATGAGCATCGATCCACGCAATTGGGATCGATGACATGCATCAACCAAGTCAGCGAACCTGACCACCCGATCCCGTGAGTCGCCTCTTCAGACAAGCTTGGTCGCCTTTTACGGCAAGTATGGGTTGCTGAAGACCTATTCTACCCCGGATCTTCACGGGTTCCATAATGTTTCTCACAACGGTTGTGATCCAATCGATCATGCTAGCCTTTCTGTGCAGCTTTGAAATACAAGCGCCCAAACCCTTTCCATAGCCACTAGGTGCCTCTGCGGAAATATATGATCAAGTGTTTATGAATCATTGATAAATAGTGATGATACCAGGTGAAAAGGTGAGCGTATCCTGCCCCACCGGTAGCACCCATCAAAAACACATGCAAAGTCAAGTCAACCTATCACCTGAAAAAGCACGGGAACACATGGTACAAGTCCAAATAGGGAAATTAGGAAATGTCTACTATTAAAAATTTTGAAAGCTTTACTGAGGCTTTGAAACCTTGATCAAATAACTCTTGAGCAAGGGTCGCATGACGCTCTTTGAAACCTTCGTGAGAACGGTTGTACTCGATTGTCCATATATGAATAAAAGACGAAGATTGTTATTGTCAATAAAAGAGACGTCAACTGTGGTTATGTGACTAACAGTGAGTGAGTGAGTGAGTGAGTGAGTTGGGCTTAACGCCGCTTTTAACAGTATTCCAGTTACATCGCGGTATGTCAGCTTAATGTGGGAGGAAAGCCCGAAGTGATGCAGGTCTCTGACGTTTACCACTTCGGTGAAACCCACGAGCACGGGTATGGTGCTGACAAACCTAGAAACATAATCGGGGCGAACCGGGATTCGACCCCACAATCGTAGGTTTCTTGCGTGCCCAAGGGACGCAACTCTGCACATGGAATCGTGGCGCCTTAGACGACTGGGCCACCCGTGCCCCCAACAGATGAGTAAATACTCTTTACGGGATAAAATGCATACAAATACTCAAAATGTTTTATCAAACTTGATATCAAACTGGACCTGAAATTACTTAACTTGATCTCAGAAATACTAATAACACTGTAATCCTCACGATGCAGAGCCCTGTGCTTGTTTGAACACAAACTGAAAGAACATCTTCAACTGACAGCTGCTTTTTTAAAGACGGGAGAGATTATGTCCCCTTAAATGGAGTGCGGCTGCAATTCCTGTGCAGAGATAATTAATTCTTAACCTCACAATTATTCTATAACAATGCTGTAACCCTTACGCGTGTATTTACAAAGAGACTACAGCACAAACATATTTGTCAACATGGGACAAATAAATACTTTCATGTGCATAAAAATTTGGAAATCCTTCTAATTCACTGCATAATGCAAAACGCATTAATCTACAAGAATATCCTGATCAAACCACTTGTACCATAGTTAGGCATGAATTGTAGTGATTCTTCCCGTAGGAGTAGCTACTAATCAAGTTCTTAACTTACACTGAACGGACGTCGGGTTTGTTTCCTTTCGCTGTGGCCGACAGCCAAGGGACATTACTCCCTACATAAAACGCACTCTGCATTCCGCTAAAACATTTTCGTAGCCGCTAAAATACCATTCCGTTTACAAGGCATAACCGACACTGTATTTAATGCGACAGCTATCAAAGAACTATTTCTCCTCCATATCATGTCTAAACTAGCACGATATAACAATATTTTCGGAAACATTGACCTGCCACTGACAAATATGGCGGCAACGAACAGACGTTTTGCGGATGACGGGCTTGCTGACTTCTAAAAGTTAAATTCCAGATTTGATACATACATAAAAACATACAACATGATCTATTTGTCTTGGGGGACAAGGGGAATGTGTTTCTATGCATTGATTTCTCACCTGAAGCCAATGAAATCGAATAGATAAAATGAACAATTATTTTCACGTTCATGATTTAGTATAAAACAATCTGCGCATGCGTAAACGCACATGGCAGTCAGGTACTGTTTACCCAAAACAAATTATGCAAACATAGGCTTCTGATGAATAAACAATTCATTACAACCTCATAATAATCTCACAGCATGTTTATAACAAATCTGTTCCAAGAAAACAACATAAATCAACGTTAGGCGGTTTCAGTCTGAGTGTACGTAAAAACTTGTGATCTACTATGATAGTTTAACTTCTATCAATAAACAACTTAGTCATGCTTTTACAAATACAGGCAGACAGTTTTGGAATTTAACGACCGCTTCTGCCATCGACAATGTCGCAGTCGGGGTCAGTGGATGGGAGGGTCATAGGAGGGTCAGGCGTTGATCTATGTTCATGATGTCAATGACTGAATTGTCTGGCCCATACTCGAGTATTTACATATAGCTGGAATATTGCTTACTGTGGCGTTAAACAACACACAAAAAACATATGCATCAAAATGAGGACGTTCGAGTTGCCTCACACAGTCAACATCAACATTGTGGAGGCTGAGAGACACACTACTTCGAGTCACTGCATATACCAAGCAGTGGAATTATTAAATTTGATATTTTCCTTGTGAACATATTTTGCATCATAATGTTCTGGCATCAGCAAATACAAACTTTTGAAAAGCTTTGTAAGCTTTGGCGTCTAGAAATTGGTATCCAATCCGCACTTGGCAGAGTAGTCTGTTAGAAAAGGCCTCGAGACGCCCTCGTCTATAAAGGCGCCACATCCGGTTCCTGGGAGGAGGACAAAAGAAGCGCTCATAAAACCCCCACTTCTATATTAAAATAAGTGCACGTAAAATCCTCCACTTTCATTTTTGGGAAAAAAAGGAGATGGGTAAGAGGAAGGGAGGAAGGGGGGAGGAGGAGGAGGAGGAGGAGGAGTTTTTGTTGTTGTGGTTGGTAGGCAAATCAACGATGAAACCGTTCTTTTGGCAGAGAGGGCTTGCCCTGGAAAGGGCCGTTTGATCTTGAAAATTCCCTCCTTACCCACGTAAGAGCTGTCCTACAAAAGCATAGATGGGCTGTCATCTGTCTTCTGACAGGACACTTACTGGTGTGGCTTAAACGCCGCATGTAAGTGTCCTTCAGGACAGTGTGGCAATAGACGCACTGAAACGTCTCATCGCGTGCCTTAGTGCCAAGAGCGTAGACTGGAAGACAACCTTGGCACATGCTGCATTGCCATGGAGGTGATGGCAATGCTTCTGTCTTCATGAGTTCCAAGTCCACATCCTAATTTTCTGTGCTGTTTTCCATGTTGATGCAGTGTGAGTGGCTTCGGTCTTTTTTTACTGGAGAGGGAGCGGATCGAAATGGTCCCTTTTTTGATTGGTCAAAAACACAGAGCACTGAATGGTGCGATTCAGGGCCTGGTCTCAGCCTCGGTTTTCCAAACCGACCTGACCCTTGTGTTTCTCAGGGCGTGTGTGAAAAATACAAAAAGAGAAAAGAGAAAGATTATACCGGAAAGGATCAGTTGCCTGGTGTCAGTCACCCAGAACACAGGATGGCGACACGTGGTGATGATGATGAAGACCTCACCTTTGACCCTATGCCACCCTTTTACGATGTTCATTGCGGGACACACAGGATCAGGAAAAAGAATAATGTATGGAGCAGATGCATCGCCCCGAGGTGTTGGATACACCTCCGCATCGCATCGTGTGGGTGTACAGTGAATGGCAACTGCTTCATCATGAGTTGGAAGAGATGGCACACCGCTTAGGGGTCACTCTTGAGTTTGTGCACAGCATGAAGGAAGCGGATCGTGCCTTACCCGAAAAAGGGGTGGCCCCACATTGGCTGGTCATCGTTTATTTGCTGGGCGACAATACAAAAGAAGAAGAACAAAAGTGTTGTAATGGTTCACCAAGAAAAGTCATCACTGAAACACATCCGTTGAATACAAAAGCTACACGCAGACTGCTGTTCCCTTGAGTCTATTGTCCCAGCAGCAAGTGGGGGCTCAACCCATGACAGTGGGGGTAGGTGAATTTAAACAAATCACAGGTGATACAAAAGCTAATCGCCTGTCAGGATTTGTGTACATTTACACCAACCTAGTGGAAGATCAAATTGTGGACAATACGATGGCCCCATTGCTGATACACGTGCCTGTGTCAAAGAAGATGATGCAAGATAGTGTGGTGATTAAAAGTCCTCAGCACATTCGCTACCTTGGGCTGCGTCATGGTTCCTTTGACGGTATTAGACTCTATATCATGGACAACAAGTCCAGTGCCATTTCAAATGGGAAAAGCTATCGTGACACTTTCAGACACCGCCAATAACGCAGAAGTAACATGTTGGGACACTCGTTGTCACACAAGTTTTATCGAGGACAGTTCGGCCAGCGTGGGAGTGGCATCAAAGTATACAAAGGACGGTATCTTCAACGTGGCCGTGGTCTCGGTGGTATCTTGAAGATGGCGTTGCCTTTCCTTGAATCTGCTGGAACATCGGTGCTCAAGATGGGTAAAAAGATCCTACCAGGGTTGGTGATTGATGTGGTTGCAGGCAAACGCAAATGGTCAGAGAATCTGAGACATTGTGGAACAGGTGCCCCGATGGATGCCTTGGAGGAAAGTGAGGAGCTGAGACCACCTAAAAGACGTAAAGTCGTCCCAACCACCACCACCACCCAATCTAGTGGTGAAATGGGGCCTTTTGATGATTTGGGGATTTTTATTTTCGTATTTTTTTTTTTTGACGACAAGGTGGACTTATACTGAAAACGAGGGTATTGATTGGTGCCTTTTGATAATTTGAGATGTTGAAAGTACCGAACAGCATTATTTTATTCTGAACTGAACTGAACTGAACTGAACTGAACTGAACCAACAGTAGGGTATAAGTAGCCAAACTCAACTTCCGAGTTGCACACGACCGGGAGGATATTTCATCTCCAGATGACTCTTGTTTAATTAAGTCGCGGTATTTTCTTTTGGGGAAAAATACTTTTTATGAATTTATGCACATCATATGCAATTTAAATGATACACAAACCCTACTCGGTAAACAGTCATTGCTAGGTTCCTGTTTTGTTGTCATTTTGCCATGAGCCTGGGTTCGTCCTCAGTATTGAGAGCTTTAATGGGTTTCTAAATATGGCAGTTGTGACGGCAATATTAAACTTTAGGAGACACCGCGCCTGGGATAAATGGATGTTCACAGTCACCGTAGTTTCAGAATAGACGTCGACAATGCCAAAATTGATGACGGACGGACAAACGATGGACGTCGCGCCACAACCAAACTTTGATGACATTCAGAGAGGTGATCTCCAATTTGATAACCTTCATAAGCTGATCGAGCCTGAAAAGAGTATCTCGTTCTCATACAATATGTAAGCGGTACACTGGCATCTGGATGTTTTCAAACATTGATATTTGTTCATGCTCACCCTCCGCAGGAATGAGGTAAGACCTTCAGGACCGTTTGCTTTTTCATTTCCAAGTGTATGTTTGAGTGTATAGGATCTTTGTTTTGCCAAGAAGTCCACAAACTGTCGATTGCATGTTATCTGCTATATTTTTCTACATGGATCAAGAGAAAATGTGATATTTCTTGTTAATGATCTCCATCAAGCTAATTGTGAGATTTCAACAGATAGATGAGCAAAGCTTAGACAATTTACTTGAGACAATGGAGACCTCTGTTACCTCTGTTACCACTTAGGACCCATGAGGATCCGGGGAGGAATTGGTCTTCAGCAACCCATGCTTGCCGTAAAAGGCAACTATGCTTGTCGTAAGAGGCGACTAACAGGATCGGATGGTCAGGCTCGCTGACTTGGTTGATGCATGTCATCGTAGCCCAATTTCGTGGATCGATGCTCATGATATCATTCACTGGATTATGTACAGACCGTCGTCATATAGATAGAATATTGCTGAGTGCGGCGTTAAACAACAAACAAACAAACAAACAAAAAGATGTTACCACTTCAGGATTTTAAACAGCCTTCCAGTTGCTAGTGACCAATTATGCTTCAATTTATTCTTTGACTTTGAATACTGTGGTTCTAACATGCCTGTCAGAGGGATAAACGTTTTAAGTTACTTCAGTCAACTTAGAGAGTATAGCCACTGTCTTATGATAGTTCCAGTCGCAATTCCACAGAGTTCCGTCCCTTTGGCGTTTCAGAAACCTATCCTCGATCGTGGCTTCGAATCCCAGTTCGCCTTGTTTATGCGAATAACCTTGTCAGCATTATGATTACTAAAGTTATAAACGTCTAAAACATACATCACTTCGCGTTTTACTTCCAAATCAAGTTGACGCGCATCGTGATAGAACTGAAATAAATTTCAAAGCAACTTAAAACTAAACTCACACCTTCAACAAACATTCGGGGCGGTCGGGTAGCCTAGTGGTTATAGCGTGCGCTCGTCACGCCGAAGACCCGGGTTCGAATCCCCACATGGATACAATGTGTGAAGCCACTTTCTGGTGTCCTCCGCCGTGATATTGCTGGAATATTGCTAAAAGCCGCGTAAAACAATACTCGCTCACTCACTCAAACATTCATGTGAAGATGCAATGACCAAAACGATGATTGATAATTCATGTGGATTTTTCAAATATGACAACCAAAGTATGCGTAACCAATAGTTGATGTAATTTCATGAAGTTTTGAATTGACTTTCACTTTGTGTGAGTTCATTGAAGTATGAACCTTCACAGAATGAAACTGTCTGAACGTCGCATGACAGGACGCAAAATTTCGTTAACATGTCCCTTTACAATAGCAAAATCAGTTCGCCTGTCAATTGTGATACCGCCCCACACCATGATACTACCGACTCCACATGAGTCATAGTCAAGAATTGTTGCCCCCACCGCTGCATCGCCAATAACGTTTTCAGCCATCTGTGAATCGGAGGCAAAACCTTGATTCGTCTGTAGACGTGGTGAATCACCATTGGCGAGCGACCCATCCATGGTGTTGCCTAGAGCTGGTTTTTAATAGTTGATGCCCAAATTCACCTTTCTGATATTGTATTCTCTTTTGACAAGAGGAATAGAATATGATTGATAGGCATTACTTAGAAGTTGACGGATGGCAAGGTAGACACAATTCTATGGATAACAACTTCTTTAATACTTTGAAAAGCGACGTTTCGGTATGGTTTTTTATACCGAAACGTCGCTTTTCACAGTATTAAAGCAGTTGTTATCCATATTGTGTCTACCTAGGAATAGAATAGATTTTAATCTATTGCGTAGTGCAATTAATGTAATGACACGGTCTTGTCAAGGTGTCATTTTTGTGTCCTGTCATTCCAATTGCAATCCCTACCGTTTATTCCACAGTCGAGAAAATTGCTAAAGACCTATTCTACCCCGGATCTTCACGGGTCAGATGTTGCGTTTAGAAGAAACGCCACGGTATTGTAAATGTACACCTCAACAATAGCTACATTCAAATCATAAGTTCCCCTTAGTTTTGTTGTTATTATATACTGACCATATCGATTGAAAAAATGTAATAAGATTCTACTGTCAAAGCCCTTTCTTGCTCTGTCTATATAGATGTGAATAATAAATGAAATCGACAAAACCCTTTCCATTAAGGGAAATTGATGAACATATCCTGCCCGAATGCTGGCACCCATCAGAACGCATGCAAAGGCAAGATTACAGTTCCCCTGAAAAATTCACGGGAACATATGGTGAAGGTCTAAAAATGGAATTGCATCGAATATGCTCTTGTCACTGATGCGTCATATTGGATGCATCCTTCACATCTCTACAACAAAACCTTTTGGAAGAGTAACTGAGGCTTTGAGTGAGTGAGTGAGTTGGGTTTAACGCCGCTTTTAACAGTATTCCAGTTATATCACGGCGTGTCAGCTTAATGTGGGAGGAAAGCCCGAAGTGATGCAGGACTTAGACGTTTACCACTTCGGTGAAACCCACGAGCACGGGTATGGTGCTGACAAACCTAGAAACATAATCGGGGTGAACTGGGATTCGAACCCACAATCACAGGTTTCTGGCGTGTCCAGGGGACGCAACTCTGCACAGCGAATCGCGGCGCCTTAGACGACTGGGCCACCCGTGCCCCCATCTGAGGCTTTGAATGTTGTAACCTTGATCAAACCTTTGAGCACAGGTCGAATGGTCTTGTTTGATATCTTGGTAGTCTAAGAGCATGCTCGATTGTGCCTAAAAACACGCGACACCAAAGGACTCGAGCGGTTTGAATATTGTGTCACAGAGTGGACGTTGGAAAGTTTTAGTCCTCCCTTTAGCCATACAATCTTGTTGATCCTTTAGTGGACATGCCTATGATATACGAGTAAAAGCAGCGTTAAACCCAACTCACTCACTCCCTCACTCTGTGCTTACCGATTTCTGGATTAATCACTGCATTTCAATTTGGAAATCACTTTTAATAAAAGATCCGATTGAAATTGGCTGAAGCTTCGATATTTGTAAACACAAATGTCAGTGCTAAATTTGCTAATGATCAGTTCAATGTTGAGACATTTGTTGGGCCTCAAAGTGAACAGAATGTCAGGGTTTAGAAGAAAAAAGTCTTGTTTAGTCTTCATGATAAAAGCTTATTGTTTGTGATGGGTGCGACCAGCAAGGGAGGATACGCTCACATGTTCGCGAACACCTGGTATCATCACTATCTGCCAGTGATTTATATACACTTGCCCATGACATAGTCGGAATCCTACAATTGGTTACGTTTTGGACAGAGATTTCGTATGGATATGGAAACAGATTGTCGCTTTTATTTCAATTAGACACATACTGGTTGAATATTTGATAGAGAAGGATATGCTGGTTGATTCCGAAGTGTCAAATATGTTGGAACTGAAAAGCATGAATTTAAATTTCGAAGTGAAGGAGAGGGGCGAGAATTTCAAAGAGATAAAGAATTTCAAAGAAGAAACAGATAATTCCTCTACAAAAAATGATGCGACTAAATGTGTTAGATTTCCTCCTAAGTTTGTATGAGACGTCTCTGTGAGTAAATGCCTTGTATAAATCTAGTAGAAGTCGCAGATGATTGGCCATGTCATGCTTTTAACACAACATTTTCCACATTCCAGAGGGGCGGTCGGGTAGCCTAGTGGTTAAAGCTTTCGCTCGTCACGCCGAAGACCCGGGTTCGATTCCCGACATGGGTACAATGTGTGAAGCCCATTTCTGGTGTCCCCCGCCGTGATATTGCTGGAATATTGCTAAAAGCCGCGTAAAACCATCCTCACCCACTCACCCCATATTCCAGAAGAGTTGATTTGATAAAAACGTTCAGATATAGAATTTTAACATAAAAAGAAGTTTCGTTTCATGTCACCTCTCTAATAAAATGTCGACAAATGTTAAAAACATGGCAGTTATGTTGGTTGAATTAGAACGATGTTTACCAGACAATCCGCGTAAATATCAAGAGTAAATGCACAAACCTTTCGGTATTGTTTCTCCAGTGACGGTCAAATGATTAATTATTCTCAGAGATAAAAAAAACAGTGGCTGATTACGGTTTCTGATAAAAAATATCTTTCCTGACAAGCATCTAAGACGGAACACATGTTTACAAGATCTAAAATCAAAATTATAAGAAACGGTAGATATTGATTTAACAAGCATAGGGAGTGAATATTGTTAAACTTCATACAGCTTGTGAATAAATCGACTCTGAACAAAACCTGTGGCTTGAAACATAAACACGCCATCTCATTATCGTACAGTAGATCAACTCATGACCTCAGTTTTCAACTTGAGCCATAAGTGAGTGAGTGAGTATGGTTTTACGCCGCTTTTAGCAATATTCCAGCAATATCACGGCGGGGGACACCAGAAATGGGCTTCACACATTGTACCCATGTCGGGAATCGAACCCGGGTCTTCGGCGTGACGAGCGAACGCTTTAACCACTTGGCTACCCGACCGCCCCTGAGCCATAAGACTCCGTAGCTCACAATAATTATGAAGATATTTTTTTTATTGCGACAAATATCTGTAATGACTTTTTAAAAATTTGGAATAGATTTAGCAACTTTAACAAGACATTTGATGAGCATGTTGATACTGCAAAGGTCAGTATCAGGGAGATCCGGGGTAGAATAGGTCTTCAGCAACCCATGCTTGCCATAAAAGGTGACTATGCTTGTCGTAAAAGGCGACTAATGGGATCAGGTTGTAAGGTCAGGCACCCTCACAAGAAAGAGACCACTCTTTGAAGGGTCATACGTGTATATCCCCATCCCTTGCTTCTATGGTCGAAGCAATGAGTGTTTCTGACACAACTGTCAAATAACAAAAAAAAATGCGAGAAATCCGTCCACAGCGTTGGCCTGTCTGACCCTGTTTTGCTACCTTGTCATAAGGACGTAGGATGGTAAAGCTTTGCCGCATCAATCTTACCATCAGCCTCTCCTAATGATGCTTGACCCATCTTTGCTCTAAGTTATGTAAAGCACATATGAAAATCTACTGTGTGCCGTTGCTCATCAGTGACAGGAGAACATTTTATAAATTGGTTGCAGGCTAGTGTGCTGTAGTATCTCAGATATAGACTTCCCATTTGCAAATTGCAAAAATACCGCTCGTCGTCGGTGCATAGCTTTTTCCTGCTTGGCCATGTGTTGCTAATTTGTCATAAGGTGTAGGATGGTAACGCTGTGCCGGACCATCTTACCATCAGCCCAATCCTAAAAGTCCACCAACTATCTCTGTTCAAAGTTGTGTATACCAGATATGAAAATCTATTGTTTGCCTTTGCTAAAAAATGAAAGTACCTTTATAAACGGGGACAGGCTAGTTTGCAGTGGTATCTTTGATATAGTCTTCCAATTTGCGTCTACTGTATTTTCTTATGCTCGTTACACATTTTTCAGATGCTTTCTAAAACTATTAGGCCGTAAGGGTGTAAGATAATATCAACGTCAAAATTAACAACATTGCAAGCATGCCTACAGTGCATTTTATTCAGTTAAGTGCGAAACACATAGAAATAAATCTTTAAATTGCAAAGATAATTGAAGATAGCTGAAGGTATAAGTAAAACAGAAACCTGTTTCGTCATGCTGTGTATAGTTTACGCCCGTCCATATCTACATTATGATAAAAACAATATGGCAGCTGTGTTGGCCATGTGTCACTTCGGATTGGTATTTCTGTGAACACGTTTTAGAAACACAATAGCTGGGGTTACTCATGCAAATGTCAGCTTTATAGACCTTCTTTCAGAGGAGACGTCGAAAATGCAAAAGTCAACGATGGGCGAAGGGCAACATGCTCACTTGACTATCTTATCTCACCTTCATAACCTTAAAACAGGGGGACACGGGTGGCCAAGTCGTCTAAGGCGCCGCGATTCGCTGTGCAGAGTTGCGTCCCTTGGGCACGCCAGAACACTCTGATTGTGGGTTCGAATCCCGGTTCGCCCCGATTATGTTTCTAGGGTTGTCAACACCATACCCGTGCTCGTGGGTTTCATCAAAGTAGTAAACGTCTTAGACCTGCATCACTTCGGGCTTTCCTCCCACATTAAGCTGACACGCCGCGATATAACTGGAATAATGTTAAAAGTGGCGTTAAACCAAACTCACTCACTAGGAGACTTCTCCGTTGGTACAAAATTCAACAAATATATTTACAAAGTTTCTAAATAAGTTCAGGTAAATAGTACAGGAGGCTACAGTGTGTGTCATCGACCACGGTATGATTTTATCCAGCTTGTCCAATTGCTGTATGAAGTTTATGTTTTGAAGTAGTTTGAACCTACTCCTTGTATCGTCCCCATCTTCCTGATAAAATTAATCTTTCTTAATGTCTTATATGTGTGAAACTTAGGTACATATTTGATGAGAGAAAAACGAAACATTAGATCTGGTTTGATTGCAATCTCTGTCATATAGGTTTATTATTGATTCCCAACCTGTAGATTGTGAATACTAGATCGAGAGAACTTATCTATGAACTAAGTTTTATGTCCTGTCATTTAAAAAAAAAACAACAGTAAAATGTTATCGTCTCAAATCTCAGATTCAATAAAAGTTATCAAGATAAAATTTTAAGTCACATCGGAAATATTTCAGCCATATCGAGGGTTATACATTATGCATATATTGAAGCTTATATATGAAGGACCGTAAAATGACTAAACTTATCACAGAAAACGATTTAAAACTAATGAGTGAGTGAGTGAGTGAGTTGGATTTAACGCCGTTTTACAGTATTCCCGTTATATCACAGTGTGTCAGCTTAATGTGGGAGAAAAGCCCAAAGTGATGCAGGTCTCAGACGTTTACCACTTCGGTGAAACCCACGAGCACGGGTGTGGTGCTGACAAACCTAGAAACATAATCGGGGCGAACCGGGACTCGAACCCACAATCATAGGTTTCTGGCGTGGCCAAGGGACGCAACTCTGCACAGCGAATCGCGTCGCCTCAGACGACTGGACCGCCCGTGCCCCCTTGTTGGTTTGTATCCAGGTTCGCCCAAATTATTTATTTCGAGCACCTATCCCTGCATGTGGGTCTCACCAAAGTAGTTAACGTCTAAGGCTCCTATAGGCTTTACTCCCACATTAAGCTGAAACGCCGAGATACAACTGCAATACCGTTCATAGTGGCGTTAAAATGTACTCACTCATTATATCGAAAAGGAATCGATTCATCTTCGTGTTCCACACTTTAGCGCACGAATCACATACTGCTGTATAATAGCATGTACATCTAATGTCAATGTTGCAGATTTTGGAAATGAACAACATTGCTATAACGTGTAGAATGTGGCTGTGTGTTTTTCTTGGGATCGCAGTCCAGCTCGGTGCTGCTGAAGTTGAAGCACGAGAGTTTATTATACAGCCGGTGGGCTTTCTGATGTGTAATCAACTGTGCCTTCAGACCATGGGGTGCTCCCACTACAGGTTTGCATTGTCAAATCTCGTCTGTCGGATTCCAATGTCTACTGAGGACAGCTGCCATCTTGGCGACATGTGCTATGCAATCAACAGAACGGTAAGCACTTACTACCTTTGCAGCAAAAGTGAATGGATGGGTGAGATTTGATTTACGCTTTGTCTTACCATTAGAGAGGTGAACTCTATAAAGACAGTGGCATCAAGTGCATGCTGGTGGACAAGTGAAAATCCGGGTGGAGAATAGGTCTTCAGCAACCCATGCTTGCAGTGAAAGGCGACTATGCTTGTCGTAAGTGGCGACTAATAGAATCAGATGGTCAGGCTTGCTGACTTGGTTGATGCATGTCATCGTATTCCAATTGCGTAGATCAATGCTCACGATGTCAATTACTGAATTGTCTGGTCCAGACTATACTATTTAAAAAATATTGCGGAGTGCCATGTTCAAGAACAAACGAACAAACAACATCACAATCACGAAGGTGACAAAATGGTTCCTTCTCGATTCACTGAATTGGGGTCTATATTGAAATTCATGTATATTGTCTCATGAAAACGCTTGTTAAGGTGAAATTAATGTTTCTTTTGCATTGTCTGAGTAATCTAATCGTAAAAACCAAAAACCAATAAGCTATTCCACATGTTAGCTAATTGTCCCAATTAAGAAATTTACCTTCGTAAAACAAAGTATTTATTTCGTTGACATATATGTGAGTGAGTGAGGTAAGATTTAACGTCACATCGGCAGTATTTCAGCCATATCGTGGCGAGAAGTACATTAATAATACACATAATTATACGAAATAAAAACCTGTCGACGAAGGACAGTAGAATAACTAGAATATCACAGACTTGATTTAAAACTAGTTGTGAATAATAAAAACAGTAAGCAGTAATGAACATCACAATATAAAAATGGGCTAGAAATCGTCAGCCACTGAAAGGAGATCACCATACTGGGGACCATGGGGACTTACAGTACCTTAGCTTCCTGCACGGACCCCGGCAGGATTTATATCATCCCTTCAGTCACTGACGACAGTGTATCAGTTAAGCCTTAGATTAAAATAACGAATATACTACGTTTAAAAGCCTGGTATGCAGAAAAATACCTGGAATGAAATGGGACTTACATACCCTCTTAGGGGGACAATAATTTTACGCTACTTCAACCCCCCTCGAGGGTATAGCCACTAACAATCTAAGTTATTAAATTGCACTACCAATTTTAAAAACAATACAGTTAGCACATCAAAATTTATGAAAAAGCTCTATTTCTTTTAAAAAACATAACAGTAAACGAGAATTAACATCATTAAAAAGGTCCTTAATTGTTTTAACATTGAAATATTTATCCCTTGTGATGGAAAAATCAATACAATCAAGCAGGACATGCTTGACTGTGATTCTTTCATCACAAGGGATGCAAAACGGAGGATCCTCACCTTTTAAAAGATATTCATTTGTATATCTTGAATGGCCAATACGACATCGTCGCATAATGACCTCTTCAAATCTGGACTGACAGCCCAAGTAGGTGTAACTGATATTTGGTTTAATTTCATATAATTTATTGATACCTACTTGGGTGTCCCACTTCTGTTGCATAAGATCTCTGATGTAAGATCGAATCATGGGTTTAAAATCAGTGTATGGGATCAGAAGTGGTGTCACAGATTTGTTGAGTGCTGCTTTTGCAGCAGCATCGGCCATTGTGTTACCAATGATACCAACATGGCTTGGTAACCAACAAAAGACGATGTCATATTGGCCAGTAGCAAGATCATTAAATAATTCGAGAATTTCGATTAAAAGTGGATGTTTGGATGACATATTTTTGATCGCCTGAAGGCATGAAAGAGAATCTGAAAACAGTATGAATTGTTTATGTTTAGCTTGATTACTGATATATTTAAGTGCTGTAAAAATGGCGTTTGCTTCTGCAGTGAATATGGAACTGTTATCAGGTAAACGTGAAGATATTGTTCTGGATCCAATGACGGTGGCACTAGCAACTGCGCCACCATCCTTGGATCCATCTGTAAATATAGATTTATAAGTGTCGTAAGTGTTTCTTAGTTGAAGGTATTCTTGTTGGTAAATTAATTGGTTTGTAGCTGATTTCTTTAATTTTGTTAATGTAAGGTCAACCTCTGGCCGTACCATTTGCCAAGGAGGTGTTGAAAACAGTTGAGTTGGAGCTATATCTTGCAGTTGAATATTGGAAGCAAACAAGGCAGACTGGATTCTGATTCCGAGTGGTGGAACAAGAGATGACTTTTTATTGTAAATATCTTGGTAAAGAGGATTGAAGACGCAATTAAAAGCTGGATTGGACTGATTAGAATATAATTTAGTGACATATTGTAAAGATAATTTTAGACGGCGGTGTTTAAGAGAAGGTTCATCCGCTTCTACATATAGACTGTGAATTGGAGACGTCCTGAAGGCACCAAGTGAGTGAGTTTATGCTTTACGTCACATCGGCAATATTTCAGCCATATCGTGACGAGAAGTTATACAATATTTAAACATATATGTAAACCAAATAAGAACCTGTCAGCGAAGGACAGTAAAATTACTAGAATATCACAGATTGAATGTTTAAAACTAGTATACAACAATAAAAAGATATCATTAGATAGTCATGAAACAGTACAATATAAAAATGGGCTGTAGATCGCCAGCATCTGAAGGCAGATCACCATGCTAGGGTCCATGGGGACTTACATTACTTTTGCTACCTGCATGGATCCCAGCCGGATTTACATCATCCCTTCAGCTGTTGGCGATTATGACAAATTGAGCCAAAGGTAAACGAACATATATACTACTATTAAAAATGTGGCCAAAATAAATATACTTTGAAAGACGTGGTCTTACATACCCTCTCAGGGGGACAATAATTTTACACTACTTCAACCCCCTTCGAGGATACAGCCACTAACAATCTCAGTTAACAAATTTATTTTACCAATTTTAAAAACTATACTATATACAAAACATATCAATCAAAATTTGGTCAACAATTCAATTTCTTTTAAAAAGTTAATAATTAAATGAACACTGATATTAAAAAGATCCTTTAAGGATGAAACTTTGAAATATTTATCCCTTGTGATGGAAAAATCAACACAATCAAGCAGGACATGCTTGACGGTGATTCTCTCATCACAAGGGATACAAAATGGAGGATCCTCACCTTTTAAAAGATATTCGTGTGTATACCTGCTATGGCCAATACGACATCGTCGTATAATGACCTCTTCAAATCTGGACTGACAGCCCAAGTAGGTGTAACCGATATTTGGTTTAATTTCATGTAATTTATTGATACCTACTTGGGCGTCCCACTTCTGTTGCATAAGATCTCGGATGTAAGATCGAATCATGGGTTTAAAATCAGTGTATGGGATCAGAAGTGGTGTCTCAGATTTGTTGAGGGCTGCTTTTGCAGCAGCATCGGCCATTGTGTTACCAATGATACCAACATGGCTTGGTAACCAACAAAAGACGATGTCATATTGGCCAGTAGCAAGATCATTAAATAATTCGAGAATTTCGATTAAAAGTGGATGTTTGGATGACATATTTTTAATCGCCTGAAGGCATGAAAGAGAATCTGAAAACAGTATGAATTGTTTATGTTTAGCTTTATTACTGATATATTTAAGTGCTGTAAAAATAGCGTTTGCTTCTGCAGTGAATATGGAACTGTTATCAGGTAAACGTGAAGATATTGTTCTGGATCCAATGACGGTGGCACTAGCAACTGCGCCACCATCCTTGGATCCATCTGTAAATATAGATTTATAAGTGTCGTAAGTGTTTCTTAGTTGAAGGTATTCTTGTTGGTAAATTAATTGGTTTGTAGCTGATTTCTTTAATTTTGTTAATGTAAGGTCAACCTCTGGCCGTACCATTTGCCAAGGAGGTGTTGAAAACAGTTGAGTTGGAGCTATATCTTGCAGTTTAATATTGGAAGCAAACAAGGCAGACTGGATTCTGATTCCGAGTGGTGGAACAAGAGATGACTTTTTATTGTAAAGATCTTCGTAGAGAGGATGGAATATACATTCAAAAGCTGGATTGGACGGATTAGAATATAATTTAGTGATGTATTGTAGAGATAATTTTAGTCGGCGTTGTTTAAGAGAAGGCTCATCTGCTTCTATATAGAGACTGTGAATGGGAGACGTTCTGAAGCCTCCAAGACAAAGCCTCAGACCCTGATGATGTATCGTATCTAGTTTTTGTAAATTACTTTTGCAGGCTCCACCATAGATGATGGAGCCATAATCAAGTTTGGAACGAATTAGTGACCTGTACAAGTGTAAGAGGGTTGTTTGATCCCCTCCCCACTTTGAATTAGAAACAACTTTTAATAGATCGAGTGCCTTCAGGCATTTAGCTTTGAGGTATTTAATATGCGGGAGAAAAGTTAAGTGATGATCAAAAATAAGTCCCAAGAACTTGGCTTCCTTAACAACTTTGATAGGAGTGCCATTCAGAAATAGTTCAGGGTCCTTATGCGGTTTATATTTTCGGCAGAAATGTATGCAATTAGTTTTTGATTTGGAAAATTTAAACCCGTTTTCTAGACACCACTTGTTAATTTTATTAAGACATAATTGTAATTGCCTTTCAATTGTGTGCATATTTTTACCCCGACAAGATAGATTAAAATCATCCACAAAAAGTGATCCATCAACTGAATCATTTAAAACTTTTGACAAACTGTTAATTTTTATACTGAATAAAGTGACAGACAAAATACTGCCTTGTGGGACACCCTGATCCTGATTATAATGATCAGACAGGGTTGTACCCACTCGGACTTGAAATTGCCTGTCTGTTAAAAACTGTGATATAAAATGAGGCAGACGGCCTCTTAATCCAAAATCATGAAGATCTTTTAAAATACCATGTTTCCATGTTGTATCGTAAGCTTTTTCTAAATCGAAAAAGATCGATACAGCATGTTGTCTATTTACAATGGAATTTTTAATGAACGATTCTAAACGCACTAAATGATCGATAGTACTTCTATTTTTCCGGAAACCACATTGTATATTGGAAAGAAGATTATTTGTTTCCAAGTACCACACTAATCGATTATTTACCATGCGTTCCATCGTTTTACAAACACAGCTAGTTAAAGAGATAGGTCGGTAATTTGATGGATCAGAATGATCCCGCCCAGGTTTGGGAATGGGGATAACAATGGCATTATGCCATGAAGCTGGAAACATCCCAGATGTCCAAATATCATCGAATATATTTAACATAGTTTCAAGGCATGATTCGGGCAAGTGTTTCAGCAGCTGATAATGAATATTATCAGCGCCTGCTGCTGTATCATGAGCTTGCCCTAAGGCAGTATATAGCTCATGTAGTGAAAATACCTCATTGTAATCTTCACCATTATCAGATGTAAAATTTACTTTTTTCTTTTCCTGTTGAAGCTGATATTTTTGAAATTCAGGAGCGTAATTAGATGAAGAAGAATGATGAGATAAAGTTTCACCAATGCTATTGGCAATGGCAGATTTATCAGTTAACAAAGTATCGCCATCCTTCAGATGGTTAACTGTAGAATTTGATCCCTTGCCTTTGATCTTTTTAATCATATTCCATACCTTGGACATAGGGGTACGAGAGTTAATTTTGGAGTCATAAGTCCGCCAGGATTGACGTTTATTTTGCTTAAATAGACGTCTTGCCTTGGCATTTGAAATTTTTACAATATTTAAATTATGGACAGTGGGATGTTTACGGAAGTACTTCTCCGCCTTCTTACGACATTTCCTAGCTTGTTTGCAAGTGTCATCAAACCACGGTTTACGAACACGTGGGTTGATAGAGGACTTAGGTATTGATTCATCAGCAATTTCATTCAGTAGATCTGAGAACAACTGAATCGGGTCAGTAACATTTTGAAAAGACGTAGGTAGTAATTTATCTTTGCATAAAGATTGAAATAAAAGCCAATCAGCCTTCACAAAATTCCATCGAGGTGAAGGTGGATCATCAGCGGGATTAATGGGTTTAAGCACCGTGGGGAAATGGTCACTCCCACATAGGTCATCGTGGACGGACCATGAGAATTCATTCAACAAAACGGAATCCGTCAAAGACAGATCTAATGATGAATACGTACCAGTTGCAGGGTGTAAGTAAGTGTCGGAGTCATCATTAAAGATGCAAAGGTCATTATCAGAAACAAAATCCTCGATCACTTTTCCCTTTTGATTAATGATAGAACTTCCCCATAAAGGATTATGCCCTTTTAGATCACCCATGATGAGACAGGGCTTTGGGAGCTGGTCGTACAGTTTTTGGAGATCATTACGCTGAAGATTTGAAGATGGAGGAATGTATAAGGAGCAAAGTGTGAAGGCAATATGCAGTGTAAGTCTAACTGCAACTGCTTGCAAATTCGTGTCAAGCGGAACAGGACTGTGAACAACGCCCCGCCGCACCAAAATAGAAGCTCCTCCAGTAGCTTTATCTCCCGGGGGAGAGAAGGAATGATACGAACTGTACTGCCGTAAATCAAATTTATCGGTTTTTTTAAGGTACGTCTCTTGAAAAGAAATTGCTGACGGAAAAATATCCGTTGTTAATAATTGCAGTTCGTTAAAATTGTGCCTAAGTCCTCTGCAATTCCATTGTATAATGTGAGAAGAGCTACTCATGGTGGCTCAACTGGAGATCGTGAGCGGGAGGGAGGTCCATTCCCATGGACTGGGACTGAGGGACTAACCTCCATCTCCAGAGGCTCAAAAGGATTATGAACCTCTAAAGGTGTAGTTATAGGAGAAGGCGCCTCCAAGTGCTGGAGTGCCCTGCCTTTCTTCTTCAATTGCTTTTTAGTCTGCTTTGACAAGTGGGCTTCACCTGAAACTGTTTGCATTTTAGTGGATGTTTCAGGTTCTATCAGTTCAGTATTTTTAGTCGTCGCAAGCAAGGTCTCTGTTTGGGAAGCAGATGTTACTCTTGACGGAACTATGGGAGATGTCATGGTTTCATCAATGGTAATCTGTTCATCCTGAACCCAAGAGATATCGGTTTGTGTAGAGATTGTCGATACTTTCACTACTTGAGTTGGAGAGGACACAGCAGCTGAATACGTCATGGTTGACGGGGTTTGCAATGGAAGTAACCTTTTGGCCTCAGTGTAAGAAAGGTTGTTTGTGACTTTGATTTTTAATATTTGGGCTTCATGTTCAAATATAGGACAGGATTTAGACGAGGACAAGTGCTTTCCGTCGCAGTTTGCACATTTGATGTCACTTGTGCAGTCTGTACTCTCATGAGTTCCACTGCAACGGAAGCATCTTGTCTTAGCAGTGCAAAATTTAGCTCCGTGGCCGAACTTTTGACACTTATAACATCGGAGTGGATTTGGTACATAAACCTCCACTCCGATGTTAAAGTAACCAGCTTTAATTGATTTAGGAAGAGTTGACATTGCAAAAGTGAAAAGATAAGTTTGTGTGTTGACAATCTTACCATCCTGTGTCTTTCTGGTAAATCGTTTAACTGCAGTGACGCCTTGGTTTTGTAACTCAGTTGCTATGTCCTCTTCTGCCATGTCTGACAGACAGCGAGCGCGATCTCTCACAATACCTCTGCAAGAATTCAGTGTCTTGTGCACTGAGACAACAACCTTTGTGTTAACAAACTGCTGGAGACCCAGCAGATTAACGGATTGTTGTCTCCGTGCACATTCAACAAGGATGGAGCCAGAACGAAGACGTGTGACATTCTTGACTTCCCCACAGGTACTTTGGATTCCCTTGGAGATGACAAAAGGATTGAGCTTTAAAGGAGAGCCATCAGCGGATGAAATGACGATAAACCTAGGCCAAGAATCGGCCACTTGAGGAGAGACATCTTCATCAGACGAGACAGAATCTGTATGCCTACGCTTGTTTGTTTTTGAAGAACCAGAGTGCAGATTTAGAGACATGTTGTAAGTATAAGTTTCAGCATCCCTGCTCCCCACCCGCCATCGAGTGTCAACAAGGACGGTGCGCAGTGGAAGCCAGTCTACAACACCAGGGATACAGGGATGTTATACGCCAGCAAATATGACTTGAATAGCTATATTTATCTACCAGATATAGTGCCAGGCAGGTTCAGTCCATGACAAGAAACTGGAGACATACAGAATACAGAGGTCAACATCACCAGATTGGCCCATGAGCCACCGCCTTCTGGCGTAAGACTCTAGGCAATTTATTCAATTCAAATTGGAGAATTCATACAAGTAATGCACGGCCAAGTCCAAAATATACATTAAAATACAGTTGTGCATACACAATATTACGCACAGGGCCTGGCATGACCAGCCGATTGATAAGACCGGGCCCATCTTACCACCCGTCTAGGCGAAGTAAGGGTAGAAGTAGTGTGTTGGGCAAAGGAACACAGTTCCAGGAACCAGTGCCCTCAACTACCAGACTCCCGTCCTCCGCCGACACAGGGACGCAACCCACGGCAAACAGGTTGCCCATTTTAGTCGCCTCATACGACCAGCAATGGGAGGCTGTGGAAATATTCTGCCCCGGTTCCACACGGGGGAAGAGCTATTAGCGTTACCCAGCACTCACCACGAGGAGGTTGCTCTTCACGAGTGCCTGAAGGCACCAAGGCAAAGCCTCAGGCCCTGATGATGTATCGTATCTAGTTTTTTTAAATTACTTTTACAGGCTCCACCATAGACGATGGAGCCATAATCAAGTTTTGAACGGATGAGTGACCTGTATAAGTGTAAGAGGGTTGTTTGATCCCCTCCCCACTTTGAATTAGAAACAACTTTCAATAGATCGAGTGCCTTCAGGCATTTAGCTTTTAGGTATTTAATATGCGGGAGGAAAGTTAAGTGATGATCAAAAATAAGTCCCAAGAACTTGGCTTCCTTAACAACTTTGATAGGGGAGCCATTCAGAAATAGTTCAGGGTCCTTATGCGGTTTATATTTTCGGCAGAAATGTATGCAATTAGTTTTTGATTTGGAAAATTTAAACCCGTTTTCTAGACACCACTTGTTAATTTTATTAAGACATAATTGTAATTGCCTTTCAATTGTGTGCATATTTTTACCCCGGCAAGATAGATGAAAATCATCCACAAAAAGTGATCCATCAACTGAATCATTTAAAACTTTGGACAAACTGTTAATTTTTATACTGAATAAAGTGACAGACAAAATACTGCCTTGTGGGACACCCTGATCCTGATTATAATGATCAGACAGGGTTGTACCCACTCGGACTTGAAATTGCCTGTCTGTTAAAAACTGGGATATAAAATGAGGCAGACGGCCTCGTAATCCAAAATCGTGAAGATCTTTTAAAATACCATGTTTCCATGTTGTATCGTATGCTTTTTCTAAATCGAAAAAGATCGATACAGCATGTTGTCTATTTACAATGGAATTTTTAACGAATGATTCTAAACGCACTAAGTGATCGATAGTACTTCTGTTCTTCCGGAAACCGCATTGTATATTGGTAAGAAGATTATTTGTTTCCAAGTACCACACTAATCGATTATTTACCATGCGTTCCATAGTTTTACAAACGCAGCTAGTGAGAGATATAGGTCGGTAATTTGATGGATCAGAATGATCCCGCCCAGGTTTGGGTATTGGTATAACAATGGCATTATGCCATGAAGTTGGAAACGTCCCAGATGTCCAAATATCATCGAATATATTTAACATAGTTTCAAGGCATGATTCGGGCAAGTGTTTCAGCAGCTGATAATGAATATTATCAGCGCCTGCTGCTGTATCATGAGCTTGCCCTAAGGCAGTATATAGCTCATGTAGTGAAAATACCTCATTGTAATCTTCACCATTATCAGATGTAAAATTTACTTTTTTCTTCTCCTGTTGGAGCTGATATTTTTGAAATACAGGAGCGTAATTAGTTGAAGAAGAATGATGAGATAAAGTTTCACCAATGCTATTGGCAATGGCAGATTTATCAGTTAACAAAGTATCGCCATCCTTCAGATGGTTAACTGTAGAATTTGATCCCTTGCCTTTGATCTTTTTGATCATGTTCCATACCTTGGACATAGGGGTACGGGAGTTAATTTTGGAGACATATGTCTGCCAGGATTGACGTTTATTTTGCTTAAATAGACGTCTTGCCTTGGCATTTGAAATTTTAACAGTATTTAAATTATGGACAGTGGGATGTTTACGGAAGTACTTCTCTCGCCTTAAATCACTTGTTAATAACTGCAGTTCATGAAAATTATGCCTAAGTCCTCTGCAATTCCATTGCATTATATTAGACAATTGAGTCATGGTGGCTCAATTGGAGATCGCTCGCGTGAATGTGAGGAGGAACTACTCCTCCGCCTGTCCTGTGAGGAAAGAGTAACCTCCATGTCCAGAGGCCCAAAAGAGTTCTGTAAAGGAACCTCTGAAGGTGAAGGGACGATTGGTAGTTGTTTTTTCTTTAATTTCTTTTTTTCTTTATTTGACAATTTGACAATGACTGGTTGATTGACTGATGTTTGAGATTGATTCTCAGCCTGAATCTCAGTCTGAGAGCCTGAACTAGATAGACTGATGGTAGGAATATCCTGACTGATGTGAACTGTCGCAGCTGGTTGGTCTGACTTGACCCATGTCAAGTCAGTCTGACACGAAATAGTTGAAGACGCAACAGAGCGAGTGACTGCAGCGGAGTAGGAAATAGTAGAGGGAGTAGTGGTCTGATTTTTGAATATTTTTTTTGCATCCAAGTAGGATATGTTTCGTTCGCATTTCAGTTTCATAATTTGTGATTCCATTTGCCACACAGGGCATGATTTGGAGGAAGCAACATGTGGTCCAGAACAGTTAGCGCACTTCAAATCCTTCTCACAGTCAGTGCTATCATGGCTGTCACCACACCGATGACATGCCACAGAGCTATGACAGGACTTTGATCCATGACCAAAACGTTGACACTTGTAGCATCGGAGCGGATTGGGGACATACACATCCACTCCGATACTGAAATACCCTGCTTTTATTGACTGCGGGAGGGTTGTACGGGCAAACGTCAGAAGATACGTATTTGTGTTTGTGATGACACCGTCCTTCTTGAATGTGAAGCGTCTAACTGCAGTTACAGCCTGGTCTCCTATCTCTGTAGTGATTTCGTCTTCAGACATGTCGGACAGACAACGAGCCCTGTCACGAACAATGCCTCGACAAGAATTTAATGTTCTGTGCTCAGACACAGCAACCTCAATATTTGCAAATGTAGAGATAGATAAAAGATTGAGAGATTGCTGTCTCCGAGCACACTCCACCAGAAGCGAACCACTACGGAGACGGGTAATGTTCTTCACCTCACCGCAAATCCCAGAAACAGCCTTAGAAATAGCAAAAGGATTGAGTTTGATGGGAAGGTTATCAGCAGCCTCAATAACCAGGAATCTAGCCCAGGTATCAATATTTTGAGCAATACTTCCAGGTGAAATATCAATTTCTTCTAATCTTCGCTTTTTTTCATTTCGAGATGAACCAGATTGTTGTTGAGCCATGATGAAAGAAAATTATTCAGCACCCCTGCTCCCCACCCTCCACCGAGTGTCACCAGGGACGGTGTTATGTTGCATCGGATATCCAGGATGCAAACACCAGGGATACAGGGATGTTATACTCCAGAGAATATGACGCGAACAGCTGTATTTGTTTACCAACTCAATGCCAGACTGGTTCGGCCCATGACAAGAAATTGAAAACATACATTATTCGGAGGTCAACATCACCAGATTGGCCCATGAGCCACCGCCTTCTGGCGTAAGACTCTAGGCAAGTAATTCAATTCACACAAGTTATGGATGACCAAGACCAAAATATACATTACAATACAACACAGGTGTGCATAGACAATATTACGCACAGGGCCTGGCATGACCAGCCGATTGATAAGACCGGGCCCATCTTACCACCCGTCTAGGCGAAGTAAGGGTCGAAGTAGTGTGTTGGGCAAAGGAACACAGTTCCAGGAACCAATGCCCTCAACTACCAGACTCCCGTCTTCCGCCGACACAGGGACGCAACCCACGGCAAACAGGTTGCCCATTTTAGTCGCCTCATACGACCAGCAATGGGAGGCTGTGGAAATATTCTGCCCCGGTTCCACATGGGGGAAGAGCGATTAGCGTTACCCAGCACTCACCACGAGGAGGTTGCTCTTCACGAGTGCCTCTGTAGGAATGACTTAAGGACGTAAGCTGACTTACTGTGATATAACTGGAATAATGTTCAAAGCAACGTTAAACTAAACACACTCCACCAACAAGTATCCATGTGTAGACGCAGCGACCAATAGGACGATAAGCCAAATGGATTCTTCAAATATGACAACCAAAGTAAGTGTTACCAGTAGTAAGTGTAATTTTATGAAAGGGTGTCCAATGTAGTCATCACTGTATGTCATAAGAAGTGATGTCACCGATTTGCTTACAGTTGCCTTTGCTACAGCATCACCTTGATCAAGAAACAAAATAATTTGTACGAAACGGTCCATTTACATTTTAGAATAAAATGACGCAGAATCGCTGTGCCATTATTGTTCATGTAAAGGCACTTCCGAGTGGATCCGTATGTTTAAGTTGAAGACATCAAGGGCCAGATTTACTTTTGTGTTTAGCTTGTGTCCTGCATAAGCCTTCATAGACTGACCTATTTATCATGTTCGTCTCCTATGATCTACATCAACATTATTCAAATATGACACCATGTGCTCGTCAAATTGATGTGCGTATCCTGCCTGAATGCTGGCCTCCATCACAAAGGAAAGATGATTGTTTACCTGAAAAAAACACGGGAACATATGGTACAAGTCAAAATTGCATCGGACACAACTTTTGTCACTGATGCGTCAAATTGGAAAAGTCAAACACACGTCTACGATAAAACCTTCTTAAGGCTTTACTGAGACCTTGAGTGTTGTAAACTTGATCAAACTTTGCCGTTTGAATATTTCTAATTGATATTGAAAGATTGTTGTTGCTTTTGATTCATTGACACAATATCAAAATCAAAATTCGCCTCATACTATGACACTACCGCCGCCAAACTGGTCATGATCAAGAATTGTTGCCCTCGCCATTGCATTGGCAACAACGTTTTCTGCCATCTGTCAATCGGAGGCAAAACCTTGATTCATTAGTAAACATGGTATAGCGCTATTGGCGCACCACCCGTCTTTGGTGTTGCCTACGACTGTTTTTTTTAATGGTAGATGTTGAAATTCGCCTTCTTGGTATTGTACTGTACACTCTATGCAATCTGCTCCTGTTTTCAAAAGAGTGTACAGTACAATACATACTGGTTGGCCAGCGATATGATAACGAAATTTTGCGTCCTGTCGTTCTATTCGCTACAATTAACGGCAGAAATTTTGAACTTCAAGATGACAATGCAAAATCACATCGTGGTCAGGTCATCACCGATTATCTATAACGAGAAAGCGTACTGACATTGGACTGTCCCGCTAGGTCCCCTGGCAAGTCCCCAATAGAGTGTATGCCAGAGACCAAGCATCCATGAACGTTGACAAGCTTTGGGCAGCACTTCAGGTGGATTGGCGGACAATACCAAATTGACCACATTGTGATACAGTTTAATTTAGTTCAAGGCATGCATGGATTCATAAGGAAACACTAATAAGTGTGAATATGTCATTATTTGTCACATTAAAGATCGCAATGGTCTTCACGTTCCTCAAGTAGTTTTATTTTTATTTTATTTTCAGCAGGAAGGGGTTTGTTTTTGCTTTATTTTTACCCCAAAAAGGTTTTGCATTTTGTTATTTCCCTCAAATACGTACATCCTCTACATTGGAAAGTTTAATTATATGGCAATCATTGTGCTAACAAACGTTTTAGCCAATGATGTTATCGAACCTATTTGATGTTGTGTTTTGCCATGATCTGCTCATTCTGTCCTAACCTGAAAGGATTGTCCATGAATATGAAAATGACACTTGTTGTTACCCTGTCTAGTGCTCGGCATTAAGGAGCCAAAACAAGGACAGGTCGGCGCGGAGTCAGTATACTGTGTGTGAGTGGTTTATCCAAGTTAAACTGCATCATTTTCAGTGGGCTAGCAGTAAAAAAATCGGCATTAGTCAGGACTAGCACAAGCAGCTACACACACACACGTACATGCACATCGCCATATAAGTGCACCAGTCTTGAAAGGGACATTAAATCACATTTAACCAGACCTATCCAAATTATGTTGATATAAATTATTGACAAACATAATACATATGGATCCACCCGGAAGTTCCTTTACATGAACAATCATGACACAGCGATCCTTCGTCATTTTATTCTAAAATGTAAATGGACCGTTTCGCACGAATTATTTTGTTTCTTCATCAAGGTAATCATTGATCGTTGGCAACATGATCGTTGTTAACACAATAACTGATGCTGGAACAAAGGCAACTGTTAGCAAATCGGTGACATCACTTCTTAAGACATACAATGATGACTACATTGGACACCCTTCTAAGTATTAATAATCCTGCAAAGAGAGAAATCAGGACAAATCCTGACGTTGGAAATATTGATCAGACTTGTGTATATTTAGGTTGATGAAACTCAGTGATACCATCCATTTGGCATGTTTGAAAGCAGTCAAATACAAAGGATACCATCACAAAAGATGAGTGGCTCATTGATTTTATGAAAGGTTTTTTAAATGATACTGTTTTCAACACCGACAGTGATGTGTTTGACGATGTGCTGAACGTTCCCTTTGCTTGTTATACTGATGTGCACAAACACCACAGGATGATATTCTGGATGCCATAATGCACCTAAAAAGTGGAAAAGCTGCTGGTCCTGACCATATTGTGGTTGACATGGTGTTACAAATTTGGGATGATGCAGTTTCTTCAATAGGATATTTGACAGTGGTATATTCCAGCTCAGCTGGTCTTGTTCTATATTTATCCCAATACATAAGAGAGGTTTTTTGTCTATCACACTGAAAACACAAAGTGAATGTAGCCTTTGTAGATTTTGAAAAGTTTTGATCGTTATACTATTTCACTGTTTAAAAACTACAGAGGGAAATCTACTCTATATTAAAACCTATGTATTCAAATGTCAAATTATGTGTACGATGTGGTGACGATACAAACGATTTTTTGCTGTCCATTTTGCTTACGACAAGGATGTATCTTGAGCCCGATATTGTTCTAATTTTTGTTTATTTTAGTGAATTGTGTTATGAAAATATGGCAAACGGTAAACACGGTATTCAAATTTTCAAAATTCTTCGTTATGCTGGTAATATCAAGTAAGTATCAGATTTTGATGTGCGACTACGAAAAACAAGCTCATATATTAGCATGTTACACTATCTGTTAATTACAATGAAACAAATATTGTCATTTTCAGAAAGGGGGTAAGGTGGTATTGAATGAGAGATGGTATTTTATGGCAAATGTGTAAATGTAGTGAATCATTATACATATAATGGTGTTATGTTTACCCATCAATGAGCTTCAAAAATTCTTTTCCGATTTAACATCACGTGCAAAGAAGGCCATGAGTAATGAAATGTCTGTCCTCCAGAAAGTGAGAGATTTTACATCAAATGTATAATTAAAATTATCTGATGACCAAATTCAGCAAATCCTGTTACATCTACATCTTTTAACTTGTAAACGATTATTATCTGTTGGTCCATCAACACCCAGATAAATTGTCTATGGTGTGTGCGGAAGACACCCATTATACGTCAATACCAAAATTAGATAATTGATATATTGGTTATATATTCTTGGAGTTTAGGTGAGGGAAAATAGTCGCGTGTGTGTGTGTATGTGTGTGTGTGTGTGTGTGTGTGTGTGTGTGTGTATGTGTGTATGTGTGTGTGGTGTGTGTGGGTGTGTGTGCGTGTGTGTCTGAGGCGTGTCACGGTAGAATTAGGGCTCGACATATCTCGATTGACATGTTCGCATGTTTACCATTTTACAATAACAAAATCTTTCGTAAAGCAGAAGAGATTAGAAATTTGAAAATATATATACTGGTTTTATATTCGTGGAGGTTAGGTGAGGGGAAATGGTGTACAACGTTGCATTCAAGATTATTGCGCTGATATAGCGTCGTGCATGCACGTGTGTGTGTGTGTGTGCGTGCGTTCGTGCGTGCGTGTGCGTGCATGTATGTATGTACTTGTGGCTGTTTGAACTTCCGCTCTCTGAGCAAACACTCTGCCAGAAGACCATGGCAATGGTCCCCTCAATATTCTTGGAATAAGTTTGTGAGTTTGCGAGTTCGTGTTTTATCCCCTTACTGACGAGCTCCAGGCAAGGTAACACTAAGGTAACAGGTGACATTTTCGTTTGTTTGTTTGATGTTTAAGGCCGCACTCAACAATTTTATAGCAAAATGTTTGTGGTCTCCAAATAATGGAGTCTGGACCAGACAGACCTTACCTGTCCTGCATATAAGCCCTTCTTGCTGATCTTGATTTAGCAGACGTGGAGCTACACTCAAGAACAAATGAAATGCAACTACGGTTATGCATTATCAGTTATTGTTATTAACATTTTCTGTATGTAAACCTCAGTTTGGCAAACTTAGATTTGATCATCATCTTAAAAGAGTGTACATGGTACAAACTTGTATGGTTCCTGCATTATTTGGCTCCATTATGTAGAGCTGATGTAGCTCGACTATGGCTTATGTTCGCATTAAACAACGTTCACTCACTCCTTATGACACGAGTGAGTGAGTGACTATGATTTTACTGTTGGCCATATTCCAACATTATTACCTCAGGGGACGGAACCCGTGAAGATTTCGGGGAAGAATAGGTCTTCAGCAACCCATGCTTGCCGTAAAAGGCGACTAACGGGATTATCCGTCACCGTGGGATAGCAATGGTATGTGTTGAAATTGCAGCGAAAAATAAGTGATCTTCATTGACACTGATCATTTTTGAGAACACAGATGGCATAATCTCCTAGGGTGCCTTAAATCGATATGCAGAGTTCCTTCCATTAGTTTATCCGGATCTTTAACTGGGAGTTCGAATTTCAGGTTCATCCTGATAATGATTCTAGGTATGTCAGCATCATGCCCAAAACGGCGGCTTTCACCAAGGCAGTGAGACTGTCAACATCATTTGGAGTCACTGAAGACTTATTCTATTTCTCAAAGGGTGGGGTGCAAATATGTTAAAAGTCGTTTAAATATATCATGCAACAACGACAACAACATATTTTCCAAGATGACCGCTTTATTTGATTTTTTTATTATTTCAACAAGTTTCATTTCGTGTCAGATACAGGATCACGGAGGTGACAGTCTTCTAAAACACCGCAATTGGATGTGTAAAGTTGCGTTCTTGCGTCCGAGAAACTGATGCTCGTTGATTTGAATGCCGTTTCGTCCTGTTTTTTATTTATAGGTTTTACTAAACAACACAAATTCCTATATTTGGGGGAATGCGAACATGGTGGAACACTTCTTGAAAAGTGCTATATTTTCTGGCCTTAAAGCCCCACCCTGACTATAAATAGCCCGCAAGGTGGCGGTGTTTCAGTTTCGAACAATGACTGACAATGTAAACACAACCGAGTGTCGGGAGACGTTTTTTGAAAACCATACAGGAACAAGATCACCATTGACCGTCAAACTTCGTATCAACTTGAGTGACAAACCATGGATACAACAAATGGCTCCATATCAAGATATAAGTCAATAAATTTTCTGTAGTTTTATCCTAAAAAATCGAATCGATCGTGTTTGGCGTCTGCATCGATCACAGTGGGCGGAGCTTATTTACGTTTGCGCTATAAATAGCAAAGCACATGGTCATGTGTACATGTGGCACATTTAATGCATTTGTGGTCAAAGTGTATTGTGTTGTATATTTTTACGGCAGAACAGCAGCAGAACAACAGTTTCAGTTAATGTAACAGTAACGATACTTAAATACGAAATTGACGCGATTCTTTCAGTTCAATCCGAAAATTACAGATATTTGTTTAGCTTTGGTCATTTGCATTCAACAGTTAGATTTGTGCCACACAATAATCAATTTATATCCATAAAACGTAAATTTTTACAGAGATTTTTCAACTAGTGTTTAGGAAGGGGCCTAATTTGAAGCACCAGAAGTTGCGCCAATATTTCTCAGCTTGACTACAATAGATGAATATGTTACGTGTATCAACATAACAATGCACATAAGCAACTGGTAAATAAGTAACAGGATATACTTGATGTTTTGGCCTACAGAAGGCGTATCCGGATAATATTGTACTTACGATAAACGAAAACTCCAATACACATATTCCAAGACAACTTTAATTATGAATTTCCTTTTCTTTCACAGAATTTTCACACACAAAACTGAGTTTGATCATTAGATCCACACTTGTCCCATGTATTTTTTGTTCGCGGTATTTGGATACACTTTGCGCACAAATTTTAAAATACAATCTGGGATCCCTTTCCCGTTTTGTCCAAACCAATCCTTCATTTGCTGCAACGTATAATTCCGTTTCTTCAAGTCCAAGTATCTACGATCTCTCCAAACACTTCGTTTATTTAGCTCAGTCCAGAAACAATGTGTTCGAATCGACGAATTTCTGCAACAAGGTGGCCGCACCATTCCCTAACTGCGATTGTCTGTGCCGTGTCACGCATGGTTGACAAAAGAAGTGTGAACATACATATTCGGCTTCATCTGGTTCCACAATGAAATCTCGCTGTGACACTGATTCACTACTCCCAAGAATCGGCACTGAATTTGTCAAAGTTTCTGTTGCACTTGCAAGGGCGGGAAGAGAGGCGCCATCTTGTCGATTCGAGTTGTGAATCGGAATGAAGTCATCTTGAATTGGAACTTTCTCCACGATAAAGTCACCAATGTCACAATCGAAATGACCAAAGGCTCCCTGATTATCTCGAACAACTCTTCGTCAAATTAGGATTTACATGAAAATGTTTTGTTGCTCATATTGAAGACAAGCGAAATTGCAAAGTTCTCGTCAGTTGTAAGCAGCAACTCGATGCACTCATGGGGCGTGGTTGCTAGGAGATCGCGAGGCCAGAAAGGGGAAAACAAAAAGTTTTATAAAGTAATAAAATAAATCCGCAGTGCAATCCCAAAGTACCATGTACAGGATATTTTTGAATAATAATATTCACCAAAAAAAATCTTTTCTAAAAGTGCAAATTAATTTATTAATTCATCCCAAGGTCGTAACCCTGATCACGTGGTGGGTATTTGGAAGGAATCTTGTGATGAAGCTGTGAATGAGGCCGTGTGTATAACATTGGTGAATTCAACTGACCAGGAAGGTTGTTGAGGCACATTATGACATATGCTCGTCATGGATGGAGAAAAAAATGTATCTGAGAGAAACATTGTTGCTTTGAGCTTCGCGACAAAACATGTGTTCATGCCAAAGTAGTTTACAAGAGAGGATGATCTGTGCAGCCAGCGACCTGAATAAGCTTGATGAAAATAATGTTGAAATCCATTTTCTCGCACATGACAGAATTAATGTGAACAAATATTTATTTGAACATCATTTCGAAGTCTGTGAGGCTGTCCGTATTTTAATATTCTTATTTCCATTGCGACGTGAAATAATATAATGTTTTCGTGTCTTAATTTTGCTGCCGCTGTGGAAAATTGCGCACCGATCTATTAAAAGAAATACTACTAGTTCAACTTTATAAAAGAACCAGATCAACTTTATCTTTGTTCCGTTGTTTATTAAAAAATCGAATCGATCTACATAATAAACAAATTCATAGACTAGGTTCTAGTACCAAGTGTTTAAACTCTTTTTTTAAATGTCATAAAATAACTTACACAAGTATTGAAAGACATTTTTTGATAAGTAATATATATTTTATCTCGTCCGGTCGCTCTCTGGTTAGTTTAGGCTTGAGGGGAGAAACACATACAAAAAATATGGATGGCCTTATGCAAATGAACCTTGGCATGCCAATCAAGAGGGATCTGGGTCACTGGGACCCGCCAAGTTTCACGGATCGAGTTACTTCGGCACGAAGAGCTTCATCGGACAAGTGTGACAAGTGTGCCAAAATACATTGCTACGGGCAATGAAAAAATGTCACGGAAACGACAAAAAAAACTACTTTGATCACGTGAAAATATTTTTGACCATTACCAGGGTTTTTTACACGATCGTTGTCATCCAGATTCCAGATGAAGGCAAGACGAACACAACGAAGAAAAACACTGTTGAAATCACCGATTACCGTGTATATGTGAGAAATGCTATTTATAAACTGCAGATATACCGTACACCACAGGATAACGATTGGTGCCGTGACACATATTATGTTGTTTTTTTGTTCAATTACACTGTTCATATTCATCACGACAAACGTATTAATTCGTTGTCGTCGGGAGATCTAGAATAGCTCAGAACAAGAACGTCTATAATTTCTGTGTTGGACTGCGTTGGATATATCGTGGACATTCCGCGGTATCATTTTATGAAGATGTGAAGACGACATGGCAGGTGGGTTTTGAAACCAAAGACCTACGCGTTTGTTGAAAAGTCTTGGAATCGTTTGATAGATATTTATTACCATTAAAACTTACGTCCTTGTTGTCAAACGGCCCACGTGGGTGGGTGTTTACATGACGTCACCCGTTTACGTAATAACCAATGAAATGTGTGTGTTATCATGACGTCATATTGACCTGTCAGATCACTCGTATAAGCTCCGCCCACTAGAGTGCGGTAGTTCCTACCGCAGATGGGGCTTTAAGATCCACCACCCCCACAACAGTGGTCTTAGAGAAATGAATGTAAAGTTGATTCCTATAAAGAGTCATTGTTAAAGGAGTATGTGGAAGAGATTTCACAGCTCTCTTTCTTTTATCAACAACAGATGCTTCCATTAAGGTATTCCGCTTGTTGAAATAAAACATTTGTCGATCATCAGCAAATATAAAACTGCAGGGATAAGACACCTTTAAAAACATATGTAAATTAGTTCCATCGTATGAACAGGAGTAGAGTCTTTTTGGCCTCTTGTTGTCATTCTCAATATAGCAAGGCTGGGTTGTTGTGTACGTACAAATATAAGTTCGTTCATGTCATCTACAGCTAAAACATCGGATAGAAGACCCGCCTTGAGAGTCGCATAATCATAACCATCCAACGAATAGGAATTCAGTACTCCCGGCACATTCATATCTACTAATATCCTCTTTGGTTTAGGAATATATGCCATCGATCTTACATACGAAACGTTTATAAATGGATACCCCTTTTTTTCCCTGTTACTAAGTTGGACCGTGTGGAATGGCTGAAGAGCCATTGTCTTCACTGGGACCAGTAGCAGCCGTGGAATTGCTTGTTGTGAATTTGTGACAAAGTCAAATATCAGTATAATGAAGTCATGAATGATCTATTGTGAAAACATACTGATAATTAAAGTATCTTCGTGAGGACTCAATTAAAACATTTATAACTTGGGCTAATACTCTCCTAGAGTTTGCGCAGCCATAGACTGGTTTCAAATCGTTGTGCAGAGTGGCATCGAATAGGTGTAGACGAGACGAAAGTATGAGCCTTTGAATCCAAATTTGGCCCTATAAACTTTTAAGGGTAATCATGACCTTATTGGAATATTTCGCAAATAGTTAAACCATTAAATCAGGAGACACCTGTCTTCCCGCAATGACATAATTGAAATACTGCGCAAACAGTTAAACCATACCAGTTGAGATTGTTGGTGTAATTTGTTATTATGTTCAAGATTGTATTTGTAAATATACTACTCAAGGTTTACTTAGGATCACCATTTTAAAAGATAATACGAAAATTTAGTGAGTCGTAAACAAATCATGAAAACAAATTCATTGTCCGAAACTACAAATACAATCAAAACCTGACACCGGCATCTCATGATCCCAATAAGTGTCAGCGTTGTTGCCAAGAGAAGATTGTTCCACTCTTCGGTAAGATCATTGTCGAGATCCTGTAGAGTTGACGGAAGGACAGGGCGTCGCCAGAGGGCGATCTACTAGCTCGACCAACATTGGTTCGATAGATTTAAAGTCTAGGACCGGACTGCCAATACCATACGGACCGATACGGACCATAGATATAATTAACGACCCTGGCACGATGGTTATCGTCGATGAAGATGAAGTCCGGTCCGAGTGCACCAGCATACGGTCCCACGTAAACATTCAGAATGGCATCCCCCTTAGCGCACACAAGTAATCGTGCCCGGCTGTAGGGCATGGAGATGGGTCAAAGCGGTCATGTCTGGCTACTTTGGATTCATGAAATCCTACTTTAACACTTACACCACATTGGGGCATGACGATCTCTGAAGTCTGGACAGTATCTCTATTCATCATAGAAAAGTACTGAAGCACAGTCCTAATCTGTCCAATTGATGCTTCAGCCCAATCCAAACTTGCCTACATGAGATCTCGGTCATAGGGATGCAAATGCATGTCGTCCATGACCGGAGATGAGCCTCACAGACACGGTTACGGTCTGTCTGAGTAGAAATGTTGACGTCTCTGGCGTTCCGCAGTTTATTTCTGTGTAGGGTGGCAGTCATGAAATGATTACATCTTGCTTCAATCAGGAGAAACCTGTCTTCCCGCTGTGCAGTGGAACGCTGTCGACCACCTTCATGTCTCTGGGTAGCTGATTCAACCCCTGCTGATCACACTCTTGCTGACACCAAAGAGGATTGCAACGAAAATGGTTTTCAAGCATGCCTATTCATCTGCCTAATTCTTCAGTCGTCAAACGACGTCTTTGGTTGTGATTTCTGATAATGATGTTCAATGATTCTGTCACGATACTCGTGCAAATCTTGCCCCAAACTGCATGCTTGTGTCCGTTCGTCGTGAACTTGAGGTCCTATAGGGGTTACCAAATGATTATTTCAGGGATATTTGAATCTTTATTTGCTGGATGAATTTTTTATATCACCAAAACTAGATCCTTAGCAAACTTTGAGTAGTATACTACCATTAAAATTGCATGTTTGTTGTACAACATACCTTTTCTGTTCCACTGTACACATTTAAGTTGGGGTTTTTTCGACTGTAAATTATGCTTTCCTTCGCTGAACAGATGTAATCATTTCATGACTGCCACCCTACTCAGAAATAAACTGCGGAACGCCAGAGACGTCAACATTTCTACTCAGACAGACCGTAACCGTGTCTGTGAGGCTCATCTCCGGTCATGGACGACATGCATTTGAATCCCTATGACTGAGATCTCATGTAGACTTGTTTGGATTGGGCTGAAGGTCGCATCACTTGGAAAGATTAGGACTGTGCTTTAGTACTTTTCTATGATGAATAGAGATACCCATCGTGCCAGGGTCTTTAATTGTATGTATGGTCCGTATGGTATTGGCAGTCCGGTCCTAGACTTCAAATCTATCGAACCAATGTTGGACGAGCTAGTAGATCGCCCTCTGGCGACGCCCTGTCCTTCCGTCAACTCTACAGGATCTCGACAATGATCTTCCCGAAGAGTGGAACAATCTTCTCTTGGCAACAACGCTGACACCTATTTGATTCATGAGATACCGGTGCCAGGTTTTGATTGTATTTGTAGTTTCGGACAATGAATTTGTTTTCATGATTTGTTTACGCCTCACTCAATTTTCGTATAATCTGTTAAAATGGTGATCCTAAGCAAACCCTGAGTAGTATATTTACAAATACAATCTTGAACATAATAACAAATTACACCAACAATCTCAACTGGTATGGTTTAACTGTTTGTGCCGTATTTCAAAAAGGTCATGATTACCCTAAAAAGTTAATAGGGCCAATTTTGGATTCAAACGTTCATACTTTCGTCTCGTCTACACCTATGCGATGCCACTCTGCACAGCGATTTGAGACCAGTCTATGGCTGCGCCAACCCTAGGAGAGTATTAGCCAAAGTTATAAATATTTTAATGGAGTCCTCACGAAGATACTGTAATTATCAGTACGTTTTCACAATAGATCATTCATGACTTCATGTACTGATATTTGACTTTGTCACAGATTCACAACAAGCAATTCCACGGCTGCTACTGGTCCCAGTGAAGACAATGGCTTTTCAGCCATATCACACGGTCCAACTTAGTAACAGGGAAAAAAAGGGGTATCCTTTTATAAACGTCTCGTATGTAAGATCGATGGCATATATTCCTAAACTGAAGAGGATATTAGTAGATATGAATGTGCCGGGAGAACTGAATTCCTTTTCGTTGGATGGTTATGATTATGTGACTCTCAAGACAGGTCTTCAATCAACTTGTTTAGCTGTAGATGACAAGAACGAACTTATATTTGTGAGTACAAAACGACCCAGCTTTGCTATATTGAGAATGACAACAAGAGGCCAAAAAGGAAAGACATTTCCAATGTTGAAAGGGAAGCATGTTTCTTCTATTTCCGTCAGTCCCAGTAATTCCAGACTGTATGTGTTTTGCTCCTCCCAACTGTACTCCTGCTCATACGATGCAAAGAATGTACATGTGGCTTTACATCTGCCTGATGCCGACAGTTTTACATTTTCTGATAATCGACAAAAGGTTTCATTTCAACAAGCGGAATACCTTAATGGAAGCATCTGTTATTGATACAAGAAAGACAGCTGTGACAGCTCTTCCATGGACTCCTAAAACACTGGCTCTTCATAGGAATCACCTCTACGTGGTTTTCTTTGTGAGCTCTGCTGTTGGGGTGGTGGATCTTGACGCAAAAAAATATAGCACTTTTCAAGAAGCGTACCTCAAATTTGGCATTTCTTTACGAATGTGTGTTGTTTCGTAAAGTATCTTCTCGGATGTTGATTGAAGGGATCTGGGAAAACTCACGAGATGTGGATTTGCCAAATCTGATCCAATAATGAGTGAGTGAGAGGCAGTCCACTGGGATGGATACGGACAAACTTATAAATATGAACAGGACGACCCGGGATAAAAGTCAACGAGCATCAGATTCTGGAACGACTAAGAGACGCAACTCTGCACATCTAATTGCGGTGATGAAGAAGACTGTGACCTCCGTGATCACGTCTCTGACACGAATTTTAACTAGGTTAAATAATAAAAAATAAAAAATAAACCGGCTATATATGAAAACATGTTGTTGTTGTTGTTGTTGTACATTCAAACGACTTTGGGGGGCACTGGTGGCCCAGTCATCTAAGACGCCGCGACTCGCTGTGTTGCGTCCCTTGGGCACGCCAGAAACCTCAGATCGTGGGTTCGAATCCCGGTTTGACCCGGTTTCTAGGATTGTCAGGATCCTTCAGCCGTCATCGTCATATACGTCGACGTATATGTCACAGTCTCCTCGCCGACATCACCACCGGAGTGGACGCTGGCGTAATGGTCGGCGGGGGCGTCACTGAAACTCGCCAAACAGACTTGTATCATGCACTGTTCCCAAAGACTATGGGGATGCCTAGTGGTTAAGTTGTTCACTCGTCACACCGAAGACCAGAGTTCGTTTCCCAACGTCGATACCCATCGATACTGTGAATCAGTGTTAGAATATGGCTAAAAGTAAAATCATACTCACTCACTCCTTCGTGTCCGAAGGAGTGAGTGGACGTTGTTTAACGCCGCCACAAGCCATGTTCCAGCTACATCAGCTGTACATAATGGCGCCAAATAATGCAGGAAACATCCGAGTTTGTGCCATTTACACTCTTTTAAAGATGATGTTTCTGAGTAATTCTAAGTTTGCCAACCTGAGGTTTACATACAGAAATGTTAATAACAATAACTGATAATGCATGACCGTAGTTGCGTTTCATTAGTTCTTGGATATAGTTCAACTACTGCTAAATCAAGATAAGCAAGAAGAGCCTTACATGTTGGAATGGTTTATCTCAATGGAAGATGTCCTATTGCATGATGGCATGGGGAGCACACTTGCAGAGGGGTCATGGGTTGGCATCAACATCATCGTAGCAAGGCTTCCACGGTCTAGTGGACAGAGTGTCTCCCCGGAGAGCGGAGGGTTAGTGGTTCCATCCCCGGCCGCGTCACACCTACAGACGTCAAAAATGATACTGACTGGTGCTGAGACCGCCAAGATATTGCTAGTTTTTTGTTGAATGCGTCGTTAAGCAACAAACCAAAAAAACAAAAATAGTACCTGTTGTTACCTTGCCTGGAGCTCGTCAGTAAGGGGATCTACAAAAAGTCTGTGTCTACTCCAAGAATATTTAGGGGACCGCCATCGTCTTCTGGCAGAGTGTCTGCTCAGAGAGCTGAAGGTCAAACAGCCACACACACACACACACACACACACACACACACACACACACAGACACACACACACACACACACACACACACACACACACACACACACGCACGCACACGCACACACACACACACACGGATGTACGTCACTAGTCACTACATAAGCGCAATAATCTTGAACGTGACGTTATACATCATTCTGTCTCACCTCACCTCACCTCCAAGAATATTAAACCAGTATATCAAACATCTAATTTCGGTATTGAAAATCGAGTGCTCACTGATCCATTGACCAGGGTAATAATAGTTATTATTAGTTATTAATAGTTATTATTATTATTATTATTATTATTGTTATTTTTATTATTATTATTGATGTATAACGGGTATAGTCCACTTTCGACATAGACAATACAACTGGGTGTTGATGGACCAACAGATAAGAATTGTTTACAGTTGTATCGATGACATCCCCATACTTCTGATCCATATAAGAGGATTGGTTAAATTTGGGCATCAGTTACTTTTACTGATACATTTCGTGTAAAAGTTCCCACTTTCTGCTGCGAGACAAACATTTAATTAATGCTTTCTTTGTACGTAATGTTGAGGTTTTGATTTTTATGTTCATTGTATGGGTAAACATAACACCATTATATGTATAATGATTCACAACATTTACACATTTACCATTGAAATACAATCTTTCATTCAATACCACCTGACCCCCCCTTTCTGAAAATGACAATATTTGTTTCATCGTAATTAAGTGATAGTGTAATATTCTAAAATGTTAAGTTGTTTTTTGTAGTCGCACAACAAAATCTGAAACTAATTCGACATTGTCGGCAAAAAGAAGCATGGAAAATGCTATTACATCTGAGAAATTTTGAATAGTATGTTTACCGTTAGCCATTATTTCATAATACAATTCACTAATAATGAATGATAACAATATCGGGCTCAAGATACATCCTTGTCGTAAGCAGTGAGTGAGTGAGTGATTATGGTTTTACGCCGCTTTTAGCAATATTCCAGCAATATCACCAGAAATGGGCTTCACACAATGTACCCATGTCGGGAATCGAACCCGGGTCTTCGGCGTGACGAACGAACGCTTTAACCACTAGGCTACCCGACCGCTCCCTTTGTCGTAAGCAAAAAAGACAGCAAAAAAACAGCTGTATCGTCACTACATCGTTCACATAATTTGATATTTGAATACATAGGTTTTAATATAGAGAAAAGTTGCTGCAGTAGACTGGTAGTGGAATAGTTTATAATGATCAAGCTTTTTTTTAAATCCACAAAGGCTACAAACACTTTGTGTTTACGTGTTATAGTCATGTTTGGATAATTGCATATATTGTAAAGATGTGATCTTGAGTATTTTCTACTAAAATCAGCTTGGGTTTCGGGAATCGCATTTCACATAAGCCCAACTCGTATGCATGGATTTAGATACTGATGTACAAATCTTCCCTAGGATAAAGCTCATTAAGGACATTCCCCTATAGTTGTCTGGGTCGTTAAAAAAACTCTCTTTTGTACTGGCAACCCATGCTTGCCGTAAAAGGCGACTATGCTTGTTGTTAGAGGCGACTAACAGGATCGGATGGTCAGGCTCGCTGACTTAGTTGATGCATGTCATTGTATACCAATTGCGTGGATCGATGCTCATGATGTCAATGATTGTCTGGCCCAGACTCGATTATTTACAGACCGCCGATATATACCTGGAATATTGCTGAGTGGCAAACAGACATACAAAGTAAACCTCAGTCCAAAAGTGTATGACAGTGTAGACATATATGTTAACGTCAATATGATAATGCTGTAACTTCTTTTAGAGGCGGGCAGTCGGGTAGCCTAGTGGTTAAAGCGTTCGCTCGTCACGCCGAAGACCCGGGTTCGATTCCCGACATGGGTACAATGTGTGAAGCCCGTTTCTGGTGTCCCCCGCCGTGATATTGCTGGAATATTGCTAAACGCGGCGTAAAACCATACTCACTCACTCACTCACTCTTTTAGAGGCATTTAGAAGTTGGAGTACTAAGTAAGGATAAGGTATATGGATGAACCACGTCTTTAATACAATTAAGAGTAGGTTTGAACACCGTAGTGTACAGAGTATGGGCGTCAAGTATTTACACAGGATAGGAGGCAGTGTTTGTACAGTTGAGAAGTTGAGATGCAGTTACACTGGAGTGGAGAAGCGCGTTATGTACACAGAAGAGTAAAACACATTGGCCGGTGAAGTCTGTAATATAAACAAAAGGGTGAAGCCAGTAATATGAACAGCAAAAGGATTAGGACTGATTGGGGTCTTTGATGAGTTGGTGGTATGCTGGTGGTATGTAGTAGCCTTGGTCACGGTTGAGTGATGGTTGGAGGCTTTTGACGTTGATGGCTTTTTATAGGTTTCTGATTTTGAAGTCTTTGAGGTTGGTGGTGAGGGCTTTGACTTTGTCCCACTGGATAGTGTGGCTTGGGTTGTCACGGATATGGTCTGATCGAGCTGATTTAGAGTCATTTTGGGAGACTGGTTGATATGGTATGAAAACAGCGATATAATAATCTTTTTATCATATACCATAAACTGTATCTATGTGCAAGTAAATGCAAAACATTTCAGCTTGTTTTAAAGTCATTGTCACGGGAAAGCTAGCTGAGCAGACGACGCACTAAGGGACGTAACCCTAATTTCTTACCACCTCGGCCGATACATTCGTGAGCAACTCGTGTTATTCCGGGACAAGCCGAATAGCGACTCGTGCCCCTCTCATGGCCATTTTTGCGACCGGGTTCCGCCTTAAGTAGCGCAAACGGGCATACCTAAAACATATGTCAACTCGTTGCGTAATGGTTCACATATATTTCCCCATATATTATATATATTTCAGATGCAATTTAAAGCCCATCTGGACATGCGGAATTATACAGTATGATTGAACACATATAACTGTGTCTTGGGTATATTTTTAAATGCATGACATGTGTAAAATCAAAAATTATTCCTGAGGGATTCTTTGATAAAGAACTTGAAATCATACGCGCATTCTTATTGGTTTGTCGTTTTTTCGCACATAACATTCATCGATAGGGGGACGAGTCTTCTTGCAGGTTACGGAAAGGGGCGGGTGGTGACGGAAAGGGGCGAGTGGTGACGAATGGGGCTGATGTAGATCAGCACGGCAGGGGGTGTGATACGGGTTTGGTTATTACACCCCCTGTGCAATGATATGTCTGTATGTTGGCACTATGTCACATGCAAAATGACTTATATCACTGACAGCTATATGATAATTTGACATTTCAAGTTGGTCGAAGAAACGCTTGTCATACCTCGTCCGTTGTAATTGGATGATGTAATCTTGTGACGTACATGTGTGCATGGTGAGTGAGTGAATTGGGTTTTAACGCCACTTTTAACGTTATTCCAGTTATATCACCGCGGGCACGCTTAATGTGGGAGGAAAGCCCGAAGTGATGCAGGTCTCAGACGTTTACCACTTCGGTGAAATTCACGAGAACGGGTATGGTGCTGACAAACCTAGAAACATAATCAGGGCGAACCGGGATTCGAACCCACAATCATAGGTTTCTGGAGGGCAACTCTGCACAGCGAATCGCGGCGCCTTAGACGACTGGGCCACCCGTGCCCCCATGTGTGCAACGATATTGAGGATAAAGAATGTTTAAGAAATACTGGTTGCCTATCATGTGAGATCGCAAATGACATACACATAACGTATTGGTAATAAAAGTTAAGATTCAACAATTGACAAATCCTGTCACTCCATCCCTAGCCATTGCGGGGGGTAGTAGTCCTCTGCTTTGTACTGTCGGCCCAGCCACGTCTTTTCCCGCGGGAAATGTTTGAAATATACAACATCACCTCCTGCCAACCACGCCCCCCACCACCCAAACGACCCGGATGTAACAATATTATGATCGCAGTGAGACAAAGTAGCCAAGTCCACCTCTGGTTTACCCTTCACGAAAATGGTATCGCCCGACTTAAGGTTGTCCTTGCACCACGTTATACTGTCAGAGCACACTATGAACAAAGGGTTCTCATACTTCTTCCGGAAGTAGCTCATTGACCTGTTCAGAAATCCGATGTCAGCAATATTATAGCCACGACTTAGTTCATATTGGGACGCCATGTCGCCTTGCCGGACATGGACTCCGATTGTTATTCGTGTCCAGTTTGCCAGAACAGGAGCCCCCTTCAGCATGTCCTTGATGACGTCATCTCGGAATTTGAACTCCTGTCTTATTGTTTCCGAGATATTTCCGAAGTATTTCCATGACTGATAATAGCCGATTAACGTCCAGTTGGCATTGTGAGACAGAGTTTGTACACTGGGGTCAAAGGTTCCAGGATCTTTCTCCCTCATGACTTTTGTTTGAGTTTTGGAGTGCTTGTTTGCTGGTGCGTTAAGTTTGAATATATTTCTCAGAAAGTGAGAGCTTGCAAGTGTTGCTGTGTAACCATGGAAACTACTCACGCCAACAAGGGACGCATATTGAAACATTGCGTTACCAAGACGACCGCCGCCATGAATTGTCATTGTGTGTGTTTTCTTGAATATTTCAGAAGTGTTCTTAGTCCGGTTTTGGCTGAGAAAAGAAACATTGAGAAATTGTTTTGGGAAGGAAGTGCCGGGGTCGACACTGGTATTATTAGTGACTTCAGATTTGGGGGTTTGTACCAGCGTTGTTGGTGTAAATGAACGTGTGATGACGTCTCTTCTCTTTCTTAGAGTGTCTTGAACTAATTGTCCAGTCTCACGCCTGGGTAAAACCCTCCCTGTCTTCTTTGTTTCGGGTGTGACGTCACTCGTAATCATGACGTCATCGACCTTATGACTGTGAAGCAGCACTAGAATCCCGGAAGCCACGAGACCAAGAAGCAGTGCCACCTTTCTCCGGCGTCGACAGAACCGCATTCCAGAAGGAGGTTAGACATGGTCTCAGTCGGATACACGTGGGTCGATGTATCGCGACGTGACGGTAATATTGGAGATATGTAATTTCGTCATGGGTCGTGGCAATATTGACCTGAAACAAACGTGATAATGCCAGTTAAATAATGACAATAAACATAACAGTACGTGGGGTAAGTCATCTCACATTTCAAAATTATTAATTCATACATATATATCACTGCATATGCCTCAGTGTGTACAAATCTCGTTATCTCGGAAATACAATAGAGAGAGAGAGAGAAGGGGGGTGGGGGGGGGGGGGGGGGGGGGGTGGAATGGGGGAGAGAGAGAGGGGGAGAGAGAAAGTGAAAGTGAAATACTTCACAGGTGAGAAGTGGGAGAGAGGGGAGTGTAAGGTGAGAAGTGGGAGAGAGGGAGTGAAAGGTGAGAAGTGGGAGAGAGGGGGTGAAAGGTGAGAAGTGGGAGAGAGGATGGCACGTGAGAAGTGGGAGAGAGGGGGTGAAAGGTGAGAAGTGTGAGAGAGGGGACGAAAGTTGAGAAGTGGGAGAGAGGGGGTGAAAGGTGAGAAGTGGGAGAGGGGATGGCAGGTGAGAAGTGAGAGAGAGCGGGTGAAAGGTGAGAAGTGGGAGAGAGGATGGCAGGTGAGAAGTGGCAGAGAGGGGGTGAAAGGTGAGAAGTGGGAGAGAGGGGGTGAAAAGTGAGAAGTGAGAGAGAGGATGGCACGTGAGAAGTGGGAGAGAGGGGGTGAAAGGTGAGAAGTGAGAGAGAGGATGACACGTGAGAAGTGGGAGAGAGGGGGTGAAAGGTGAGAAGTGAGAGAGAGGATGGCAGGTGAGAAGTGGGAGAGAGGGGGTGAAAGGCGAGAAGTGGGAGAGAGGGGGTGAAAGGTGAGAAGTGAGAGAGAGGGGATGGCAGGTGAGAAGTGGGAGAGAGGGGGTGAAAGGTGAGAAGTGTGAGAGAGGGGGTGAAAGTTGAGAAGTGGGAGAGAGGGGGTGAAAGGTGAGAAGTGGGAGAGGGGATGGCAGGTGAGAAGTGGGAGAGAGGGGGTGAAAGGTGAGAAGTGAGAGAGAGGGGGTGAAAGGTGAGAAGTGGGAGAGAGGATGGCCGGTGAGAAGTTGGAGAGAGGGGGTGAAAGGTGAGAAGTGGGAGAGAGGGGGTGAAAGGTGAGAAGTGAGAGAGAAGATAGCACGTGAGAAGTGGGAGAGAGGGGGTGAAAGGTGAGAAGTGAGAGAGAGGATGGCAGGTGAGAAGTGGCAGAGAGGGGGTGAAAGGTGAGAAGTGGGAGAGAGGGGGTGAAAGGTGAGAAGTGAGAGAGAGGGGATGGCAGGTGAGAAGTGGGAGAGAGGGGGTGAAAGGTGAGAAGTGGGAGAGAGGATGGCAGGTGAGAAGTGGGAGAGAGGGGGTGAAAGGTGAGAAGTGGGAGAGAGGGGGTGAAAGGTGAGAAGTGGGAGAGGGGGGGGGGTGAAAGGTGAGAAGTGAGAGAGAGGGGGTGAAAGGTGAGAAGTGGGAGAGAGGATGGCAGGTGAGAAGTGGGAGAGGGGATGGCAGGTGAGAAGTGGGAGAGAGGATGGCCGGTGAGAAGTGGGAGAGAGGGGGTGAAAGGTGAGAAGTGGGAGAGAGGGGGTGAAAGGTGAGAAGTGGGAGAGAGGGGGTGAAAGGTGAGAAGTAAGAGAGAGGGGGTGAAAGGTGAGAAGTGGGAGAGAGGATGGCAGGTGAGAAGTGGGAGAGGGGATGGCAGGTGAGAAGTGAGAGAGAGGGGGTGAAAGGTGAGAAGTGGGAGAGGGGGGGGGTGAAAGGTGAGAAGTGGGAGAGAGGGGGTGAAAGGTGAGAAGTGGGAGAGAGGGGGTAAAAAGGTGAGAAGTGGGAGAGAGGGGGGGGGAGGTGAGAAGTGGGAGAGAGGGGGTAAAAAGGTGAGAAGTGGGAGAGAGGGGGGGGGGGGAGGTGAGAAGTGGGAGAGAGGGGGTAAAAAGGTGAGAAGTGGGAGAGGGGGGGTGAAAGGTGAGAAGTGGGAGAGAGGGGGGGGGAGGTGAGAAGTGAGAGAGAGGGGGTAAAAAGGTGAGAAGTGGGAGAGGGGGGGTGAAAGGTGAGAAGTGAGAGAGAGGGGGTGAAAAGGTGAGAAGTGGGAGAGAGGGGGGGGGGGAGGTGAGAAGTGGGAGAGAGGGGGGGGGGGGAGGTGAGAAGTGGGAGAGATGGGGTAAAAAGGTGAGAAGTGGGAGAGAGGGGGGGTGAAAGGTGAAAAGTGAGAGAGAGGGGGTGAAAGGTGAGAAGTGGGAGAGAGGGGGTAAAAAGGTTAGAAGTGGGAGAGAGGGGGGGGGGGGAGGTGAGAAGTGGGAGAAAGGGGGTAAAAAGGTGAGAAGTGGGAGAGAGGGGGGGGGGGGGGGGGGAGGTGAGAAGTGGGAGAGAGGGGGTAAAAAGGTGAGAAGTGGGTGAGAGGAGTGTGACAAGTGGCAAGTGGGAGGGAGGTGGTCACTATTACAATTATATATCTCGCCTACACGTGGGACTATTGCAGTATATATGACACCTACATGTGGCACTATTAGAGTTTCTATCACACCTACATGTGACACCATTACAGTATACAGCTCACCTACATGTGGCACTATTAGAGTATATATCACACATATATGTGGCACTATTGGAGTATATAGCCGGCCTATATGTGGAGAGAGAGGGGGTAAAAAGGTGAGAAGTGGGTGAGAGGAGTGTGACAAGTGGCAAGTGGGAGGGAGGTGGTCACTATTACAATTATATATCTCGCCTACACGTGGGACTATTGCAGTATATATGACACCTACATGTGGCACTATTAGAGTTTCTATCACACCTACATGGGGCACTATTACAGTATATATCACACTTACATGTGGCACTATTACAGTATATATCACACCTACATATGACACTATTACAGTATTAACACACCTCCCTGTGGCACTATAAAAGTATATATCACACCTACATGTGGCACTATTACAGTATATATCACACCTACATGTGGCACAATTAGAGTATATAGCTCGCCTATATGTGGGCACTATAACAGTCTGTATCACACTTACATATGGCACTACTACAGTTTTGACACACCTACCTGTGTCACTATTAGAGTATAAATCACACCTACATGTGGCACTATTACACTTTATATCACACCTACTTGTGGCACTATTAGAGTATAAAGCTCACCTACATGTGGGTACTATTACGGTATATATCACACCTACATGTGGCACTATTACAGTATATATATCGCTTATATGTGGGTACTATTACGGTATATATCACACCTACATGTGGCACTATTAGAGTATATAGCTCACCTATATGTGGGCACTATTACAGTATATATCACACCTACATGTGACACTACTAGAATATATAGCTCGCCTATATGTAGGTAGTATTCACGCCTACATGTTAAACGACCAGTCTAGACTATGTTGACAAGTGAGCGATTGCAGGAGCATGACTCAAGTCACAATCAATCAACTCACATCCCCGAGCTCTGGTCACTATTTCAGTCGTCATGGACAACACGCACACACTACTGAGGACATACCTGAATCCCTCGAGAATGAGCTTCCTCCGTTAAGGGGAAGTTCCAGTTTACAGGACAACGTATTTAAGTGGAACTATCACTTGACAACTCCCATGGGGATGTCAAACTGTATGTCACTGTTGCCATGGCGTCGACTTGTCATCGCGTATTGCAGCTGACGTTATGGAAGCCAGGCTGGGCACGTGCTGAATGAGGACACTCCCTGAATTATAACTGCCACATTGACGGTATGTCTGGCACCTCCTGACCCAGACGCTTGATGGTGACATGATTAGAAAGCTGTCAGTGTTTGTTTGTTTGTTGTTTAACGCCGCACTCAGCAATATTCCAGCTATATGACGGCGGTCTGTAAATAATCGAGTATGTATGTATGTATGTATGTATGTATGTATGTATGTATGTATGTATGTATGTATGTATGTATGTATGTATGTATGTATGTATGTATGTATGCATGCATGCATGTATCGAATCTGAAGTACTCAGATCGCCTTTGTGAGT